>NC_091977.1:294203601-294842970 GCF_044704955.1 Pristiophorus japonicus
TAAACAAACAGGGGTATCTGACAATTCGGAAGGATAGACAAGAAGTGAAAGGAGGTGGGGTAGCTCTGTTAATAAAGGATGATATCAGGGCAGTTGTGAGAGATGATATTGGCTCTAATGAACAAAATGTTGAATAATTGTGGGTGGAGATTAGAGATAGTAAGGGGAAAAAGTCACTGGTGGGTGTAGTTTATAGGCCCCCAAATAATAACTTCACGGTGGGGCGGATAATAATCAACGGAATAATAGAGGCATGTGAAAAAGGAACGGCAGTAATCATGGGGTATTTTAACCTACATATCGATTGGTCAAATCAAATCGCACCGGGTAGTCTGGAGGAGGAATTCATAGAATGCATACGGGATTGTTTCTTAGAACAGTATGTTACAGAACCTACAAGGGAGCAAGCTATCTTAGATCTGGTCCTGTGTAATGGGACAGGAATAATAAACGATCTCCGAGTAAAAGATCCTCTCGGAATGAGTGATCACAGTATGGTTGAATTTGTAATACAGATTGAGGCTGAGGAAGTAGTGTCTCAAACGAGCGTACTATGCTTAAACAAAGGGGACTACAGTGGGATGAGGGCAGAGTTAGCTAAAGTAGACTGGGAACACAGACTAAACGGTGGCACAATTGAGGAACAGTGGAGGACTTTTAAGGAGCTCTTTCATAGTGCTCAACAAAAATATATTCCAGTGAAAAAGAAGGGCGGGAAGAGAAGGGATAACCAGCCGTGGATAACCAAGGAAATAAAGGAGAGTATCAAATTAAAAACCAATGCGTATAAGGTGGCCAAGGTTAGTGGGAAACTAGAAGATTGGGAAAATTTTAAACGACAGCAAAGATTGACTAAGAAAGCAATATAGAAAGGAAAGATAGATTATGAAAGTAAACTTGCGCAAAACATAAAAACAGATAGTAAAAGCTTTTACCGATATATAAAACGGAAGAGAGTGACTAAAGTAAATGTTGGTCCCTTAGAAGATGAGAAGGGGGATTTAATAATGGGAAATGTGGAAATGGCTGAGACCTTAAACAATTATTTTGCTTCGGTCTTCACAGTGGAAGACACAAAAACCATGCCAAAAATTGCTGGTCACGGGAATGTGGGAAGGGAGGACCTTGAGACAATCACTATCACTGGGGAGGTAGTGCTGGACAGGCTAATGGGACTCAAGGTAGACAAGTCCCCTGGTCCTGATGAAATGCATCCCAGGGTATTAAAAGAGATGGTGGAAGTTATAGCAGATGCATTCGTTATAATCTACCAAAATTCTCTGGACTCTGGGGAGGTACCATCGGATTGGAAAGCAGCTAATGTAACGCCTCTGTTTAAAAAAGGGGGCAGACAAAAGGCAGGTAACTATAGGCTGGTTAGTTTAACATCTGTTGTGGGGAAAATATTTGAAGCTATCATTAAGGAAGAAATAGCGGGACATCTAGATAGGAATAGTGCAATCAAGCAGATGCAACATGGAGTCATGAAGGGGAAATCATGTTTAACTAATTTACTGGAATTCTTTGAGGATATAACGAGCATGGTGGATAGAGGTGTACCGATGGATGTGGTGTATTTAGATTTTCAAAAGGCATTCGATAAGGTGCCACACAAAAGGTTACTGCAGAAGATAGAGGTACGCGGAGTCAGAGGAAATGTATTAGCATGGATCGAGAATTGGCTGGCGAACAGAAAGCAGAGAGTCGGGATACATGGGTCCTTTTCGGGTTGGAAATTGGTGGTTAGTGGTGTGCCACAGGGATCGGTGCTGGGACCACAACTGTTTACAATATACATAGATGACCTGGAAGAGGGGACAGAGTGTAGTGTAACAAAATTTGCAGATGACACAAAGATTAGTGGGAAAGCGGGTTGTGTAGAGGACACAGAGAGACTGCAAAGAGATTTAGATAGGTTAAGCGAATGGGCTAAGGTTTGGCAGATGGAATACAATGTCGGAAAATGTGAGGTCATCCACCTTGGGAAAAAAAAACAGTAAAAGGGAATATTATTTGAATGGGGAGAAATTACAACATGCTGCGGTCCTTGTGCATGAATCCCAAAAAGTTAGTTTGTAGGTGCAGCAGGTAATCAGGAAGGTGAATGGAATGTTGGCCTTCATTGCGAGAGGGATGGAGTACAAAAGCAGGGAGGTCCTGCTGCAACTGTATAGGGTATTGGTAAGGCCGCACCTGGAGTACTGTGTGCAGTTTTGGTCACCTTACTTAAAGAAGGATATACTAGCTTTGGAGGGGATACAGAGACGATTCACTAGGCTGATTCCGGAGATGAGGGGGTTACCTTATGATGATGGATTGAGTAGACTGGGTCTTTACTCGTTGGAGTTCAGAAGGATGAGGGATGATCTTATAGAAACATTTAAAATAATGAAAGGGATAGACAAGATAGAGGCAGAGAGGTTGTTTCCACTGGTTGGGGAGACTAGAACTAGGGGGCACAGCCTCAAAATACGGGGGTGCCAATTTAAAACCGAGTTGAGAAGGAATTTCTTCTCCCAGAGGGTTGTGAATCTGTGGAATTCTCTGCCCAAGGAAGCAGTTGAGGCTAGCTCATTGAATGTATTCAAGTCACAGATAGATAGATTTTTAACCAATATGGGAATTAAGGGTTACGGGGAGCGGGCGGGTAAGTGGAGCTGAGTCCACGGCCAGATCAGCCATGATCTTTTTGAATGGCGGAGCAGGCTCGAGGGGCTAGATGGCCTACTCCTGTTCCTAATTCTTATGTTCTTATGTTCTTGATCTTATGTCTTTTATAATACTGCTGTGAAGCACCTTGGGATGTTTTACTACATTAACGGTGCTATATAAATAAAAGTTGTTGTTGTAAGGCCGGTGAGTGGCCTGCGTAGGACTCCTAGACCGCTGCACGGCCATGCGGCATAACGGGAATATTGATCGAGGCACTATTAATGATTGACCAAACAATGTGTTTCAGTAATGGGACCTTGAGGGATAAACCCGTCAGTGGAGTCTGGGATTCATCCCTCTGGCTCCAGAGTACCCTGCAAGTAAATGCCCGAAATGGTAGCCAAACAGCAGGAAGCTTATCATCACGATGTCTTAACTGGTTAAACCTCAGCCGTACCCCTGCGCACACTTGGGAGTCCCTAAGCCTTGGGTCTCTGCTCTCTGGACTTGGAATGTCCATATTGGAAGAATGCATGCACTCCTTGTTAAGCAGAAATTCTACACAAACGCAGTTATGAGTAGCTTGGTTCAGAGACTCAAACACGGCGGGGTCTTTTACTGGACTGCTGGGGCACTCAGCTGAGGTGGGAGAGCAGCGGAAAATAGCTGCTGTCCATTTTGGCTAGTGATGCTGGTCAAAGATTCAGAAATTAATGTATAAAATAGAAATTTTTGGAATTGTCACTTTTGCACAAGGCAAACTGTCCAATTAAAATTTGGTCCCACTCCCTCCCCCCCCCCCCCAGCCAGCCCCACCCCTCCGGTACGCCCATAGAAAAGCAGGATACAGGGACCTGTTTCATTTAACATTGCCAGATTAGCAAAAGTTGGGAAATGCTGTGAAATATCATCCCATCATTTGCATCCATTACAATGCATCCATCCATATATGGGCAGACGTGTTATATTGCAGGCAATACACTTCCAGCAGAAAATCCTGGATATATATATTGTATACAGATAGATTTTCTAGCAGGCTGAAGCTTACTCTTGGCTAGTTAAAAGGCAAGGGTTTAATATCTATTCCTTCTAAAGAGCATACTTCTCTGAGAGAGATTATATGAATTCTGCTGTAGAATATTGGATTGCAAAACAGCCACAAAAGATGTAGTCTGGCATATCAATCATTGTAAAAATAGTAAAAATAAAAAGCTGCCACTAATGTAATTGCTCAAGTTTATTTTTGAACAGTAGAATAGATCATTTATTTTTTTTTGGAATTCAAATTCAACTCTCTGAGGTCCATCACTAAAAGCAAGATCTGAAGCAAATTGTGTGCTTTCATCCCTTTCATTTTCCCAAATGACATTTCAGTTAGCAAAGTGTCTAGATACTAATCCCCTTGTACCTTGAGGTTTTATAATAGGCCATTTGCAGCGACTGCAAAGTAGATTAAAAAAGGTTGCGGTTAGAAATTTTCAGTAGCATTTGGAACAAATGTAAATGGAAGCTCGTCGCTCGTCATGTTGCATGAATTTCAGAACAACCACATTTTAAAATGGTTTTAGAATATTGAACATTAATCCCTCAATATCGCACTGCCTGGAGAAAAACTGAGCCATACCATATATCATAGGCAGTCCCTCAGAATCGAGGAGGACTTGCTTCCACTCCCAAAGTGAGTTCTCTGATGGCTGAACAGTCTGATACGAGAGCCACAGACCTGTTACAGGTGGGACAGACATTCGTCGAGGGAAGGGGTGGGAGGGGCTGGTTTGCTGCGCGCTCCTTCTGCTGCCTGCGCTTGGCCTCTTCATGCTCTTTGCGTTGAGACTCGAAGAGCTCAACGCCCTCCCAGATGGACTTTCTCCACTTCGGGCGGTCTGCGGCCAGGATCTCCCAGGTGTCAGTGGTGATGTCGCACTTTACCAGGGAGGCTTTGAGGCTGTCCTCCTTTGGCTCGTTTACCATGAAGGAGCTCCGCATAAAGCATTTGCTTAGGGAGTCTCATATCTGGCATGTGAACTATATGGCCTGGCCAGCGAAGCTGATCGAGTGTGGTCAGTGCTTCAATACTGGGGATGTTAGCCTGGTTGAGGGCACTGATGTTGGTGCATCTGTCCTCTCAGGGGATTTGCTGGATCTTGCGGGGACATCGTTGGTGATATATCTCCAGCGACTTGAGGTGCTTTCTATATATTGTCCATGCCTCTGATCCATACAGGAGGGTGGGTATCACTACAGCCCTGTAGACTATGAGCTTGGTGGTAGGTTTGAGGGCCTGGTCTTCAAACACTCTTTTCCTCAGACGGCCAAAGGCTGTGCTGGCGCACTGGAGGCGATGCTGAATCTCCATATCAATGTCTGCCTTTGTTGATAAGAGGCTCCCGAGATATGGGAAATGGTCTATGTTGTCCAGGGCTGCGCCATGGATCTTGATGATTGGAGGGCAGTGCTGTGCGGCGACGACAGGCTGGTGAAGGACCTTTGTCTTACGGATGTTAAGCGTAAGGCCCATTCTTTCATATGCTTTAGTGAATACATTGACTATATCCTGGAGTTCAGCCTCTGAATGTGCACAGACGCAGGCGTTGTCCGCATACTGCAGCTCAACGACAGAGGTTGGGGTGATCTTGGACCTGGCCTGGAGGCGGCGTAGGTTAAACAGTTTCCTACTGGTTCTGTAGTTTAGTTCCACTCCAGCGGGGAGCTTGTGATTGTGAGGTGGAGCATGGCAGCGAGGAAGATTGAGAAGAGGGTTGGAGCGATAACGCAGCCCTGTTTGACGTGGATTGGGTCTGTAATGGATCCGTTGATAAGGATCACGGCCTGCATGTCATCGTGAAGCAGGCGAAGAATGTTGACAAACTTTTGGGGGCATCCGAAACGGAGGAGGATACTCCATAGACCTTCATGGTTGACAGTGTCAAAGGCCTTTGTAAGATCGAAAAAGGCCATGTATAAGGGCTGGCGCTGTTGTGCCCCGTAGGGGACAAAATCTGCATTGTGATTCCGGGGGGAGCTCCTCAGTCACACGGAGAATCCGATTGAGGAGAACTCGAGCGACAATTTTCCCAGTGGCTGAAAGCTGGGAGATTCCCCTGTAGTTGCCCCCCTTTTTAAAAATGGTCACAATCACTGCGCATCTCAGATCTCCTGGCATGCTCTCCTCCCTCCAGATGAGAGAGATGAGGTCATGTATCCGTGCCAACAGCGCTTCTCCACCATATTTTAGCGCCTCAGCAGGGATTCCATCTACACCCTTAGCCTTGTTATTCTTGAGCTGTTTTATGGCTTTGCCTACCTGTGCAACGTTGGAGTTTCACTGAGTTGGTGACGGGATGGAATCGAGAACACTCGAGTCAAAGGCAGAGTCTCGATTTTGAGGAGATGTTCAAAATGCTCCTTCCATCGGGCCCTGACAGCCTCGGTGTCCTTGATGAGTGTTTCCCTGTTCTTCGCCAGCAGTGGGGTGGGGCCTTGGGAGTTTGGACTGTAGGTGGCCTTGACTGCAGCGAAGAATCCTCGCATATCGTGGCTGTCGACCAGTTGCTTGATCTCCTGTGCTTTCTCCATCCACCACCAGTTCTTTAGGTCTCGAATTTTTTGTTGGGCCTGAGCCTTGAGCCGTCTGTAATGTTGTTTTGCAGCTCCCAAGTTGGGCTGTTGCTTGAGGCTCAGAAATGCTTTGCACTTGCGATCTATTAGTTCTTCAATCTCCTGATCATTTTCATCAAACCAGTCCTGATGTTTTCTGGTTGAGTGACCAAATGTCTCTTCACAGGCACTGGTTATAGAGGCCTGGAGGGCAGACCAAGCGCTGTGGGCATTCAGCATCTCAGGGTCATCAAGGCACGCCAGATTGGCTGTGAGGTGCTGGCTGTATAGGGCTCTCTTAGCTGGGTCTCTAAGTGCCCCAGCATTAACTTTTTTGCGGAACTGCTTCTGCTGTCCCCTCTACTTTGGGGCAATGTTGATGTTAACGATGGATCAGATTAGGCGATGGTCCGTCCAGCAGTCGTTAGCTCCTGTCATGGCGCGGGTGATGCGCACATCCTTGCGATCCCTGGCTCGGACGATGACAAAGTTGAGCAGGTGCCAGTGTTTTGAGCGAGGGTGTTGCCTTGATGCCTTGTATTTGTTCCTCTGGCGGAACAGAATGTTGGTGATGAGGAGTTCATGTCCTAGACATTTTATCAGGAGTAGGGTACCGCTGGAGTTGGCTTTCCCTATCGCCTTTCTACCAATCATGCCTCCCCAGAGGGGTGTGCCTTTACCAATCCTGGCATTAAAAGCACCCAGGAGGATCAATTTGTCGCCCGTGGGGACGCGGGATAAGGATGTCCCAAGGTTGGAATAAAAATCCTCTTTAGCCTCATCCGTTGCATCGAGTGTAGGGGCGTACGCACTGATGACTGTGGCACATTGGTTCCGAGATAGGGTGATACGGAGTGTCATGAGGCGTTCGTTAACCGCACAGGGGGAGTCTTTGAGGCGGTCAACCAGCTCATTCTTGATGGCAAAGCCAACCCCATGAAGGTGGTGTTCTGCCTCTGGTTTCCCTTTCCAGAAAAAGGCGTAACCTCCACCATGTTCCTTCAACTGGCCTTCCCCTGCCCGCCGGGTCTCGCTTAGGGTGGCGACGTCAATGTCAAAACGTCTGAGTTCCCGGGAAACTATGGCGGTACGGCGTTCCGGCCTGTTGCTGTTCGGATTGTCCATGAGGGTCCTGACGTTCCAGGTCCCGAACTTCATACTGACGAAGTGGAAGATGCCTGTGCGTGAGTTCATTTAACGTGGGGTGGCCGCTGCACACCGGTAACCACACGGGCTTAGATGAACAAGGTCTTGGTCCAGTGGCAAGGGATTCCAAGACAACTGGAGACCAGGCACAGCTCTATAAGCCTAATTGCCTACGGCGAAGTGTTGGCCGCCAGCTCGGCGCCGGGTCGCGCCATTGATGGTAGATGGCCCGAGGCTAGGTTGGGGGACAGGCATTAGGAAGGTGACTTCCAAAGTTATTTTAAAAGTTGATAAAGATTCCCAATTTATTTCAAAAGTTTCTAAGAGTTGTTAAAAGTCTAAGATGTAAATCAATAATAGATTAGAAAAGCTTTCCCAATTTACAAAGTTTCAAAAAGTTGTTCAAAGTCAGAGATGTAGATTAATAAAAGATATTTAAAAGTATTTCAATTGAGTCGAAAATGTAAGTTTTAAAAGTTCTCCCAAATTGTTAAATAAGCTTAAAAGTTGGTTAAAAGTTTAAAAATTAATTAAAAGTTGATTGGGACTATAAGACGACGCCACGCCTCGGTCCCTTCAGCCGGTTCAGTGCCGGTCTCGGAGTCCCTTCGGCGGATTGAACGCCGGTCTCGGAGTCCCTTCGGCGGATTGAACGCCGGTCTCGGAGTCCCTTCGGCGGATTGAACGCCGGTCTCGGAGTCCCTTCGGCGGATTGAACGCCGGTCTCGGAGTCTCTTCGGCGGATTGAACGCCGGTCTCGGAGTCTCTTCGGCGGATTGAACGCCGGTCTCGGAGTCTCTTCGGCGGATTGAACGCCGGTCTCGGAGTCTCTTCGGTGGATTGAACGCTGGTCTCGGAGTCTCTTCGGCGGATTGAACGCCGGTCTCGGAGTCTCTTCGGCGGATCGAACGCCGGTCTCGGAGTCTCTTCGGCGGATCGAACGCCGGTCTCGGAGTCCCTTCGGCGGATTGAACGCCGGTCTCGGAGTCCCTTCAGCCGGTTCAGTGCTGGTCTCGGAGTCCCTTCGGCGGATTGAACGCCGGTCTCGGAGTCCCTTCGGCGGATTGAACGCCGGTCTCGGAGTCTCTTCGGCGGATCGAACGCCGGTCTCGGAGTCTCTTCGGCGGATCGAACGCCGGTCTCGGAGTCCCTTCGGCGGATTGAACGCCGGTCTCGGAGTCTCTTCGGCAGATTGAACGCCGGTCTCGGAGTCCCTTCGGCGGATCGAACGTCAGTCTCGGAGTCTCTTCGGCGGATTGAACGCCGGTCTCGGAGTCCCTTCAGCCGGTTCCACGTCCTCGAGTCCCTTTGGCAGGTCGTCCCAGAGTCCCTTCAGCCAGTTAGACGTCACCCAAATGTGGTGCAAAGCCCATTTGGCCCGGGCTGCCTGGGATAGAAGCGGCAGGTATGAGGTCCCTTCAGGCAGGGACAGAAGCTGCTGAATGTCCAGACCTCTCCCAAGCGGCGTCCAGGCGTTTGTGCCCCCTTCGGAGACAATTGAGCCATACAGGCCACAAAGGTTCCCAGGTTCAATCTCCAATCTGAGCTGAATCCGTTGTTCGCAGTCAAGGTGGCACGGTACAAGCACTGCAAGTGACTTCAGTATTCCCATATATGGATGCAGGAAGTGGGCTGTTCATTGTAAATTGACTGAATTTGATGTACCAGCATGCTTCAAGAGGCTAAGAAGCCATGTAGCTGGGCAAATACTGTAAAGATAGAACTGCTGTGGTTTACAAATCTATGGTTGGGACAAGCTGCATGACCTCAAGAGTTCCGCAAAACAAACCTTTAAGCTGTTGTACAATGATTGAACAATAGTCAATGTGGTCTGAGACAGAAGAAATACCGATGATTGCTGCTGCAGTGAGTCAGGCAACTTGACCGGTCACACAGGAAGAAGGGCCTACTGGTCACTGATAGTATGTACGTATGCATGTACTTGTACTCATAGATTGATTTTTAGCTAAAGAATAGTTACCCTGAAGTCTTTTGTTTCAAGTTATCTGTTCCACTACAGGTCCGAACTCTATATACTGTTAGATGGAGGCAAGGTAGACACGTCTTACAGGGGAAGTGAAGAAACATTAGACAAGGTTCTTGATCCTGTCTCTGTTCAGTAACCATGCCAGTATAAGGAGTCAGTGAAGACAGAATCGTGACATCCCTGTACTAATCATACTTTAACATTCCATAAGCAGCTAGCAGGAACATAAAAACTGACTGCAAAAGCTTCTATAAATATGTGAATAGAAAAAGATTAGGGAAGACAAATGTAGGTACCTTGCAGTCAGAATCAGGTGAATTTATAATGGGGAACAAAGAAATGGCAGACCAATTAAACAAATATTTTGGTTCTGACTTCACGAAGGAAGACACAAATAACCTTTTGGAAATAGTAGGGGACCGAGGGTCTAGTAAGAAGGAGGAACTGAAGGAAATCCTTATTAGTCAGGAAATTGTGTTAGGGAAATTGATGGGATTGAAGGCCAATAAATCCCCAGGGCCTGATAGTCTGCATCCCAGAGTACTTAAGGAAGTGGCCCTAGAAATAGTGGATGCATTGGTGATCATTTTCCAGCAGTCTATCGACTCTGGATCAGTTCCTATGGACTGGAGGGTAGCGAATACAACACCACTTTTTAAGAAAGGAGGGAGAGAGAAAATGGAGAATTATAAACCAGTTAGCCTGACATCAGTTGTGGGGAAAATGTTGTAATCAATTATTAAAGATGAAATAGCAGCGCTTTTGGAAAGCAGTGACAAGATCGGTCCAAGTCAGAATGGATTTATGAAGGGGAAATCATGCTTGACAAATCTTCTAGAATTTTTTGAGGATGTAACTAGGAGAGTGGACAGGGGAGAACCAGTGGATGTGGTGTATTTAGACTTTCAAAAGGCATTTGACAAGGTCCCACACAAGAGATTGGTGTGCAAAATTAAAGCACATGGTATTGGGAGTAATGTACTGACGTGGATAGAGAACTGGTTGGCAGACAGGAAGCAGAGAGTCGGGTTAAACGGGTCCTTTTCAGAATGGCAGGCGGTGACTAGTGGGGTGCCGCAGAGCTCAGTGCTGGGACCCCAGCTATTTACAATATACATCAATGATTTCGATGAAGGAATTGAGTGTAATATCTCCAAGTTTGCAGATGACACTAAGCTGGGTGGCAGTGTGAGCTGCGAAGGGGATGCTAAGAGGCTGCAGGGTGATTTGGACAGGTTAGGTGAGTGGGCAAATGCATGGCAGATGCAGTATAATGTGGATAAATGTGAAGTTATCCACTTTAGTGTCAAAAACATGAGGGCAGAATATTATCTGAATGGCGACAGATTAGGAAAAGCGTTGGTGCAATGAGACCTGGGTGTCATGGTACATCAGTTATTGAAAGTTGGCATGCAGGTACAGCAGGTGGTGAAGAAGGCAAATGGCATGTTGGCCTTCATTGCTAGGAGATTTGAGTTTAGAAGCAGGGAGGTCTTACTGCAGTTGTACAGGGCCTTAGTGAGGCCTCACATAAAAACATAGAAAATAGGTGCAAGAGTAGGCCATTCTGCCCTTCGAGCCTGCACCACCATTTAATAAGATCATGGCTGATAATTCACCTCAGTACCCCTTTCCTGCTTTCTCTCCATACCCCTTGATCCCTTTAGCCGTAACGGACATATCTAACTCCCTCTTGAATATATCCAATGAACTGGCATCAACAACTCTCTGCGGTAGGCAATTCCACAAGGTAACAACTCTGAGTGAAAAAGTTTCTCTTCATCTCAGTCCTAAATGGCTTACTCCTTATGCTTGGACTGTGTCCTCTGGTTCTGGACTTCCCCAACATCAGGAACATTCTTCCTGCATCTAACCTGTCCAGTCCCATCAGAATTTTATGTTTCTATGAGATCCCCTCTCATTCTTCTAAACTCCAGTGAATAAAGGCCCAGTCGATCCAGTCTCTCTTCATATGTCAGTCCTGTCATCCCAGGAATCAGTCTGGTGAACCTTTGCTGCACTCCCTCAATAGCAAGAACGTCCGTCCTCAGATTAGGAGATTAAAATTGAACACAATATTCCAGGTGAGGCCTCACCAAGGCCCTGTACAACTGCAGTAAGACCTCCCTGCTATTATACTCAAATTGCCTAGCTATGAAGGCCAACATACCATTTCCCATCTTCACTGCCTGCTGTACCTGCATGCCAACTTTCAATGTCTGATATACCATGACACCCATGTCCCGTTGCACCTCCCCTTTTCCGAATCTGCCGCCATTCAGATAATAATCTGCCTTTGTGTTTTTGGCCCCAGAGTGGATAACTTCACATTTATCCACACTATATTGCATCTGCCATGCATTTGCCCACTCACCTAACCTGTCCAAATCATCCTGCAGGCTCTTAGCATCCTCCTCACAGCTCACACCGCCACCCAGCTTAGTGTCATCTGCAAACTTGGAGATATTACACTCAATTCCTTCATCGAAATCATTGATGTATATTGTAAATAGCTGGGGTCCCAGCACTGAGCCTGCAGCACCCCACTAGTCACTGCCTGCCATTCTGAAAAGGATCCGTTTATCCCGACTCTCTGCTTCCTGTCTGCCAACCAATTCTTTATCCACGTCAGTACATTCCCCCAATACCATGTGCTTTAATTTTGCACACCAATCTCTTGTGTGGGACCTTGTCAAAAGCCTTTTGAAAGTCCAAATATACCACATCCACTGGTTCTCCTTTGTCCACTCTACTTGTTGCATCCTCAAAAAATTCCAGATTTGTCAAGCATGATTTCCCTTTCATAAATCCATGCTGACTTGGACTGATCCTGTCACTGCTTTCCAAATGCGCTGCTATTTCATCTTTAATAATTGCTTCCAACATTTTCCCCACTACTGATGTCAGGCTAACCGGTCTATAATTTCCCCATTTTCTCTCTCCCTCCCTGTTTAAAAAGTGGTGTTACATTAGCTGCCCTCCAATCCATAGGAACTGATCCAGAGTCGATAGACTGTTAGAAAATGATCCCCAAAGCATCCACTATTTCTAGGGCCACTTCCTTAAGTACTCTGGGATGCAGACTATCAGGCCCCGGGGATTTATCGGTCTTCAATCCCATCAATTTCCCTAACATAATTTTCCGCCTAATAAGGCTTTCCTTCAGTTCCTCCTTCTCACTAGGCCCTTGGTACCCTAGTATTTCCGGAAGGTTATTTGTGTCTTCCTTCGTGAAGACAGAACCAAAGTATTTGTTCAACTAGTCTGCCATTTCTTTGTTCCCCCATTATAAATTTACCTGAATCTGACTGCAAGGGAACATTCATTTGTCTTCACTAATCTTTTTCTCTTCACATATCTATAGAAGCTTTAGCAGTCAGTTTTTATGTTCCCAGCAAGCTTCTTCTCATACTCTATTTCCCCCCCTCCTAATTAAACCCTTTGTCCTCCTCTGTTGAATTCTAAAGTTCTCCCAGTCCTCAGGTTTGTTGCTTTTTCTGGCCAATTTATATACCTCCTCCTTGGATTTAACACAATCCTTAATTTCCCACCGCCAACCCTTTAAGTATCATTTGCCAGTCTATTCTAGCCAATTCATGTCTCATACCATCAAAGTTACCTTTCTTTAAGTTCAGAACCCTAATCTCAGAATTAACTGTGTCACTCTCCATCTTACTAAATAATTCTACCATATTATGGTCACTCTTCCCCAAGGGACATTGCACAGCAAGATTGCTAATTAGTCCTTTCTCATTGCACATCACCCAGTCCAAGATGGCCAGCCTCTAGGTTCCTCGACATATTGGTCTAGAAAACCATCCTTAATACACTCCAGGAAATCCTCCTCCACCGTATTCCTACCAGTTTGGTTAGCCCAATCTATATGTAGATTAAAGCCGGCCACATGGAATATTGTGTTCAGTTTTGGTCTCCTAATCTGTAGAAGGACGTTCTTGCTATTGAGGGAGTGCAGCGAAGGTTCACCAGACTTGTCATGTATTCAACCAGCATTGTAACCCATGTATAATCTGACCTAAGTTGTACACTGTGAGAACAATGACCACTAGGTGATTGATACGTCCTTGCTATACAGTATAAATGCACACGAGGCCCATGCTTGAGAGAAGGTCAGTCTGTGACCTGTCCTTTATTCCTTAGCACTCAAGTGATGGAAGTGGGTGGAGCTTCCCCTTTTATATCTGAAGGTCCAGATTAGGAGTGTCTCCCACAAGCTCCCAATGTTGGGGAAGTCCAGAACCAGGGGTCACAGTCTAAGGATAAGGGGTAAGCCATTTAGGACCGAGATGCGGAGGATCTTCTTCACCCAGAGAGTGGTGAACCTGTGGAATTCTCTACCACAGAAAGTTGTTGAGGCCAATTCACTAAATATATTCAAAAAGGAGTTAGATGAGGTCCTTACTGCTAGGGGGATCAAGGGGTATGGCGAGAAAGCAGGAATGGGGTACTGAAGTTGAATGTTCAGCCATGAACTCATTGAATGGCGGTGCAGGCTAGAAGGGCCGAATGGCCTACTCCTGCACCTATTTTCTATGTTTCTACCTAGTGGTCATTGTTCTCACAGTGTACAACTTAGGTCAGATTATATATGGGTTACAATGCTGGTTGAATACATGACAAGACTGATTCCTGGGATGGCAGGACTGACATATGAGGAGACACTGGATCGACTGGGCCTGTATTCACTGGAGTTTAGAAGAATGAGAGGGGATTTCATAGAAACATATAAAATACTGACAGGACTGGACAGGTTAGATGCAGGAAGAATATTCCCGATGTTGGGGAAGTCCAGAACCAGGGGACGCAGTCTAAGGATAAGGGGTAAGCCATTTAGGACTGAGATGAAGAGAAACTTCTTCAATCAGAGAGTTGTTAACCTGTGGAATTCTCTACCGCAGAGAGTTGTTGATGCCAGTTCGTTGGATATATTCAAGAGGGAGTTAGATATGGCCCTTATGGCTAAAGGGATCAAGGAGTATGGAGAGAAAGCAGAAAAGGGGTACTGAGGTGATGATCAGCCATGATCTTATTGAATGGTGTTGCAGGCTCGAAGGGCCGAATGGCCTACTCCTGCACCTATTTTCTATGTTTTTATGTAACAGGCCATTTAACCTGTATAACTGATGAATACATCTGTGGAGTGGGCAATGTTTGTATGAAGTGGTGATGGGCAAGTTTGAAAAGCCCATTATACTCAAGAGCCTGCAAGTGCCTCTAATCAGCATTAGGGAGAATCAGAAGGTCCCATTTCAGTGAGGAAAATGGCCCCAAAACATGATAGAGGAACAAGCAGACAGTGTGTTATAAAAAATGTGAACTCTATAGCCTGGTTTTCCTGATATAGGTGGCATTTAGATCCGAATTGTTAGAAGTGGATTTTAAACAGACTCGGGTGTAAAAGCAAAATACTGCGGATGCTGGAAATCTGAAATAAAAACAGAAAATGGTGGAAACACTCAGCAGATCAGGCAGCATCTGTGGAGAGAGAAACAGAGTTAATGTTTCAGGTCCATGAGTTCTGACAAAAGGTCATCAACCTGAAATGTTAACTCTGTTTCTCTTTCCACAGATGCTGCCTGACCTACTGAGTATTTCCAGCCTTCTCTGTTTTTATTTCAAAAGTAAGTATGCTATTTTCACTGAATTTTTCTCATCAGCAAAGCTCCAGGTGCAGAGTTGGACAAGTGCAAGGAACACTACTACTAGTGGTGGGAGCAGGAAATTCTGCAGGCTAAATTCGATAGCCCCCAAAAATGGGCACAGGGATCGCGATGCGCGATTAACCCCGGTTCGTTGCTCCGGATGCAGGCAGCCTGCTAATTTGCAGCATTAAACGTACTGTCGAGTGGCTCCATGCCTCAGCCGTTTGTGCGAGGCTAGCATCACTTAAAGCTAGCCTGCACCTCTTAAAGGAGAGGTGCATTCTGGCTGGAGCAGCTGCTGGAACTGTTTGTGGAAGAGCATCTGAGCAGGAAGAAACCTGAATTATGGCGCAACGTCCAAGGTTCTCTGACGTTGTACAGAAGGCCTTGGTGGAGGAGGTGGAGAGGAGAAGAGAGGTCCTCTATCCACAGGGGGCCAAAAAGGCCCTCCAGACAAACTCTGGGAAAGCAGTGAATGGCAGCAGATAGCAGTGAAGGTCAATGCCAGGAGTCAAGCCCCAAGGACCTGGATGCAGTGCTGCAGGAAGTTCAATGACCTCACATGAGTGGGCAAGGTCAGTAAATTTATCTTCAAATGCCATATCCCACCCTCTGCACCACTAGCCTCACACACAGTTCAATGCACCATACCTTCATCACTTACCTATCAACAATCTCTATCAATCAGAACTCATACCTCATAATCCTAGCTTCACATAACCCTCACACACTTAGCATTGCTGCAAGCCTCACACCCACATCTCACAGCTTGCACACACTGCTAGCTATTCAACCATGACTGCCAAATCACCCAAACACATTGCACCACGCTAACTGACACACTTCCGACTCTTTTGCAGAATAATTTGGCACATAACCAGAGGTAGCAGGAGCCAACTGGCGGGGAACAGTCAAGGCTGCATGTCCTAACCCCGATGGAGGAGATGGTGGTGACCATCATTGGAGCGGCCATTGCTCAGGCCGTGGTCCATGGTGGGGCTGAAACAATGAAAGATGATAGTATCCTCAAACCTAATCCTCCTTCTTGCATCCCACTTTGTCCTAATCCCACAATCTCTTCTGATTTACAAGCTGCACAAGGTGTAAGCATGTACCTCTTGTTTCCCCCCACCGTCCCCCTCACCACAACATGGCCCTTGTTCCTTTTCTCCTTTCAAATACCCATGAACTGTCACCTGGCCAGGCAGTGGTGGAGGAGCAACAGGTCGAAGAACAGGAAGTCCGTGATGAAGATGAAACACCGTCACTCGATTTCACACTTGCAGCCGCCATTGACATTGCGTGTAACTTAAAGGATAAATTAGAGGCAGCATCTGCCATGTGGTGAGACACCGGGCACAAGTAGCCTTCAGCCAGGACAGAGAACAAGAGGGGTGCAGGAGTCCGCTCCCAGGAGTGTGAGGTCGCACACAAGTTTTGCTGCCGAGGACTCGGATGAGGATGTCGATGGGGTGGCCTGCAGAAGAACGCTGATGGGTAGCACAATGAAATGCTTAGTGCATTGGCAGGTTTGCCAGGAACTGAGTGCAATGTCAAGGAGCATGGAAGAGTCTGACACTAAGTTTGCACAGGGCTTTGTGCAGAACTTGGAGCCTATCTTTTCCAGCATGGAAGTGATAGCCAACTCCATTAGCACAATTGTAGACCCAACCAAGTCTCCATGGCAGCACAAGCAGCAGCTACTTAAAGTCTGAGTGCTGCAATGGAAGCTCAGACTGCTGTCATCATGTCTGCGGATTCCAGTGTTCAAAGGAGTTTGCAGCACGTCACAACAGTCCAGCACTCTATCCTCCAACAGATTACTAGGATTGCTGAGGTGCCACCCTGGGGTAGTGGCAGTGGCTCCATGGAGCAAGAACCTGTTGTCCTCTCTCAGGATGACAGTATTTATCCTCCCACCACTGCCACTCCACCAGTGCTCTTGCTATTGCTTATCAGCTAGCTAGCCAGCCAGCCAGCCCAGACAGCTGCTGCCCCTGCCAAGGTGGTGCAGTCTACAGCTGGGCCTTCTAGGCTCAGAGCTGCTCGAGGTCATCCTCCAATTCCTCTGCAGTCTCTCCCACTGACAGGCAGCACCCTGCCACCAGCCCTGCTGCAGCCACTGAGGTAGCCCTGCAGTAGGACAGGCAAAGGCACATGGAAGACAGGCACTAAGGGGATGCGCAGGAGTAATTAGTTGCCGCCTGCATGCAATATGGCATGGTTTCATTTATAAATTTGGTTTGGAATGTTCATGTTGTGTTGGCTTTATTGTAGTAGTCTTGCCAAGTGGACGCTACGATGCTCAGTAACAGAGGGAAGGTAAGGTGTGGGATTATCGGTCAATGTGGCATTGCGGTTGCGGTTACTGGTATCACAGTTGGATGAGTCGCTCACGGACATTCCAGGCAGAAAGTGGCTCTCTAGGGTTCCTCTTCCTTCTCCTGCTCCTCAGCTGCTCGCCGTATAGCTGGTGACAAGGGCTGTGCCCGCATCATGGTGAGGTTGTACTACATGCAGCAGGCCACCACGAATCTTCATCCCTGCTCTGCCGAGTACTGCTGCAGGCCAAGGGAAATGCCCAACTACTGCCCAGCAAATGCCTGTGAAATTCTTGCGCCTAGCAAGAATAAGGCCTGCTTTTACCAGCGTAAGTGTTTAAATGAATATAAAAATAAATGTTTTTCAATTATTTAAACATTAAAACACCTGTAAAATAAGTTAGTTATTTTTAACCCCTTTAAAACATTGACATTTATTTTTCAAAAAATTAAATTTTTGTTTTAAATGTTTAATTAAATAGTATTTTAATTCATTTCAAATATGTAATTTTAAAAATATTTGTTATGTACATGTGTTTATGTGATCCCCATTCATGCTTATGGAGTTCCGTAAGTATGAATGGGGATCCCCCTTCTTTTGTTGGTTGGGCTGGCCCACGTGGGATACGTGGGCCTCTACACATGTCTACACATAGAGGCCCATGAGCGCGAGACCGTGGATCCCTAGACAGCAGATAGGCGTAGATTTTATTTGCGAATCAGACGATTTCCCCGCGGGAAGTCTCCAACCACAAATTCAGGCCCAATGTCACAATAAGGTGTCAACAATAACTAAAGTCTCAAATGACATCTCAACCCCTTAGCAGCCTTTTCAATCACTGCAAGGTGTCATGTATTCAACCAGCATTGCAACCCATGTATAATCTGACCTAAGTTGTACACTGTGAGAACAATGACCACTAGGTGGTGAACTTGTGGGAGACACTCCGAACCTGGACCTTCAGATATAAAAGGGGAAGCTCCACCCACTTCCATCACTCGAGTGCTAAGAAATAAAGGACATGTCACAGACTGACCTCTCAAGCATGGGCCTCGTGTGCATTTATACTGTATAGTAAGGACGTATCAATGGTGACGAGAAACTGGGATTTAAACCATGCGAGCATGGCCATGAGCAGAACAGACGAGAGTTACTGTGTTAAGGAATGGTTGGGACAGAGATTCAACATTGTTAAAGCAGCACACAGTTCTCCAGGCAAACAAGGGCAATCAGGCATGCCCCAACATGTCGTCGAACCCAGAGGGGGAGTTTGACAGAGACAATGGCAAGCTGAACGGCGATTCACGCCATTGCAAGGGACAATGCGGCCAGTAATGGGGCCATCAACACCTGTTAATGGCGCACTCAAAGACAATAACAGGGGCAGTCAGGGACGATCGACTGGCAAGGGACCATTTGTTTCAAACAGCAGCTCATGCTGGAGGCATGGAGGCACACACTCAGCAGGAGTTTGCAGAGATGAGCAAAATACCTGCAGAAATTGCAGAAATGAACGCTGGGGGAAATCGCTGGAAGCTGAAGTTCAGCGAGTTCATGTGGAGCACATATACAGTTCATACACCAGGACGCCACCGATAATGATGAAAGTTCTCCTCAATGGCATCCCAGTATCAATGGAGCGAGACACGGGGGCCAGCCAGTCCCTGATGGGTATCAAACAGTTCGAAAAGTTGTGGGCGTCCAAGGCCAGGAGGCCAAAATTATCGCCGATTGACGCACAGCTACGGACTTGCACAAAGCAGATCATTCCGGTGCTAGGCAGCACCACGGTAGTCGTGACCCACAAAGATTCGGAGAACAGACTGCCACTCTGGATTGTTCTGGGGGATGGTCCCGCACTACTGGGGAGGAGTTGGCTTGCTGTCATGAACTGGAAATGGGGCGATGTCAATGCAATTTCCTCTGTGGAGTGAGTATCATGCTCACAGGTCCTGGACAAATTTGACTCATTATTTCAACCCGGCATTGGCACTTTCATGGGGGCCAAGGTAGTGATTCACATAAACCTGGACGCCAGGCCAGTACACCACAAGGCCGGAGCGGTGCCGTACGTGATGTGGGAAAAGATAGAAGGCGAATTGGACCGCCTGCTGAGGGAAGGCATCATCTCGCCAGTCGAATTCAGTGACTGGGCGAGCCCGATTGTGCCGGTGCTCAAGGCGGATGGGTCGGTCAGGATATGTGGCGAATACAAGGCCACCATCAATCGGGTGTCACTCCAAGACCAGTACCCACTACCAAGAGCGGAGGACCTCTTTGCGACACTATCCGGTGGCAAACTTTTTTCAAAATTGGACCTGACCTCAGCTTACATGACCCAGGAGCTGGCGAGTGAGTCGAAGAAGCTGACCACCATCACGATACACAAGGGGTTGTTTGAGTACAACAGATGTCCGTTTGGGATTCGCTCGGTTGCCGCGATCTTCCAACAAAATATGGAAAGCCTCCTCAAGTCGATTCCAGGGACAGTGGTTTTTCAGGACGACATCCTCATTATGGGTTACGATACTGAAGAACACCTCCACAACCTGGAGGAGGTGCTACGCAGACTGGACCGGGTAGGGCTGCGACTGAAAAAGGCGAAGTGCGTCTTCCTAGCTCCATGAGGGTAGCAGCAGACGGGATCAGCCCTACTGCATCCAAGACAGAAGCGACCCAGAGAGCACCAAGACCCCATAACACGACGGAGCTGCGTTTATTCCTGGGGCTCCTGAACTATTTTGGTAACTTTCTTCCCAAATTGAGCACGCTGCTAGAGCCGCTACACGTGCTCCTACGCAAAGGTCGTGAATGGGTCTGGGGGGACAGCCAGGAAAGGCCTTTTAATAGAGCACGCAATTTGTTATGTTCCAACAATCTGTTAACGCTATATGACCCATGTAAGAAACTTGTGTTAACATGCGTAGCGTCGTCCTATGGTGTCGGGTGTGTGTTGCAGCATGTCAATGCCAAGGGTCAGTTACAGCTGGTAGCTTATGCCTCCAGAAGTCTGTCCCAGGCAGAAAGGGGCTACGGGATGGTAGAAAAGGAGGCGCTCGCATGTGTATATGCGGTAAATAAAATGCATCAGTACCTGTTTGGCAGGAAATTTGAGCTGGAGACAGATCACAAACCCCTAACGTCCCTTTTGGCCGACAACAAGGCCATAAATGCAAACACATCGGCCCGCATACAGAGGTGGGCACTCACGTTAGCCGCCTATGACTACACAATTCGGCACAGACCGGGCACCGAAAACTGCGCCGACGCACTCAGCAGGCTCCCACTAGCCACCACTGAGGGGGCTACCGAGCATGCTGCTGAGATGGTCATGGCTGTTGAAGCTTTCAGAAGCGAAGGCTCACCCGTGACAGCCCGTCAGATTAAAGTCTGGACAAATAGAGACCCGCTATTATCTTTAGTCAAGAAATGTGTCCTGAATGGGGACTGGGCAGCCACGTACAGGGCATGCCCTGAGAAATTTAAACCATTTCACAGGCGCAAGGATGAACTCTCGATTCAGGCCGATTGCCTACTATGGGGAAACCGTGTAGTCATGCTCCAGATGGGCAGAGAGGTGTTCATCAGAGAACTCCACAATGAGCACCCGGGCATTGTCACGATGAAGGCAATTGCCAGGTCACACGTTTGGTGGCCAGGGATAGACGCAGATCTGGAACATTGTGATCGCAGGTGCAACACGTGTGCCCAGCTGGGCAATGCACCCAGGGAAGACCCCCTTAGCCCCTGGCCATGGCCCGCCAAGCCTTGGTAACGCATCCATGTGGACTATGCAGGTCCTTTCATGGGGAAAATGTTTTTGGTTGTAGTAGACGCCTACTCCAAATGGATCGAGTGTGACATTTTAAATTCAAGCACATCCCCTGCCACGGTAGAAAGTCTACGGGCAATGTTTGCCGCCCACGGTCTACCGGACATCTTGGTCAGCGACAATGGCCCGTGCTTCACAAGCACTGAATTCCAGGACTTCATGGCAGGCAATGGAATTAACCATGTTAGAACGGCACCATTCAAGCCGGCCTCAAACAGCCAGGCAGAACGAGCAGTGCAGATAATCAAACAGGGGATGCTCAGAATCCAAGGGGGTTCCCTACAATGCCGCTTATCACGCCTCCTGTTGGCCTACAGATCTCGACCACACTCGCTCACAGGTGTTCCACCCGCAGAGCTGCTAATGAAAAGAATGCTCAAAACCCGGTTATCCCTTATACACCCCACCATGAAAGAAATTGTCGAGAGCAGGTGCCAGTCACAATATGACTACCATGACAGGAATGCGAGGGCGCGATGTATTGATGTAAATGATCCTGTTTTTGTCCTCAACTACGCTGCAGGGCCCAAATGGCTCGCAGGCACTGTGGTTGCCAAAGAGGGAAATAGGATTCTGGTAGTTAAACTTACCAATGGACAAATCTGCCGCAAACATGGGGATCAAATAAAAAGGAGGTTCAGCAACCCCATAGAAGAAGCAGAGGAAGAACACAATGTAGAGTTCACTCCACCACAGGTGACCGAACACAGGAACCAAAGGAGGAGAGCCCAGTCACTGTGGGCAGTCCGGACAGGCCTGAGGCACCGCAAACAGCAGACATTCAGGCCAGCGCCCAACAACCGGATCCCCAACTCAGGCGCTCTACAAGGGAGCGTAAACCACCAGAGAGACTCAACCTGTGATTCCAATAAGACTTTGGGGGGGAGGTGATGTCATGTATTCAACCAGCATTGTAACCCATGTATAATCGGACCTAAGTTGTACACTGTGAGAACATTGACCACTAGGTGGTGAACTTGTGGGAGACACTCCTAACCTGGACCTTCAGATATAAAAGGGGAAGCTCCACCCACTTCCATCACTCGAGTGCTAAGAAATAAAGGACAGGTCAGACTGACCTCTCAAGCATGGGCCTCATGTGCATTTATACTATATAGTAAGGACGTATCACAAGGAACCTCAGGAGTAAGTTAGCTTCCCACCTGCCCATTGCCACATGAGGCCAAGGCAATTATAACTGCAGGGTCTCATTAACACACGACCAGTCCACTTCCCACCCAGAATGAGAGGTACCCAGCGAGGTGGTAGTAATAAGGCCCAATAAAGTCAAAAGGATCCCGACAGCAATTTAACTCCAGCATGAGCAGGGAAATCATTGCGGTTTTCCCACCATGTTGAAATAAGTCAGAAGAAAATTGAGAGTTGACGAAGATTTGCTGCTCTGAGCCCCACAAGGAAAATATAGGCCACCCCTCCTCAAAATCCACCCTCTCCACCCTTATTGCACTTCCCCACATTGAACTCCATCTGCCACTATTTTTCCCACTGACCTAGTCTTTCCATGTCCCTTTGCAACTCTCTGCTCCCATATACACTCTTTACTGTACCACCTCACTTAGTGTCGGCAGCAAACTTAGACATACAGCTCTCTTTTCCTTTATCTAAATTGTTGATAACTATAGTGAAAAGCTGAGGCCCCAGTATAGATCCATGAGAGACACCACTACTATTATCCTGGAATACATACCCATTGTCCCTACTCTCTCTCTCCTACCTCCTGACCAATTCCCTATCCAAGCCAATAAGTTGTCTCCAACTCTATACACTCTCATTTTTGCTAACAGTGTCTTGTCTGGAACTTTATCATAAGCCTTCTGGAATTCCATATACATAACAGCCATAGACAAGGTTAGTTAGACATGACTTACCCTTTACAAATCCATGCTGGCTTTCCCTGATCACTTCATATTTGCCCAAGTGCTCAGTCACTCTGTCCCTAATAACAGATTCTAGTAACTTCCCACAACAGATGTTAAGATGAATAGGTCTATAATTTCCTGGTTTATTTCTTCCACTCTTCTTAAATCATGGAGTGACGTTGACAATTTTCCAATCCAAGAGCACAATGCCTGAATCCAGAGAATTTTGGAGAGTCATGATTAAAGCATCTGCAATTTCCACACCCACTTCTTTCAATACCCTGGGGTGGAAACCATCAGGTCCGGGAAATTTGTTAATCTTCAGCCTCTCTATTTTCTCCGTTACCTTTTTTTTTGTTATTAAATCTAGTAAGTTCCTCCCTTTGATGTATTTTGAGTTTTTTTCCTTGTATCTCTGGATCTTTATCCCCAACCTCTACTGATGAAAACCAATACATAAGTGGCTATTTATCAAGTCTGCCATGGTACTAGTTTCAATGATAATATCTCCTGTGTCTGTCTTTAAGGGGCCCACATTACCCTTCGCCACCCCCTTTCTCTTAATATACTTTGAAAACCTTCACAAGTATATTGTAGATGATAGTGCAGATGGTCTAAGTCATCCCTCATCAGACAGCACACAACAGTTACAGCACCTGTTGAGCCTGACCCTGCTGTTCTGCTGTGCCGAGGTGGGTGAGTCTGTTGGTATGCTAGATCTATTGCCTGGGTTAGTGCCTCCTGAAAGGCATGTGCATTCTGTGTTGCCGATTTCTGCTGTTAATGGCCCAGAAATCCCAGCCTCCCTGGGTCCGTACGGAGTGTGTACGGCCCGGGAAGGCATCGCAAAAGCCGTTTTTTAACACACAATGCGCATGCGCTGAAAACCGGCTTTTCCGATCCGTCAAGCTCCAGCTTGACAGATCATCCGCATGTCGGGAGCGAGGACATTCGCATGGGCAAGATTGCAGTATTTACCCATATCTTGCCCAGCAAATGTCCTGAAAACTCTTGCGCCTGATAAAAGCAGGCTCATAGCCTACTTTTACAGGCATGAGAGTTTTAAAACACACTTAAAACATAAAAAATAAAATTTTAAAAACACATTTTATTTTTAAAAACCCTGCCCACTACGTTAAATTTATTTTAAACCATAATTTTAAAAACTTTTTAAAAACTTGGGAACATTTTTTTTCCCACAAGATATTTATTAACTTTAATTTCAATTAATTTTAATTATGTGAGGTGTGTTTTTTTTAATTTGGTGTTAGTGTTTGCTATTAATTGAGAAAAGTAAACACGATGGGAACTCATAGATACGGAGTTCCCATTGCTATTAATTGAGAATACTTTACCTGATTGGTTGAGCAGTCACACATGACTGCATCTTCTGCGTGGGAGGCTCGAGGACGGGAGTGCGCTGTGCAGCGTGGGAAGAGAAGGCCTCCCCAGCGGAATTACATGCTCCTCCGGGACCACCAGGTACTTTCGGAAAAATTCTCCGGTCAGAAACATTCATCCGAAAGAAGCCTTCGACCAGAATTTCAAGGCCAATGTGTAAAATTTGGCAACGGTCGCTTTACCCATCTTGAGGGGAAGAAAACTCCTGTGCCATTGACTTCTGTCACAGCTGTGCATGACTATTTCATGCTTGATCTGTAACAACACCTTTACAGGTGTTTTTTTTTCTCTCACTTTGTGTTAATGTCTGTCAAGCCATTGTTGGATAGGATCAATCCTCAGAGCATTGCTTTCCACCAGTTGTTACTTTCAGTTGGTGGGGCACCAGTCTGCGCCTACTTTTCCTGCTAAAACTGGACAAGAGAGTCAGATATTCAGGGAGATCGGACTACTTGTTAGCCTGCCCTCCAGTCCGACCCCTGACACTGTGCAATGTTTCATTGTGTGTGAACCCTTTGTGTAATTGCCACGCCACCTCCCCTCACTCTTTGCCCTCAGGGACGCAGACCCTCCTCCTTGGGTTTAAAGGTTTTCCTGGTGCAGCGTATGGAGGACAATTGGGCAGTAAGGATTGTATGCACATCGAACCCGTCCGATTCTCTGTCAATTACAACAACAACAACTTGCATTTATATAGCACCTTTTAACATAGTAAAACATCCCAAGGTGCTTCGCAAGAGTATTATAAGACAAAAATTTGACACCAAGCCTCATAAGTAGAAATTAGGTCAGGTGACCAAAAGCTTGGTCAAAGAGGTATGTTTTAAGGAGCGTCTTGAAGGAGGAAAGAGAGATGGAGAGGTTTGTTGTGTTCCTAACACACATGAGACTGCACACAGGGAGGTTAAAGTGACCTCAGTCTTTATTAAGACACTCCAGAGTGAGTAACAGGCCTTAGCGCCGGCTTATATACAGTGCTCCCAAGGGATGCTGGGATCCCTTGGGACTTCAGTGGATGCGCTCCCTAGTGGCGGAACATGGGAGTGCATGCTTTACAGATACACAACATCACTCCCCCGCAAAGTCAAAGTGAAAACTATTTACAAGGTGAGGCGGTCGGGAATCTTTCTTTCCCTGGTGAACCGCCTCGGTACAAATGTCTGTTCTGGTGCGTTGGCTGTGCCCTCGCTGGGCTGGCGTGTTGTTGGCCCTGCAGGGCTGCTGGGTGAGCCTGGCCTTGCTGGGCTGTTGGGTGTGATGGGTTCGATTTCCTGGTCCGGGGTGGTGTCGTTGATCCTTTGGGTGTGTGTTGTGGGCTCAAAAAAGGTGGTGTCTGCTATGGGTTGTTCAGGGCAGTCTCAACCGCAGCCTCGTTTGGTCCAGGTGCTTTCTGCAAATTTGTCCATTGTCTAGTTTGACTACAAACACCCTATTCCCTTCTTTAGCTAACACCATGCCCATGATCCACTTGGGACCATGTCCATTGTTTAGCACATACACAGGATCATTCAGATCAATTTCCCGTGACACAGTGGCGTGACCATCGTTTACATTTTGTTGTTGCCACCTGCTCTCTACCTGATCATGCAGCTTGGGGTGAACCAGCGAGAGTCTGGTTTTAAGTATCCTTTTCATGAGTAGCTCAGCCAGGGGCACCCCTGTGAGCATGTGGGGTCTCGTGCAGTAGCTGAGCAGTACTCGGGACAGGCGGGATTGGAGTGAGCCTTCTGTGACTCGTTTGAGGCTCTGTTTGATTGTTTGTACTGCCCGCTCTGCCTGCCCATTGGAGGCTGGTTTAAACGGGGCCGAAGTGACATGTCTGATCCCAATGCGGGTCATGAATTCTTTAAATTCGGCACTGGTGAAATATGGCCCATTGTCACTGACCAGTATGTCAGGCAGGCCATGGGTGTCAAACATGGCCCTCAGGCTTTCAATGGTGGTGGTGGTGGTGCTTCCCGACATTATTTCACATTCAATCCATTTTGAAAAAGCATCCACCACCACCAAGAACATTTTACCGAGAAACGGGCCCGCATAGTCAACATGGATCCTCGACCATGGTCTGGAGGGCCAGGACCACAAACTTAGTGGTGCCTCTCTGGGTGCATTGCTCAACTGAGCACAAACGCTGCATTGCTGTACACAGGACTCTAAGTCAGAGTCGATACCGGGCCACCACATGTAGGATCTATCTATCGCTTTCATCATTACTACACCCGGGTGTGTGCCGTGGAGATCCGAGATGAACATCTCCTTTTGGGTAGCACTACGCGGTTACCCCACAACAGGCAGTCTGCCTGAATGGACAGCTTGTCCTTTTGCCACTGGAACGGCTTGATTGGCTCTTACATTTCAATGGGGATGCTGGCTCAGCTCCCATGCAGTACACGTTTTTTTTACTAGGGACAGCAGAGGATCTTGGCTGGTCCAAGTCCTAATCTGGCAGGCCGTAACAGGTGACTTATCACTTTCAAATGCTTCCATGACCATCAACAAGTCTGCGGGCTGCGCCATTTCCACCCCCGTGGTGGGCAATTGTAGCCGACTGAGAGAATCCACACAGTTCTCGGTACCTGGCCTAGTATTAGTATTTATCCCCTTGTTTTCAGCGAACAGGGATATGAAGGGCTTGTGAACAGTTTCCAGCTCAAATTTGAGGCCAAACAAGTACTGATGCATTTTCTTTACCCCAAACACACACGCTAATGCCTCTTAATCATGCTGTAGGCCTTCTCAGCCTTAGACAAGCTCCTGAAAGCATAGGCAACAGATTGCAATTTCCCTGCAACGTTTGCTTGTGATACACACCCGACTCAATATGACGACGCATCACATGCTATCACGAGTCTTTTACACGGGTTATACAATACAAGCAGCTTGTTGGAGCATAAAATGTTTCTGGCTTTCTCAAAAGCAATTATTTGGTTTTTTCCCCCATACCCAGTTCTCAACTTTACACAATAACACATGTAGGGGCTCTAAGAGGGTGCTTAACCCCGGTAGGAATTTACCAAAATAGTTGAGGAGTCCCAGGAATGACCGCAGCTCCGTGACGTTCTGTGGCCTGGGTGCATTCCTGATAGCCTCGTCTTGGCGTCTGTGGGCCGAATGCCGTCCACCGCAATCTTTCTCCCCAAAAACTCCACTTCTGTTGCCATGAAGACGCATTTCGACCTCTTCAGCCGCAGCCCTATGTGATCCAGTCGCTGGAGGACCTCCTCCAGGTTTTGTAGGTGCTCGATGGTGTCCCGACCCGTGACCAATATATCGTCCTGAAAAACCACCGTGCGTGGTACCGACTTGAGTAGGCTCTCCGTGTATCTCTGGAAGATCGCTGCAGCCGACCGAATTCCAAACTGGCATCTGTTGTAGATGAACAGTCCCTTGTGCGTGTTGATGCAGGTGAGGCCCTTCGAAGACTCCTCTAGCTCCTGCGTCATGTAGGCCGAAGTCAGGTCGAGCTTGGTGAACGTCTTGCCTCCTGCCAGCGTCGTAAATAGGTCGTCTGCCTTAGGTAGCGGGTATTGGTCCTGTAGAGAAACGATTAATAGTTATTTATAATCGCCGCAAATCCTGACCGTGCCATCACTTTTGAGTACTGGAACAATCGGGCTGGCCCACTCGCTGAATTCCACTGGGGAGATGATGCCCTCGCGTTGCAACCTGTCCAGCTCGATTTCCACTCTCTCCCTCATCTAGTGAGGTACCGCTCGCGTCTTGTGGTGAATGAGTCGTGCGTCTGGGACCAAGTGGATCTGCACCTTCGCCCTGGAAAAGTTTCCAATGCCTGGCTCAAAAAGGGAAGGAAATTTGTTAAGAACCTGGGTACATGAGGCCTCATTGACATGTGATAGCGCTCGGATGTCATCCCATTTTCAGCAGATTTTGCCCAGCCAGCTCCTTCCAAGCAGTGTGGGGCCATTGCCCGGGACAATCCAGAATGGCAGTTCATGCACCGTGCCCTCGTAGGTGACCTTGACCGTGGCGCTGCCCAGGACAGTGATTGGTGTACATTCTCAGTTTCGTGTGGATGGGGCTCAGGGCTGGTCTGAGTTCCTTGTTGCACCACAGTCTCTCAAACATCTTTTTACTCATGATGGATTGGCTAGCACCAGTGTCAGTTCCATGGCTACGGGTAAGCCATTCAATTTTACAGTTAGCATTATAGGTGGACATTTCGTCAAAAATGTGTGCATCCCGTGTACTTCAGCATCTGCCTCCTCTCTGAGGCTCGAAATTGCTTTGATCCACCATGGACTGATCTTCCTCTGCCACGTGGTGGTTTGCAGGCTTTGCAGAGCTTGCAGCTTGTCCCATTGTTCCACAGCTCTTGCAAACATACCCTTTGAAGTGGCATGAATAGGCTGAATGGAAGCCTGCACAACGCCAACAAGGTATGAATTGCCTTGCATTCATCCTTTGTTGCGGACTCTGAGTCATCTGGGTCACCTGAGGCCTGCTGGCAGTTGCAGACTCGTGGTTTCTGCCCTGTACATTTCTGCCCTGTACATTTCTGCTCGCAAACACAGTTCCAGTTAATTTATGAACATTGCTAGCACTTGTGTGCTGAGAGAGTTGTTTGGTGGACATTAACGCCTGTGCTATCACAATGGCCTTGCTGAGGGTCGGTGTCTCTACAGTCAAATGGTCTCGTGGACAATGCCCAGTACAAAAAAGTCTCTGAGCATTTGCTCCAGGTAGCCATCAAACTCACATTGTCCTGCAAGTCGCCTTAGCTCGGCGACGTAGCTCACCACTTCCTGACCTTCAGATCGTTGGTACGTATCGAACCGATACCTCGCCATCAGCACGCTCTCCCTTGGGTTAAGATGCTCCCGAACCAGTGTACACAGCTCCTCATACAACTTATCTGTGGGTTTCACCGGAACCAGAAGATTCTTCATGAGGCTGTAGGTCGGTGCCCCGCAGACCATGAGGAGGACTGCTCTCCTTTTTGCAGCGCTTCCTTCTCCGTCCAGCTCATTGGCTACAAAGTACTGGTCTAACCATTCAACATAGGCTTCTCAGTCCTCACCCTCCGAGAACTTCTCCAGGATGCCCACAGTTTGCTGCATCTTTGCGTTGGATTCGTGTACTCGTCACCAGTTGTTGTGTTCCTAACACAGATGAGACTGCACACAGGGTGGTTAAAGTAACAGTGACCTCAGTCTTTATTAAGACACTCCAGAGTGAGTAACAGGTCTTGGGAGCACTGTATATAAGCCGGCGCCTAAGGGATGCTGGGATCCCTTGGGACTTCAGGGGATGCGCTCCCTGGTGGCGGAACATGGGAGTGCATGCTTTACAGATACACAACAAGGTTTACAAAGGGAATTTCAGAGGTTAGGACCCAGGCAACAGAAGGAACGGCCACCAATGGTTGAGCGATTATAATCAGGGATGCTTGGGAGGGCAGAATTAGAGAAGCATAGACATCTTGGGAGGTTGAAGGGTTGGAGGAGATTACCGAGATAGGGAGGGGCGAGGCCATGGAGGGATTTGAAAGCAAGGATGAGAATTTTGAAATCCAGGCGTTGCACAACCAGGAACCAATGTAGGTCAGCGAGCACAGGGGTGATGGGTGAGCGGGACTTTGTACAAGTTAAATTAATTAAATTTAAATTAATGGATGGAAAATTTGACAGGCTCCACCAGAGGCATGCAAACCTCGACCTCTTACTTTCCTCTTGGCGCTGCACCTTTACACCCGACCTGCCGTACTGCTCCTGACATTCCACCGTCACTTTGCTGAAGATCGATATGAACCCCAGACAAATAGCCTAAGCTGCGGTTTCCAGCCACTTATGTCAATTCCCAGGGGGTTCCACTGACTCTGGCCAAATTCAGACCAGAAGATCAGAAGAAAATTCATTGAATTTCTGGGCCACTATTTTTAAGCTAATTCTGTGGTAAGTTCGCTCTTAAAAAAAAAAAATGCCAAATTGAGCCTGAGGCTTAAGATTGAAAATTTGCATTAAAACATTTTTTTAAACACATAAACCAATTTTGTCACACGTGTGTTACATTATGAACACTTGTTGGGAAATCACAGCTGAAACTCAACAATATTCAAAAGCATCCTTTAAAGAGAGAAGAAATCTTTAAAATATTGGCATTATTTTTGGAACCGGCTGGTCAGCTGAAGTAATAATGTGTCTGTAGTCATCATAGATGGTCCCTCGAAACAAGGATGACTTGCTTCCACGCCAAAAAAGGATGAGTTCACAGGTGTTTCAATGAAGGACCTAATATTCCAGGTCGAGAACTACATCGTGAAGGGTGGAAGATGCCTGTGCATGGATTTTTTTTAATGTGTGGTGGTCGTTGCACACCAGCCACCACACAGGCTTGAGGGCACAGATGTGTCACCTACCCCCTGCAGGTGACACATCAGTGCATCAGAAGATGATTTTATATAGTACGAAAGAAATGAGCTACTCCACCTCAGCATTAATATTTTTCCAATGTGTTTTCCAAATTTTGCGGAGGTTAACATACTGATGTCGTGGTTTTACTTACAAGGCACTTGGATGAACATACACAATCCAACGGTTGGGCAGCAGTGCAGAATAAGTGACAGTGAATCGATTAGACAGCACAAGCCCGAGAACTGAAACCATGGCCTTGCTATTTGCAGGGTGGGAAACCCAGAAATCAGGGAGATGTGCCGGTCCTGCCGAATTTAATGGCAGGACCTCATTATCATCTCATTATCATTTTCCTCTGCTGTGTCAGCTGTGGCTCAGTGGGTAGCACTCTCGCCTCTGAGTCAGAAGGTTGTGGGTTCACGTCCCACTCCAGGGACTTGAGCACATAAATCTAGGTTAACACTCCAGTGCAGTGCTGAGGAAGTACTGCACTGTCAGAGGTGTCGTCTTTCAGATGAGACGTTAAACCCCATCTGCTCTCTCAGGTGGACGTAAAAGATCCCATGGCTCCATTTCAAAGAAGATCAGGAGAGTTATCCCTGGTATCCTGGCCAATATTCATCCCTCAATCAGCATAACAAAAACAGATTGTCTGGTCATTAACACATTGCTGTTTGTGGGAGCTTGCTGTGTGCAAATTGGCTGCCGCGTTTCCTACATTATAATGGTTACTACACTCCAAAAGTGCTTCATTGGCTGTAAAGCGCTTTGAGACTTTTCCTGCACGGCAGGTGGACTGGGTGGGAAAGCCAGCGGCAGGAAGTCGCAGACGAGGATCATTGGGGATGGCAATTGGGAGGAAAAGGTCAGCGCCTGGTTAGGAGATGGTTAGGATTGGCCGATCGCAGGACGGCTCGGGATCGGGGCTTAGTGGGGGGGAGCGGAGCCGGGCAATTGGGAGGGAGGGAGGGAACGACGGGTTATGTTTGGGGAGGGGTGATGTGTCGGGTGCTCAAGGGGCAAGCGGCTCGAAAACATGGGTTGGAGGGGGAGGTGTTGTCAATAGACAGAAGGGAGACCGAAGGTTTGGCTGAGTGGCTGGACGGAGCTCTCCTGCTCCTCAATGGCCTACAAGCAGTGCTCTAAAAAGCACTTCGCTGCTGTAGTCGGCTACTCCCATCTCCATTTAGCTGCCAGGTTTCCCGAAGCCTGGGAAACCCGGCCCACAGCTGTTAAATTTAAAATCAGGCACCCATCACTTTGTGGGAGATTGATCGAAACATTATAATGAAGTGTCCCGCCTCTCCAAGATGGAAGATACACACACCACGCAACCCGTCATCATAAAAATGGGTGTCAGGTACGTATGCAATGGGCTGATGTCACGTTCCTCGATTATTTTATTTTTAACACCTCAGACCTTCTCCCACCCATCGTGGACAGCTTAATAAGGCAGATCACTTTTTTTTATTCATTCATGGGATGTGGGCATCACTAGCAAGGCCAGCATTTATTGCCCATCCCTAATGGTCCTTGAGAAGGTGGTGGCGAAGCAGCCTTCTTGAACCCTGCAGTCGACTTATTTGCAGCGGTTTGGTACAACTGAGTGGCTTCATCGGGCATTTCAGAGCACAGTTAAGAGGCTTAGGCTGGATTTTCCGGTCCTTTGCGCTCCGGGTTTCACCTCGGAGCAGCGTGAATGGCAGCATTCAGGTCTCCTGCGCCCCTTCGCGATCCTCCGGTCTGTTTTTGCAGTGGCGCTGAGCAGCACCGTCAGGAAGAGCAGCGCCGGGTGTGCAACGCCTCTGGTTGTGACACCGGCAGTAGTTTGGACTTTTGTCCGATCCGTCCGCCTGGAAGTGCGCCCGCAATGACCCCCTGGGAAATCAGTGCGGTCCAGCATAGCCAGAGGCACAAGGAAGGTAAATACTCCAACGATAAGTGCGAGTGTTTGTTCTTGTAATTCTTTTAGAGATTTATGTTGTGGTGGCATGGGCAATGTTTTGAGAATGTTTGTGTTTTTTTGTAAGGTTTCCCCCACCCCCCGGCCTCTCTTGGAACGCACACAGCCTGGCATCTTAGTTGGCAAGTTTCCCAGTATTGTGCCACGAAAAGTGTATAATGCCTCATTTCACACTGCGCCCCGTGACGCAGGGGCCAGATACAGAAACTTCCTTACCAAAGCACAGACTATTCCCGCCCGGCCTCCGTTTTCGCCCCGAAAACAGAAAAGCTTAAAATCCAGCCCAATATATAGGCCAGACTAAGTAAGAATGATAGATTTCCTTCCCTAAAGGACATTAGTGACCCAGTTGGGTTTTTATGACATAAGAACTTAAGACCATAAGAAATAGGAGCAGGAGTAGGCCATACGGCCCCTCGAGTCTGCTCTGCCATTTAATACAATCATGGCTGATCCAATCATGGACTCAGGTCCACTTCCCTGCCCGCTCTCCATAACCCCGTATTCCCTTATCGTTTAAGAAACTGTTTCTTTCTGTCTTAAATTTATTCAATGACCCAGCTTCCACAGCTCTCTGAGGCAGCAAATTCCACAGATCCACAACCCTCTGGGAAGAAATTTCTCCTCAACTCAGTTTTAAATGGGCGGCCCTTTATTCTAAGATTATGCCCTCGGTTTTAGTCTCCCCTATCAGTGGAAACATCCTCTCTGCATCCACCCTGTCAAGCGCCCTCATAACTTTATATGTTTCGATAAGATCACCTCTCATTCTTCTGAATTCCAATGAGTAGAGGCCAAACCTACTCGACCTTTCCTCATGTCAAACCTCTCAACTCCGGAATCAACCTCGAGAACCTTTTCGGAACTGCCTCCAAAGCAAGTATATCCTTTCATAGAAACATAGAAACATAGAAAATAGGTGCAGGAGTAGGCCATTCGGCCCTTCTAGCCTGCACCGCCATTCAATGAGTTCATGGCTGAACATTCAACTTCAGTACCCCATTCCTGCTTTCTCGCCATACCCCTTGATCCCCCTAGTAGTAAGGACCTCATCTAACTCCTTTTTGAATATATTTAGTGAATTGGCCTCAACAACTTTCTGTGGTAGAGAATTCCACAGGTTCACCACTCTCTGGGTGAAGAAGTTCCTCCGCATCTCGGTCCTAAATGGCTTACCCCTTATCCTTAGACTGTGACCTCTGGTTCTGGACTTCCCCAACATTGGGAACATTCTTCCTGCATCTAACCTGTCTAACCCCGTCAGAATTTTAAACGTTTCTATGAGGTCCCCTCTCATTCTTCTGAACTCCACTGAATACAAGCCCAGTTGATCCAGTCTTTCTTGATAGGTCAGTCCCGCCATCCCGGGAATCAGTCTGGTGAACCTTCGCTGCACTCCCTCAATAGCAAGAATGTCCTTCCTCAGGTTAGGAGACCAAAACTGTACACAATACTCCAGGTGTGGCCTCACCAATGCCCTGTACAACTGTAGCAACACCTCCCTGCCCCTGTACTCAAATCCCCTTGCTATGAAGGCCAACATGCCATTTGCTTTCTTAACCGCCTGCTGCACCTGCATGCCAACCTTCAATGACTGATGTACCATGACACCCAGGTCTCTTTGCACCTCCCCTTTTCCTAATCTGTCACCATTCAGATAATAGTCTGTCTCTCTGTTTTTACCACCAAAGTGGATAACCTCACATTTATCCACATTATACTTCATTTATCCACATTATACTTTCGTAAATATGAAAATCAAAACTGCACGCAGTATTCCAGGTGTGGCCTCACCAATACCCTGTATAACTGTAGCAAGACTTCCCTGCTTTTATACTCCATCCCCTTATGTCCTTTTGCAGATTTTTTGTGTCCTCCTCACACATTGCTTTTCTTCCCATCTTTGTAACGTCAGCAAACTTGGCTACGTTACACTCGGTCCCTTCCTCCAAGTCGTTAATATAAATTGTAAATAGTTGGGGTCCCAGCACTGATCTCTGCAGCACCCCATCATTACTGATTGCCAACCCGAGAATGAACCATTTATCCTGACTCTCTTTTCTGTTCATTAGCCAAGCCTCTATCCATGACAATCCAGTAGTTTCATAGTCACCATTATTGATACTAGCTTTTTATTCCAGATTTATTTAATTAACTGAATTAAAATTCCACAGCTACTGCAGTGGGATTTGAGCTCAATCTCCGGATCATTAGTCCAGGCCTCTGGATTAACTCGCCCAGTAACATGACCAGTATGGTACCGTAGCTGCAGCGTTAGTCATGGTGAGTCAGAGGAAGCACTGATTTATAACACGAATGATATTGTCTGTGAAAGATGAAGTATTGCTGTATTATACGGTCGAGTTTGTGTGACATTACTGACAGAACTGAATGGATTGGGTTTTACACCGATGGCGATGGCAGTAGTGGGATTCGGACTGAATGTGAAATAGAAATAAATATGAAGGGTTGAGGCAGGGAGGATGAAAGATGCAATAAACAGGAAAGGCTGAAGTGGCACAGAAACACATAAAGGGATGTGGTTGGGAAATATATAAATGCAGAAAAGCAAATCTAGCTGGAAATAAAGAAAAATTGGAAATGAAAAGGAATGGCCGGGTTGCAAAGAACCAAAATCAGTTCCAGCAGGAAATGAGAAGTAAAAAAGGAGCAGCTCAGGAAGGGTGGCTATAAAATAAAGGAATGGCAGAACGCAGAACGAATCACGGCAGGAAAGGAGGAACCCTTGAGGTTGAAGGAGGAATCAACATGGTCACTGAAAGACGTAAAGAAAATAAATTCATAGATGTGCTCAGAAGCAATGAAATAAATGTTGAAGTACTTTTCCCTTTGGCTCAGGAAGCTTCAGGAGATTTCTATAGAACCCAAAACTTTCCTTTGTAAAGATAGATAAAGAGACAGACACAGACAGACAGACAGATAGCCGCAACCGATCGGAGGGGAGATAAAAACAGTGCGAGCAGGAGCTGGGGCACAAACACTGAGAGTTACAGCCAATCGGAGGCGAGATAAAAATAGCCAGCCCAACCAGCACCAACTGAATATAAGAAGTTAAAAGATTCAAAGTGTGATGTCACAGGTGTTATGTCTTTAATACTCTTATGAATGACTCCACGAGGTCTCATATTGTACTTGAGCTGTTGTGACCTTAGTCCCATTTATTGTAACACCAGAGTGAGGCACAAGCATGGTGGGCAGCCTTTTATACTGGGTCCTGCACACCTATGCAGGTGATCCTCAGTCTCCCACCACAGTGCCCTCTGGTGGCACACCTTATGTGACTATACAGTTAGTATACATGGTCTACATACATGACATCACTTTCCCCCAAGTCTTTAATGCAAATTGACTCGTACATTGACGGTGACCTGGGCTTTGCTCTTCCTAATTGACCATTGGAGGGTCACTTCTAGCTTGGGTGGGTTGGTAGTGAGATTTGTTGCCAGTGGACGTCCCAGTGGTTTCTGGTTGTGGGTCCATGACTACTCCATTCTCTTCCCAACACAGAGATCATGTTAATGGCCCATTACATGCAAGTTGCATTCAAGTTCATCACATGGGTTTTACATTTACATCTTGGTACATTTGTTTGGTGGATTACAGTTGCGTTTCTTTTTGTGTGGTACATTTACATGATCAGTACATGTATATCAGTACAGGTACACAAGGACAGTCTAGTCCCAGCACGGCCGGATGAGATCCAGGTCGTCTGGTGGCGGTGTAGTGCTCCATGCTAGTGGGTCTGTGGGCGAGGTGAGCTCATTTTGCTCGAGTTGCCGGAGCTCAGGGCTTTTGCCGTTACTCCTAGTGTCGGGCAGGACCAAAGACATCTGATGTGTCTGTGACCTCCCTGTCCTTTTCGTTTGCACAGTGTCGCTGCTGCTCCCTGGGAAGTGGTCTAAACGAGCGAGCATTTCATCTAAGTGATGGTGGGGCTGCCTCGTCTTGACTAGCAGTTCGTAGGGGACTGCTGACTTGCTTTTCTTGAGGGCACCATTGTGAGCACTCTCTAGTTTGGGATCCTGGCTGGTCCAGGTCCCGTTCGGAGGAGCCGTTGCAGGTGACCCTTCGCTCTTGGGCATTGCCATGGTGGCGAGTGGGTTTGTGGGCTGTGCCTTTTCCACCCGGGTGGTGGGCGACGGTAGCCGACTGCGAGCATAGGCACAGTTTACTGTTTCTGGCCTGTGGCGGCTCATGCCATCAGGTGCCTGCAATGTTAAACCGATCTGAGGCAGGGTATCGCTACCGGTGTCTCTGCTCTCCGGGGATCATTTACTCTGCGGCTTGTCTACTTCTGTCAGCTGTGGGAACACTTTATGATACATCGTTCTGGTCCCGGGGATGCAGGCTACAGCATTGGGTAGCCCGCTGGACCTGTATACGACTGTTAAGTGTTCGCCGCTACATTGGCTGATTGCAATTTGCACCCGACATCACTCAACAACATTTTGCTCGTTACAGCTGGACTTTTACATTGGTTGCCAATTTCAAGCAGTTCATTCAAAAATGGCGGGTTGCTGGCCTTTTAAAATACCTTACTACTTTTACCCCAATCATTTTCCTTGCGTGGAACTATGTGTCGTTACTTCATTAGCGTTGCACCTCGTGGTTTGGACGCCATCTTTTCCCTGTCCATGATGTCGACTGCCATGATCTTCTTTCCCAGGGATTCTGCCACTGAAGCTGGGAAGGTGCCCTCGGATCCAATCTTCCTCCCCAGGAGTCCTGCCACTGAAACCGGGAAGGTGCATTCGCATCATCTCGGCCGGATCATCGCCACGCAGTCGTGATGAACAGTCTGTGCCTCGGGGGCTGCGCAGATCTGCTCTCCGGTGCCTGGTCCAACCGAAGGTGGGGGCTTGCTCTGCCTCTGAGCACGGGGGACATCGATCACTGGAGGGATGAAGTCTTCCCAGTTCCAATGACTCTTCCCCATCCATCTTCCAAGTAGCGTTGGTCCATCACCTGAAATTCACAATGGTAAATTGCGCACCGTGCCATCATGGGATACACTTACATCCACACTACCAACAACTGATATCAGTTCCTTGATGTAGGTGCACAGCTTTGCCTGAACCGGGACCAACTTGAGTCGTTCAGCTTGATCGTTCAATAGCCTCTCAAAGGCTTCCTGGCTCATTACTGACTGACTCGTACCCATGTCCACTTCTATGAAGACTGGAATGCCATTTATCTCGACTTCCATTATCACTGGAGGACAATCTGTGGTGCAGGTATATACTCCATACACTTTGTCCTGGGACTGAGCTGCCTCTCTAGTCATCTCCTCGTAATCCACGCTGGATTCACAGCCATCTGCTGACTCCTCTTCCACGTGGTGAGTCACAGCTCTTTTGCATATTCGCTGGAGGTGGCTCTTTGTGCTGCAGCCTTTGCACACATAGTCTCTAAACCGACACTGATGAGCCCTGTGATTACCTCCGCAATGCCAGCATGGTACTAGTCGACTTACATTTGCACCCCTCGGCGGACTCGGAGTTAAAGGACTCGGGCCTGTACGCTCTGCCCTGGACAGATTCGTGTTCAACAATTCTGCCTGTGAAAGACGCCATTATATTTACAGAACTTGCCGGGTTTGAATCCTGAGAGTGAGTCATCATCTGCTTGGAGCTGCAGCTTGAGTTCATGAACGCCTGGCTGATGCTGATGGCCTTCTGCAGAGTGACGGTCGTTTCGGCAGACAGTAGCCTGTGAAGAAGGGCCTCATGATCGATGCCAATTACGAAGACGTCCCGCAACGCATCGGCGAGGGATGCGCCAAATTCACACGGTCCTGCCAGCCTCCTGAGGTCGGCAGCGTACTTCGTGATTTCCTGGTTCCCGGGGCGGCAGTGTGTATAAAATCGATGCCTGGCTGTGAGGATGCTCTCCTTCAGTTTGAGTTGGTCCTAAATTAGCACTTTCAACTCCTCGTATGACTTGGTGGTTGTTTTCTCTGGTGCAAGCAAGTCCCTGACTAGGGGATAGGCAATGGGCCCACAACAGAATAGCTCTGCACTTATCTGCCAGCGTGGCCGGATCATCACCTACCAGGTCATTTGCTATGAAATATTGGTCGAGCCGCTCCGTAAAGGTTTCCCAATCTTCACCCTCTGAGAACTTTTCTAATGCACCAACGTTAGTCATTTTTGCGTGAAAGTTCGTAATCTTGTCACCAGTTGTTATGTCTTTAATACTCTTATGAATGACTCCATGAGGTCTAGTATTGTACTTGAGCTGTTGTGACCTTAGTCCCATTTATTGTAACTCCAGAGTGAGGCACAAGCATTGTGGTCAGCCTTTTATACTGGGTCCTGCACACCTATGCAGGCGACACTCGGGTCTCCTACCGCAGTGCCCTCTGGTGGCACACCTTATGTGACTATACAGTTAGTATACATGGTCTACATACATTACAACAGGAAAGCAGGTAAGTGATTGGTTGGTCTGTATTTCTCTCTCTTTCTTGGGTATTGCTTTAAATTAAGAGCTGGGCTTAAAAATCTAAACATTCAAAACGTGAAAACTTAATTAATTACATACATTAGAGATGGTAGGACAGGCGATGTGTTTCTGCTGTTGCATGTGGGAGTGGGTTGACCCCATTGAGGTCCACAGCAACCACATCTGCAGGAAGTGTCTGCAGCTCGAAGAACTTCGGCTCCGTGTTGATGAGCTGGAGTCCGAGCTGCAGACACTGCGACACATCAGGGAGGGGGAGAGTTACCTGGACGCTGTGTTCCAGGAGGCAGTCACACCCTTTGGATTAATTAATTCAAATTTGGTCCGTAGTCAGGGACAGGAGGGTGTGACTACGAATGAGGCAGGTATGGGGCCCAGGAGGCAGTGATGGAGGAGCCTCAGCCCTTGCTCTTGTCCAACAGGTTCTAGGCTCTTACTCCCTGTGTGGACGAGATTAGGGACTGCAGGGAGGATGAGCAAACTGACCACAGCACAGTGGTAGAGGGGGCCATTCAAGTGGAGGGAGTAAAAAGAAATGTTGTAGTAGTAGTAGTAGGGGACAGTATAGTCGGGATAGATACTGTTCTCTGCTGCCAAGAGCGTGTGTCCCGAAGGCAGTGTTGCCTGCCCGGTGCCAGGTTTAGGATATCTCCTCTGGGCTAGAGAGGAACTTGGAATGGGAGGGGGAAGTTCCAGTTGTCATGGTCCACGTAGGTACCAATGACATAGATAGGACAAAGAAAGAGGTTCTGCTGAGGGAGTCAAATGAAAAAGCAGAACCACAAAGATAATAATCCCTGGATTACTACCTGAGCCATGAGCAAATGTGCATAGGGTAAATAAGATCAGAGAGATGAACACATGGCTCAAAGACTGGTTTGGGAAAAATGGGTTTCGATTCATGGGAAACTGGCACCAGTACTGGGGTAAGAGGGAGCTGTTCCGTTGGGACAGGCATTACGTGAACCATGTTGGGACTGGTGTCCTGGCGACTCAAATAACTGGGGCTGTAGATAGGGCTTTAAACTAAATAGTGAGGGGGAGGATTCAAGTGAATGGAAATTTAAAAAGTCAAAGAGCAAGGAGAAGGCAATAAAGCAGGGTAGCGATGGGGGAAATGATAACCAGAGTGCGACAGGAAGGGACAGAATGTATAAAAATAAGAGCGTATCAGAAAGTAGGGTCAAAGCAGGGGAAAATGGTAAAAACAAAAAATGTAAAGCTCTTTATCTGAATGCACACAGCATTTGTAACAAGGTAGATAGGTTGGCGGCACAAATAGATATAAATGGGTATGATTTGATAGCCATTACAGAGATGTGGTTGCAAGGTGACCAAGACTGGGAACAGAATATTCAGGGGTATTTGACAATTTGGAAGGATAGGCAGAAAGGAAAAGGAGGTGGGGTAGCTCCGGTGTTAAAGGATGAGATCAGTGCAGTAGTGACAAATGATATTGGTTCAGAAGATCAAGATGTAGAATAAGTTTGGGTGGAGATAAGAAATAATAAGGGGAAGAAGTCATGGGTGGGCGTAGTCTATAGGCACCCTAACAGTAGCTACACTGTTGAACGAAGTATAAATAAAGAAATAATGGAGGCCTGTAAGAAAGGTACGGCAATAATGATGGGCGATTTTAATCATTTTATTGATTGGATAAATCAAATTGGCCAAGCTAGCCTTAAGGAAGAGTTCATAGAGTGTATCCAAGATGGTTTCCTTGAACAGTATGTTGTGGAACCAACTAGGGAGCAGGCTATCTTAGATAATTTATTAATCCTGTTTTATCTAATAAAACAGGATTAATAAATGATCTCATAGTAAAGGATCCTTCAGGAAAGAGTGACCATAGCACAGTTGAATTTCAAATTCAGTTGGAGGGTGAGAAAGTTGGATCTCAAATCAGTGTCCTGATCTTAAATAAAGGTGATTACAAAGGCATGAAGGCACAGTTGGCTAAATGGACTGGGAAAATAGATTAAAGTGTAAGACGGTTGATAATCAGTGGCAGACATTTAAGGAGATATTTCATGACTCTCAAAAAATATATATTCCAGTGAAAAGGAAAGACTTGAAGAGAAGGGAGAACCATCCGTGGTTAACTAAGCAAGTAAAGGATGGTATCAAATTTTTTTAAATGGCGTACAAAGTTGCAAGATTAGCGGGAGGCCAGAGGATTGGGAAATGTTTTTAAATCAGCAAAGGATGACTAAAGCATTACAGATAGTAAAAGCTTCTACAGGTATATAAAAAGGAAGAGAGTGGCTAAAGTAAATGTTGGTCCCTTAGAGGATGAGACCAGGGAATTAATAATGGGAAATAGGGAAATGGCAGAGACTTTGAACAAATATTTGTATCGGTCATCACGGTAGAAGACACTAAAAACATCCCAATAATAGATAATCAAGGGACGATAGGGAGGGAGAAACTTAAAAAATCACTAGCATTAACGAAAAAACACTCAATAAAATAATGGGACTGAAGGTGGACAAGTCCCCTGGACCTGATGTCCTGCATCCTAGGTCTTAAAAGAAGTGGCAACAAAGATAGTGGATTCGTTGGTTGTAATTTACCAAAATTTCCTGGATTCTGGAGAGGTCCCAGCAGATTGGAAAACAGCAAATGTAACGCCCATATTTAAAAAAGGAGACAGACAGAAAGCATGAAACTATAGACCAGTTAGCTGAACTGTTGCGTATCTATAAAGCATGCACTCCGCCACCAGGGAGCTCATCCCCTGAAGTCCCAAGGGATCCCAGCATCCCTTGGGAGCACTGTATATAAGCCGGCCCCTAAGGCCTGTTACTCATTCTGGAGTGTCTTATTAAAGACTGAGGTCACTGTTACTTTACCCTCACTGTTTGCATCCTCATCTGTGTTAGGAACACAATAACTGGCGATGACAATACGAATCCAACGCAAAGATGCAGCAAACTGTGGGCATCCTGGAGAAGTTCTCGGAGGGTGAGGACTGGGAAGCCTATGTCGAACTCCTAGACCAGTACTTTGTAGCCAACGAGCTGGACGGAGAAGGAAGCGCTGCAAAAAGGAGGGCGATCCTCCTCACAGTCTGTGGGGCACCGACCTACAGCCTCATGAAGAATCTTCTGGCTCCAGTGAAAACCACAGATAAGTTGTATGAGGAGCTGCGTACACTGGTTCAGGAGCATCTTAACCTGAGAGAGAGCATGCTGATGGCAAGGTATCGGTTCTACACATGCCAGCGATCTGAAGGTCAGGAAGTGGCAAGCTACGTCGCCGAGCTAAGGTGATTTGCAGGACAATGTGAGTTTGATGGCTACCTGGAACAAATGCTCAGACTTTTTTGTACGGGGCATTGGCCACGAGACCATCTGAAGAAAACTTTTCACTGCAGAGAACTGACCCTCAGTAAGGCCATTGCAATAGCACAGGCGTTTGTGTCCACCAATGATAACACCAAACAAATCTCTCAGCACACAAGTGCTAGCAATGTTTATAAATTAACTGCAACTGTATTTGCAAGCAGAAATGTACAGGGCAGAACCCACGAGTCTGCAACTGCCAGCAGGCCTCGGGCAACCCAGATGACTCAGAGGTTCCAAACAAAGGATGAATACAAGGCAGTTCACATCTTGTTGGCATTGTGGAGGCTTCCATTCAGCCTATTCATGTCACTTCAAAGGGTATGTTTGCAAGAGCTGTGGAACAATGGGGCACCTCCAACGAGCTTGCAAACGAGCTGCAAGCTCTGCAAAACTTGCTAATCACCACGTGGCAGAGGAAGATCGGTCCACGGTGGATCAAAGCAATTTCCAGCCTCAGAGAGAGGAGGCAGATGCTGAAGTACACGGGGTGCACACATTTTCAACAAAATGTCCACCTATAATGCTAAACGTAAAATTGAATGGCTTACCCGTAGCCATGGAACTGGACACTGGCGCTAGCCAATCCATCATGAGTAAAAAGATGTTTGAGAGACTGTGGTGCAACAAGGCAGTCAGACCAGCCCTGAGCCCCATCCACACGAAACTGAGAACGTACACCAATCACTATCCTGGGCAGCACCATGGTCAAGGTCACCTACGAGGGCATGGTGCACGAACTGCCACTCTGGATTGTCACGGGCGATGGCCCCACACTGCTTGGAAGGAGCTGGCTGGGCAAAATCCACTGGAACTGGGATGACATCCGAGCGCTATCACATGTCGATGAGGCCTCATGCACCCAGGTTCTTAACGAATTTCCTTCCCTTTTTGAGCCAGGCATTGGAAACTTTTCTGGGGCGAAGGTGTGGATCCACTTGGTCCCAGATGCATGACCCATTCACCACAAGGCGCGAGTGAGGGAGAGAGTGGAAATCGAGCTGGACAGGCTGCAACGCGAGGGCATCATCTCCCCAGTGGAATTCAGCGAGTGGGCCGGCCCAATTGTTCCAGTACTCAAAAGTGATGGGACGGTCAGGATTTGCAGCGATTGTAAAGTAACTATTAATCGTTTCTCGCTAGAGGACCAATACCCACTACCTAAGGCAGACAACCTATTTGTGACGCTGGCAGGAGGCAAGACATTCACCAAGCTCGACCTGACTTCGGCCTACATGATGTAGGAGCTGGAGGAGTCTTTCAAGGGCCTCACCTGCATCAACACGCACAAGGGACTGTTTATCTACAACAGATGCCCGTTTGGAATTCGGTTGGCTGCAGCGATCTTCCAGAGAAACATGGAGAGTCTACTCAAGTCGGTACCGCACACAGTGGTCTTTCAGGACGACATATTGGTCACGGGTCGGGACACCGCCGAGCACCTACAAAGCCTGGAGGAGATCATCCAGTGACTGGATCGCGTAGGGCTGTGGCTGAAGAGGTTGAAATGCGTCTTCATGGCAACAGAAATTGAGTTTTTGGGGAGAAAGATCGCGGCGGACGGCATTCGGCCCACAGACGCCAAGACAGAGGCTATCAGGAACGCGCCCAGGCCGCAGAACGTCACGGAGCTGCGGTCGTTTCTGGGACTTCTCAACTATTTTGGTAACTTCCTACCGGGGTTAAGCACCCTTTTAGAGGCCCTACATGTGCTATTGCGCAATGGTGAGAACTGGGTATGGGGGAAAAAAACAAGTAATTGCTTTTGAGAAAGCCAGAAACATTTTATGCTCCAACAAGCTGCTTGTATTGTATAACCCATGTAAAAGACTTGTGCTAGCATGTGACGCGTCGTCGTACGGAGTCGGGTGTGTATTACAACAAGCTACCATTGCGGGGAAGTTGCAACCTGTCGCCTATGCTTTCAGGAGCTTGTCTAAGGCCGAGAGGGCCTACAGCATGATTGAGAAAGAGGCATTAGCGTGTGTGTTCGGGGTAAAGAAAATGCATCAGTATCTGTTTGGCCTCAAGTTTGAGCTAGAAACTGATCACAAGCCCCTCACATCCCTGTTCGCTGAAAACAAGGGGATAAATACTAATGCCTCAGACCGCATACAAAGCTGGGCACTCATGCTATCAGCGTATAACTATACCATCCGCCACAGGCCAGGCAATGAGAACTGTGCGGATGCTCTCAGGCGGCTACCATTGCCCACCACGGGGGTGGAAATGGCGCAACCTGCAAACTTGTTGATGCTGGTGCAGCCCGCAGACTTGTTGATGGTCATGGAAGCGTTTGAAAATGATAAATCACCTGTCACGGCCCGCCAGATTAGGACTTGGACCAGCCAAGATCCTCTGCTGTCCCTAGTAAAAAAACTGTGTACCGCATGGGAGCTGGGCCAGCATCCCCATTGAAATGCAAGAGCCAATCAAGCCGTTCCAGCGGCGAAAGGATGAGCTGTCCATTCAGGCAGGCTGCCTGTTGTGGGGTAACTGCGTAGTGCTATCAAAAAAGGGCAGGGAGACGTTCATCTCTGATCTCCACAGCACACACCCGGGTATAGTAATGATGAAAGCGATAGCCAGATCCCACGTGTGGTGGCCTGGTATTGACTCTGACTTCGAGTCCTGTGTACGGCAATGCAGCGTATGTGCTCAGTTGAGCAACGCGCCCAGAGAGGCACCACTAAGTTTGTGGTCCTGGCCCTTCAGACCATGGTCGAGGATCCATGTCGAATATGCGGGCCCTTTTCTTGGTAAAATGTTCCTGGATGCCTTTTCAAAATGGATTGAATGTGAAATAATGTCGGGAAGCACCGCCACCGCCACCATTGAAAGCCTGAGGGCCATGTTTGCCACCCACGGCCTGCCTGACATACTGGTCAGTGACAACGGGCCATGTTTCACCAGTGCCGAATTTAAATAATTCATGACCCGCAATGGGATCAAACATGTCACCTCGGCCCCGTTTAAACCAGCCTCCAATGGGCAGGCAGAGCAGGCAGTACAAACAATCAAAAAGAGCCTTAAATGAGTCACAGAAGGCTCACTCCAAACCTGCCTGTCCCGAGTACTGCTCAGCTACCGCAAGAGACCCCACTCGCTCACAGGGGTGCCCCCGGCTGAGCTACTCATGAAAAGGACACTTAAAACCAGACTCTCGCTGGTTCACCCCAACATGCATGATCAGGTAGAGAGCAGGCGGCAGCAACAAAATGTAAACGATGTTCGCGCCACTGTGTCATGGGAAATTGATCTGAATGACCCTGTGTATGTGCTAAACTATGGACATGGTCCCCAGTGGATCGCGGGCACAGTGATAGATAAAGAAGGGAATAGGGTGTTTGTAGTCAAACTAGACAATGGACAAATTTGCAGAAAGCAGCTGGACCAAACGAGGCTGCGGTTCACAGACTGCCCTGAACAACCCACAGCAGACACCACCTTTTTCGAGCCCACAGCACATACCCAAAGGATCAACAACACCACGCCGGACCAGGAAATTGAACCCAACAGCCCAACAAGGTCAGGCTCACCTAGCAGCCCTGCAGGGCCAACAACACGCCAGCCCAGCGAGGGCACAGCCAACACACCAGAACAGACATTTGTACCGAGGTGGTCCACCAGGGAAAGAAAGGCTCCCGACTGCCTCACCTTGCAAATAGTTTTCACTTTGACTTTGGGGGGAAGTGAGGTTGTGTATCTGTAAAGCATGCACTCCCATGTTCCGCCATCAGGGAGCTCATCCCCTGAAGTCCCAAGGATCCCAGCATCCCTTGGGAGCACTGTATATAAGCCGGCCCCCCTAAATCCTGTTCCTCACTCTGGAGTGTCTTATTAAAGACTGAGGTCACTGTTACTTTAACCTCCCTGTGTGCAGCCTCATCTGTGTTAGGAACACAATACTAACATCTGTCGTTGGTAAAATGCTGGAATCCATTATTAAGGAAGCAGTAGCAGGATATTTGGAAGAGCATAATACAGTCAAGCAGAGTCAACATGGTTTTATGAAAGGAAAATCATGTTTGACAAATTTGCTGGAGTTCTTTGACAAGTGGGCTGGATAAGGGGGAACCAGAGGATGTGGTGTATTTGGATTTACAAAAGACATTCAGTAAGATGCCACATAAAAGGTTACTGCACAAGGTATGAGCTCAAGGGGTTTGGGGTAATATATTAGCATGGATAGAGGATTGGCTAATTAACAGAAAACAGAGAGTGGGGATAAATGGGTAATTTTCCAGTTGGCAAGCAGTGACAAGTGGGGTGCTGCAGAGATTGGTGCAGAGGCCTCAACTATTTGCAATCTATATTAAGGACTTGGATGAAGGGACCGAGTGTAATGTAGCCAAGTTATAAAGATGAGTGGGAAAGCAAAAAATCTTCAAAGGGATCTAGACAGACTAAGTGAATGGGCAAAAAATTGGCAGATGGAGTATAATGTGGGAAAGTGTCAGGTTATCCATTTTGGCAGGAAAAATAAAAAAGCAAATTATAATTTAAATGGAGAAAAATTGCAAAGTGCTGCAGTACAGAGAGAGCTGGGGGTCCTTGTACATCAAACACAAAAAGTTAGTATGTAGGTACAGCAAGTAATCCAGTGCACCAGCACAGCCTTCGGCCGCCTGAGGAAGAGAGTGTTCGAAGATCAGGCCCTCAAATCTGCCACCAAGTTCCTGGAATACAGAACTGTAGTGATACCCACCCTCCTGTATGGCTCAGAGACGTGGACCATATACAGTAGACACCTCAAATCGCTGGAGAAATACCACCAACGATGTCGCCGTAAGATCCTGCAAATCCCCTGGAAGGACAGACGCACCAACGTTAGTGTCCTCGATCAGGCCAGCATCGAAGCACTGACCACACTCGACCAGCTCCATTGGGCGGGCCACATTGTTCACATGCCTGACACAAGACTCCCAAAGCAAGCGCTCTACTCTGAACTCCTACACGGAAAACGAGCCCCAGGTGGGCAAAGGAAATGTTTCAAGGACACCCTCAAAGCCTCCTTGATAAAATGCAACATCCCCACCGACACCTGGGAGTCCCTGGCCAAAGACCGCCCTAAGTGGAGGAAGTGCATCCAAGAGGGCGCTGAGCACCCTGAGTCTCGTCACCGAGAGCATGCAGAAAACAAGTGCAGGCAGCGGAAGGAGCATGTGGCAAACCAGTCCCACCCACCCTTTCTTTCAACAGCTGTCTGTCCCACCTGTGACAGAGACTGTAATTCCCGTATTGGACTGTTCAATCACCTAAGGACTCACTTTTAGAGTGGAAACAAGTCTTCCTCGATTTCAAGGGACTGCTAATGATGATGATGAATCAAGAAGGCAAATGGAATGTTGGCCTTTATTGCAAGGGGGAAAGAGTATAAAAGCAGGGAACTCCTGCTAGAACTGTACAGGTTATTGGTGAGCCCACACCTGGAGTACTGAGTACAATTTTGGTCTCCGTATTTAAAGAAGGATATACATGCATTGGAGGCTGTTCAGAGAAGGTTCACTAGGTTGATTCTGGAAATGAGGGGATTGACTTATGAAGAACGGATGAGTAGGTTGGACCTATACTTGGAGTTTAGAAGAATGAGAGATGATCTTATTGAAACATATAAGATACTGAGGGGGTTCGACAAGGTAGATGCAGAGAGAATGTTTTCACTCATGGAGGAATCCAGAACTAGTGCGCATAGTTTAAGAATAAGGGGTCGCCCATTTAGAACAGATGAGGGGGAATTTCTTCTATCAAAGAGTCGTAAATCTGTGAAATTCTCTGCCCCAGAGAGCTGCGGAGGCTGGGACATTGGTCATATTTAAGGTGGAGATAGACAGATTTCTGATCAATATTAAATGGCGGAGCAGGCTCGAGGGACCTAATGGCCTACTCCTGCTCCTATTTCTTATGTTCTTATGACAGACAGACAGAGACGGACAGACAGACAGACAGAGACGGACAGAAAGACCAACAAAATCAGTCTGACACTGCAGTTGATTTCTTTGTATGCAGAAGTAAAGGTGAAATGCCAAGGCCCTTAGGGGAGGATATTACCAGTGCCTTTTAGTCTTGAAAAGTGTAAAAAGGACAAATCAGGTGACAGCACGCATTGGTTTAAAAAGTTTGCAAGATGAATAAAAGACTGAGGGAGGTAGGGAGTTACAGTTTGTGATCCTGTTAGAGAATGATTTAGAGCAGAAGCCCCCAATATTCTGCATTATGTGCTCAGGAAATGCTCAAATCTCAGGTGCAGTGGGGAAATGGGTAGAGGCCCGTGATGCCAGACCTCCAACCTGTTTACATTGGCCCAAGATTTCCAGGGCTTGCCCTTGGGATGGGGGTGAGGAGTGGTGGAGCACATGCATCTTCAGTAGGCATAGGCATTGAAAGTTCATGGCAATGCGGAGGGATGGGCTGAACAATACTTCCCACTTCTTTCTCCGCTGAGGGTGCCGGTTGGATGCCCAATTGGCCAGGAACAAAAGAAGCTGTCACTAGCTTTTGTGTCTGGCATCCATAGATCGTAGAGTCTGAAAGGAGCATGTAGCCACACCAAGAACGTCTATAAAGGTAAGTGGCCTTTTCTCCCTACAGGAACCCATTGGGTCTTTGGAGCTGCAGTTTTGAAGACAGCAAGGGGAAAGCCACACAGCTTGGGAGCAATACTGTTGACCCAGGTCTGAGAATCTGGTTTTCCTCCCTTGTTTCTGGATGCAGGCCTCTTACAGGAGATGAGCCCGCACCAGGAACACAGCAGGGCCATGCCAAATTCACATAACCCACCACTTTAGGTGGATTCGGGTCAGATCAGGGGCAACACACATTGGATATGTACACCAGACTCGTAAACCAGTGCAGGAGGAAGATGAATACCGTGACTCAAGACTCTGCAATCAGTCTGCTGGTTTCTCTCATTCAGGTGCTGGCTATTGTTCCTTCTCTCCCTCCCAATCCCTCCCAAGTGTTGGCTCCTGCTGCTCTTTGGGATGAATAGTTAGGCTTAGCCATGAAACAAAGATGATGGCCATAAAGAATAACAAACCAAATGCTGATAGGATCAGGAGAAACAGAATGTTGAATGCGTTACTACAAGCAAAACCGGTTAAATAAGGAAGGAATAATCTGCGAAAAGATAGGGGAAATGGTCTGGAACATGTCACCATTGCTTCGATGGCAGAAATATCTCCAACAGGCAGAATCCTTCTGTCAGAGAGCATAAAGAATGAAGTGTTGTAGGGAGTAAGAACGTTCCTTTTTCTGGAGCTTGGAAAGGCCAAATAACATTACAATTTCAAATCATTTTTTTACCGCGTAAGGCCACAGATTAATTAGAACAAGAGCTAATTGACTGAAGTGCACATGCTGAAGCTGTGTATAGTTTTCTTTTCATGAAAAGCTTTTACTCATGGTGGTATTGTTTTAATACTAGACTCTAGGTAACTTTGAAAAGGTAATTGCTTGAAAAATGTGAATGCTAAAGGATACAGGAACCAAACAGCAGACTAGGGTTAGACTAGGTGCTAGAAATTGGGTGCTTTTGTGCCTCCCATTAGTGCCTCCAGGGGACGCTAACGGGGAGCAAATGCCTTTTCGACTGGGCACGGCGCTGACATCGACTCCCGCCATATTGGTCGGGGCGTTGCGCCCCGATCTCCTGCGCCCAGAGGTCGTGATGTCATTGTCGTGCGCATCGCCCCGTTAGTGCCCCGGACCCAAATTTACTTTTACTCCCTGCATCACCGGGCGAAAACACCGGCGGTTGCAGGAGGCGTGTATCGGGTGGCCAACCGCTACCTGGGCGATGATTAAAGGTGAGATGGCCAAGGAAAATTTAAAAAAAACTTACCTTTGTTGAAGCCGTTTTCTTCTCAGGTACCTGCCCGCGATCATTCAGCCTGATATTCTGCTTGAGTGCCAGGCTGATCACGTGGGTTTGCCACTCCCTTGGTGGTCCAGGGTAGGCCGGTTTTTATTTGCAGAGCCTGCAGCAATGGCCCTTCCCTTTAAGGGAGGGAAGAGCCCTTTGTATGCGGCAACGCTGCAAGGCCCACTGCTGAGGCCTCCATCCCGCCTGCACTCCAAGAAGGAAGTGGAGCGTGATTTAGCACTCCACTTCCTTCATGGAGTGTGAAAGCCCATTCTTTGAGAGCAGGAAAACATTAGTGCTTGGCGCTAAGTTTCCCAGCTTTTAAAAGCTACTGCTCCCAAACGGGGCGATAATGAATTTCACCCCCGAGGTGGTTCATGGAGAGAAAGCACTCGTGCGATGTAATGTATGCACTTGTGAGTATGCGCACAAGTTTGTAGGGCTGTTGCATTGTGAGTGGCTTGGCCAGTCACGTGATGTTCAAAAGACTCAATAAAACCCCAGTCAGTTGAGCCTAGGTCATCCACAATGAGGTGTGCAGTTGCGAGCCTGGTGGATGAACTGGTAATGTGTAGTGTGATTGTTAAACCTTTGCTATTAAGAACTATTTGGTTTATTAACAAAGTGTTGTTATGAATTCTTAAGCAAAGAACCCATGAAGTAAATACATTACAGAGGGGTAAATGGTCTGTTTCTGTGACATCTTACAATTTTATTTGTTCAAACACCAGCAGCTTTTGCAATGCAGTGAAATAAAACTATGTCAGAGGACTGCGATTTACACTGGGGGTTTAAATTTAAGGTGCAATTAAAGTTGTCTGGTAGTCTTATGTCAAACAGAACTCTCAGAACAGATTGCATTCATGCAATTTAAAATTTTCTGTAAATTTCTGTGATCATTTAACAATTATTTAACAGTTCACCGTGTAATGTTGCAGAAAAATGCAGGAATTAGTCTTTTAAAAAGTGTGGGTGGAAGAAATCAGGTTAAGCAATACAGAAAAATTTAATTGTAAGGATTTAAAATGAGTCATCTTCTCAAACTGTGAAAGAAATCAGATTAAGTTAGAATGAAAACTGCTGATAGAGGCATTGGGGCCGAAATTCACCATCCCCAAAGGGATGGCTACCTTGGGGTTTTGGCGGCTGATCGAAAAAATTGATCACCACCACGGTTGGATGATTTTTCCCTCCCCGAGCCATATTCAGCTCGGGTGGGGGAGTTTGAGCTATGCGCACTTCCACCAGAAATGGCGGGGTGAAGCCGCAGTAAAGGCAGACTTTCTGCGGTGAGCTCTTCAGCGGCCCGCACGCTGCAAAGTGGCAAAGACAGGGAAATTCACCTACAAAAAGGTAGGACTTCTTCAGGCAGTGTCCCGCGAGATATTCGAGTCGGTGCTCGAAAGCAACACCCCTGGAGTTTTGCCGCGATCGGGGCCCTTTGGTAGGTAAATAGTTTTATTAATTTTAGTGTTTTTATGTTAGATTCCATCATCCGCTGTATGTAGCTTTTCATATAGTTTTATTAATCGTTTTAGCTCCATTAAATCTGCTGAGTGCTGCTCAGAGGTTTGCACATACGTTTGTACAACTTTCAGATCTGACTCTTTCAGTGGAGGCTTGTGGGCTGCAGAGACCTGCTTGGCAAGGTTCACTTTCAGGATGGGAGGAGTGTTGGGAGGACAGCACCTGGTACACCTGCTCAGCAGCAGGGCAGCACGCAGAAGAAGGCATCACTGTCAGCACCGTGCAGAGAGACAGAGATCAAAGGAGGCAGCAACTATGATTCGTTCATTCTGTGCCAGACCAGTGTGCCCGCCATCTTGATCGGCCAGAATTTTGTATTTGACCTTATGTGACAATTTGGAAGGACATATAGAAAGGAAAAGGAGTTGGAGTAGCACTGTTAATAAAGGATGAGATCAATGCATTAGTGAGAAACAATATTGGCTTAGAGGATCAAGATGTTGAATCATTTTGAGTGGAGATAGGAATAATAAGGGGAAAAAGTCGCTGGTGGGCATAGTCTATCGGCCTCCTAACAGTAGTTACACTGTTGGACGGCGTATAAACCAAGTAATAATGGAGGCTTGTAATAAAGGAACGGCAATAATCATGTGCAATTTTAACCTCCATATTGATTGGACAAAGCAAATTAGCCAGGGTAGCCTTGAAGAAGAGTTGATCGAGTGTATCCGGGATAGTTTCCTTGATCAGTATTTTGCAGAACCAACCAGGGAGTAGGCTATCTTAGATCTAGTACTGTGTAATGAGACAGGATTAATAAATGATCTCCTAGTAAAGGATCCTCTAGGAATGAGTGACCATAACATGGCTGAATTTCAAATTCAGTTGGAGGGTGAGAAAGTTGGTTCTCAAACCAGGGTCCTAAGCTTAAATAAAGGAGACTACAAAGGTATGAGGGCAGAGTTGGCTAAAGTGGAATGTCAAAATAGATTAAAGTATGGGACGGTTGATGAGCAGTGGCAGACATTGAATAGTGGGGTGCCGCAGGGATCGGTGCTGGGTCCTCAACTATTTACAATCTATATTAATGACTTGGATGAAGGGATCAAGTGTAATGTAACCAAGTTTGCTGATGATACAAAGATGGGTGGGAAAGCAAATTGTGAGGAGGACACAAAAAATCTGTGAAAGGATATAGACAGGCTAAGTGAGTGGGCAACAATTTGGCAGATGGAGTATAATGTGGGAAAATGTGTGGTTATCCACTTTGGCAGGTAAAATAGAAAAGCAAATTATAATTTAAATTGAGAAAAATTGCAAAGTGCTGCAGACCTGGGGGTCCTTGTGCATGAAACACAAAAAGTTAGTATGCAGGTACAGCAATTAATCAGGAAGGCAAATGGAATGTTGGCCTTTATTGCAAGGGGGATAGAGTATAAAAACAGAAGTCCTGCTACAAATTTACAGGATATTGGTAAGGCCACACCTTGAGTACTGCAGACAGTTTTGGTCTCCGTATTTAAGGAAGGATATACTTGCATTGGAAGCTGTTCAGAGAAGGTTCAGTAGATTGATTTCAGAGATGAAGGGGTTGACTTATGAAGGTAGGTTGGGCCTATACTCATTGGAGTTCAGAAGAATGAGAGGTGATCTTATTGAAACACTTAAGATAATGAGGGGGCTCGACAAGGTGGATACGGAGAGGATATTTCCACTCATAGGGGAAACTAAAACTAGGGTACTTAGTCTCAGAATAAGGGGCTGCCCATTTAAAACTAAGATGAGGAGGAATTTCTTCTCTGAGGGTTGTAAATCTGTGGAATTCTCTGCCCCAGAGAGCTATAGAGGCTCGGTCATTGAATATATTTAATGCGGAGATAGACATTTTTTGAGCGATAAGGGAGTAAAGAGTTATGGGGAACGTGAAGCCGAGGCCAAAATCAGATCAGCCATGATCTTATTGAATGGTGGAGCAGGCTCGAGGGGCCAAATGGCCTACTCCTGTTCCTATTTCTCACGTTCTTATGAATCAGGATTGCGGTTGGATATCCCCTGTCCACTTGGCTGCTCGCTCCACTGCGGAACCCCAGGACAGCACCAGAGCATGCAAACAATGACACTCATTGTGCCACCCAGGTGTATCATTGAGCAGTACATCGGCATCCTCAAGCAGTGGTTCCAGTGCCTGGACTGCTCTGGTGGCACCTTGCAGTACTCTCCCCAATGGGTCTCCATCATCGTCGTGGTCTGCTGCATGCTGCACAACCTGGCCATCATGAGGGGACAGCCGCTGGAGGTCGAGCCAGCAGTACCACCTGAGGAGGAGGAGGAGGTGCAGGAGGAGGAGGAGGAGGATCCCCAGAGCTAGGAGGTGTCGACCCATCGCCACCCTGGAAGGGTTGGGTGCAGACTGGCCAGCACCCTCCTGGGAGGGTGCATCCTCACATATATATATGGAGGTGCCTGACCCCTCCCCTGCAATCTCCTCCAGGCATTATGTACTGGCGGTCTGCCAGGTCTTCCCACATCAGGAAACAGTATTCTTCTTTTGTTCTCCACACCGTCATCAGTGTCTCCAGCTCCATATCAGTGAACCTGTTGGCTCTCCTTGCACCTCTTATCAACCATCCTTCCAAAACTCCTTCCCCCCTCAGGGCCTTGCTGCAAACCCTGGTCTTTAAAAAGGCCAGGAAGCAACTGGCTCATTAGATACCCTTACCTGCATGCTGAATTTCTCAGTGGTGATAACGCTCAAATTAAGACAGCCACACCGCTGAAAAATCCACTTTGGAAGGATTCATTAGCGCTGGAACCCATTTGTTCTCTTTTGGAGCTGAATATGGGGTGTTCCAGCCACGAAAAAATGTTGACGCTAATGGCCCCAAAAAGGTGGGGGAAGCACCAGCTTTCCAGCAATACTGAATTTCGGGACCATTTAATTAGCCTAAAATATACTTTCAAAGTAAAGCCACCAAACATGGAGTTTTATTCTTTAAAAGATTCCACTGCTGACACAAATTAATGAAACACGGCAGCTTGAAACACAAAATAAGACCGAGACTATCCATACAAAGCACTGATAATGCTCAAGTATTTAACAAAATACTGAAGAATATCTTTCAATGAGGTCAATGGTTCAGTTTGGTTGTCACCCTGTGCATCAAGCTGGTTTTCTGCAGCCAAAATCAACTATTACAAACAAAATAGCCAAAAGAGAAGGAACTTTATGGCGCTGATGTGAATACTGAGGATATAGCAGGGGGTAGTGTGCTGACATGGATTGAGAACTGGTTGTCAGACAGGAAGCAAAGAGTAGGAGTAAATGGGTACTTTTCAGAATGGCAGGCAGTGACTAGTGGGGTACCGCAAGGTTCTGTGCTGGGGCCCCAGCTGTTTACATTGTACATTAATGATTTAGATGAGGGGATTAAATGTAGTATCTCCAAATTTGCGGATGACACTAAGTTGGGTGGCAGTGTGAGCTGCGAGGAGGATGCTGTGAGGCTGCAGAGCGACTTGGATAGGTTAGGTGAGTGGGCAAATGCATGGCAGATGAAGTATAATGTGGATAAATGTGAGGTTATCCACTTTGGTGGTAAAAACAGAGAGACAGACTATTATCTGAATGGTGACAGATTAGGAAAAGGGGAGGTGCAAAGAGACCTGGGTGTCGTGGTACATCAGTCATTGAAGGTTGGCATGCAGGTGCAGCAGGCGGTTAAGAAAGCAAATGGCATGTTGGCCTTCATAGCAAGGGGATTTGAGTACAGGGGCAGGGAAGTGTTGCTACAGTTGTACAGGGCATTGGTGAGGCCACACCTGAAGTATTGTGTACAGTTTTGGTCTCCTAACCTGAGGAAGGACATTCTTGCTATTGAGGGAGTGCAGCGAAGGTTCACCAGACTGATTCCCGGGATGGCGGGACTGACCTATCAAGAAAGACTGGATCAACTGGGCTTGTATCCACTGGAGTTCAGAAGAATGAGAGGGGACCTCATAGAAACATTTAAAATTCTGACGGGGTTAGACAGGTTAGATGCAGGAAGAATGTTCCCAATGTTGGGGAAGTCCAGAACCAGAGGTCACAGTCTAAGGATAAGGGGTAAGCCATTTAGGACCGAGATGCGGAGGAACGTCTTCACCCAGAGAGTGGTGAACCTGTGGAATTCTCTACCACAGAAAGTTGTTGAGGCCAATTCACTAAATATATTCAAAAAGGAGTTAGATGAGGTCCTTACTACTAGGGGGATCAAGGGGTATGGCGAGAAAGCAGGAATGGGGTACTGAAGTTGAATGTTCAGCCATGAACTCATTGAATGGCGGTGCAGGCTAGAAGGGCCGAATGGCCTACTCCTGCACCTATTTTCTATTTCTATGAAGGCCTCACTTTTCCTCCCAATCTTTCTTTCTACTATTTAATCATCATAAGGATTTGAGGGACATTTATCTTAAGCCTTTCTGCATCTGTTTCGTTGTTCCAATACTTTAGGCCACAAAATCATTTCAAAGCAAACAGGCCTACAATAGAGGCAAACATTCGTGGATCAAAGAAACAAACAAATAAAAAAATATAGAAAGCATGCCATGAAAAGAAAGACTTGCATTTATATAGCGCCTTTCACGACCACCGGACGTCCTAACATGCTTTACAGCTAATGAAGTACTTTTTGGAGTGTAGTCACTGTTGTAACGTGGGAAACGCAGCAGACAATTTGTGCGCAGCAAGCTCCCACAAACAGCTATGTGATAATGACCAAATAATCCGTTTTAGTGATGTTGATTGAGGAATAAATATTGGCCAGGACACCAGGGATAACTCCCCTGCTCTTCTTCAAAATAGTGCCATGGGATCTTTTACGTCCACCTGAGAGAGCAGATGGGTCCTCGGTTTAACGTCTCATCCAAAAGATGGCACTGGAGTGTCAGCCTAGATTTTTGCGCTCAACCCACAACCTTCTGACTCATAAACACAACAGATAGATTGAAAACCGTGGATTGCTGTTACAATTCCTTGCCCTATTTATCTCCATAGCAAACAAAAGTTTCCATAGGTAGATCTACATTCTCTATGAACCAACATCTACAATTTAAAGCATGCACATGAATAGAATGCCTCATGAGCTAATAATATGCACAGTAGTTCTGTGGGACGGTCACCATACATTCCTGATATCTTCAATAGACAGACAAATGCTACTCTGTCAGATCCTATAGTTCAGGCTAAAATTACAGTTGAAGTTTATTACAAGAAATGCATCTACACAAAAGCAAAACAGAATCAGTGTATAAGCAGCAATACTGTGCTTAGTTCACACTGATAATTTAAAGTGTTTCTAAAACCAAAATATAAAATATTCAAAAACCCACAAAAAAAACCCACAAAACAAAACAAAAAAAAAGAACATTGAAAAGTGTTTGGAGTGCCCCCCCCACCCCCCGCCTTTATTCAGTAGGGCACTTGAACTAATTCAAATTTAGTGGTAGTGACTGGGATAGGTGTGGGTGTGCATGGTGAGATTGAGTGAAGACATGGATTAGAGAAATCAAAGCAGAGGGGGTGAGGAAAATTTAGCTTGAAATCAGGAGAATAACAGATTTCAGCAAGGAAATTGCTGGGAGACTTGAGAGGTTGGTGGATGGTAAGGTGTTTTGAAGAAGAGTTGAGATGGGTGATAGTGAGATTGACTCAAAAGAGGTGAAAGTGCAAGTGGAGTTCGAGAGTGTGGGACCTGGTATTAGGAGCTGCTACGACAGTTTAACTCCAGTTTTGATTCTATGCCTATCACCATTACTGTACAATATTGCAAATGGAAGAATTTGTTTAATGATTATTTCTACCCCAGAGGGAATAATAAGAAAACATTCAAATGTTATTAAGGTATTTAACTGGGCAATTTCACAAATGCCACAGGATCTAATCACATTTAAAGTAATAACATTATTTAGCAGTGAAGGCACCAACATAATTTGTTAAAGAATAACTGAGATATTATAGAAAAACTGAGTAAAATTGCTTATTTGTCAAGATACAGCAGCATTTACTACTTCAACACACAAAACTAGCACGTACTAAAATGCCATTAAGTCTGAGCAAGCATTTGGCGCAGTTTTGAGGTACAAGAAATTGTGCAATCAGAGAAAAGTTGGAATTTGTCCATGCCATGATCAGCCAGAAACAGAAAATGATTTGATATATTGCAGTGCACAGGCTAGAGTGGTGGAAGAATAAACTGCAGGGATGATCTACAAACACAATGTTTTCTCTTCCCCAACTTTACTAAGAAAATTGATTATTTTTTCTGAAGCTTTTTTTGTGTAATTTATGAATAATGCATAAGGGCCCTGTTATTTACAGGGAGGGCTTGGAGAAATCCCAGTCAGCTTGTGGGCGTGGAGGCCCTGCCGAATTTAACGCGGGACCTCATTGTATTGTTTTTCTTCCATTTCCCTCCCAGCAGCTGACCATATTGACAGGGTGGCCAGCTGCTGGGCGGGAGAGGCTGTGGCAGCTGGTCACAGCCAGGGCCCTTGAGGTTGGAGCAAGAGATCGAGGCTTGCAGGGGGAGGCGGGAGAGCATGGATGAGGTCGCCAATTGCAGGAGGGAGGGAGAGGGAGATGGGGGCTTGTGTGGCGGGAGGTCACCAATCACGACAGGGAGGAGAGAGAGGCTGCGATCGGCAGAAGGGAGGCAGAAGATTTCGGTGAGGGGCTTGGGGGAACACTCTTGCTTCACCTGGCTCACAAGGAGTGCTGTAAAAGGCACTTACCTTCCTGAGCCACCAGCTCCCACCTCGTTTTCACTACCGGTTTTCCTGAGTTCTGGGAAACCCACACGGCAACTGTTAAATTTAAATCAGGCCGCCTCCTGCACTGTGGGAGCCTGATTTAAATATGTTAATGATGTGGGACACTCGCACGACGCAAAACCCATCGCTGTAAAAACAGCAAAGGGCACATACATGGCCGTTTGGGGACACGTGCCCCGTTTAAAACATTTTAACCCGATTCCTCCTCTGACCCTCTCCCACTGTCGCGGGGGTGGGGGGGGGGGGTTAATATTGAGGCCAAGATGTCCATGCAGATCAATTTTATTCTTGAAAATTTTAATAAAGTAGAAGAGGCGAGGAATACCTTCACAGTGCCAGTTGTATTACATGTCCGAAGGCATTCAACAAGAGTGAATGAGATTAGCAACACTATCTCAGCCAGACAGGTCAGAAAACATCCAAGTTACATCCACAATTTATCCTCCATTAGATAATATCAACTGGACTTCCAACAGGAATGCTGCAAGTGACCTCAGCACCCCAGGGTTGCATGGTGTAATGTATGCACCTGTGAGTATGCTCACAGGTTTGTCGAGCCCTATTTGGACGGAATTCCTCATCAGCGCCAAGCCCCGAAACCTCCCTCGGGAGCCGGCACCTCACAACTTGAGCCTACTCCGGGAAATCCCCTCCGTGCCTTTCAGTTCTGCACGGAAGGGTTTCCTGTACAGACTGCTCTTGCACACTCTCCACCTTGCCATCCTCGTCTGCTGCCCGGACACGCCATGGCACTCCATTGGGGATCCCCGCCTCCTCCGGACAGCAAGATGGAGCCCTCCCACTATTTATTGGGGACTTGGCCTGGAGGGTGGTGCATGGAGCAGTCCCGTGCAATAAATTTTTAAGTCGGTTCACGGGGTCCCAGGTCATCTGCAATTTCTATGGTCTGGAGGAGTCCGTGTTCCACATTTTCATGGAATGTGCGAGGGTTGCAGCCCCTATTCTATTATTTGAAGGGGCTGTTCCTCAAATTCTGGTTGCACTTCAGTCCTACTCGTAGGCGCCGGAGGGACTGGAGTGCATCGTCACCGCTGGCAACCAAATTTTAATTTGGTTATTGTCTAAAGTTTAATTTGTTTATTGTGCCGGTTTTAGTGCCCCTCCCCCGTTTAATCAGGGGGCACTTGATTATTACTTTACAACTAAAATAGTTGTAGAGCTGTTGATCCGAACTGACCTCTGTCCGGACGGAATTCCTCATCGGCGCCAAGCCCCGAAACCTCCCTCGGGAGCCGGCACCTCACAACTTGCGCCTCCACCGGAAAATCCCCTCCATGCCTTTCAGTTCTGCGCGGAGGGGATTCCTGTACGGGCTGCTCCTGCACATTCTCCACTTTGCCATCCTCGTCTGCCGACCGGACACGCCATGGCGCACCATCTTGCCGTCCAGAGGAGTCAGGTGTCCCCAATGGAGTGCACTCTACGCGGGAGTCCTCCCACTATTTATCGGGGACTTGGCCTGGAGGGTTTTTCATTGAGCAGTCCCGTCCAATAAAGTTTAAAGTTGGTTCATGGGCTCGCAGGCCGCCTGCGATTTCTGCAGTCTATAAGAGTCCGTGTTCCACGTTTTTATTGAATGTGTGAGGTTGCAGCCCCTTTTCCATTATTTAAAGGGGCTGCTCCTCAAATTCTGTTTGCACTTCAGTCCCACACTCCTGATCTTTGGGCACCCTGTGCGGAGGGGAGCAGGTAGGTCCGAGGGCCTTCTCGTAGGACTGCTCCTGGGCATGGCCAAGGGAGCCATCAGCCGGACCAGGCAGCGGACGGTTGAAGGGGTTGTTCAACCCGAATGCCTGCTTCTCTTCCGCGGTTACATCCGAGCCAGGGTGTCCCTGGAGATGGAGCACGCGGCGTCCACCAGTACGCTCGCAGCCTTCCGCAGGAGGTGGGCACCGGAGGGACTGGAGTGCGTCATCAACCCCGGCAACCAAATTTTAATTTGATCATGAATGTTTAAAGTTTAATTTGTCTATGTTTGCCGGTTTTAGTGTCCCTACCTCACTTTTAGCTAGTGGGCACTTGTATAATTTATGTTTTTAGTGCCCTCAACAAAAAAAAACAAGGGGGCACTTGTTTGAAAGTGTTTGGAATGTGCCCCCCCCCCCCACTTTAACCAGGGAGCACTTGATTAAAGTGCACAACTAAAATAGTTGTAGAGTTGTTAAGTTGTTAGTGGCTTAGCCAATCACATGATGTTTACAAGACTCAATAAAACTCCAATCAGTTTGGTTCAGGGGATCCACGATGAGGTATGCAGTTGTTAGCCTAGTGGATGAACTCATGAACTCTAATGTGTAGTGTGATTGTTAAACCTTTGCTAATAAACCAACTGGTTCTTTATAGCAATGTGTTGCTATGAATTCTTAAGAAAAGAACCCATGAAGCAAATACATTACACCATGGGGATCAAAATAGCGAGGAGTTCCTTCTCTTTCCAGAGGATATACATTTGCAGATGGCCAGTAAAAACAAGATGATAAAGTCACTTGCTGACTTTCATTGCCTAAAGTGTCACATGAAGAACAGCCATTTGCCAAAGATCCCAGAGGGTCAGCAACACCTGCGGAATGGTATTCCGGTATTGGTCAATGGAGCTGATTTTCATCTCCGTTGTAACCCTGAAATCAGCACAGACGAGGAACAGCGGAGCATTAAATTGGATCAAAATCACTTCCACCCAATTTCCACCTATTTCTGTCCCCGGTGAATTTCCCGGTCACTGTGGGCTGGGCAGTGGAAGCTCCCATCCAAAGAAAGTGGGACTTGCATATTAAAATGGGGGTGCGGGCATCATACATGTGATTTCCTGACATACGGATGTTGCAGGACACCCAGTATAAGCCACACCCAAGAAACTTTGGTTTCCAGGATTGCTAGGGCCAGACCTTCCAGTGGAAGGTCATCTAAAGGGCATAGAATGCTAACATGTGTGTTTTATATCACTCCTGGACCACATTTATTAACTTTATCTTTCTTTATTTTCCCTACTGGGATTCGCAAATGGATTTCCCCAATGAGAATCCTCCAATCCTCAAAGCTGTTTGGAAGAACTGAAGGAACAACAGAGCTATATCTGGCAGATCAGGCTGCCCGAGAGGTTGTCCATGCCCTCCCACTGGGACCCATACACACACATCTGCAGAAACAAGTGAAATTGCCCCACTTTGGCAGCTGTTGTGCTGGTGGAGGCACCTTTTCCCAAAGAAAGCTGCACCACCAGACATCTGATGGTGTCACAATGATGTGTGAATGCCTGAGTAACCATTATGCATGCCAACCATTATGTGGTGTTGCAGGAAAGAAGGCATTGCTGGATTACTGCACCCACCAAGATTCCACTAAGCACACCTATCTAGAAAAGACAGTGTTGATCTAGCTTCTCAGGGTTTAGTTCAGAAGAGAGGCAGGTGCAAAAGCATTACCATCTGCTGCAAGGACATCTGCACTACTATGCAATGAAAGGCTGTTACATGCAATGACAGTAATAGTCAGCCCGACGTGAAACTTGACTCAAGCTCCGTACAGGCATGTTATTCTTCAATTAACTACCAGCGATGTCATCACCATCTATTTTTTAAAGCTTCAATGAGAACACCATTTTTATAGGATTTCCCTAAATTTCAGCCAGAAAATGAATTATCCTTTCACTTTAAAAAAATGTATTCCTTCACGGGATATGGGCATCGCTGGCAAGGCCAGCATTTATTGCCCATCCCTAATTGCCCTTGAGAAGGTGGTGGTGAACTGCCTTCTTGAAAGTAACAGTGGATTGCTTGGGTAAGAGTCAACCACATTGCTGTGGGTCTGGAGTCACATACAGGCCAGACCAACAGATTTCCTTCTCTAAAGAGCATTAGTAAACTAGATAGGGTTTTACGACAATTGTCACATGGTCACCATTATGGATTTATTTCATTAATTGAATTTAAATTCCCCAGCTGCCGTGTTGGGATTTGAACTCAATTCTCTGGATCATTATTCCAGGCTCAGGATTACTAGTCCAGTAACATAAACAGTATGCTACCATACCCCTGATTTTGTATCACAATTTCTTGAAAAGTAATGACCGCTAAAATTCCCAGGAAGTTTAAAAAAAAGTCAATAAAAATACTGAGTAAGCTGCAAACAGATTAACTGTGCATTACCAGTTCTCTTCCAGTTTCACACCTGTTTAAGGATTTCCTGCTTGGATTTGCTCAAGTCTTCGTATTTAACTTTCCACTGAGATACATCTGCTTCCAGTTTTTCAATCTGCCTTCCAAGTGTGGCTTTGTCCCTGTGTGAAAAATATAATGAATGCCAGTTTTTTGTAAATGATATACAGCTAGAAAAAAAGAAAGACTTGGATTTATATAGCGCCTTTCACAACAACAGGACATCCCAAAGCACTTTGCAGCCAATGAAGTACCTTTTGAAGTGCAGTCACTGTTGTAATGTAGGAAATGCAACAACCAATTTGCGCACAGCAAGCTCCCACAAACAGCAATGTGATAATGAGCAGATAATCTGTTTTCATGATGTTGATTGAGGGATAAATATTGCCTAGGACACCAGGAGTAACTCCCCTGCTCTTCTTCGAAATAGTGCTACGGGATTTTTTACATGCAGCTGAGAGAACAGGCAGGGCCTTGATTTAATGTCTCACCCGAAAGACGGCACCTCTGACAGTGCAGCACCTCCTCAGCACTGCACTGGAGTGTCAGCCTAGATTTTTGTGCTCAAGTCCCTGGAGTGGGACTTGAACCCACAACCTTCTGACTCAGTGGCACAGCTGACAGTACAACTACAGAATCTATAGTTTGCAAATAATTGAGAAATAAATGTTTAAAAAGCACTTTACAACCCACTAATGAAGGTGCGTCCAGCAATATACTTATATAGTGTGAGCATTTATGAATGTTCCAGTATCTCAGTAAATGCCAATATTTCACATTAGATTTGAGTATGTCATTTAAAAACGTTTCTTTAACAATCAGTATCTGCCAGGGTATCAATTAGCCAACCAGTTTACAAACAGTCTGCACCACCCGAAGGGCTGAATAAAGAAAGAACTTGCTCTTATGTGGCATCTTTCACAATTTCAGGACATCCGAAAGCAATTAAATAATTTGAGACGTAGTATAAGAACTGGGGTGTGGGACTAACTGGATAGCTTTTTCAAAGAGTCGGCACAGACACAATGGGCCTCCTTCTGTGCTGTGAGAGTTTATGATTCGATGAATTGCTGTATATATTGACTTGGGTATCTTATGAATCTATGTAAAAAAATTAATTATTCTGCTGTGTGCCAAATCTTACCAGACAAAGGTAGCGACCAACACCCCCGAAGAACTGGTACTATTTTTTTTTAAGTGTATTATTCGCCATTGTAAAATCATTTTTCTGAGGGGTATGTGGACAATAACCCCCCAGCCCCAACCCCAAACCCCCACCACCCCCAGGTCAGAGCAAGTAGCAACTTCTGGCCTTTCTAGGCTGATGGCCAGCCGAGATGCCTCAATTGCCAGGGGCAAATGAGCTGCCATCCCACTGATCTAACCTAGTGTGGAGGGATCCCGGAGATCCCCAATCCCAGCATGTCTGCCAGCATCACAGCCAGTGCAAATTCCAAGCCAATTCACTTGGTCCCATTTGTGGGTTTTTTTACTTTTTATGTAAATAGTTTCTCTCTGTTGAACAAAATAGCAATAATGAGAAGAATTTGGGTATAAATTTATCAGCTTTGTATGTTTTATGAAGAATGAGGTGAATTCACTGTCCCTAGTCTCCCAGCGGGTTGCCCCACTTGAAAGCAGCACAGGATGGAGAATCGATGATAGCCTTGTGGCTTTAACTCTGATCTGTGCTCCCTGGAGCACAGCTTCCCATTGGGAGTGTTCTGAATTCAACCATATATAGCTAGACTTCGAAGCAGCTGAAAACATAACATTGATCTTATCTTTTAATAACTGTGTATACAGATATATATAATATATAATATATATATATATATATATACCCTCTCATATATTCATGATTACTTACTTTTTCATGGGGTTATACTCATGAATAGAACTGATATGTGTATCCCTCAGTATAACCAAGATTAACAAGCACTGGCTCCTGAGTGTAAGATAGTTGTGTACTAGACCCAGCTTTTGTTTCTTTACTTGTCCCATTGCCACCCACTTTTTCCTTGCCCTATTATCCCTTTTGTCATTTAATCCCTCCTGCCTTCCACCCTATCACATACCTTCCCTTTTGTTCTCCCCTCCCCCCTTTCCCTGCCTCTGCACTTCCTTAAAACCTGGTACATCTCTAACTTTTTCCAGTTCTAACGAAAAGGTCATCGATCGAAAACTATTGCCTGACCTGCTGAGTATTCCCAGCATTTTCTGTTATTAGTTGTACCCTATGGTTTAGTTGTTCTCTAAATCCAATTCCCTAGAGAACTGGGAATTCGGAACGCCAACATATCAGTTTCCATAATGGTCCAGTGGGTCTATACACTCACTTCACTAGTGGTCAGAACTATCCCTCTAGAACATACATTTCATTGGTGACCTGGAAGACCTCGCAGTTTGGTTTGGTTTTCTGGATTTGAAATTCAGACCTTAACTAAAATTTAGAAAAGATAGGGCAGAATCAGAATCTAACTCTAGATCAAATGTTCCTTCCTCCTGGTCTCCGGCTGATCTGGGGAGACTGCAGCAAAACTTCCAAATCTTAAATGCAATTAACCAAGCTGCAATTACCGTAAATATTGTCAGCAAACTAGTGAGATCAGTATGGGCCACAAGATGCTGATATGGAAGAGGAGAATAAGAGGCCCTGCACATTCAGAAATTAAAAGGACTTGAAATAGTGATTTTACGCATGTCTCACAGTCTAGCTTCCTTTTTATGCCAATAGTATGGCCTACGCTTCTGAAAGCTGTACTGTGAGTTTCATATGAAGTTGCATTGACCTGATGACATTTTAAAAGCAAACTAATTGCTAGAAGTCATGCTTGATCTGTCTTTCTGGCATACTGTCCAAGTGAACAAATGTCAAGGTGCCCTGATTCGACAATAGATGCAACGACCTGAGAAAAGCAATGGGATGTGGACATCTGGATACGTCTCCTGCAGACGAATTAAATCAGCCAGAACCAATAATGCTCATTGTCAGCGTGACCTTTAAACATAGAGGTACAAATGACTTCCAAACAACCCTGATCTCACAGTTCCTCCTGAGCTCATTATAAAAGTTTAGCACTGCATGTTTCATCAGCTTGATAACATGATCTTCTCTCCATTTCCAGAAGGTTATGTTAGAATACTGGTCTGTAGGTCTTTCTGAGCAATAGGGTGAAGCCACCTCCCACCTTACTGTCATTTGTGTATAAGTCCAAGAGAAGACATTTGCAACTCTATAACAACACCGTGTAGAGATTACACAGTTTGCACGCAAACAACGGCTGCTGATCCTAAATTACAATTCTACCGGTCTGTAGCACTTTGTGAATAATTAATAAATGCCAGTTCTTGATGCCAACTCCAGAAGTCAGGCTTAAATATCACAGATATGTTTAGCATACATTCAAAATTAATATGCAAACAATCATTCCTGAAACAAATGAGGTAAACCACTGTTTAGTTATATAAAAGCTTTGATAACATCCCTCAAGGTTGTGGATTGACATTCAGCAGCACAGTGAATAAGAACAACTTTTGAAAAGCAAAAAAATAGTCATTTTAACACTAGCAATCTGAAAAATGTCTTCAACAGTATATAATCCCAGCAAAAGCAGTGAAAATTACATTGGATAACTCCTCTTAAAAAGCAGCTAGACAATTCTTCGGTTAATAACTGAGTTGAATGTTATAAGGATATGTATAGATATGTTATTAATTATTGTATGGTAGGTGCACGGTATGCACTGCACATGGAGAAGAGAGTGCTTGTGGATTCTTGAGCACCATCTGAGCTCCAGAGAACATCTCTGTCATGTTGGTTCCGTTATCAGAAGCTTGTCCACGACAGAGTTTGAAATCAGCTGTGGTGTTTGTTATGTCTTGGATAAGGAGTCAGACTAGATACTGTAAACTCAAAGTAAGTGTGACCTAGTCCTTTATTACAGATCTCAGAGTGCTTCTCCAGCCTGTGAGGCCTCCCGCCAGCATCGCAAATAGGTCATCTGCCTTTGGTAGCGGGTATTGATCCTACAGTAAGAAATAATCGATAGTTACTTTGTGATCACCACAGATTCCAACTGTGCCATCTCCCTTGAGGACTGGAACAATCGGACTGGCCCACTCATTATATTCGATTGGCAAAACGATGCCCTCTCGTTGCAGCCTGTCCAGCTCGATCTCCACCCTCTCTCTCATCGTGTAAGGTACCGCTCTCGCCTAGTGATGGATGGGTCGCACCCTGGAATCAAATGGATCTGCACTTCCCGATGCCTGGTTCGAACAGAGGGAAACTTGCTTAGGACCTGGGCACATGAGGTTTTGTTGACGGACGTCATCCCAGTTCCAGCGTATCTTTCCCAGCCAGTTCCTGCCGAACAGCATAAGGCCATCGCCCGGTACCACCCAGAGTGGTAAATTGTGCACCGTTCCATCGTAGGAGACCTTTATGGTAGCACTGCCAATCAGTTCCTTTGTGTATGTTCTAAATTTGGTACGAATTCTTTCTCAACTCGGTTTTAAATTGGCTCCCCCGTATTTTGAGGCTGTGCCCCCTAGTTCTAGTCTCCCCGACTATTGGAAACAACCTCTCTGCCTCTATCTTGTCTATCCCTTTCATTATTTTAAATGTTTCTATAAGATCACCCCTCATCCTTCTGAACTCCAACGAGTAAAGACCCAGTCTACTCAATCTATCATCATCAGGTAACCCCCTCATCTCCGGAATCAGCCTAGTGAATCGTCTCTGTACCCCCTCCAAAGCCAGTATATCCTTCCTTAAGTAAGGTGACCAAAACTGCATGCAGTACTCCAGGTGCGGCCTCACCAATACCAGTTGCAGCAGGACCTCCTTGCTTTTGTACTCCATCCCTTTCGCAATGAAGGCCAACATTCCATTCGCCTTCCTGATTACCTGCTGCACCTGCAAAGTAACTTTTTGGGATTTTACATTGAATTAAATATTCTAACTTACACTTCCTGGTTTAGATTCTGCGTAGCTCAGTAAGGATTCTTCAATCTGATTGTTTGAAGAGACTCGCTGTTGCTTGACCTGTTCACATGGGTCTCATATTCCCTGTAGAGGGCGCTGCACTATATTGGATTCCTGATGACCGCAAGTTGCCATTGCAAAAGCCCACAAAAAGTCTGTGGGCAGCTGTAAATATAATAAATGGTGACCACCATTCATTGACCGCTGACCGCAAAGTCCGGGCCAATGTTTTATTCTTATGAGAACCCAAGGAGAAAGATGAGAATACAACAGAGGAGAAATTGTTCTGTAGCAGTATTGCAAAACAGGCGATAGCAAATCGGCTAGCCTGCAGACAATGGAAAATAAATTTGTGCAGGGTGTAAAACATGCATGCCGATTCATTATTGCCTGTTTTGTGCTATTGCCAGGTGGGGGGTGGGGGTAGACACCTTCTACTCACACTACTTCTGGTGCTACACAATCAATGGCAGCATTTCTTTGTGGGGGGGGAGCAGAAGGGGTGTGCAGCCCCTGGTGAGTACTTGCTGGTTTATTGGCGGAGACTGGAACATGGAAACAATAATGGGGGGGAATTGCGTAGCACCCCGTTTGGGGGCGGTAACAGCCATGAGATGGGACTTCCTGCGGCGGGAGCGGAAATCCAACCCCCTCGTCATATTGGGGTTACCGCCACCGAGAGCAAGTGGAGCAAAATAACGTGCTCCACTTGCTCTGTGGGGCAGAAGCAAAAGGACAGGGTCGCAACGCTACGCACTGGGGCGCATAGCGCTGGGATGCGTAGTGCTGCCGCGGAGAAGGGGTCCCCCCCTTCATTAAAGGGGAGGGCCAAGCTGCCGACTCTGCAGGTCCCTACCTGAACCACTGGGGAGCGGGATCTCAAGTCATCAGCATGGCACTCAAGCGGAGTGCCAGGCTGCAATATCACGGCCCGGACCCCGTGATCCATCATGCAATGGATTGCGGCCGGAAAGTCGGCCAATTTTTTTCATTGTGAGTGCCACCTCCCCTTTAAGTAATGCTGCGCAAGTCCGTTGAAGCTTTTGCTGGCATCACCCGCCACAGCTTCAGGGGGCGCTCCCGAATTTTCGCTCCAGGGTGCAAATGGGTCGCTGCGCATGGTAATGACATCATCATTGACGGAGCGGCTCAGCAGAGTGGGACGCTGCCGGTTACCGCCGCCACTAAACTCCCATGGAATTTAGCAGCAGTCATTAGCGGTGCCGTGCCTGGACAAAAAGTCGTTTGAGCCCCATTAGCACCACCCAGGGGCGCTAACGGGAGGCACAAATTTCTCCCGCTAATCATCTGCAGCCAGTCGGTAGATATCAGGAGGTAATCTATTTTGCTTTAGGTTAATTCAAATTTGCAGTATCTGGTGTAAAAACTAGCTGTGCACTACACTGATAGATAGAAAGCCCAAAGCCATCCAATGTCTATGGCTAGCAGATGGTACAAGGCAGAAACACCAACTCAGACACTATGGCCAACAGATGATATCCTACAGAAACCAAAGCCATTTTAAATACACAAACAAGGGAGTTTACTGACTTGACATTCCTGCCAGGAGCACATATACAAAATTCAGGCATACGTTGCACCTGATGTTCTGACCATTAATTTGAACGGTCACAAAATGATGGACATGGCTCACTCGGAGTTCCAATATGCTCTCCCAGCGGGCAGTGTTGCCAACCATGAATGCAAAGTCACAAAATGATCCTTTCCACCTGCTACGATCATCTCAAATGCATTGTGTTATATTTTAGTTTACTGTGATTTTTGTCTAGAAGCTTCCACATTAAGATTACAATGTTTAATGCTCAAGTTTAGTAAAGACCGACAATGGATAATACATAACATATTCATATGACATTCATTTGCTGTTTTTTTTATCCTGTTTAAATGGTTAAAATAGCAGAAATAGGAATGACAAATGTGTAATAGAGTGCCCCCTAATGAACTACTGCTCCATCTAGTGGACTATTGTGGTAATGCAAGTACTGATGTAAATACAATAAAAGGGTCATGTGACAAATTCTGACAGTTTCTGCTGGAGCCATTTGGTAGAGTGTGTTTGTTAGTGATGTCATAAAGAATATATCACAATGAGAGCATTAAATATTCAACTATTAATATCATAGTAGACTACAGATTTTGGGAAACCTATATTGGCCTTGCAGTCTAATGCCATTTTTGATATTATGATCACAAGAAGTGGTACTTAAGCTGTTGCCATGACATTTCAAATCACAACTCTCAACAGCGGATTTGTGGCCCCTTTCAGATCGGAACAAGCAGTGCTTAACGCTCTCACAGGAATTACACTGATGCTTCAAAATGCCTTGTTTCCTCTTCACTCATTCAAAGGGTGACTAGTGTTTTCACAGCGACTTGACTAGAATGGTATGTGTAACGCACAGTGCTAAGTTTAAATAAAGGAGACTACAAAGGTATGAGGGCAGAGTTGGCTAAAGTGGACTAGAAAAATAAATTAAAATGTAGGACGGTTGATGAACAGTGGTGTACATTTAAGGAGATATTGCATAACTCTCAAGAAAAATATATTCCAGTGAGGAGGAAAGGGTGTAAAAGAAAAGATAGCCATCCGTGGCTAACTAAAGAAATAAAGGATGGTATCCAATTAAAAACAAGGGCATATAAAGTGGCCAAAACTACTGGAAGGACAGAAGATTGGGCAGCTTTCAATAAACCAGCAAAGAATGACTACAAAAATGATTATGAAAAGGAAGTTAGGTTACGAAAGTAAACTAGTACAAAATATAAAAACAGATAGCAAGAGTTTCTACAGGTATATAAAAAGGAAAAGAGTGGCTAAAGTAAATGTTGGTCCCTTAGAGGGCAAGACCGGGGAATTAGTGATGGGGAACATGGAGATGGCAGAAACTCTGAATATATATTTTGTATTAATCTTTACAGTAGAGGACACTAAAAATATCCCAAACAGTGGATAGTCAAAGGGCTATTGGGGTGGCGGGGGGGGGGAGGAACTTACCACAATCACAATCATTAAGTTGGTGGTACTCAGTAAGATAATGGGATGAAAGGCGGATAAATCCCCTGGACCTGATGGCTTGCATCCTAGGGTCTTAAGAGAAGTAGTGGCAGGGATAGTGGATGCATTGGTTGTAATTTACCAAAATTCCTTGGATTCTGGGGAGGTCCCAGCACATTGGAAAACTGCAAATATAACACCCCATTTAAAAAAGGAGGCAGACAAAAAGCAGGAAACTATAGACCAGTTAGCCTAACATCTGTGATTGGGAAAATGTTGGAGTCCATTATTAAAGAAGCAGTAGCAGAACATTTGGAAAAGCATAATTCAGTCAGCCAGAGTCAGCATGGATTTATGAATGGGAAGTCATGTTTGACAAATTTGCTGGAACTCTTTTGAGGATGTAATGAACAGGGTGGATAAGGGGGAACCAGTGGATGTGGTATATTTGGACTTCCAGAAGGCATTTGACAAGGTGCCACATAACTTTTAGCTTGTGCGATAACCTTTTAACAGTGTTGGGGGTAATATACAAACATAGAAAATAGGTGCAGGAGTAGGCCATTTGGCCCTTCGAGCCTGCACCACCATTCAATAAGATCATGGCTGATCATTCACCTCAGTACCCCTTCCCCACTTTCTCTTCATACCCCTTGATCCCTTTAGCCGTAAGGGCCAATCCAACTCCCTCTTGAATACATCCAATGAACTGGCATCAACAACTCTCTGCGGCAGGGAATTCCACAGGTTAACAACTCTCTGAGTGAAGAAGTTTCTCCTCATCTCAGTCCTAAATGGCCTACCCCTTTGCCTAAGAATGTGTCCCCTGGTTCTGGACTTCCCCAACATCGGGAACATTCTTCCCGCATCTAACCTGTCCCATCCAGTCAGAATCTTAGACGTTTCTATGAGATCCCCTCTCATCCTTCTAAACTCCAGTGTATAAAGGCCCAGTTGATCCAGTCTCTCCTCATATGTCAGTCCAGTCATCCCTGGAATCAGTCTGGTGAACCTTCGCTGCACTCCCTCAATAGCAAGAACGTCCTTCCTCAGATTAGGAGACCAAAACTGAACACAATATTCCAGGTGAGGCCTCACCAAGGCCCTGTACAATTGAAGTAAGACCTCCCTGCTCCTATACTCAAATCCCCTAGCTATGAAGGCCAATATGCCATTTGCCTTCTTCACTTCCTGCTGTACCTGCATGCCAACTTTCAATGACTGATGAACCATGACACCCAGGTCTCGTTGCACCTCTCCTTTTCCGAATCTGCCGCCATTCAGATAATATTCTGCCTTCGTGTTTTTGCCACCAAAGTGGATAACCTCACATTTATCCACATTATACTGCATCTGCCATGCATTTGCCCACTCACCTAACCTTTCCAAGTCACTCTGCAGCCTCTTAGCATCCTCCTCACAGCTCAAACCGTCACCCAGTTTAGTGCCATCTGCAAACTTGGAGATATTACACTAAATTCCTTCATCCAAATCATTGATGTATATTGTAAAGAGCTAGGGTCCCACCACTGAGCCCTGCGGCACTCCACTAGTCACTGCCTCCCATTCCGAAAAGGACCCGTTTATCCCGACTCTCTGCTTCCTGTCTGCCAACCAATTCTCTATCCACGCCAGTACATTACCCCCAGTACCATGTGCTTTGATTTTGCACACCAATTTCTTATGTAGGACCTGGTCAAAGGCCTTTTGAAAGTCCAAATACACCACATCCACTGGTTCTCCCTTGTCCACTATACTAGTTACATCCTCAAAAAATTCCAGAAGATTTGTCAAACATGATTTCCCTTTCATAAATCCATGCTGACTTGGACCGATCCTGTCGTTGCTTTCCAAATGTGATGCTATTTCATCCTTAATAATTGATTCCAACATTTTCCCCATTACTGATGTCAGGCTAACCGGTCTATAATTACCCGTTTTCTCTCTCCCTCCTTTTTTAAAAAGTGGTGTTACATAGCTACCCTCCAGTCCATAGGAACTAATCCAGAGTCGATAGACTGTTGGAAAATGATCACCAATGCATCCACTATTTCTAGGGCCACTTCCTTAAGTACTCTGGGATGCAGACAATCGGGGATTTATCAGCCTTCAATCCCATCAATTTCCCCAACACAATTTCCTGCCTAATTAGGATATCCTTCAATTCCTCCTTCTCACTAGACCCTCGGTCCCCTAGTACATCCGGAAGGTTATTTGTGTCTTCCTTCGTGAAGACAGAACCAAAGTATTTCTTCAATTGGTCTGCCATTTCTTTGTTCTCCATTATAAATTCACCCGAGTCTGACTGCAAGGGACCTACGTTTGTCTTCACTACCCTTTTTCTCTTCACATATCTATAGAAGCTTTTGCTGTCAATTTTTATGTTCCCGGCAAGCTTCCTCTAGTACTCTATTTTCCCCCTCCTAATTAAACCCTTTGTCCTCCTCTGCTGAATTCTAAATTTCTCCCAGTCCTCTGGTTTGCTGCTTTTTCTGGCCAATTTATATGCCTCTTCCTTGGATCTAACACTATCCTTAATTTCCCTTGTTAGCCACGGTTGAGCCACTTTCCCTGTTTTATTTTTACTCCAGACAGGGATGTACAATTGTTGAAGTTCATCCATGTGATCTATAAATATTTCCCATTGCCTATCCACCATTAACCCTTTAAGTATCACTCGCCAGTCTATTCTAGCCAATTCACACCTCATACCATCGAAGTTAGCTTTCCTTAAGTTCAGGATCCTAGTTTCTGATTTAACTGTGTCACTCTCCATCTTAATAAAGAATTCTACCATATTATGGTCACTCTTCCCCAAGGGGCCTTGCACAACAAGATTGCTGATTAGTCCCTTCTCATTGCACATCACCCAGTCTAGCATGGCCAGCTCTCTAGTTGGTTCCTCGACATATTGGTCAAGAAAACCATCCCTAATACACTCCAGGAAATCCTCCTCCACCACATTGCTACCAGTTTGGTTAGCCCAATCTATATGTAAATTAAAGTTGCCCATGATAACTGCTGTACCTTTATTGCACACATTCCTTATTTCTTGTTTGATGCTGTCCCCAACCTCACTATTATTGTTTGGTTGCCTGCATACAACTCCCACCAGCGTTTTCTGCCCTTTGGCATTCCGTAGCTCCACCCGTACCGATTCCACATCATCGAAACCAATGTCCTTCCTTACTATTGCATTAATTACCTCTTTAACCAGCAACGCCACCCTGCCTCCTTTTCCTTTCTGTCTATCCTTCCTAAATGTTGAATACCCCGGGATGTTGAGTTCCCAGCCTTGGTCACCCTGGAGCCATGTCTCCGTGATGCCAACTACATCATATCCATTGACAGCTATCTGTGCAGTTAATTCGTCCACCTTATTCTGAATACTCCTCGCATTGAGGCATAGAGCCTTCAGGCTTGTCTTTTTAACACACTTTGCCCCTTTAGAATTTTGCTGTAATGTGGCCCTTTTTGTTTTATGCCTTGGGTTTCTCTGCCCTCCACTTTTACTATTCTCCTTTCTATCTTTTGCCTTTGTCTCCCTTTTATTTCCCTTTGCCTCCCTGCATAGGTTCCCATCCCCCTGCCATATTAGTTTAACTGATAATATATTAGCATGGATAGAGGGTTGGCTAACAAAACAGAGAGTCGGGATAAATGGTTCATTCTTGGGTTGACAATCAGTAACTAGTGGGGTGCAGCAGGGAACAGTGCTAGGACCCCAACTATTTACAATCTATATTAACGACTTGTATGAAGGGACCGAGTGTAACGTAGCCAAGTTTTCTGACGATACAAAGATGGGAGGAAAAGCAATGTGTGAGGAGGACACAAAAAACCTGCAAAAGGACATAGACAGGCTAAGTGAGTGGGCAAAAATTTGGCAGATGAAGTATAATGTTGGAAAGTGTGAGGTTACGCACTTTGGCAGAAAAAAATCGAAGAGCAAGTTATTATTTAAATGGAGAAAAATTGCAAAGTGCTGCAGTACAGCAGGACCTGGGGGTACTTGTGCATGAAACACAAAAGGTTAGTATGCAGGTACAACAAGTGATCAAGAAGGCCAATGGAATCTTGGCTTTTATTGCAAAGGGGATGGAGTATAGAAACATAGAAAGTTAGAAAATAGGAGCAGTAGTAGGCTATTTGGCCCTTCGAGTCTGCACCGCCATTCAATATGATCATGGCTGATCCTCTATCTCAACACCATATTCCCGCTTTTTTCCCTTACCCCGTGATGCCTTTTGTTTCTAGAAATCGATCTATCTCCCTCTTAAATATATTCAGTGACTTGGCCTCCACAGCCTTCTGTGGTGGAGAATTCCACAGGTTCACCACTCTGAGTGAAAAAATCTCTCCTCATCTCGGTCCTAAATTTCCTACTCCATATCCTGAGACTGTGACCCCTTGTTCTAGACTTCCCAGCCAGAGGAAAGATCCGCCCTGCATCCAGTCTGTCCAACCCCGTCAGAATTTTATATGTTTCAATGAGATCCCCACTCATTCTTCTAAACTCTAGTGAATACAGGCCTAGTCGACCCAATCTCTCCTCATATGACAGTCCTGCAATCCCAGGAATCAGTCTGGTGAACCTTCGCTGCACTCCCTCTACGGCAAGTGGTGGCTGGTGTACAACGGCCACCCCATGTTAAAAGAATCCATGCACAGGCATCTTCCACCTTTCAGTATGTCGTTCGGGACCTAGAATGTCAGGTCCCTCATTGAAACACATGTGAATTCATCCCTTTTTGGTGTGGAAGTGGGTCATCCTCAATAGGAGGGACTGCCTAATACTATACTATACTATGGCAAGTATATCCTTTCTTAGGTAAGGAGACCAAAACTTCACACAATATTCCAGGTGCGGTCTCACCAAGGCCCTGTATAACTGTAGTAAGACATCCTTGCTCCTATACTCAAAACCTCTTGAAATGAAGGCCAACATACCATTTGCCTTCCTAAATGCTTGCTGCACTTGCATGTTTGCTTTCTGACTGGTGTATAAGGACACCCAGGTCCCTCTGTACATCGACATTTCCCAAGCCATCACCATTTAAATAATACTTTGTCCTTATGTTTTTCCTACCAAAGTGGATAACTTCACATTTATCCACATAATACTGCATCTATCATGCGTTTGTCCACTCACTCAACCTATCTAAATCGCCTTGCAGCTTATTTGCATTCTCCTCACAACTCAGAACCTCACCTAGTTTTGTGTCGTCAGCAAACTTGGAAATATTACATTTGGTTCCCTCATCCAAATCATTTATATATATTGTGAATAGCTGGGGCCCAAGAATTGATCCCTGTTGTACCCACTAGTCACTGCCCACCACCCGAAAAAGACCCATTTATTCCTACTCTCTGTATAAAAGCAGGGAAGTCTTGCGACAGTTATACAGGGTATTGGTGAGGCCACACCTGGAATACTGCGTACAGTTTTGGTTTCCATATTTACGAAAGGATATACTTGCTTTGGAGGAAGTTCAGCGAAGGTTCTCTAGGTTGATTCTGGAGATGAGGGGTTGACTTATGAGGAAAGGTTGAGTAGGTTGGGCCTCTACTCATTGGAATTCAGAAGAATGAGAGGTGATCTTATCGAAACGTATAAGATTATGAGTGGACTTGACAAGGTAGATGCAAAGAGGATGTTTCCACTGATGGGGGAGACTAGAACTAGGAGGCATAATCTTAGAATAAGGGACCACCCATTTAAAACTGAGATGAGGAGAAATTTCTTCTCTGAGGGTTGTAAATCTGTGGAATTCACTGCCTCTCAGAGCTGTGGAAGCTGGGTCATTGAATAAATTTAAGACAGAGACGGACAGTTTCTTAACCATTAAGAGGATAAGGGGTTATGGAGAGCGGGCGGGGAAGTGGACCTGAGTCCATGATCAGATCAGCCATGATCGTATTAAATGGCAGAGCATGCTCGAGGGGCCGTATGGCTTACTCCTGCTCCTATTTCTTCTGTTCTTAATGCACAGTGCATTGGAAGGTTTACAGAGAAGAGTGGATGACTCGGAGTAATTACAAAATATCTTTTTCAGAGATTGCGATGGCGTAAGTGTCAGCTATGGCTCAGTGTGTAGCACCCTCAGCTCTGAGTCAGAAGGTTGTGGGTTTGAGTCCCACTCCAGCGACTTGAGCACATAAATCTAGGCTGACACACCAGTGCAATGCCGAGGAAATGCTGCACTGTCGGAGGTGCCGTCTTTCGGATGAGAAGTTAAATCGAGGCCCTGCTCTCTCAGGTGGACGTAAAAGATCTCATGGAACTATTTTGAAAAGGAGTTGTGGAGTTATCCCTGGTGCCTTGGCCAATAATTATCCCTCAATCAACATAACCAAAAAAAAACAGATTTTATCATTATCACATTGCTGTTTGTGGGAGCTTGCTTGTGTGCAAATTGGCTGCCGCGATTTCCACATTACAACAGCGACTACACTCCGAAAGTACTTCATTTCCTGTAAAGTGCCTTGGGATGTCTGATGGCCATGAAAGTCGCTAAATAAATGCAAGTCTTCCTTTCTTTCTTTAAAGCTCCATCAGAATGGAGCTCACGCAGTTAGTGAACAAACCCTCCAAATATAACACAGCCTCAAACTCATCCCCTGGTGTCTATTATTTTCAAATGCAGATTTTGTTTCACTTATTTCTGGACATTTTATTCCATTTGTGAACTATCTTTCTACTGCTACTGACAGACATCAATAATATCCCTCATCTGAAATGATTTGGGTGATTCCATGATCCAGTTTCCATAACATGGGATGACAATTGCTGATATAATCATGGATGCACAGCCCATGACTGTCTATTCTTTATGCAGCCTGAGGCATACTCCTTTCAAGAATTCCTTCCCACAGGGAGTGCAGAATCATCCATAATCCACTAAAGGATATTAATATTTGGTGATCCAGAAATGACAGCACTGATAATGTTTGATTAAACTATTTTCTGTCTTCTTATTTGGCCCCCTTTTCCCCTTTCATTTCGTTTGTGACACAGGCGTTTCCATGACTATCCTTCCTGCGTATGCCTCAGTGACATCCATGTGCACATATGCAGCAAAGGCTAGTGAACAGCAATTCGGGAAGGGAACACTGGCTCATTTTGTTCTTTCCTTAACTGAGGGACACTGCTGCCTGGTACCACCCTGGCTGAGATTAAACAAATTCAGCAGAGAGTGGGAATTGAACTGGCAGCCTTCCTGGTTAGTGATGTAAGATTCGGCGAAAACATCGGTGTAAACTTTTGGACTTATAAGTTTTGAATTTTGCTGGGACACATTCACTGTACAGCAGAAGAGCTAACCTGGGCAAGTCCAAACATGTTTTAACTTGAATACACATCAGCTGGGGTGGGGGCGGTGGGGAGGGGAAACATCATGGTTAAGTGGGCACCTTTTGTCATGGAATGGGAACCCATCAGTGAGACATTAAGTAAAGTGGCCGGTGTTTCAGGCCATCGAAAGACAAAGGAAAGCTATTTTGACCACAGACACATCGGAGCCACCCATCAAGGGACAGCCTCAATAACAAAGAGACAGGCTGGAGGTGTGACTTGCTTTTCAGTTGGACAGCCTCAGGCGGGAAGGGCAGTTGGACTTTAAGCAGTCTTGCAGGTATAAGAGAACGGCAGTTGGAAGCCATCACTCTCTCTCCCCTCTTCTACGCCTGCTTGCAACACACAAGGACCGAGCACTCCATCTGGAACGGAGAGAAGAAACCACCACCTACGAGCCAAGAGAGCCTTGCTACTTCGACTAGGAGGCTGATCTTGAGACTGGACTTGAATACCACAGTTTGGTACCGACCCAGAAGATACGCCTCATCGGGAGAAGCAGCGAGTAAGCCAGAGGGGTAATTGGTGAGCATTTATCCCAGCCCACGGATCTTTAAGACCACCGTATAGTGTGAAAGGAGGTTGTGTGTCCCAATCAAGCTTTAGGGGTTTTAGTGGGGAGGTTTTTGCAAGGATCATAAGCGTATGCACATTTCTGTTGGACAGATTTAGTGGTGCAATGTTGAATCTAAGCAGGGGGTTTTAGACGTGGGTACTTCGTGTTAGGGGCCTGTTTAGATGGGCCAGACTGTGTATTGTACTGCATTTGTTTGTTTTATACACCAAGGTGTGTGTGGTTTTACTGGGTGCATGTATGTGTTTTAACTTTAATAAAAGCGTTGCTGGTACTCGGACCAAGGTACCCGTCCCTGACTCATTCATCTGTTCAGTACCATAATCACTCCCAACATTAGAGCTATTGTAAAGTAGGGGTGCTTTGAAAACACCGAAGGGAAACCACTTACAGTGACCTGTCATTCAGGAAGACAAATAGAATGTTGGCCTTTATTGCAAGGGGGATGGAGTATATAAGTAGGGAAGTCCTGCTACACCTGTACAGGGCATTGGTAAGACCACACCTGGAGTACTGTGTACAGTTTTCGTCTCCTTATTTAAGGAAGGATCATCATCATCATCATCATAAGCAGTCCCTCGGAGTCGAGGATGACTTGCTAAAACTGAGTTCTCAGGTGACTGTACAGTCCAATGTGGGACCTACAGTCTCTGTCACAGGTGGGGCAGACAGTGATTGAAGGAAAGGGTACTCAGGGAGCCTGGGTTGACGCACGCTCCTTCCGCTGTCTATGCTTGGTTTCTACTTGTTCTCGGCGATGGGACTCGAGGTGCTCAGTGTCCGAATGCTCTTCCTCCATTTTGGGAGGTCATGGGCCAGGGATTCCCAGGAGTCGGTGGAGATGTTGCACTTTATCAAGGAGGCTTTGAGGGTGTCCTTGAAGCATTTCCTCTGTCCACCTGGGGCTCGCTTGCCGTGTCGAAGCTCCGCGTAGAGCGTTTGCTTTGGGAGTCTCGTGTCGGGCATGCGGACAATGTGGCCCACCCAACTTGCATTGAAGGCAGTTCAGAAAAGGTTCACGAGGTCGATTCCTGAGATGAAGGGATTGTCATATGAAGAAAGGTTGAGCAGGTTGGGCCTATACTCATTAGAGTTTAGAAGAATGAGAGGTGATCTTATCTGAGGGAGCTTGACAGGGTAGGTGCAGAGAGGATGTTTCCCCTTGTGGGGGAATCTAGAACTAGGGGCATAGTTTCAAAATAAGGGGCCGCCCATTTAAAATGGAAATGAGGAGGAATTTCTTCTCTCCGAGGGTCGTGAATCTGTGGAATTCTCTACCCCAGGGAGCTGTGGAGGCTGTGTCATTTAATATATTTAAGGTGGAGATAGACAGATTTTTGAATGATAAGGGAGTGAAGGGTTATGGGGAGCAGGCGGGGAAGTGGAGTTGAGGCCAAGATCAGATCAGCCATGATCCTATTGAATGGCGGAGCAGGCTCGAGGGGCCAAATGGCCTACTCCTTCTCCTACTGCTTATGTTCTTATGTTCAACTATCTTCCTCTCTTTCCTTTTCATTCGGCATTCCCACACTGCATGGGCTGCTTGCAGGATGCTCCCAGTACTACCATGAGCTACCAGGAGACGAACCTGTGCAGTTGCCGGTAATTTCCCTTTATTCGCTCCTTTTACCTGTGGTGAAGTACTTGATATTGACTTGACACCACCCCTAAAGAAATAGCAGAAATCAGGAAATTGTGCTGCATGATATGACTGGGATGAAGTCACATCCTACCCTATAAGGAGCAGCACACTATTATGCTTCCCTTAATAATGCAGAGCTGAATTCCAGGATTTATCAAAGTCAATGTTCATTCTAAAATAGTAATTTGAGGCAATGTAAATATGACAATCAACAGCTCCCTTTGAAAGAAATATGTATTTCATATTTTCTTTGTTCGAAGCGGAGGACTTTTTTTTAATGTGCTTCATTCACACTAAAGTGGCTATTGAAAAAATGCCTTTTTTCAACAGGAAATGTGAGACAATCGTCACAAGGTTCAGCTTTGTGAACTGTGACCAGGGCAGGAAATGAATGTGCAGCCAGCACAGCTAGACTCTGCGGGTCATTTGGCACAGAATATCCAGAATCAGTATGAAATATTATTGTGCAAGGTGAAGGGACCTCCTTTCAATGAATGAGATATTGTGAAAGTCATCAATCTCTTTCACTGAAATCAGTTCTTATGTGAATTCTGGAATAATAACATAGTTACCAACTCCTAATTACTCCATTTCTTACATTATTGATCATGGATGCTTATAGCACACCCAGTGGTGTCAATAGTGACGCCATTGAAGTATCAAATAAATGCAATTAAATGAAAAGTGCAGTGACATTATCCTTGAACATTTGTTCAATGAACTTCCTCTATAACAGGGTATGGTAGCATAGTTGTTATGTTACTGGACTCATAATTCTAGAGACCTAACCTAATGATCTAGAGACAAGAGTTCAAATCCCGCCATGGCAGCTGTGGAATTTAAATTCAATTAATTATTAAATCTGGAATAAAAATGGTGACCATTGTTGTAAAAAACCATCATCCATTTAAAAATTAAACAGCAAGAATTGGGAGGGAGAGTTTCACAATACTTTCTGCCCGTCAGGCCAGAGAAAGAATTTACTTGAAATGTAACCATTATTTTAAGTTACAGTCTGTGACTCCATCTGATGTCTAGTGTACTCGGTAAGAAAATGTGAAAAGCATTCTTAGGGATGATGAACATTCAAAAAATAAAACTTTTCCCTTTATAAGAGAGGAATTTCAAAGCTTGCAGACTTCACCCACCTGCTACGATAAACATAAGAACAGTTCGGGCTCAGGTTAATATTGATCCCACCTTCCCCACCAAACAAATCACAGAAACTTCCACTGGACTTAATCCTAATTTATTAATGCTAGTGATGAAATCATCCAATCATAGAAACATCAGCACAGCTGGAGACCAGAAAAGGAATATTCGGCCAGTGTTTCGTTCATGTTTGGTTATTTTCCACAGTCATGTTATTTGATAGCTTATCCAGCCAGTTAAGTGATGCGCAGAGTTTCATTCAAAGGACAATTTTTCATTCTGATCCTTGTGATATCCTTTTGAGTACGTCGAAGGTCAGAACAATTCTGATATTGATAGCGAAATAAAAATCTATGAAAATTTATTTTTAAAACTTAAAACTTGTCTGGAGCATTCTCATTTTCCAACCCTTTTGGAATAACACTCAGCTTGGGTTTTAAAACATCCAAGATTGTGGGAGAGTGAGGTGATCCACTGCTCAGACATTCAGGGAGAGAGTGTTAGCGTTGTAGACAGTGAATTGAATATGTGCCTGGAATTTCCTGGGAACTGCTCCTGCTCTGCTGGTATCACTTCGCTGGCTGCACGCCCTATGTCTCCTTAACTAAGGAAGGATATACTTGCCATTGAGGGAGGCAACGAAGGCTCACCAGACTGATTCCTGGGATGGAGGGATTGTCCTATGAGGAGAGGTTGAGTAGACTAGGCCTTTATTCTCTAGAGTTTAGAACGATGAGAGGTGATCTCATTGAAATATACAACGTTGTTACAAGGCTTGACAGGGTAGATGCAGGGAGGATGTTTCCTCTGGCTGAGGAGTCTAGAACCAGGGGTCACAGTCTCAGAATAAGGGGTCGGTCATTTAGGACTGAGATGAGGAGAAATTTCTTCACTGAGTGGGTGATGAATCTTTGGAATTCTCTACCCCAGAGGGCAATGGAGGCTCAGTCTTTGAGTATATTCAAAACAGAGATCGATAGATTTTTGGATATGAAAGGAATCAAGGGATATGGGGATAGTGCAGGGAAGTGGAGTTGAGGTAGAAGATCAGCCATGACCTTATTGAATAGCAGAGCAGGTTCCAATGACCCACTCCTGCTCCTAATTCTTATGTTTTTAAACAAGGTTTCCGCCACACTTCCGGTGAAGTTACTACGTTGGAGTGTGAGTAGCTCCAAGGAAGTTTTGGCCTGTTAGTTTCAGCCAAGTGAACATGTAGCTAGGATGAACCGTATATAATGTACAGCTCAGGAGCAAGAAGAGGAGAAAGTTCTATTTTTGGATGAGAAGGGTGAAGCTGTACTTTGTAATATTTATTATTTACGTTGTATAAGTGTTTATCTGACCTGTTTCAGTACATCACATACCTGCGGTGGTCTACGACGTGTCACAGCAATGTCTTTCCATAAAGATCGAATGGATCTGTGTCACGTGATACTCATTTCATTATGAACCAGTGTGTCCATGGTATTCAGTGTGCCTGGTTGTCAAGAGACAATCATGATAATGGTGTTCACTTCCTGTAATTTTACATACCTACAAATTTTTATTGATTTTCTAAAGTGATTTTGATGATCCAGACCCTTGATGAGCGGGTAGATCGCAATTCAAAGTTAAGATGCATTCGAATGATTATTTTCTAAAAAGCCATCTGCCAAAATGTTGTAAGTTGTGTTATTAGATCCCATACACGTCAACCTACAAATCATGCAAAGGCCATCTGTTACTAAAAAGCTGATGCAGTCTCCAAAAAGCTAACAACACATAAAACAATCAGCAACTCAACCAAAGTCCTGAATACAGATGTGTGACCACAGTCACTTCTTTACAGTGACTGAATAAGTTAAATTCTGTTTTTTATTACCTGGGATTCCAAGGTTTATATCAGTGTTTTGGAGATCACATTTTGAAATTTGGTGAATTTTTCTAGGCCCAAAATGTCTGTGGCAATTGAAAACAAGTAGCTACATTGAGAATGCAGTGGGACGTAGCCCTGTTGTAACCAAAGCTGCTAGAATACTTCATTTATCCATCGATTGTAGTGCAAGGGAAATATAAAAACATAGAAATTAGGTGCAGGAGCAGGCCATTCGGCCCTTCGAACCTGCACCACCATTCAATATGATCATGGCTGATCATTCAACTTCAGTACCCCACCCCTGCCTTCTTTCCATACCCACTGATCCCTTTAGCCATAAGGGCTACATCTAACTCCCTTTTGAATATATCCAATGAACTGGCCTCAACAATTTTCTGTGGTAGAGAGTTCCACAGGTTCACAATTCTCTGAGTGAAGAAGTGTCTCCTTATCTCGGTCCTATATGGCTTACCCCTTATCCTTAGACTGTGACCCCTGGTTCTGGACTTCCCCAACATCGGCAACATTCTTCCTGCATCTAACCTGTCCAATCCCATCAGAATTTTTATGCTTCTATGAGATCCCCCTCTCATTCTTCTAAATTCCAGTGAAAAAAGCCTAGTCAATCCAGTCTTTCTTCATATGTCAATCCTGCCATTCCGGGAATCAGTCTGGTGAACCTTCGCTGCACTCCCTCAATAACAAGAATGTCCTTCCTCAGATTAGGAGACCAAAACTGAACACAATACTCAAGGTGTGGCCTCACCAAGGCCCTGTACAACTGCAGTAAGGCCTCCCTGCTCCTATACTCAAATCCCCTCGCTATGAAGGCCAGCATGCCATTTGCTTTCTTTACTGCCTGCCTATCTTCAATTACTGATGTACCATGACACCCAGGTCACATTGCACCTCCCCTTTTACTAATCTGTCACCATTCAGATAATAATTTGCCTTCCTGTTTTTGCCACCAAAGTGGATAACCTCACACTTATCCACATTATACTGCATCTGCCATGCATTTGCCCACTCAACTAACCTGTCCAAGTCCCCCTGCAGCCTCCTAGTATCCTCCTCATAGCTCACACTGTCACCCAGCTTAGTGTCATCTGCAAACTTGGAGATATTACATTCAATTCCTTCGTCTAAATCATTAATGTATATTGTAAAGAGCTGGGGTCTCAGCACTGAGCCCTGCGGCACTCCACTAGTCACTGCCTGCCATTCTGAAAAGGACCCGTTTATTCCTACTCTTTGCTTCCTGTCTGCCAACCAGTTCTCTATCCACGTCAATACATTATCCCCAATCCCATGTGCCTTAATTTTGCACACTAATCTCTTGTGTGGGACCTTGTCAAAAGTCTTTTGAAAGTCCAAATACACCACATCCACTGGTTCTCCCTTATTCACTCTGCTAGTTACATCCTCAAAAATCTCTGGAAGATTTGTCAAGCATGATTTCCCTTTCATAAATCCATGCTAACTTGGACTGATCCTGTTCCTGCCTTCCAAATGCACTGCTATTACATCTTTAATAATTGATTCCAGCATTTTCCTTACCACCGATGTCAGGCTAACCGGTTTATAATTCCCTGATTTCTCTCTCCCTCCTTTTTTAAAAAGTGGGATTACATTAGCTACCCTCCAATCCATAGGAACTGAAGCACAGTCCATGGAATGTTGGAAAATGACCACCAATGCATAGCAGTGATTCTATGGTCACAACCTGCCAATATTGGAGCTCTGAATCCCTGACCCATACTCCCAGCTAGCTTGGCTTCCTCGCTGACTGTGCAGGATTTTGGAATCAACCATTATAGTTCCACAGGAGCGAGTGAAAAGTAAAATATCTCTCTCATAATTTCTCTTAAGGATCTAGAACCCTCTGGTCATTTTCTACCTGATTGCCATATAATGTAGCTTGTTATGGTGACCTTTAGGTATTGTATTTCCACAGGTATAGAGTGAAAACTATAAGTCCAGTGAAGTTTCTCTCATACAACTTTTTTGAAGACAAAATTAAACATTTAAGTCAAGTGCCCCCCGATCTGGGGGACACTCCAAACATTCTTCAGGCCCTTTTTTGAGTGTTTTTGTTTTAGTCTCTCTCATACAACTCTTTTTGGAGTAAACAATAAACATTAAATCTTAAATATTAAATCGTGCCCCCCGATCTGGGGGATACTCCAAACATTTCCCAAGGCCCTTTTTTTTGTTTTGTTTTAGTCTCTCTCATACAACTCTTTTGGGAGAAAAAGTAAACATTAAATCTTAAATATTAAATCGTGCCCCCCGATCTGAGGGACACTCCAAACATTTTTCAAGGCCCTTTTTTGTGTTTTTTTTTAGTCTCTCTCATACAACTCTTTTAAAGTAAACAAAACAAACATTAGATCGAGTGCCCCCCGATCTGGTGGACACTCCAAACATTTTTCAAGGTCCTTTTTTGTGTTTTTTTTTAGTCTCTCTCATACAATTCTTTTAGGGAGTACAAAACAAACATTAGATCGAGTGCCCCTCGATCTGGGGGACACTCCAGACACTTATAACTGCCCTCCTTTTTTTGTGTGTTTTTTTTTTCCTTTTGTGATTGTTTTTTTGGGCATTAAAATCCTATAATTTACAAGTGCCCCCTATAAAAGGGGAGGGGGACACTAAAACCCGGCAATTAAAACAAATTAAACTTTACAACAAATAAAATCAAATTAAAATTTGGTTGCCGGGGGTGACAATGCACTCCAGTCCCTCCGGCGCCCACCTCTCGCGGAAGGCCGCGAGCGTACCGGTGGACACTGCGTGCTCTGTCTCTCACATACACAATTCTTTTAGAGGAGACAAATAAACATTAGGTCAAGTGACCCCCGATCTGGGGGACACTCCAAACATTTCGCAAGGCCCTTTTTTTTTGTTTTTTTTTATATTTTTGTAGATTTTTGGGGGGGATTTTTATGGGCTCTAAAAACATAATTTACAAGTGCCCCCTATAAAAGGGGAGGGGGATACTAAAACCCAGCAATTAAAACAAATTAAACTTTAAAACATAAAATCAAATTAAAATTTGGTTGCCGGTGGTGATGATGCACTCCAGTCCCTCCGGCGCCCTTCTCGCGGAAGGCCGTGAGCATACCGGTGGACACCGCATGCTCTGTCCCTCACATACACATAGAATTTTTTCACACAGCAGCTGAAAATAATCAGGACTTGGGCATTGCTGAACCTTCCACCTCAAGCCTCACACACCAGACAAAATGTAACTCTAAGGAAACGCATCTTGCAGCCATTTTGAATATGAAATAATCAATTTCACGGGCAACTTTAGTGATTTTCTTTTTCAAAATGATGTCATTTTTATGCATTTGTTAATTTATAGATGTTATTTTTACCTATTTACACTGACCTGTGGAAAATGCTGGTTGAAAACAGTGCGAATAAATTATCTGAAGGATCTGATTGGTCAGTCTTGTGGTACTTGTCTCATAAAGGCAGTTTTGGAAAAAAAATTGAGGGGTTTGGTTTTCTGCAGGTTACGTTGTTCCTCTTTGGTGCTGCTTTTGATTGATTCATGCTTAGTTAATTGGATATTTAATTGATAATTTAGAAGATTATTTGACCCATGATGATTTTCTGTCCAATTGTGACACTTTCAAAGTTTGAGGACAACCCTTCAGGTTTGATGCTTTTAAAAAGTATGATGTGACAGATGCAAAACTTTTCCTTATATAGATGGCAACCTTCAAATTGGTCAGAAACTATTGCTTAGAGAAGCCGCAGGATAGTTTGTGTGGGAAATGGAAATAAAAGGTCACATTAGTGCAGTAGAGAGTTTTGAGCTGGAGCTGAGGCACATTGTTGGAGCTTAGTTGAAGGAGCTTTACTGCATCTAACAATTTTATATCTGATTAAGGAGTGCTTAACGTTGGCATCAAGTGCCTAAAATGGGAAAATGAAAGAAAAAAAAAAGAAAAGAATTTGCATTTAAAAAGTCCCTTTCACAACCTCAGCACGTGAATTTCATTTAAAAAAATGTTTTCATCTAATTGAGATGTTCAGATAGAATATAAACTGTGTGCCATATGATCATCTTTTCTTTGTTTGAGAACACTTGCTCTTTTCAAAGGAATTTCTCAAACCTCCATTTCTGGGGCCTTACTATGCCACATCAACCAAGTGTAAGAATCCTGAGAAATCTCCATTTCAGATTTCCACTAGCTAACATGGACGAAATGAAATAAGCATTATTAGTTGTAGGTTTAAGTTTTTATTATGTAACTGTTCATTAATGCATGCCGATTCTAGAATAATCAAGCATTTAAACTGGTGTAATATGTCTTGGATAGACCTGGTTAGATTTTAAAATGAAAGAAAGAGGCATTGAGTGTGCTTGACCAAATATTGAAAATGCAGACTCCAACACGGACTGCTAGCAGAGCAACAGTCAGTCTGTGAGAAAAGCTGAGAGAATTAATGGATTTCCAGAGACTGAGATAAGAGACAGGGACTGTAAGATTGTTATGAATCACATGTTAGTTGGTTTTTCAGAATGCTTGTTTTGCATTAATATCTTATAATCATCAGTAGTAGATCTATATTCTTGTCTAAGGATTAAATGTGGAAGTTTGTAATCATCAAGTACTTGCAAGTATAACCTGAATTATGTATAACAAGTAATCCTTTTCCTTCTGATTAAAAGTCTGCGGGTGAGCTGTAACCAGAGAACCTGGGGTGAGGAAGAGATTACCATGGTCGAATAGACTGCAGTGCTGGAATGTTATAACATCCGCAGTGAATTATAAAAACACATGCCGTATCTCAGCCTGTGGAGACATATTCCTTTTGTATTGCCATAACTACCCCAGATATGAGTCTTGATGGTTAAGAACAGATGATGGAAGAGTATGATTAAACCAAAAACCTGCGTAAACCAGGGTGCTACAAACATAGCAATTTAATGATTGGATTTTGGGTTTTATGTGTCAGCAAGTGATTGGTTCAGGAGGACTCCATAGGTTTTGAATGAGAGTCAGGATAAGAAGGGGGTCTTAACAGCCACAAATGGTAGAAGATTTCAGGGGTAGAAGATTTCAGGGGCAGAAGATTTCAGGGGCAGAAGATTTCAAGGGTAGAAGATTTCAGGGGCAGAAGGTTTCAGGGGCAGAAGATTTCAGGGGTAGAAGATTTCAGGGGCAGAAGATTTCAGGGGCAGAAGATTTCAGGGGCAGAAGATTTCAGGGGCAGAAGATTTCAGAGGCAGAAGATTTCAGGGGCAGAAGATTTCAGGGGCAGAAGATTTCAAGGGTAGAAGATTTCAGGGGCAGAAGATTTCAGGGGCAGAAGATTTCGGGGGCAGAAGATTTCGGGGGCAGAAGATTTCGGGGGCAGAAGATTTCAGGGGCAGAAGATTTCAGAGGCAGAAGATTTCAGGGGCAGAAGATTTCAAGGGTAGAAGATTTCAGGGGCAGAAGATTTCAGGGGTAGAAGATTTCAGGGGCAAGCTAGAAACATAGAAACAAAGAAAATAGGTGCAGGAGTAGGCCATTTGGCCCTTCGAGTCTGCACCGCCATTCAACAAGATCATGGCTGATCACCCACCCCAGCACCTCCCCCCCACGCCCCCTCCACACCCCCCGACCCCCCCCCCCAGCTGCAAGGATCACATCCAACTCCCTCCTGAACACATCCAATGAACCGGCATCAACAACTCTCCGCGGCAGGGAACCCCACAGGCCAACAACTCCCCGAGTGAAGAAGTCTCTCCCAATCCCAGCCCCAAACAGCCCACCCCCCATCCCAAGAGCGTGCCCCCTCCCAGCTCCGGATCCACCCAACACCGGGAACACTCCCCCGGCACCCAACCCGCCCCATCCCATCAGAATCCTTCCCAAATGCCGAACACCCCCGGATGTCGAGCCCCCAGCCCCGGCCACCCCGGAGCCACGCCCCCGCGACGTCAACCATGCCTCATCCACCAACCACCATCTGCGCAGTCAACCCGTCCACCCCACTCTGAACACTCTCCGCACCGAGGCACAGAGCCCCCAGGGCCGCCCCTCCAACACACTTCACCCCCCCCCAGACCTCCGCTGCAATGTGGCCCCTCCTGTCCCCCGCCCTGGGTTTCTCCGCCCCCCCACCTCCACCACTCTCCCCTCCATCCCCCGCCCCTATCTCCCCCTCATCTTCCCTCTGCCTCCCCGCACAGGACAGAAGGTTTCAGGGGCAGAAGATTTCAGAGGCAGAAGATTTTAGGGGCAGAAGTTTTCAGGGGCAGAAGATGTCAGGGGCAGAAGATGTCAGGATGAACCAAAGAGATACCCGGGAGATGGGGAGAGAGAGAGACAAAAGTTGCAGCCTGCCCACGGTTGCGGCTTCTACCCAGAGTATAAGTGGTAATACAAGTCTCAATTATTCTCTCTAAACTGCTGCTCGAATATTGCAATGTATTAAGTCTTGCTTGTGCTGAATAAAGTTAAGTCACTGTCCCCAATACGGGTCAATCTTAAATTATTTGGAATCAGGGTCCCTCTGGGATCTTATACTGGTTAAACAGGATGGGGGCCTGCTTCTTGACCAGCACCAATGCAGCTCTGAAAGCAGATGCTGGAAGATCACTGAGTACCCTGTGGTGATGGTCCCTCTGAAACCTACCAATAAAAGGTTTTGGGCTAGAAATCCGATGGGATACTGCCCCTCGCGAGGGTCGGAACGGAGGTGCTAAAGGGTTTGTAGCTGCGAGCGCCGGCATTCGCGCCGCTTGCCAATTTCACTGTGCAGGTACCGGTGGCGCTGAGGAGTATCGCCCGAGAGTATCGCACTGATATACAACGCCCCTGGTATCGACAGGGATGCAACATTTATTGTGTGCTGAACCCGTAGCGCCCCGCAGTGACACCGTCAGAGAAAGCTGCCATGCAGAGCTGTCCCAGGGTGCTAAGGGAAGGAATGACTGCATGAGGTAAGTGTGATTGTTTTTCTTTTTTTTTGCGTTTGAACTTTATTTGGGGTGAGTAATGAAAAGGGAATGTTTTTTGTGTTTTTTGTTCAGATTATTTATTTTTGCAGGGAGGCCTCTACGAAGCCAGCTCTTTAGTGCAGGATGTTCAGTTGCTCACCCAGCCTAGATCTTTCAGATAATTGTGGAACACTTCCTTTCGCGCCCCACTCCACTGTCAGGGCGCAGCTGCTGAATCTTTTGGCTGCTGATGCAAATCATTTCCCAGTGCTAAATTTATCCACCGCCCGACATTAACAGCATAAAAACACTTCAACCGAATTTCCAGCCCTAATCTCTGTATGATCAAATTTAAACTTCCTTCTGGCTTTTAGTCCATGCTTAACATTGGCTGTTGTCCATCACATGCTTAACAGGGACCAATCAGATGCTGGAACTATAAAAATAAACGAGTCATGACATTCTGATCCCAGATGTGCCTTGTCTGCCAATTTTGGTTTGCTGTTGGTCACTCTGTTGACTAACTCACCCTACAGCCACTTGTATTTCAACATTTTATTTAGTAGTTCTCAATGCAATGTGTGAAAATTAAAAGGAAACTATTTCTTTCCAGTATGTGAGCTGCAGCTATCCGGAAGCTCAACATCCACCACACTGTCCCAAAGCATAGAATACTATTAATAATATTATTATATCTTCCACCTACTCTCTTTCCTTCTGCAGTATTTTCTGTGACTCATCCAGGCGGAACTGTAGGGCCATGGTTTTCATGGAGTCATTCTCACAGGACTGCATGGTATCATCCAGTAGGAGCTTGGATCTTTCAGAGCAGATGGTAGAGTTATACAAACTCACAGTGGCAGAAGACTCCAGACTTCGTCCTCCTCCATCCTGCTTCTCTCTCAGCATATTTTCAATTATATCAAAACCCTGGGGATAGACCACATCAAATCGTTAAAATGCTAGAGATACATTCAACATGAATAATACAAACATCTGCATTTTTTAAAAAATACAGTTTTACTGGAAAATTTCCCTAAGTGCAGGAAAAGGACTTTACCAAGAATTTGTTATGGTTGATTCTGTTTAGTCTGAGGAAATGACTTTATAAGGTGCACCATGTGTGAGCCATATCTTTGAGGGATCTTGACTCTCATTCGGCCTTAGCCAAATTATGGCCCTCAAAATGCCCATGACAGCCCCTTGCAATTACAGCATCAATTTGGGAAATGACTGCAAAGAATTTGCCTGTTATCTGATGTTCATTTTGAGGAGAATAATCTCAGCAAAAAGAATAGTGATACCTATTACAAACAAGAGCTTCACATAGGGCAACTTAGAATGCCAGGTTTGGAGACTGTACAAATAATGTGGCACTTCTGGGAAGCCCTTTTGATAGCTTAGTATTTGAATTGTATTTCTTCCAAAAATACAAATGTATAGACTGGATTATTCCATTAAATTTATTTAAAAAACAAAAATAAGAACTAATACATAAGAACATAAGAAATAGGAGCAGGAGTAGGCCATTCAATAACATCATGACTGATCTGATCTTGGTCTCAACTCCACTTCCCTGCCCGCTCCCCATAACCCTTGACCCCCTTATCGTTCAAAAATCTGTCAATCTCCACCTTAAATATATTCAATGACTCAGCCTCCACAGCTCTCTGGGGTAGAGAATTCCAAATATTCATGACCCTCTGAGAGAAGAAATTCCTCCTCATTTCTGTTTTGAGTGGGTGAACCCCTTATTCTGAAACTATGCCCCTTAACAAAATGGAAAAGAGTGACTAAAGTAAATGTTGGTCCCTTAGAAGATGAGAAGGGGGATTTAATAATGGGAAATGTGGAAATGGCTGAGACCTTAAACAATTATTTTGCTTCGGTCTTCACAGTGGAAGACACAAAAACCATGCCAAAAATTGCTGGTCACAGGAATGTGGGAAGGGAGGACCTTGAGACAATCACTATCACTAGGGAGGTGGTGCTGGACAGGCTAATGGGACTCAAGGTAGACAAGTCCCCTGGTCCTGATGAAATGCATCCCAGGGTATTAAAAGAGATGCCGGAAGTTATAGCAGATGCATTTGTTATAATCTACCAAAATTCTCTGGACTCTGGGGAGGTACCAGCGGATTGGAAAGCAGCTAATGTAACGCCTCTGTTTAAAAAAGGGGGCAGACAAAAGGCAGGTAACTATAGGCCGGTTAGTTTAACATCTGTAGTGGGGAAAATGCTTGAAACTATCATTAAGGAAGAAATAGCGGGATATATAGATAGGAATAGTGCAATCAAGCAGACGCAGCATGGGTTCATGAAGGGGAAATCATGTTTAACTAATTTACTAGAATTCTTTGAGGATATAACGAGCATGGTGGATAGAGGTGTACCGATGGATGTGGTGTATTTAGATTTCCAAAAGGCATTCGATAAGGTGCCACACAAAAGGTTACTGCAGAAGATAAAGGTACGCGGAGTCAGTGGAAATGTATTAGCATGGATAGAGAATTGGATGACGAACAGAAAGCAGAGAGTCGGGATAAATGGGTCCTTTTCGGGTTGGAAATTGGTGGTTAGTGGTGTTCCAGAGGGATTGGTGCTGGGACCACAACTGTTTATAATATACATAGATGACCTGGAAGAGGGGACAGAGTGTAGTGCAATAAAATTTGCAGATGACACTAAGATTAGTGGGAAAGCGGGTTGTGTAGAGGACACAGAGAGGCTACAAAGAGATTTGGATAGGTTAAGCGAATGGGCGAAGGTTTGGCAGATGGAATACAATGTCGGAAAGTGTGAGGTCATCCATCTTGGGAAAAAAAACCAGTAAAAGGGAATATTATTTGAATGGGGAGAAATTACAACATGCTGAGATACAGAGGGACCTGGGGGTCCTTGTGCATGAATCCCAAAAAGTTAGTTTGCAGGTGCAGCAGGTAATCAGGAAGGCGAATGGAATGTTGGTCTTAATTGCGAGAGGGATGGAGTACAAAAGCAGGGAGGTCCTGCTGCAACTGTACAGGTTATTGGTGAGGCCGCACCTGGAGTACTGCGTGCAGGTCACCTTACTTAAGGAAGGATATACTGGCTTTGGAGGAGGTACAGAGACGATTCACTCGGCTGATTCCAGAGATGAGGGGGTTACCTTATGATGATGGATTGAGTAGACTGGGTCTTTACTTGTTGGAATTCAGAAGGATGAGGGGTGATCTTATAGAAACATTTAAAATAATGCAAGGGATAGACAAGATAGAGGCAGAGAGGTTGTTTCCACTGGTAGGGGAGGCTAGAACTAGGGGGCACAGCCTCAAAATACGGGGGAATCAATTTAAAACCGAGTTGAGAAGGAATTTCTTCTCCTAGAGTGTTGTGAATCTGTGGAATTCTCTGCCCAAGGAAGCAGTTGAGGCTAGCTCATTGAATGTATTCAAGTCACAGATAGATAGATTTTTAACCAATAAGGGAATTAAGGGTTACGGGGAGAGGGCGGGTAAGTGGAGCTGAGTCCACGGCAAGATCAGCCATGATCTTATTGAATGGCGGAGCAGGCCCGAGGGGCTAGATGGCCTACTCCTGTTCCTAATTCTTATGTTCTTATGTTAACAGGAATTCCAGTGTTTTTGTAAAACCTGCCATGGCTTTCTGTTCCATCCTGCCCACTGGCAATCTGTTCCATAACTCCATTAGCTTCTTACCAAAGAAAATGTTGCTTAAATTTCCTATTTTCATATGACAACCTTAACTTGAAACTAGTCCTCAAATCCTGTCCGGAAAGAAGTATTTTGCAAATCTAAATTCTCCATTACTATGAAAATCTTAGAACTCTCAATATTGTACAGTTCTGATGAAAAGTCATCGACCTGAAACATTGGGGGTAATTTTAACCGCTCCTCGCAATACCAGGGTGGGGCGGGGGGGGGGGGAGGCGGTGGGGTGGGGAGGGTTCGGGTGAATCACAGGTTTTACACCCCGCCCAATATTATTTCACTGGAGAGCAGAATCATCATTGCACTCGATCCAGTCAGTTTCTCGACGGGTTAGTTTAAAATTGCCCCCAATATGCAATATGAGTGTTTCCAGCGTTTTATGCTTTTATTTCAGATTTCCAGCAGCCGCAGTACTTTGATTTTGTCTCTATATAATATCCTGTCATCCTCCTTCACTGTAGAGAGTTACATCCCAGGGTCGTCAATCTTTGAGAGCTCAACTCTCTAAGTTCAGGAATCAACTTCATTGTCCTCCTCTGGGCTTCCTTTAATAATTCTACATTGTTCCTGTAATACGGTGATCAAAACTGAACACCGTGCATGACAATGATACTTCATTATGATTCATATTTGATCATATCTATATGTATATATCATTATATGTTTAATAATCTAAAATTATCTGAACCAATATTCACATTCACAATTTAATTAATAACCACTTTCATGAATTGATTTGCTGTAATAATAATGGCAGGAACTTTAGGCAAAGACCTTTACATTGTTTGTGCGATCACATTGTTTGTATGGCCATTCAGCACGGAAGATATTGGAAAGTCCTGAAGTGAGATTAATCAGTTACCCATCATCATCATAGGCAGTCCCTCGAAATCGAGGAAGACTTGCTTCCATTCTAGAAGTGAGTTCTTGGTGACTGCACAGTCCAATATGGGAATTACAGGTGGGACAGACAGTCGTTGAAGGAAAGGGTGGGTGGGTAGTCTGGTTTTCTGCACACTCCTTCCGCTGTCTGCGTTTGCTTTCTGCATGCTCTCAGTGACGAGACTCGAAGTGCTCAGTGCCTTCCCGGATGCTCTTCCTCCACTTAGGACAGTCTTGGGCCAGGGATTCCCAGGTGTCGGTGGGGATGTTGCACTTTATCAAGGAGGCTTTGAGGGTGTCCTTGAAACGTTTCCTCTGCCCACCTGGGGTTCGCTTGCCGTGTAGGAGTTCCGAGTAGAGTGCTTGCTTTGGGAGTCTCGTGTCGGGCATGCAGACAATGTGACCCGCCTAACGGAGCTGATTGAGTGTGGTCAGTGCTTCGATACTGGGGATGTTGGCCTGATCGAGAACACTGACGTTGGTGCGTCTATCTTCCCAGTGGATTTGCAGGATCTAGCGGAGGCAGCGCTGGTGGTACTTCTCAAGCGCTTTGAGGTGTCTGCTGTATATGGTCCACATCTCTGAGCCTTATAGGAGGGTGGGTATCACTACTGCCCTGCAGATCATAAGCTTGGTGCCAGATTTGAGGTCTTGGTCTTCAAACACTCTCTTCTTCAGGCGACCGAAGGCTGTGCTGGCACACTGGAGCTGGTGTTGGACTTCGTCGTCGATCTCTGCCCTTGCTGATAGTAGGCTTCCGAGGTATGGAAAATGGTCCACGTTGTCCAAGGCTGCACCGTGGATTTTGATGACCGGGGGGCAGTGCTGTCAGGCGGGGTCAGGTTGGGTGAGGACTTTTGTCTTACGGATGTTTAGTGTAAGGCCCATGCTTTCATATGCTTCAGTGAAGATGTTGTCAATGGCTTGGAGTTCGGTTTCTGAAAATGCGCAGACGCAAGCGATGTCCATGTACTGTAGTGCGATGACAGAGGATGGAACGATCTTGGATCTCGCCTCGAGGTGATGAAAGTTGAACAGGTTCCCATTGGTTCTATAGTTTAGTCCACTCCAGTGTGAGATGGAGCATTGCAGCGAGGAAGATTGAGAAGTGCTTTGGCGCGATGAGGCAGTCCTGCTTGACCTTGGATTGGGTCTGTGATGGATTCGTTGGTCGGGATCACGGCTTGCATGTTGTCATGGAGTAGGCGGAGGATGGTGACAAACTTTTGGGGGCAGCCAAAACGGAGGAAGACGCTCCATAGTCCCTCGTGGTTAACAGTGTCAAAGGCCTTTGTGAGGTCAAAGAAGGCCATGTACAAGGGTTGGTGCTGTTCCCTGCATTTCTCTTAGTTGTTGCCCGTTGTACCCCATAGTGGATGGAATCCACATTGTGACTCTGGGAGGAGCTCTTCAGCCACAGGGAGAAGAGAGTTGAGGAGGTTTCTAGCGATGGCTTTCCCAGTGGCCGACAGTAGGGAGGTTCCTCTATAGTTATCACTGAAGAAAAGACTATTGGGTACACTGCAGAATAATTCAAGCACCGTTAGACATTACAATGAGAGATCTCGGAACAATTTTCGCCACCATTGGGCACCATTTTTTTGGCGCCCGGCGATTTTTTTTGAGTAATCAGTATTTTGCAATTTTCCACAAAGTTTTGATTCCAGCGTGATTGTCAGCGCCAGATTTTTTGGCGCCAGATTTTTTGGAGCCAGTCTGCGTTAAAAATGGATTGCGCGTCGTTTTTGGTGATTTATGCCAGTTTCCCCAACAACGATTTTTTTCAGAATGGTGCAGTGTGACCTTGGGTACCATTCTAAAAAAACCCTACCTTAATTTAAGGAAATCGTCGCTCAGGCCCGCTGCAATCCCGAGCCGAATGGCCTCCCCGCTCCCAGTCCGCTACAATCCCAGGTGCAAGTGCATTGGGGGTTGCATCTGATTTAATTTTTTTTGCTCAGTGGGTACATTGTAGTTTCCACCTGGAAATGCTGTGCAGTGGGCAAAAGGTGGTTTGGGATTTCGGATTGGGTTATGTCCTTTTTAGCAGTGGGAGATGGGGACAGTTGCCTGTGAATTGGTGTTATTTCATTTGACTCTCTGCTCAAGTGGTGGGGGTGGGGAGTGGGTGTTTTGGGTTACCATCGGATGCTGGACTTTGTGCTGTTTTATGAGTTAATTTAGCAGGGTGTTGCTTTCCCAATATTTCACAGTGGCTGGGGGCGGTTGATTGGCTTCAGATGTGATTTTAGAGATTATGTTAATTCTCTGTAAAGGGGCATGGGAGTGGCACCTGCCTTTCTGTTAGGAAATATCATCAGAGTTCTTCTGCCAATCCAGGGCGTAACATTAGTGCTTGTAGTTTCCCTTTCATCTCCAGCACACAATCACAGAATGGGTATTCAGGCCAGCATTAGAAAGGAGCATGATTATTGTTAAGTGTGTGTGTGGTTTTATTCTGCAAATTTGGCTCTGAACAAAATGTTAATTCTCAGCTTTTAAAAACATGTTGCACAAAACATCGTGGTGTGCGTAAGATGCCGGTTTCTGCAAGGCTGCAATCATTCATTTTTTTAAAGAGAAGATACGCGCGTTGATTAAGGGTAGCTATCATGTAACACCCATTGTTTTCTATGCCGTGCAATGTTACATTTATCATGAGAATTACTGCTGCACTCAGGCCTGCTGCAATCCTGGGCCGAATGGCCTCCCCCGCTCCTGGCCTGCTGTAATCTTGGACCGAAAGGAATGCACAGAGTTTAAATGTGAACGATATTTGTTCCCTTTTGTTCTTATTTCTCTCCCTAAGACTACATTGCTTCATAATTACCTTTTTTATTATCAACAGGATAGGTACATTATGCACATTATGCAGAGACATAACCTAGAAAGATTTTCTAGTGCTGGATTCAAAAAATAATATACAGGATCCTGGTTAAATTTAAAAAATAAATAGGTTTATTAAACTTTTGTACAGTACAGTTGTACTTAACTTAACTTTTAACTTTAATAACTTTAATAAATTTTGTATCAAACTTTTCAATGAAGAAACAAACAAACAAACAAGCCATCTCTCCTCCGCCCTTGCGCTGTGCGCCACTCCTGCCCCTGTTGTTGCCTCTATCCTTACCCGTGCCCATTGTTGCAGCCTGCTGCTTCCTCGCTCCCCCCGATCCCAAGGTTTTTTCTGTATGCTTTCCGATGGCGCATTTGTTGTTGATGGGTTCCGAAAGGGACAGAGTTAGCAGACGTCATTGTGGAAGGCCTGGGTTCCTCTTCGGACTCTTCTTCAGCCTATGGATCAACCCCTGATTTTGGTCTGGGGGTTAGAATGACAGCCTGGGTGTGCCCCCTTATTGCTGCTACTACCTCTGACATCCCCTCCCTCATCTGTCCCGACAGTGTTGCTACCTCTAATGACAGTCGCGCAATTTCTCCCCTCACCTCATCCATTCCTCCAGCCAGTGTTGCTACTTCAAGTGCTAGTCCCACTAATTCTAACCTCACCCCACCCATGGTTTCCAGGAGTGATCTTGTTAGCTGGATGCTCTCCCTACTCATCCCCACGAGCTCTCCTATGCTCCCTGCAGCCTGTATTTCAGGGTCAGCTCTCCCTCCCACCCTCCTCTGCTATCTCCCAGGTGTGGCTTGCTACGACACACTGGGACCCGCAGCCTCAAACAGTACACCTTGAAATGTCGCCTCGGTTGAAACGCTCAGGAAAGGGCTTGGAATCTTCGAGGGGTTCACCATCTCCAATTCCAGTGTAACCATCTCAGTATTGGGGTCTTCCTGCTGCCCTTCATTCTCCTGATGTAGATGAACAATATCTGGACTGACGGCTTTCTGATCATACTCTTCTTCTACTTCAGGTGCATCTTCTGTCTCTTCCTGATGCGCAACACCTGCAAAACATAACAGAGCAGATGCTTGGTTGGCAGCAGGGGAGAAAGCGGAAGCATAGCTAGCCCACGCAGTACTTAACATTTAGCCAACCCAGACTGTGCAATTTGCAGGGCTTACCCTCTCTCGGTAACCTGGGCCCAGGGTCCACATTGGTGATTGATCTTCTCCTGTGAGATTTAATCATATCAGCGATCCTCTGTTCCATGGCTGTTAGTTGCAGCCTACCTGGCGCACCTCCTCCAGTTTTTGACCTTTCTTGCATGATCTGTGACACCATCTTCTGCAAAGATGAAAATTGAACTTTTTAAGAGAGGGTCCTTTTGCACACACACAAATACATACACACACACACATTAGTCACATTTACAAATGTTATTGCAGTGCATAAATAAAAATATAAATAAAAATAAAAATATAAATTTAAATAAAAATATTACTTACAGTAAGTGCTTGTCAGAGGTCCTGCCATTTCTTTTTGAGCTGTATGCCACTTCTCGGGATAATGGGCAATGAATTAAACTCTTCTGCAACTTGGTCCCAAACTTTTGCGAGTACAGAGGGTTTCAGTTTCTTTTGTCCCATTCTCCCTTTGTTCTCAAGCACATCCCATCTCCTCTCCATTATGTCTGCCAGGGGCTCAATTTCTTCTGCAAGAAATCTCTTGGCCCTTACAGCTTCCCCTTCCCCTTCTCCTTCTTTATCCCTTTCTCCTTCTCTGTCCCCTTCCCTTGCATCCATTTTTTGAAGCTGTAATTTTAATTCCAAATCCAGCTCTGAAACCAATGGGTTCTCACTGGAGAATTTTTCTCCAAGGGTAATCCTTCAATCCTTGATCTACATTTTGACTCTTTACAACTTCAGACTGTTTATGTGCCTGACTCGGACTCGGACTTAAATTCTGACTTTCTCTTGGACTTGTTTCTAGTACATCTGATGTAGGGTATGCTACTGGTACTCTACTTGTAACAAGACTATCTGACTCATCAGAAATAATCAAAGCATTCTAACTTTCAACTCCTTCCACATATGTAGGTAAAATATGATCAATGTGAACACCTAACCTGTCGATTATCAAACATCTTGACCAAATATGTGCGAGGGCCACACATCTTCACTACTATTCCTGGAAACCACTTTAGCCATGTATGGTGATGGTTCTTCACTCTCACCTTCTGATTTAATTTCACACTTCTCTCTCTTACTCTACCTTTATCATGATTCTCTTTCTGTCTTAATTGTTTCTCTTTTACTGACTGTGCCAAGTTTGGTTTTAACAACGAGAACCTGGTTCATGGCTGTCATTTGAGAAACAACTCTGCAGGTGTTCTACCAGTAGTTGTATGAGGAGTATTATGATAAGTAATCAGCAAATTAGCCAATTTATGTTCAAATGACAACTACCGTTTCTTTGGATTTGGATCCAACATTTGTTTGATGAGAGCACGATTCACAATTTGTAATGAACGCTCTACTGCACCATTTGAAACAGGTTGGTGTGGTGGAACCTTGGTATGTTTCACACCGTTTCTGCTCGTGAACTGTGCAAATTCTTCTGAACAAAATTGTGGCCCATTATCAACACAATCTCTTCCGGGAGACCATATGAAGAAACTAATCTTTGCAAATTGTCTAGTGTTTTACTTGTTATTTTTTGCATCGGAAACACCTCTACCTAATTACAGTGAACAATTGCTGTTCTTCTAGCTCAGCAAAATTGATATGTAACCTTTGCCGCACCCTGGGAGGCCATTTCCATGGCTATAATGGTACCGATGGTGGTTTCTTGCTTACCGATTGACTCTACAACTTCAGACTGTTTGTCTGCTTGACTCGGATTCAGACTTAAATTCTGACATGTTGTACACTGACTAACGATTTACTCTATATCTTTACTTAGACCTGGCCACCATATGTAACTGCATGCAAAACTCTTGGTCAAGCACAGTCCCAGGTGCTGGTCATGAAGATCTCCTAATAGTTTGGATTTGAGCTTATTTGGGATAACCACTCTTGCACCCCACATGATACAATCTTTATCCATTGATAATTCATTCCAATGAACCAAGTATGGATGAATATCTTTCTCTGATACCTGATTTGACCAGCCATTTGCTATGTAATCATACACCTTAGACATAACTGGGTCACATTTTTGTTGCACTACCAATCTCTTCAGCTGTGACTGGCAGTTCAGCAATGTATGAAAAATAGAACACTTCTTCCCTATTGGATGTAACTTGTGATGCGGATGGCAACCTGGACATAGCATCAGCATTACTGTGATCAGCTGATTATCTGTATTCAATGTCATATGTATATGCTGACAAAATCAAAGCCCATCTCTGCATGCAGGCTGCAATTAAGTTTGGAACTGGGGACTTTGGATGAAGGATTGCTGTCAGGGGCTTATGGTACATAACGATGGTAAACTTACGATCATACAAGTATTTGTGGAACTTCTTGACCTCAAAAATGATTGCCAAAGCTTCTCTTTCGATTTGCGCATAATTACGCTCACTGGCACTGAGAATGCGTGAAGCAAAAGCAATTGGTCTCTCCTCCCCACTATGTAGTACATGAGAGATCACTGCCACAACTCCATACAGAGAGGCATCATATGCTAGCTTGATCTCCTTAGATACATCATAGTGAACTAACATGGTGCTCTCTACCAATTGGCTTTTACACTCCTTGAATGCTGCATCGCATTTTTCTGACCACTATCAATGGACCTGTTATTTCAACAGCTCATTCAGTGACTGTAACACTATAGCCAAATTTGGTAGGAACTTCCCATAATTCTTCAAAAGAAACAAAAATGATTGAAGTTCAGTGACATTCTTGGGAGTGGATGCACTTCTAATTGCATCCAGCTCTCCCTTGGTTGGATGTTAACCATCTTTGTTTACTCTGTGACCTAAGTCCTCCACTGAGCTTTGAAATAACTCACACTTGCGAGCAATCACTCCTCCTCTCTACTTCTCCAGCCATTTGAGCATTTCATTCAATTTGCTATTATGGACTGGCCTGTTTGAGCCCTTTCAATGCCTTGTATCCTGCCACTACTACGAGAGGCAAGCTCTGAAATTGATCCTTGTATTTCACCTGTACGGTGATACATCCTACTACAAGGATTTTCTCTCCTGAGTAGCCTCGCAGCTCTATCTTTGACTTCTCCAGTGGAAAATCACTCAACTTGTTGAGATACAGCGATTCCGGTACTGTGCTCACGGATGCGCCAGTGTTGATTTCCATGCGTTTCCTGGTTCCTGCAACATCTACTTGGATGATACCTTTTAAATCACTGTTAGATACCCTCGTGCTCCTGATAACATGTATCTCTTTGTCCTGATGCTTTTCTTCCATGCTATGTAGTCTCTGGGGATTTCTACTTATAGCCTTGAAAGTTGGTTTACTCTTCAGTCGGCATGCCTTCGCAAGATGCCCAGTTTTCTTGCAGAAGGAACACTCTGCCTTCACATATGTACAACTTTGAGCAATGTGTTGTCTCAGATACTGATAGTACAACTCCAATGCTCTGTTACCTTGGCCAGTTGCTGAGGCCTTGGGGCCCAACAGCCTTTTAGTTTTAACCTGCAGGCGATTCATCTTGGTTGTCTGATGACCGGAAATGGTTTGAAATTCTCGGGAATATTGGTCGGCCATATCCATTGACATAGCTGTCTGACAAGCTAAATCAAAAGTCAACTTAGGAGTTGTCAACAACTTTCTTCTGATTGCTTCATTTTTCATTCCACAAACAAAGCGGTCACGCAATGCTCGGTCTTGAAAGCTTCCGAAATTACAGTGAATAGATAGCTTCTTTAATGCTACAATGTATTCATTGATACTTTCATCAATTAATTGATCACGTGTTCCAAAACAATAACTTTCAGCAATTTCCAGGGGCTCAGGACTGTAGTGCTGAATCTCCGTATGTGATGAGTCCTTTGGCTTGACGGGAAAACATTTTTTAAGGTTTCATACACATTGGGGCCTGCTTCAGTCAGGAAAATAGCCCGTTATCTTTCTAACACCACCCAGTTACGGTTTTCATCATCGGGGACCTCGATGATACTATTTGTGGTGAAAAACATTTCTAGCCACTCCACATATGCTCCGAAAGTGCCTCGGTCACAATGGAATTCACCTAAGCACCCTATTACTCCCATAGGCTCTGCCATCTGGACTCTGGCAGTTCAGCCAAGTGTGCTTGAATATTACTTTGGATTTTTAGCTGTGCTGCAACACAAAGGACCTCTCTAGTCTCTCTATTGTTTGGCTGGAATCATCCACCAACAAAAATTTCATAGGGTATCCAGAAATTCTATCCTCATCGCCAATGTGGTATATTCTCTACGACATCACAACACACACTTACAAGATGGCTTCAACTCAGGAACTTGTCAGGTGACCTGTCCTTTTTATTATATACAGCATTAGTTGCATTACCACAGTAGTCCACTAGATGGAGCTATATATTACACCCATTCCACCATTATAAAGCCTCAACGTAACTCTCACCAACTGACAGGTGGCAAGAGTTCTGCTGAAGCCTTTTAAAAGGCCCAAACCTTTACCAGACAAAGGTAATTTATACAAGACGGTATTGGTTACCTTATTTTACAAGACGCCTGGCTCCAACTGGAGCTGAAGATCTTTATCCAGAATTTTTTCTTCAGCTCTGCAAGAGCCTAGCGAGCCACCTTTCAAGGCATATCAGGCTAGGTGCCATCAGCCCGTCCCAACCATGTAAATGGCCCTGCCCCTATAATTTGAGACATGATCTACATCCGTGACCATTGGCAGGCTGGGCTTCTGCTCTGCTGCACTTGTGCAGTTGAACTTCAGGCCCTTACTCTTTACTGATATCCAGTTGGAGCCAGCACTCAAAGATAATGCAATAAACTGTCTAATTGTCCTAAATTATTGGTGCAGCAAAACCATCAAAGTGACATAACTATTGGACACATCTAATACTTTAGAAAGACAAACTTTCAGGGTGGCACAGTGCCATAGCGCGTTGGAACCCAGCACTCTGTGCCATTAGCTTCTTACCGACTGAATGGAATCAGCCAGCTTTGTAACATTTAGCCATACAGACCAGAGGTTTGTTCTCTAGTCTGTGTGAAATGAGTTGATCTCAACAAAGCAACAGCAGAAAAGCTACATGTTGTTTCATCTGTAGATAATGCAAAGAAATTGCAACAGGAGAAGGGAGAGAAGAAGATAGAGAAATCAACTGATCAGAAAATAATCTAAATCAATTTAACTGGTCTTCAAGTACTTCAGTAAATTGAATGTTACAGAAACATATCAGTTGAATGGTCTAACTTTGAGATTATTTCCAAAGTGACAAAGTAAGCAGGCATATTTTCTTTACATGTGCATGTGTTTCATCCACTGAACTCTGCAGATGGTTGAAGAAACAGAGTTCTTCTGATGAAAGAATATTATTGGTCCAGATTACACAAACTAATGAGTTGACCCAGTAACCATTTGCCACTTGTCCTTCAATGGCCTTCTGCTGATGGGCCATTTAATATCATTGTGGTTTGTATTTTTAATGTGTCTGCCCCAACCTATAATTTACATAGAAACATAGAAAATAGGTGCAGGAGTAGGCCATTCAGCCCTTCTAGCCTGCACCGCCATTCAATGAGTTCATGGCTGAACATGCAACTTCAGTACCCCATTCCTGCTTTCTCGCCATACCCCTTGATCCCCCTAGTAGTAAGGACTTTATCTAACTCCTTTTTGAATATATTTAGTGAATTGGCCTCAACAACTTTCTGTGGTAGAGAATTCCACAGGTTCACCACTCTCTGGGTGAAGAAGTTTCTCCTCATCTCGGTCCTAAATGGCTTACCCCTTATCCTTAGACTGTGTCCCCTGGTTCTGGACTTCGCCAACATTGGGAACATTCTTCCTGCATCTAACCTGTCTGAACCCATCAGAATTTTAAACGTTTCTATGAGGTCCCCTCTCATTCTTCTGAACTCCAGTGAATACAAGCTCAGTTGATCCAGTCTTTCTTGATAGGTCAGTCCCGCCATCTCGGGAATCAGTCTGGTGAACCTTCGCTGCACTCCCTCAATAGCAAGAATGTCCTTCCTCAAGTTAGGAGACCAAAACTGTACACAATACTCCAGGTGTGGCCTCACCAAGGCCCTGTACAACTGTAGCAACACCTCCCTGCCCCTGTACTCAAATCCCCTCGCTATGAAGGCCAACATGCCATTTGCTTTCTTAACCGCCTGTCAACCTTCAATGACTGATGTACCATGACACCCAGGTCTCGTTGCACCTCCCCTTTTCCTAATCTGTCACCATTCAGATAATAGTCTGTCTCTCTGTTTTTACCACCAAAGTGGATAACCTCACATTTATCCACATTATACTTCATCTGCCATGCATTTGCCCACTCACCTAACCTATCCAAGTCGCTCTGCAGCCTCATAGCATCCTCCTCGCAGCTCACACTGCCACCCAACTTAGTGTCATCCGCAAATTGGAGATACTATATTTAATCCCCTCGTCTAAATCATTAATGTACAGTGTAAACAGCTGGGGCCCCAGCACAGAACCTTGCAGTATCTCACTAGTCACTGCCTGCCATTCTGAAAAGTACCCATTTACTCCGACTCTTTGCTTCCTGTCTGACAACCAGTTCTCAATCCATGTCAGCACACTATCCCCAATCCCATGTGCTTTAACTTTGCACATTAATCTCTTATGTGAGACCCTGTCGAAAGCCTTCTGAAAGTCCAAATATACCACATCAACTGGTTCTCCCTTGTCCACTCTACTGGAAACATCCTCAAAAAATTCCAGAAGATTTGTCAAGCATGATTTCCCTTTCACAAATCCATGCTGACTTGGACCTATCATGTCACCTCTTTCCAAATGCGCTGCTATGACATCCTTAATAATTGATTCCATCATTTTACTCACTACCAATGTCAGGCTGACCGGTCTATAATTCCTTGTTTTCTCTCTCCCTCCTTTTTTAAAAAGTGGGGTTACATTGGCTACCCTCCACTCCATAGGAACTGATCCAGAGTCAATGGAATGTTGGAAAATGACTGTCAATGCATCCACTATTTCCAAGGCCACCTCCTTAAGTACTCTGGGATGCAGTCCATCAGGCCCTGGGGATTTATCGGCCTTCAATCCCATCAATTTGGCAGCAACTGTTTGATGTTTTATTAAAACAAGGGTCAGTCACTGCCCGGGGAGGTTCGCCTCCCGAGGAATCATTATGTAAAATAAGAAATAGGAAGCTGGTGCAAGAGGTGACTTTTAATAAAGAAAGAAAAATACAGAACTAAGGAAGAACAATTACTTATTTTAGTTAAAGAAAATATTTTGATATATTTTCCTCTTTTGTGAGAAAACCCCCCCACCCCCACATTTGCAATCTGTGTCACTCTTGTTGACCATAAATGTCAATCCAAACATTTCCCTGATGTTGATAGCTCTGAAAGTACAGATAAAAATAGAACAAGAGAGAGAGAACGTTTTGCATTCCTGATGTCAACAGGAGCCATCAACATTTTGAATTTGACTATAGAGACAGCCTATTTCTATCATATTAACATTAGTCTTTGCCTGTCACACAGACACTATTATTTAACTACCTTGATGGTTCAGTGTGTTTACACAGTGGGTTTTTGATCCAGGCAATTACTTGGCCCCTCCTATTTTGCATCTATATGTTGCCCCTTGGCGACATCATCCAAAAACACAGCATCAATTTCCACATGTACGCTGTTAACACCCAGCTCCACCTCACCACTACATTTCTCGACCCCTCCACAGTCTTTAAATTGTCAAACTGCTTGTCCAACATCCAGTTCTAGATGAGTAGAAATTTTCTCCAGTTGAATATTGGGAAGACCAAAGCAATTGTTTTCGGTTTCCCGCCCCCCCCCACCCCACCCACAAACTCCGTTCCCTAGCCATTGACTTCATCCCTCTCCCCAACTTCGGTCTGAGACTGAACCACACTGTTCACAACCTTGGTGTCATATTTGATCCTGAAGTGAGCTTTCGACTACATATCCGCAGCATAACTAAAACCGCCTATTTCCACCTCCGTAACTTCGCTCGTCTCCACCCTTGCCTCAGCTCATCCACTGCTCCATCCATTCCTTTGTTATCTCTAGGCTTGACTATTCCAATGCATTCCTGGCTGGCCTCCCATATTTTACCTGATCCAAAACTCAGCTGTCCATGTCCTAACTCGCACCAAGTCCTACTCACCCATCACCCCTGTGCTCACTGACCTACATTTGCTCCCAGTTAAGCAACGCTTCAATTTCAGAATTCTCATCCTTGTTTTCAAATCCCTCCATTGCATCACACCTCCCTATCTCTGTATTCTCCTTCAGCCCCTCAGCCCTACGAGATATCTGCGCTCCTCTAATTCTGCCCTCTTGAGCATCCCTGATTATAATCGCTCAACCATCGGTGGTCATGCCTTCTGTTGCCTCGGCCCCAAGCTCTGGAATTCCCTCCCTAAACCTCTTTGCCTCTCTACCTCTCTTTCCTCCTTTAAGACACTCCTTGGGACCTACCTCTTTGTCCAAGCTTTGGTCACCTGCCTTAATTTCTACTTATGTGCCTTGGTGTCAAATGTTTTTTGTCTCACAATATTCCTGTGAAGCACCTTGGGATGTTTTACTGCATTAAAGGCACTATAGAAATACAAGTTGTTATTGTTGTTGTCAAGCCATTAAGATTCCAGATTTGATTCCCAGGCTATGTTGAGCTAGTTGATTTCAGCTGGGGATGTATTGGAGGCATGGCAATAGGCATTCATCCCTCTTGGTTCGATAGGGGAAAATTAACCATGGTTAGTGTTGCTGATGTTCATTCAGTGATTCCTGTTGAAGGTCACACTTGGGATGTAAGATTTGGACTCCGCTGTAAGGCCGCTGTGTTTGAATAGCTCACTGACACTTATTGACAAGCCTCGGGCACCAATAATAACCCATGTGGGAGATTAGCGAATACCTTTTAAACCATCGATCAGTATGGACTCAACAGCTTGAGAAGTGGGAAGAAAATTAGTGGATAAAGAAAATTGTAAATTATGTTTGCAGTAAGAGTTTGCCAAGTTCTTAAATTTATTATCGTCAACAAAGTTAAATAAATTTCTTCGTAACAAATGTCAAAATCATTTATATAAATGGAAAATAAGAGATCTTGCACAGACCTCTCCTCCATTTAAAAAGAAAAACTTGGATTTATATAGCGCCTTTCACAACCACCAGATGTCCCAAAGCACTTTACAGCCATTGAAGTACTGTTGAAGTGCAGTCACTGTTGTATCAATGATGGCGACGAGTAACAGTTGGATTTGGCGGTTGGGCTCGAAGAATGTCCATTAGAGAAAGAGTCCAGGTACAACAAGGAGCGAGAGGATCGAGGCCCAGATAAAAGGGCGCGGAGAGTCGGGAGGAGCCAGCTGCTGCAGGGACAAAAAGTTAAAAAATCGAATCGAAGTGTAACGTCACAGCCAAGCGGGTAAGTGATTGGCTGATGGATCGCTGAGTATTTTTCTTTTCTTTTCTGTAGGAAATCTTTGGCATTGTTGTAAGTAGGATCTGCCAGTAAATATATGTGATCTTTATTATCTAAGGAGAGTCAGTTAATTAAATCGGCTATTTACTGAGTAGCAGCTGGGTGTCTTTTGCTAAGGTTTAGAGTTTAGTTCTACTCGATAGTTGCGAGTGTAACTAGAGGGATGGCAGGACAGCTCAGTCCCGTGGATTGCACATCCTGTGGCATGTGGGAAATCCTGGATGCTTCGTGCAGCCGGGGCGACCATGTGTGCAGGAGGTGTCTCTAGCTGCACCAACTCGAGCTCCGTTTTGGAGCTTGAGCGGCAGCTGGGGTCACTGCGATGCATCCATGAGACTGAGAGCAACATGGATAGCGCGTTTCTAGAGGCGGTCACCCCACAGCTTAAGAGTGTGCAGGCAGATAAGGTTTGGGTGAACCCTGGACAGAAGAGGAGGACTATGCTGGTAGAGCAGGAGTCCTCTGAGTCCATCTCGCTCTCCAACTGGTGCTCTATTCTGAGTACCAGTGAGGGTGATGGTGGCTCTGGGGAGTGCAGCCAGAGCCAAGTCCACGGCACCACGGGTGGCTCAGCTGCATGGAGGGGGGAGGAAGAAGAATGGAAGAGCTATAGTGGTAGGGGATTCCACAGTCAGGGGAGCAGACAGGCGTTTCTGCGGCTGCAGACGTGACTCCAGGATGGTATGTTGCCTCCATGGTGCCAGGGTCAAGGATGTCACTGAGCGGCTGCAGGGCATTCTGGGGGGAGAGGGTGAACAGCCAGAGGTCATGGTCCACATCGGTACCAATGACATAGGTAGGAAGAGGGATGAGGTCCTGCAGGCAGAGTTTAGAGAACTTGGAGAGAGATTAAACAGCAGGACCTCAACGGTAGTAATCTCCAGATTACTCCCAGTGTCACGAGCGAGTGAGTACAGAAATAGGAGGATAGAGCAGATGAATAAGTGGCTGGAGAGATGGTACAGACAGGAGGGCTTTAGTTTCCTGAGACATTGGGCCCACTTCTGGGGGAGGTGGGACCTGTACAAGCCAGACGCATTGCACCTCAACAGAGCCAGGACCAATATCCTCACGGGGGGGGGGGGGAGGAGCGGGGGGTTGCTGGTGCTGTTAGAGAGGGTTTAAACTAGCTTGGCAGGGGGATGGGAACCTGAAAATAGATTCAGTAGGGAGGGGAGTAAAGTTGGAATTAGAAAGCAAAAATAAAGAAAGTGAGTTTGAAGGAGAGAGGAAACAAGCAGGAAAAAAAGGTAAAAAAACAAATTTAAAGGCACCTTGTCTAAATGCACGTCGCATTTGTGAAAAAATAGATGAGTTGACGGCACAAATTGAGACAAATGGGTATGATCTGATAGCCATTACAGAGACATGGTTGCAAGGTGACCAGGACTGGGAATTAAATATTCAGGGGTATTTGACAAACAGGAAGGACAGAAAGGAAAAGGAGGGGAGGTCGCTCTGTTGATAAATGATGGAATTACTGCAATAGTGAGAAAGGATATTGGCTTAAATGATCAGGATGTTGAAACAGTTTGGGTGGAGATAAGGAATAATAAGGGCAAAAAGTCACTGGTGGGCGTAGTCTATAGGCCCCCTAACAGTAGCAACTCTGTTGGTCGGAGTATAAACCAGGAAATAGTGGGGGCTGGTAAAAAGGGAGCAGCAATAATCATGGGTGATTTTAACCTCCATAGTGATTGGACAAATCAAATTGGTCAGGGTAGCCTTGAGGAGGAGTTCATAGAGTGCATAAGGAACAGGTTCCTTGAGCAGTATGTAATGGAACCAACCAGGAGGCAGGCTATGTTAGATCTGGTCCTGTGCAATGAGACAGGATTAATAAACAATCTCCTAGTAAAGGATCCCCTTGGAATGAGTGATCATAGCATGATTGAATTTCAAATTCAGATGGAGGGTGAGAAAGTTGGATCTCTAACCAGCATATTAAGCTTTAAAAAAAGGAGTCTATGAAGGTATGAGGGCGGAGTTGTCTAAAGTGGACTGGGAAAATAGATTAGCGTGTAGAACAGTTGATGAACAGTGGCGTACATTTAAGGAGTATTTCACAACTTTCAAGAAAAATATATTCCAATGAGGAGGAAAGGGCGTAAGAGAAAAGATAGCCATCCGTGGCTAACTGAAGAAATAAAGGACGGTATCCAATTAACAACAAAGGCATGCAGAGTGGCCAATACTAGTGGGAGGACAGAAGATTGGGAAGCTTTTAAAAGCCAGCAAAGAATGACGAAAAAAATGATTAAGAAAGGGAAGATAGACTATGAAAGTAAACTAGTGCAAAATATAAAAACAGAGAGCAAGAGTTTCTATAAGTATATAAAAAGAAAAAGGGTGGCTAAAGTAAATGTTGGTCCCTTAGAGGACGAGACCGGGGAATTAGTAATGGGGAACATGGAAATGGCAGAAACTCTGAACAAATATTTTGTATCAGTCTTTACGGTAGAGGACACTAACAATATTCCAACAGTGGATAGTCAAGGGGCTATAGGGGGGGGGGAGGAACTTAACACAATCACAATCACTAAGGAGGTGGTACACAGTAATGAGACTAAAGGCAGATAAATCCCCTGGACCTGATGGCTTGCATCCTAGGGTCTTAAGAGAAGTAGCGGCAGGGATTGTGGATGCATTGGTTGTAATTTACCAAAATTCCCTGGATTCTGGGGAGGTCCAAGCAGATTGGAAAACTGCAAATGTAACACCCCTATTTAAAAAAGGAGGCAGACAAAAAGCAGGAAACTATAGACCAGTTAGCCTAACATCTGTGGTTGGGAAAATGTTGGAGTCCATTATTAAAGAAGCAGCAGCAGGACATTTGGAAAAACATAATTCAGTCAGGCAGAGTCAGCATGGATTTATGAAGGGGAAGTAATGTTTGACAAATTTGCTGGAATTCTTTGAGGATGTAATGAACAGGGTAGATAAATGGGAACCAGTGGATGTGGTGTATTTGGACTTCCAGAAGGTATTTGACAAGGTGCCACCTAAAAGGTTACTGCACATAGATAAAAGTTCACGGGGTTGGGGGTAATATATTAGCATGGATAGAGGATTGGCTTACGAACAGAAAACAGAGAGTCGGGATGAATGCCAACCAGAGAATAAACCAATCAGTAACTAGTGGGGTGCCGTAGGGATCAATGCTGGGACCCCAACTATTTACAATCTATATTAACGACTTGTAAGAAGGAACTAAGTGTAACATAGCCAAGTTTGCTGATGATACAAAGATGGGAGGAAAAGTAATGTGTGAGGAGGATACAAAAAATCTGCAAAAGGACATAGACAGGCTAAGTGAGTGGGCAAAAATTTGGCACATGGAGTATTATGTTGGAAAATGTGAGGTCATGCACTTTTGCAGAAAAAAATCAAACAGTAAGTTATTATTTATATGGAGAAAGATTGCAAAGTGCTGCAGTACAGTGGGACCTGGGGGTACTTGTGTATGAATCACAAAAGGATAGTATGCAGGTACAGCAAGTGATCAGGAAGGCCAATGGAATCTTGGCCTTTATTGCAAAGGGGATGGAGTATAAAAGCAGGGAAGTCTTGCTACAGTTATACAGGGTATTGGTGAGGCCACATCTGGAATACTGCGTGCAGTTTTGGTTTCCATATTTACGAAAGGATATACTTGCTTGGGAGGCAGGTCAGAGAAGGTTCACTAGGTTGAGTCCGGAGATGAGGGGATTGACTTATGAGGAAAGGTTGAGTGGGTTGGGCCTCTATTCATTGGAATTCAGAAGAATGAGAGGTGATCTTATCGAAACGTATAAGATTATGAGGGGGCTTAACAAGGTGGATGCAGAGAGCATGTTTCCACTTATGGGGGAGACTAGAACTAGAGGGTATGATCTTCGAATAAGGGGCCGTCTATTTAAAACTGGGTTGAGGGGAAATATCTTCTCTCAGAGGATTGTAAATCTGTGCCTAAGAGAACTGTGGAAGCTGGGACATTGAATTAATTTAAGACAGAAATAGACAGTTTCTTAAATGATAACGGGATAAGGGGTTATGAGCAGGCAGGGATGTGGAGTTGAATCCATGATCAGATCAGCCATGATCTTATTGAATGGTGGAGCAGGCTCGAGGGGCCGTATGACCTTCTCCTGCTCCTATTTCTTATGTAATACAGGAAACACAGCAGCCAATTGCGCACAGCAAGCTCCCACAAACAGTGATGTGATAATGACCAGATAATCTGTTTTAATTATGTTGTTTGAGGGATGAATATTGGCCAGGATACTGAAATATTGCCATGGGATCTTTTATGTCCACCTGAGAGGGCAGACAAAGCTTCAATTTAACATTCAACTGAAAGACCATGCCTCCGACAGTACAGCATCCTCACAGTACTGCACTGGAGTGCTAGCCTAGATTTCTGTGTTAAAGTCTCTGGAGTGGGACTTGAACTCACAAACTTCTGACTCAGAGGTAGGAGTGCTACCCATTGAGCCACGGAGGACACCGCATCCCATCCTTCAAAAAAAACATCCATTTACCTCATTTTTACCTTCTGTCCCCAAACATCTCTATAGCCATGCGGTTACATTTCCTTTTATATGCGCCTTAATTTTAATAACAAATCTTTTACAAGACACCTTATCAAATGCCTTCTGAAAATCCATATATATATATCAAACATCCATTGTTTCCCATTATACATTCTGCGATTTTGTCAAAAAAATTTAATTAAGTTAGTCATTTAACTTGTTCTTTACAAATCTGTGTTGACTATCCCTAATTAACCCTCACCTTGGTAACCACACCACTGACTGCTCACTAACTTCATCCAATATTATGGATACATGGGGCTGAGGTCCTATGGGGGTTTCACCAGTCTCCTGCCGTAATTCCAATGGAAGATCTCCTGTGGAATTTCTCCTAATTTACCCACAATTAAGGTAAGATTGCATAGAAATACACATACCCGGAATTTGCGGTCAGCAGTGAAGCAAAGGCATTCGTCACAGGCCCAGAAGTAAACTTCCCACAAAGATCTGCTGATCTCTGTGGTGAGATGTTTGGCTTTTCCGATGCATAATTCAAATCAATGGAGCATAGAGGGAATCCCATAGTGCGAGCTGCTGTGGTGTCAACAAGCTGTATAAGCAACCAATCAAAATGCAGAATTCTCACAGACACCGAACCAAGAAATAAGCCTTCGGTGAGATATTTAACAGCATAATTACTATGGAAGAGCCAAAGTTTTTGTCAGTTTCCAGGATTTGAGAGATTACACTGATGGCAGGCTTTATAGCTGGTTTGGGGAGGGAGGGTGGGGGAGGTGACTGGGCACAGCACAGCCTGTGGAGGAGCAGTGAATGACAAACCGCAGCTTCAGGATTTCTGCATTAGGCTGCACATGTGCTAACTCCTGAAGTTGCGGTCAGTTTCAAAGGCGTAATAATGGTGAACGCTGCCAATTCATCGTCATCAGTACCGTGAATTCCGGGCTATAGAATCGGCACCAGAGAAACAGGCTATTCGGCCCAACTGATATTTAAAATCCACACAAATCTGTTCTCACTCTAATTACCTCTTCCCAAACTGACCTATATCCCTTCTCCCTCATGCATGGAAGAGGAACTGACCCATAATTTTTTGATTTATCCCTTTCTCCTTTCGGGAACAAGGATATAACATTTGCCACCTTCCTTTGATACAGTTCCCATTGGCTAAGGTAATTCATATCAGACTTGAAGGGTTGCAAAATTCGTGGGAGAACCCCCCCAGTGTTTGGACTCATTGGAAAGGAAATTTAATTTGGAACTATCTACCAGAAAGTTTGAGATCCTAAAGTGCACATGGAAGAAACTACGAACTTTAATCGAATTTGGTATTTTACAAAGCAGATTGAGTTTGTGTGGGCAGAGCTAAGAACTAAAGGAACTATCCTTCAAAGAATCCAGTTTTGAGTATTGAAGCTGTCTGGGGTATTGAAACTAAAGCAAATTGTCTGGAGAATTATGGGTACTTAAAAACCCTTCTTCCCAGGAGACATTAACATAGCAACAATTAACCCAGAGATAGCTAACCATCATCCTGATCTGGAAAACCATTCCAGCCCATACATAATAACAATGGCACATCCAGCCTGCATGAAAATCCCAAGCACAAACAGACACTGCAAATACCAAAGCTAATATTTCCATCAAGAAACAGATTTAGAAGATCGACACATCCGAAACAGGTTAACATTTAATGAGCCCGCCAAAATATGACAAAGAAATATCAAACCCGCCAAAATTAAACAAAGAATCTGGGCTGATTTGGCACGAAGATTAGAACAGCTCCAAAGGTATAACTGGGCCCTGCTTTAACAAAGGGTATGCAATGCAATGCTTATGGTTTTGCTTCAGAAGACACTGCTAGGGACGCTTAGCAGAAGGTATGCACACGGCAGCATAGCATTATAGAGCATCAAGAAGGGAGAAAGATCACCGCAGCAGTTTTAACTAGCTTCTCCAGCCCCGACGTCCTGAAATCGGAAAAGGAAGTAAGAACATCACCATCGTGGCAGCAACCGACCACAGCCAACGTGGTACCACCAAAAGCACCGCAATCGACCAACATCGAAACAAAACTCCACGAGGAAGAAACCGAAGAATTGAAAGTTTCCACTCTACAACCTAGACGTGACCACCAACAGGTGAAAAAATTATCTAAAAAGACTTTGAAACCTATTTCTAATGAAAGATAGTGGTTAGACTTACCCCATAAGTCCAAAACGCACCTTACCGCATCAGCGGACACTACCCAATTGAAGATTACGCAGTAAGAAGCCTTCTATGACGTTCGGGGTATGGCAAGCAGAATCTACAGAATCCACCGAACCCCGAAATCGCGAACCACTGCCAACTACCAGTAAAGGATTGGTAAGCATAGTCCCTGTTTGCCCTGGAGTTTAACCTAGCCAGTGTTAGGCATTGGGAGGTGGGAGGTATATTATTCACTGTAACCCCTTTGAATGTGTGATGTATAGTTCTTTACTTGAGAGATTATAAGTTTGACATTGTATTTTCTTGCCTTTAATAAAACCAAAGTTCTTTTGCACCAAACCAGTTGTCTCTTGCGTTTTATCACATCCCCCAAATAAATCCAGAGTCTAGAACCCAGAGAGTGGGAGCGATTCGAACTGCTCAGAAGGTCAGAGGTAAACCTGACCCCACACACCACTCCCTACAGACTCCATGTTAACATTTGAGTATTTTATGGAACAATTTTTCTCACTCAAATAGATTCATAGCAATTTCCCTAAGTGGACCGATTTGATCCAAAATCTGCATTTTATTGAAAATCTGCCTTTTTCAAAATTGTGTGACCCAAGGATTTACTGGATTAACTCTAATCCATACTAGGAAACAACTCTCTTTGGATTGGTAGAATATTAAGTACAGGCTTCTAAAGCTAAAGCAAACAAAATATTTATTTACAATTTAATGGGGAAAAAAATAAGTTCATGCATTCAATTAAAATATTAAACTCAAATATAATGACCAAAGTTTCTAATAATCCTTTTGGAAAATAATATAATATTTGGTTTGGCAAATCCTTCCTATCTTCAAGCTTTCATCCCTTTTTAAGCCTAATGTCGAACTAATTAAATTATGATCTGTATAATGGCTGGGAATTTCCCCAGGAATGCTCCCGTTCCACCACCATAACTTTGTGCAGCAGAAATGCAGTGGAAATCCCGTTTGCACATTATGAGTTGCTTCGCTGATTGAGCTCAGAATGAACTGCGGAGCTGAAAACCCTTGCCGTTTAAGCTGCTGACGCACTAGAGCCATTTGTGCTCAGAAATCTCCGACATTCCTCTCCTGGTAAGAGCAAATAAAGACTCGCTGGTATTAAAGTTATTTTTAGATGTTTTTGGACCGGCTCCCAGGCAAACAGAGCAAACTTAATAACATAGCAATTAAAAAGACAAGCAACTAAGTACAACATGCAATTTAACACAGTATTCTACAGAAACTAACGCCCCGATTGTAACCTGGGGTCCAGGCTCAGGGCGGGCATTCACATTTTAACTAGGGATCCCATCTACCTGTGGCTGGCAAGCGGCCTCCGCACTGCTGAAAAACCCTGTGGTTAAAATAGTGGGAGCGGGAAAGCTGCTGGAAAGTAGCGGCTTCCAAACGACCACCATTTTAACTACCCCACGGTCACAACATTCCCACCAGGTGGGCTGGGGTTGAAGATATATCTTTGACTACATAGTTTTCTACCATTTTCCATTAACAAGTTACCAGACATAATAGATAAACCTTGGGGTCGAAATTCACGTCCGCCGGAAACGGATGCACCTACAGTTTTTCTTGTGTTTTGGCCGGCGCAATGGATGCGGTCATAATGAGGGTGGAAGTAGAGGTGGGACGGACTCTCCGCCGCTGCCATTCATCAGCGACGGGCCCGTGATGTCATCGCGCTGGTGCGTCACAATGTCTCTTCCCTTCAGTTAAAGGGGAGAGTCGCTGCGAACTCTGCACCACCAGCGAGGGTTTTGGCCGGGCCAGTGGCCTGGCACCTAAGAGATTGTGACAGGCTGCCTGCTGGCGGCCTGGCCGAACCTGGGGGCATAATTGTTGGTCCGACCTGGCAGTCGGCCGACAAAAAAAAATAAGATGGCGACCACGGCAGTGCACCCTCCCCTTTAATGCGGCCGCACAGCCATTTCACACACTGCAAACACAATGCACCGACAGAAAAAAATGTCGGTGGCACCGAGCGGCGGCCGGAAGATTTTCTAAGGTGAATTTTGCTTGCGGGGCAGGACATCAGGCGGTGTGCGCTTTGATGACTTAGGCAGGTTCGGCAGCAGTGGGGTGGAAGTGGGGACCGCCGGAAAAACCAGCGGGGAGAATTTCGCGAGTGGCGGCTATTTGATTACAAATCGGCAGCCATTCGACACCACCACGTGGCCACCGCTTTCTGACGGTAACAGGCCTTATCGATAGGCTGAATTTCAGCCCCCTTACCTCATACAAGGTACAAGAATAATTCACTGTTTACACCAAGGCAACCATGAGCAATTCAACACAGTGATCACAATCAGAATATCATAAGCAAATCCACATATTTACAATATTTGTGAAAATACCCTTACTGAGAATGGTTTGTCCAGGCTTACCAGTAGAGTTCTACATAAATTTGCCAAAAAATAGTAAAGAATACATTTACTACCTAAACAGAAATGATAAGAAATACATTGCCTGATTAGTGCATGACATTTGTGCAAGTGGGGAAAACTGTGTTTACCACTGATCCTATATCGGAGGGCAACATTGGGCTGCCTGCCTATTACTGATAGAGGAGCTAGTATGATCTGAGTACATGTATAAGAAGCATATCTGTCAACTACAAAAAGGACCTTCATCACCTGTCTGTCAGTCAGCACACTTGCCTCTGAGTCGCAAGGTTTGTGGGTTCAAGTCCCACTCCAGAGACTTGAGCGCAAAAGTCTAGGCTGATATTCCAGTGCAGTGCTGAGGGAGTGCTGCACTGTTGGAGGTGCCGCCTTTCAGATGAAACGTTAAACCGAGGACTCATCTGCTCTCTCAGGTGAACGTAAAAGATCCAATGGCACTATTTCAAAGAAGAGTAGGGCAGTTACCCCCAGTGTGCTGGCCAATATTTATCCCTCAATTAACATCACTAAAACAGATCATCTGGTCATTATCACATTGCTGTCTGTGGGACCTTGCTGTGTGCAAATTGGCTGCTGCATTTCCCACATTACAACAATGCCTACACTTCAAAGAAATTACTTGATAGGCTGTAAAACACTTTGGGATGTCTGATGGTTGTGAAAGGTGGTATATAAATTAAAGTCTTTGGGGGAGAATATCATAACCGCCCCGTATGGGGTGGTAAACTTGAAATAAGGAAAACTTAGCGGCGGCAGGCACTAATGCTTCCCTGCTCTCAAACAACTGGTTTTAGCACTCCAGGAAGGAAATGGAGCACTAAGTCAAGCTTCCTTCGAGGAGCGCTAAAGGACCCGAGCGGGGTGGAAACGTCAGCAGTGCTGCCACATTCAAAGGGCTCTTTCCTCCCTTAAAGGGAAGGGCCATCGCTGCAGGCTCTGCAATTTAAAAGTCACTTACCTGGGCCGCCAAGGGAGCAGTGAACCTGCGTGATCAGCCCAGCACTCCGGCAGAGTGCAAGGCTGAGCGATCGTGGGCAGGAACACCGCGAAGAAAATGACAACAACAAAGGTAAGTTTTTTTTTTACTTACCTCAGCCACCTCGCCTTTAATCATTGCCCTGGTAGCAGCCGGCCGCCCGATCCATGCCTCCTGCAGCTGCCGATGTTTTCGCCCAGCGCTGCTACAGGGAGCAAAAGTGAATTTCAGGTCCGGGGCACTAGCTGGGTGATGTGCGCAGCGATGACATCACGTTCTCTGGCCAAAGGCATTTGTGCCCCGTTAGCACCGGGGTGCTAATGGAAGGTCCAAATGCAACCAATTTCTAGCCCTTTCTTTTTTAAAGTATATGCTTCTATCTGATACAGATACCAGGGTCTGCTACCAACTGTTGTATACTCTAAGCTGTAGTTTATCACTTGTTACTTTTATGGAAAATTGTTTCTGGTGCTTATGTTGGGATTGACTGAGCCATACAGGTTCCAGGTTTAAGTTCAGTTCTATTCTATGTTTGCTGAGCTCAGCAAGGCAGATTGAAGGCCAGTATAATTCCCTGGGCTAGGGAGAGCAGAATCACTCCCTGTACTGGGGAAAGCAGAATCACTCCCTGTACTGGGGAGAGCAGAATTACTCCCTGTACCGAGCAGAATCACTCCCTGTACTGGGGTGAGCAGAATCACTCCCTGTACTGGGGTGAGCAGAATCACTCCCTGTACTGGGGTGAGCAGAATTACTCCCTGTACTGGGGAGAGCAGAATCACTCCCTGTACTGGGGAAAGCAGAATCACTCCCTGTACTGGGGTGAGCAGAATCACTCCCTGTACTGGGGAAAGCAGAATCACTCCCTGTACTGGGGTGAGCAGAATCACTCCCTGTACTGGGGAAAGCAGAATCACTCCCTGTACTGGGGAGAGCAGAATCACTCCCTGTACTGGGGTGAGCAGAATCACTCCCTGTACTGGGGTGAGCAGAATCACTCCCTGTACTGGGGTGAGCAGAATCACTCCCTGTACTGGGGTGAGCAGAATCACTCCCTGTACTGGGGAAAGCAGAATCATTCCCTGTACTGGGGAAAGCAGAATCACTCCCTGTACTGGGGAGAGCAGAATCACTCACTCTGGCTGACCTCATTTGCTTTCCAGTGACATTTGCTGGAAAAGATACGTACATTGGCAGTCTTGGTTGTAATACGCCCATGGATCAAATAATTTGTCATCACTTACAGACCAGGATAATGAGTGCTCATGGAAAGGTATGGCAATACTCTCAGGAGAGGAGGGGAGTAAACTGAGGAGGGGGGGTTGGGGGTAAGAAAAGGGGTTCATAGGATTCTATTTTTATATTTTATATAGAATGAATTACTGGAATTTGAATATGCTTTTTCATCACCACTTTATACCTGAGTAGAGCTTTTTTCTTACATACCTTCTTTGGCGAACTAGTGAATTTATTTGGGGATGATGGATTTTTACTGTTTTTCATGTCTTTAACTGGTTCCTGTTCCAGAGCATTGAATTTGTATTCCTCCAGTCTGACCAACAAGGCCTCTGACTGGGCTTCTGCTGGTTTTGCTTCTCTTCTCAGTTGCTCATTTTCATTTAACAATTCCTGTTTTTCCCTTTTCAGCGCAGCCAGCTCCTTCACGACCGACTCCAGTTTCTGCCGCACCTGCCGCACCTCCTCGCGGGCCTTGTTGCGCTCCGCCCGCACTTTGCTCCACTTCTCCCGCCAGTTGGCCGTGCAGTCGGACCACCAGCGCATGGTCTTCTCCATCTGAGCGGCCCTGGCCCGCACCTCTTCCAGCTCCCGGTGATACAGTCCTTCGATGCTATCCCAGTCGCCGCAGACGCCCGCGTGCTTGGTCAGCAGCTGCGGCGAAGGGGACGGGGGTGGGACCTGGAACCGGTGAACTGACGAATCGCCGCACAGCATCTTCTCGGTCTGGTTGCTCTGCCTGAACTGCCCATACAGTTGGCTTGCTGGAGACTGGTGAACGTGTGGGGTCTGTGCCCCTTCTCCTTGCTTGGCAATGGGGTTTGAGCTCATTATCTTCTCTCAAAAACAATATCTTCTCTCAACTCCTTCTCCACTCACTGAAGCGTTCCATTTTCAATTTCCTGCAAAAAGAAATAAAGAAGTATACAAATTATTCTACAAAACTTTAAATGATAAGGCAGAATAAATAGCCTCTAAATTAATTTTAAATGAAGCATTTAAAATGCTGTGTGTTTTGTGATCTTTTGACCACACACTGTATGCAGATTTTAATCACATCTGGTCAAGTATTAAATCTAAACACTACTGTCTGATCATCCCCTCGCCCAGATAAACTCCATGCACAGTGTCACTGTATTTTCATAGTGAGCTCCTTCAGACAGTTACTGATGCTGCAACACTTGAAACTGCGAATGCAAAATAAATTTAAAAGCAATGGTTGTGATTTTCAAAATTGTAGCCAGACACTAACATCTCTCGGAGAGAAAGGGAAACGTTTCTAACTTCCAGGTAATTACAAGAATTCTAGGCCCATCTTTTGTTGATTTACTTATCTCTTTACCACCCCTTACCCTTGCATCACCATCCCTTTTGTCATTTAATGCCTTCCACCCTATCACAGACCTTCCTTTTTGTTCTTTCCTCTCCCACCCCCTTTCACTGCCCCTGCATTTGCTTAAAACCTGTTATATCTTTAACTTTTGCCTGTTCTGATGAAAGGTCATCGACCTGAAACGTTAACTCTGTTTCTCTCTCCACAGATGCTGCCTGACCTGCTGAGATTTCCAGTCTTTTCTGTTTTTATTATGTAAGGCTCTGGAGTTGGACTGCAGCTTAAACTAGAGCATTATTACCTTCCAATAGTTTTTATCCTATTAAATAATTATTTTTCATCCTACTCATGCTTCACAACAGAATAGGGATGGAGCATTACATTGGAGGGCAAGAGGCGGGATTTGGGGTTCAAAACAGCAATAGATCGCTGTGGGGGTGGGGGGGGAGTTAGAAAATATCTGCGCGAACAGAGGAAGGGGGCAGTGGAGCGGGGAAGTGACAGAAGAGTGGAAAGCGAGAGAGAAAGGGGTTAGGAAGGTGGAAAGGGTAGGATGTGCGGTGGGTGGGGGGGGCGGGGGGCATGCTGGGGAGTGGGCGATGCAGCTGAAAAATACTTGAAGGATAACCAGAAGCCTGGTGCAGCAGCAATATGTAAACTTGCTGGTGCTTAAAGGGGCTGCAGCAGCAATGAAGGGAGCAGGAAATCTTGGCAACAAGAAAGGCAGCCAGACCAAAGATATGAACCAGAGCATGATGTTCTCCTAATGCAGATATTCAACAGGACAGGCAGTGTATTTGGGGTTGGGAACCGACCAAAGATATGGGCTCAATTTTCCCCAAAGCTGTGTTTTGCCGTACTTGAAGAGTTATGCCTGCTTTTTTGGGGGGCTCAAGTACAACAAAAAAAATCATCCAAGTTTCCCCGTTTGAATTCTTCATTTTGGCGCCACCTAGCCTGTCGTTTAGTTTTGGGGATGGAGCCTTGATCTGCGCCAAAAAGATCGGTGTTGCCACAATAACCAGAGACACAATGTGGACTGAGGCTGGAAAGTGAAACATCCAGCCAGGTCGCAACCTGCACAAGCACATTAAAATACATTGCAGCAACTTACCAAGCACAAGCATATTACAGCAACTTACCTCCATTAAATTATTAAAGTCCCCCCCCCTACCCCCTTCCCGATGTCAGTGCCGGTCCCCGCTCCTATCCCAGGCCAAAAGGTCTCCCAGTGCCGGTCCTGATCCCTGCATCTATCTCAGGCCGAATGGCCTCCTCCTTCCCAATCCCCGCACCTATCCCAGGCCGAATGGCTTCCTCCCTCCCAGTCCCCACACCTAACTATACCTGAAAGGCTCCCCCTCGCCTCTCTCCCACTCTCTCTTACCTCTCCTGCTGCTGCTGTCCGGGCTTCTGCTGTGCTGATTTACTTACCTGCGCCAATTTCTTGAACTCATCAGAAGGTTTTTCTACAGAGGCCACATACGGCGGCCAAAAAGGAACTGGAGTAACTCTGAGCTGGCCAAACTTGCCTAACTAGCCAGAATTGGCGCGGGTGGCAGGTTACATCCCCTACCTAAAAAAATCATTACTAACTGAGTTACGCTGGTGCAAATTGATTGGAGAGACTTTTCTTTGTTAATAGGCCAAAAAAAGCGGCATGCGCCCAAAAAAGGGCGCAAATGACTGGGGAAAATTGAGCCCGTGGTATGAACTCTGTGGCAAGAGGGGACAATGATTGCCACCTCCTCAAGCTCCAGAATTACTTTGCAGTGCAGGGTTTATTTCTAGAGGGATAGAATTGAAAAATAGTGAAGATATACTAAACCTGTATCAAGCCTTGGTACGACCACACTTGGAGTACTGCGTACAGTTCTGGTCGCTATATTATAAAAAGGATATAGAGGCACTGGAGAGGGTGCAGAGAAGATTTACAAGGATGATACCAGAAATGCAGAGTATTAGGAAAGGATGAACAGGCTGGGTCTCTTTTCTCTTGAAAAAATGCTGAGGGGTGATCTAAAGAGCTCTTAAAAAAATTATGAAACATTTTGATAGAGTACATACATGGAGAATATTTCCACCTGTGGAGAAGAGTATAATTGAGGCCATCAATATAAGATAGTCACCAAGAAATCTAAGAGGGAATTCAGAAGAAACTTCTTTACCCAGAGAGTGGTGTGAATGTGGAACTCACTACCAGAGAGAATAGTTGAGGCAAATAATATAGATGCATTTAAGGGGAGGCTAGACATGAATATGAGGGAGAATGGAATAGAGGGTAACGCTGATAGATTTAGATGAGGAAAGACGGGAAGAGGCTCGAGTGGAGCATAAACACAGGCATAGACTGGTTGAGTCGAATGGCCTGTTTCAGTGCTGTATGTCCTATGTAATCCTATGAAGAAGTTTACCAAGCTCATCAGAGCAGCCAAGGTAAACTCTTGGACCATTCCTTGCTGGCTCTTTACATCTGTAGCACTTCTTCATTTGTCAACCTTGTGGTGTCAGAGATGTAAGTGGGACCTGGCAGCAAAGATCAAAGGCTGTGCAGAAGTCAGCCCATGGCTCCAAAGATTGTTGTTTTTGATTGCTGGGGGTCCTGCTCTAGAAATGATGCAGGATGAGTGGTTCTGGAATGATTGACGTGGTAATTTCTGTGGTATTTTCGATGACAAATAAAGTGGTCACTGATATTCATGTGTTTTCCAAACAGGGTTGCAATCAAGAAGTAAACGAAGGCACTTTATGTAAAGGAAGGATGGCCAAGACAGAGACTCTTTACTAACAAATAGGGGTTTAGGTATCACTGTCTGTCATGAAATTCTCAATTGCAACATTCTTGCTGCCGCGGCTGTTGGTTTCTGCTGCTCCCTCTTCTTGTGGGTGATCTTCAACCTCCAATGATGTGTTAGCATCTGCCTCACCCACCTCCTCCTCCACCATGTCCATCTCCATGTCTTTTTGGATTGCCAAGTTGTGGAGACACAACAGGAGATCATCCTGTTGACAGCATGCTAGGACAGTAGTGAGCCCCATTCCCCCCCCCCCCCGCTACAGACCTAAACAGACCCACCCCCACCACAGACCTAACCAGACCCACCCCCACCACAGACCTAACCAGACCCGTCCCCATCACAGACCTAACCAAACCCACCCCCACCACAGACCTAACCAGACCCACCCCCACCACAGACCTAACCAGACCCACCCCCACCACAGACCTAACCAGACCCACCCCCACCACAGACCTAACCAAACCCACCCCCACCACAGACCTAACCAGACCCACCCCCACCACAACCCTAACCAGACCCACCCCCACCACAGACCTAACCAGACCCACCCTCACCACAGACCTAACCAGACCCATCCCCACCACAGACCTAACCAGACCTGTCCCCACCACAGACCTAACCAGACCCACCCCCACCACAGACCTAACCAGACCTGTCCCCACCACAGACCTAACCAGACCCACCCCCACCACAGACCTAACCAGACCTGTCCCCACCACAGACCTAACCAGACCTGTCCCCACCACAGACCTAACCAGACCCACCCCCACCACAGACCTAACCAGACCCACCCCCACCACAGACCTAACCAGACCCACCCCCACCACAGACCTAACCAGACCTGTCCCCACCACAGACCTAACCAGAGATTTGAATCTTCCTCTTTTGATTTCCTATTACTTACTCGTTCTTGTGTGACGGTTGTATCTCGCCGCTGTGCCATGAGAGGAAAAGGGGATAATTTGGGCCCAAGCAGCCTTCCTGCCATTTGTGCTTCATTCTAAAGCATTGCTTGAATGCTCGACTGCTGGAGTATAAATGCACCATAACAGCTGACTTTATGCTTGGAAGGCATGAAGGAATTGATGTCGAGAATCACAGACTAGTTGAACATTGATGGAGTGAAAACCCTCGTGTTTTACCGAAAAGATGAGGCTTGTCAGCTGGGGCACATAAAGGCACATAAATGCCATCTTATTCATGATCCTGGGAATGTTGCCACTATTGAACTGGATAACACAGTTGTTTAGTGGCCTCTGACCAGTATCAAACATGATGGGTTGAGCAGGACACTAAAATTCCCTGCTGTTCTACAAAAGGTGACATGGGAATCCTGACAAATGCCAGTTCTACCAGTCACCCGGCAGTAACCCGCCCCAGGGAAACTGCATAAATGGCTGTAAATGACCATGGATGTTGTTTTCCTCTGGGTTCTGCCAGAGCTACAGCTGACGACTGATATAATCCTCACAGTTTCAGAACTGGGATCTTTAGCACCCACTTGAAACACCAGAAAAGTCAGTTTACTGTCTCATCCAAATAATAGCACCTCTGACAATGCAGTACTCCCTCAGTGCTGCACGGCAGTGTCAGGCTAGATTGTATGATCAAGTTCTGCAATGCAGCTTGAAGCCACAACCTTCTCACACAAGGGAAGTGCTACCAACTGAGTCAAGATGACACCATGTATTCTGTTCATAGTTCTAAAGGATGATTCCACTATCTAGCACTTCCAGGAGGGACTGGTACATTACAGGGATCAAGGACCTACAGTCCATGGTTTTTGACGATTAATTTAATGAGCATAAAATTGCAGGCTGCTCATCCAATTTTTCCCATGGCGCTCTCCCTGCAATGCTCCTCACTGGGAAAGCCAGATTGCAGAATCACATCATTAATGTTCACTTTCATATCACTATTACACATTACATAGAATGTGCAGCATCAAAATAGGCCATTAGGCCCAACTGATCCATATGGTGTTTATATTCCACAAGAGCCTTCTCCCACTCTAATTACCTCTTCCCACCCAGCCCCCTCTATTCCTGTTTCCCTCATACATCCATCAAACCTCCTCTTAAACATGCCAGTGCTGTCTGCTTCAACCTTTCCACACGGCAGTGAGTTCCACATTCTCACCACTTTCTGTGTAAAGAAATTCCTCCTAAATTTTCATGACTTTATCCCCTTGTTCTCAACTCATCCACAAGTAAAAACAGTTTCTCCACTTCCACCCTATCAAACCCCTTCATAATTTGAATAACCTGTATGAGGTCTCCTCTTAATATTCTTTTTTCCAAAGAAAAGCTTCCCAACCTGGTCAATCTTTCCGGATAGTTACACCCTCTCACTTCTGGTAACATCCTTGTAAATCTTTTCTGCATTTTCTTCAGTACTTCAATATCCATTACTCAGTACTCCCAAGTGTGGTCTAGCCAAGGTTCTATATAAATTTAACATTACTTCCTTTAAGTCCATGAAATCCACATCCCCACTGCATTGCCAATGTCTACTCTTTCTGTTATTTCTTCAAATAATGACTTATCTATATCTATAAAGATTGGAACTATTGGAAACTCTTTTTGGAGTTCACCTGCAAAACATAAAACATTAAACGGAGCCACCCGACCTGGGTGACACTCCAGACATTTACAAGGCCCTTTTTTTTTTCCCCCCTTTTTTTTGTTTTTTTTTTGTTTGGAACTATTGGAATGGTGTACTCTTAAAGAAAAGCTGCACACAATAAACAATTAGATTAATGTATTAAATAGGACTAACAGGCATGCCGACTAGATTATAGCACCATGGATGCAGTACACGGCAAATTCCTGACCTGCATGTGGCCAAGATAATTGTGTATTGCTCATGACATAATTTGTTCAATCCCAAATTTTGTCGGATTTCCTTTCCCTCTTGTATAATTGATCATTTAAACACAGACCTTGGCAGTTCTAGAGTTTTACACAGAACCCTATTCAAGACTCTCGAGAGGTTTCAGCGCAAGATAAAACCAAAGGCTAGTGCACTCTTGATGTTCTCAAGTACCCTGACAACTGCCCTTCCCCAAACACTATTGCTATGGAGATGTGATTATGGTGGATGTTCCTGGCCTATTGCTTCTGATCAGACTGGCGAGGGCCGCAGTCATTTCTCCAAGTGGGTAACCTCAGTTAATCAGGAGATCAGTGAATCCTTCTCCCCCTTTGCCTGACAAACCTATACATTTTAACTCGGAAAGAGGAGTTTCCTGCATTTGTAGAGGCCTGCTCGCATGAAGCGAAAGACAAAACAAGAGATGATTGTGTGTCCAGAGTCGTGTTGTGTTACAAGAAATTAGGAACATGAATTCTTTGATAAATATGGTACAAAGGAAACATTGCTTTAACATTCAAAACTCGTGCTGAACTCCAGCCTAATGTTTCATATTGAAACAGTTTTCTTTGAATTGGTTGAAATGTATTTATTATGATCATTTCATTGTTACCCTGAATCAGTGATATTTAAGCACATCTGCGATGCTGTATTCCTTATGTTTGGCTTTCATATTGAAATATATTACTTTAGGAAATGACTTTATATTCTTGAATCCACTTGGAAAGAGTTGAATTTGTAATATTTCAACACAAAGTTATTCAGCCAGCACAAGATTTATTCAGGATATCCCTGTATAAGTGAAATTTGTTTTTAAAAGTGACTGAAAATGCACACAAAATGCATTCTGTGTATTGCAAATAATCAGCTTTCTCTGATAAATAAAGGGCAGTGTGTACTGTCTGAGACAAAGGCCCCAATATTTACGGGGAAATGGGAAGGGAGCGATGGGGTGGAATTCCAGACGGGAAACCCATAAGTACGGCTTTCCCGGACGTCCTGCTGAAATTAACAGCAGGACGTATTTTGAATTTTTTCAACAGGTTTCCCACCTGACAGGCTGCCAGATTGACAGGTTGCCTGTCAGTCAGGTGTGAAGGCCTGGGGCACAAGGTCGCAGCGGAGGAGCAGAGAGGAGGGAAGGAGAGATCGCGGGGAGGGTGAGATCGTGGTCGGGAAGAGATCATAGGGGTAGTTGATCGTGGGCTGGGGGATCAGTCGATAGCCTGGAAGGAAGCAGGTAAGCTTGTTAGGCCTGGTAGGAAACGCTTCTGCTCCTCCTGGCCCACAAGCAATGTTGCAAATGCACTTACCGCATGGATCCGACCCTTCTCACCTTTTACCTGCCGGGTTTCTCGGGTCCTGGGAAACCAGACCAAAATGGGTAAAAAAATTAAAAGCCTGTAAAGGTGAAGGCATGCAGCCTCCTTAAAAGATTTTACCAACCGGATTTTGAGAACATATTGGTCGCCCCCCATCTCACCCCGCCATCCCACATGTTAAAACTGGAAGTGGGTGGGTTGAAGGCGGATTTGAAATTTTAAAAAATTCTATCTCCACTCGGCCCAAATCCACCCATTTTGGGGGCGGGGGGGGGGGGGTTAAAATTATCCAGAAAGACTCTGACCATCTGCTTTACACTTCCCTTACTCCTGAGGAATAAGCTGACTGAGTTCTCCAGGTATTATTTAGTTTGGAAATGGAGGTTCCACATCATTATCTTTGTTTAACTTTATTTGGCTATTTAAAAAATAAACTGTGGTCGCCTAAACCCATTGAAGCATCCTGGGGTCAGGTATAAAATGGATTAGCTGTAGACTTTCTCTGCTCTTAATCCAGCTCAGAAAAAATATATATTGCTGCAGCATTCTAACACCCTGATTTCCCAGACCAGTCATCCTAATAACCTATTTGCATGCCAATTAGTGTCAAATTATAGGTAGTTTTGAACTGCAAACACATAGCTGTTCAGAATTCAGGGGACACTGTTCAAATTCATTTTGCATAGGATCCTGATAGGCAGTGTAGAGTCAGACAATGGGCCAAGTCTTGCTGGAATGGCACATCTCACAACGTTAGTTAGAATTTTTATCAACCTTTCAGCTTGAAAAAATGTTGCTGGCAGTGCGAGCTGATAATGCAAGGCTAACAGGGCATCTGGGGCCTTAGTGAATGGTGGGACCAACAGGGTCTCTCCTTAAACAATGAGATTTAAGAATTAAGAAATAAGGACTGAGAAGGAGGGTGAATTAAAAGGGGGTGACTTTAATGTCAAAGCAGGTACAGAAAGAGAAAGAAAGAGAGGGTCAGAAAGATTGAATTAAGAGAGACAGAAATAAAGACAATAAAGAAAAGTAAGACTTTTTAAAATTAAAATTTTAATTTTTCTTAAATCTCTAAAGAATTTACGACATGCAGGAATGAGATTGAAGAGTTTAAATTGTTCCAATTTTGGGCTAAAGAGATTGATTGACATTACATTAACAATCATCAAGTCGTTGAAAGGGTACCTGCACTGTTAATCACCAGCCCTAACTTTCTGCAGTGAGTTTAATGGGCAATTAATGTGTAAATCCAGCAAATTCTTAAAAATAACAGGGAGGCTAAAGGCAAGATGCCGTTTGTACGAAACAAATGGTGGAGTGGCATAAATCGACCAGTAACTTCTGGAGATCAGCAACTCACGGCACATCTCTTAATCCCCTGAATTTGCTGGCCGATTTGAGCACTAATAACAGAGTGTGCCGTTAACAGGCCGCTATTCTTCCAGCACAATTTGGGCCATTGTCTATCAGTCTGAGCTGGATTTACATCCAGTGTCCAGATATGAAAGGACAGAGCATTACTCAGGAGCTGTGTGAAAGCAGAATGGGCTGACCTTTCACGTGATTTTATCCCCCCTTCCTTCCTTTGGAAATATGGTAGGTTTCCCTTCGTGGCACACTGAGCTTGGGAATTCATCCTGTGGTCCAGAATCATGTAAGCTGTGGTTTTAGTCTCTGTAGAATTACAGGATAGACATAGAACGAATAATCTTTGGCAGCATTTTTAAAAACATTAACAATGAAATATTGGCATATGAATTGTTGGATCATAAAGTTATAAAATATATATTTAATAGTATTTATTTTATGCCGCACAGTGGAAACAGCTAGCGGGCGTTACATTCCTGGGAAGTTTTTTGTCTTGTATTTAAGTCACGTGCAAACAAAATTTTACAGCAAAGGTTTATTGTAAAAGAAAAGTTTAATGATTGGTTGAAATCATCTTATCATTTGGCTAAGCTCAATATCCCAAATAAGTAAAGTAACAGGATGTTAAAGCAGTCACTCCAGTAAAAATCATTGAACTACACAGGTTTACAGCACAGAATGCACAGCCTTTTCTAAAAACCTCAGTGAAACATTCTCCATTAGATGATGTGCCAAGGGGATGATCATAAGGATAATGGCCATGATGATGTTGATCATTGTCGCTATAAAAACAATCTGTTTTCAGTACGTAAAAATATTTTGTATCAGAAGCCAGCGAGCATAACTTGAATTTAATAATGTATCCCTTCAAAAACTGAAATTCCAGCACCATAATATAGTATAGCGAGGAAGGTAACCCAAATATGAATCAGCCATCTGTAACCCTTTCACCAGCAGAAACCTGTATTTGGGTTTCTACAAACTTCACTCCAGTTGCTCCAACTTATTCTTTCCCAGGAGTTCCAAACTGTGCAACTGTTACCTTCTCTTGTTCCTACAATCTATGGAATTTCAAAACTCATGTTTGGCATCACTGTAATGTATTTGCTTCATGGGTTCTTTGCTTAAGCATTCATGGCAACACATTGCCATTAAGAACAAATTGGTTTATTAACAAAGGTTTAACAATCAAACTACATATTACCAGTTCATCCACCAGGCTCACAACTGCATACCTCATCATGGATGACCTAGACTCAAATGACTGGGGTTTTATTGAGTCTTGTGAATATCAAATGACTAACTAAGCCATTCAAAGCAACAGCGCTACAATTATTTTAGTTGATGACCATAAATCAAGTGCCCCCCTGATTAAGGGGCACTAAAACCGTCACGTTAAATAATTAAACTTTTGACAGTAAACTTAAATCAAATTAAAAATTGGTTGCTGGGGGTGATGATGCACTCCAGTCCCTCCCACGGAAGGTCGCGAGCGTACCGGTGGACACAGCGTGCTCCATCTTCAGGTACACGCTGGCTCGGAAGAGAGGCAGGCAGTCGGGCTGAACGACCCCTTCGACTGCTCGCTGCCTGGACCGGCTGATGGCCCCCATGGCTGTGCCCAGGAGCAGTCCTACGAGGAGGCTTTCCAACCTGCCCGCTCCCCTCTGCACAGGGTGCCCAAAGATCAGGAGCGTGGGACTGAAGTGCAACCAGAAATTCAGGAGCAGCCCATTCTAATATATCCTTACTGGACAGTATAAATGCACATGAGGCATATACTTGAGAGAAAGTCACACTGTGACCAGTTACCTTTATTACCAAGAACTCAAGAGACAGACGGTGGGTGGAGCTTCCCCTTTTATACCTGAAAGTCCAGGTTAGGAGTGTCTCCCACAAGTTCGCCCCCTTGTGGTCAATGTTCTCAAGGTGTACAACTTAGGTCAGCTTATACATGGGTTACAATGACAGTTGAATACATGACATCACCTCCACCCAAACGTCTTACTTGGATCACAGGTTAAGTCTCTCTGATGGTTTACGCTCCCTTGTAGAGCGCCTTAGCTGGGGCTCCAGTTGTTGGGCACTGGCCTGAGTGTCTGCTGTTTGCGGTGCCTCAGGCCTGTCCGGACTGCCCACCGTGACTGGGCTCTCCTCCACTTGGTTTCGGTGTTCGGTCACCTGTGGTGGAGTAAACTCTACGTCGTGTTCTTCCTCTGCTTCTTCTATGGGGTTGCTGAACCTCCTTTTAGTTTGATCCACGTGTTTGCAGCAGATTTGTCCATTGTTAAGTTTAACTACCAAAACCCTATTCCGCTCTTTGGCAATCACAGTGCCTGCAAGCCATTTGGGCCCTGCAGCGTAATTAAGGACAAAAACAGGGTCATTGTCATCAATACATCGCGCCCTCGCAATCTTGTCATGGTAGTCACATTGTGACTGACGCCTACTCTCAACAATTTCTTTCATAGTAGGGTGTATAAGGGATAACCTGGTTTTGAGCATCCTTTTTATTAGCAGCTCTGCGGGTGGAACCCCTGTGAGCGAGTGTGGTTGGGACCTATTGGCCAACAGGAGGCGTCTTAAGCAGCTTTGTAGAGAACCCCCTTGGATTCTGAGCATCCCCTGTTTGATTATCTACACTGCTCATTCCGCCTGGCCGTTTGAGGCCGGCTTGAACAGTGCCGTACTGACATGGTTGATTCCATTGCCTGCCATGAAGTCCTGGAATTCAGTGCTTGTGAAGCACGGGTCATTGTCACTGACCAAGACGTCCGGTAGACCATGGGTGGCGAGCATTGCCCGTAGACTTTTTACCGTGGCAGAGGATGTGCTTGAATTTAAAATGGCACACTCAATCCATTTGGAGTAGGCGTCTACTACAACCAAAAACATTTTTCCCATGAAAGGACCTGCGTAATCCACATGGATGCATGACCATGGCTTGGCGGGCCAGGACCAGGGACAGAGGGGGGCTTCCCTGGGTGCGTTGCCCAGCTGAGCACGTGTTGCATCTGCGAACAAAAAGTTCCAGGTCTGCATCTATCCCTGGCCAAAAACGTGTGACCTGGCAATTGCCTTCATCATGACAATGCCCGGGTGCTCATTATGAAGTTCTCTGATAAGCACCTCTCTGCCCATCTGGGGCATGACTACTCGGTTTCTCCAGAGTAGGCAATCGGCCTGAATCGAGGGTTCATCCTTGCGCATATGAAATGGTTTAAACTCCTCAGGGCATGCCCCGTACGTGGCTGCCCAGTCCCCATTCAGGACACATTTCTTAACTAAAGACAGTAGTGGATCTTTATTTGTCCAGACTTTAATCTGATGGGCTGTCACAGGTGAGCCTTTGCTTTCGAAAGCTTCAACAGCCATGACCATCTCAGCATCATGCTCAGCTGCCCCTTCAGTGATGGCTAGTGGTAGCCTGCTGAATGCATCGGCACAGTTTTCAGTGCCCAGTCTGTGCCGAATTGTGTAGTCATAGGCGGCTAACGTAAGTGTCCACCTCTGTATGCGGGCCGATGCATTCGCATTTATGGCCTTGTTGTCGGCCAAAAGGGACGTTAGGGGTTTGTGATCCGTCTCCAGCTCAAATTTCCTGCCAAACAGGTACTGGTGCATTTTTTTTTTACTGAATATACACATGCTAGCGCTTCCTTTTCTGCCATCCCGTAGCCCCTTTCTGCCTGGGACAGACTTCTGGAGGCATAAGCTATCGGTTGTAACTGACCATTGGCAATCACATTCTACAACACACACCCGACCCCATAGGACAATGCATCACACGTTAAAACAAGTTTCTTACACGGGTCATATAACGTTAACAATTTGTTGGAGCATAACAAATTGCGTGCTCTATCAAAAGCCCTTTCCTGGCTGTCCCCCCAGACCCAATCGCGACCTTTGCTTAGGAGCTCATGTAGCGGCTCTAACAGTGTGCTCAATTTGGGGAAAAAGTTGGCAAAATAGCTCAGGAGCTCCAGGAACGAACACAGCTCCGTCATGTTACAGGGTCTGGGTGCTCTCTGGATCGCTTCCGTTTTGGATGCAGTAGGTCTGATCCCGTCTGCTGCTACCCTCCTCCCCAGGAATTCTACCTCTGGAGCTAAGAAGATGCACTCCGCCTTTTTCAGTCGCAGCCCTACCCGGTCCAGTCTGCATAGCACCTCCTCAGGAGTGAAGGTGTTCTTCAGTATCGCGACCCATGATGAGGATGTCGTCTTGAAAAACCACCGTCCTTGGAATCGACTTGAGGAGGCTTTCCATATTTCGCTGAAAGATCGCAGCGGCCGAACGAATCCCGAGCGGACATTTGTTATACTCAAAACAACCCCCTGGTGTGTCGTGATGGTGGTCAGCTTCTTCGACTCACTCGCCAGCTCCTGGGTCATGTAAGCTGAGGTCAGGTCCAATTTTGAAAAAAGTTTGCCACCGGATAGCGTCGCAAAGAGGTCCTCCGCTCTCAATAGCGGGTACTGGTCTTGGAGTGACACCCGATTGATGGTGGCCTTGTAATCGCCACATATCCTGACCGACCCATCCGCCTTGAGCACCGGCATGATCGGGCTCGCCCAGTCACTGAATTCGACTGGCGAGATGATGCCTTCCCTCAGCTGGCGGTCCAATTCGCCTTCTATCTTTTTCCACATCACGTACGGCACCGCTCTGTGGTGTACTGGCCTGGCGTCCGGGTTTGTGAATCACTACCTTGATCCCCATGAAAGTGCCGGGTTGAAATAATGAGTCAAATTTGTCCAGGACCTGTGAGCATGATACTCGCTCCACAGAAGAAATTGCATTGACATCGCCCCATTTCCAGTTGATGACAGCAAGCAACTCCTTCCCAGTAGTGCGAGACCATCTCCCGGGACAATCCAGAGTGGCAACCTGTTCTCCGAATCTTTGTGGGTCACGACTACCGTGGCGCTGCCTAGCACCGGAATGATCTCTTTTGTATATGTCCGTAACAGTGCGTCAATCGGCAATAATTTTGGCCTCCTGGCCTTGGACACCCACAACCTTTCGAACTGTTTGATACTCATCAGGGACTGGCTGGCCCCCGTGTCTAGCTCCATTAACACTGGGATGTCATTGAGGAGCACTTTCATCATTATCGGTGGCCTCCTGGTATATGAGCTGTATATGTGCTCCACATGAATGCGCTGAACTTCAGCTTCCAGCGATTTCCCCCAGTATTAATTTGGTCTCGTAGGGCTTACATCAGGCTCGTCCTCCTCATACATCAACCTGGCTGCAGGCTTCCTGCACATACGCACCAAGTGACCGCTGACATTGCAGTTTCTGCAGGTATATTGCTGATATCATCTCTGACTGTCTCTGTAACTATCCTTAAGCACACCATTAACAGGTGTCGATGGCCCCATTACTGGCCGCATTGTCCATTGTGATGGCATGAATCGCCGTTCAGCTAGCCATTGTCGCTGTTGAATTGCCCCCTTTGGGTTGGACTACATGCTGGGGCATGTCCGATTGCCCTTGTCTGCCTAGAGAACTGTGTGCCGCGTTAACAATGTTGACTCCCTGGTCGTTTGCCACATTTGAGCCAAGATTTTTGCCTTAAATCATTCTGGTCTCTTCCTGCTCTGAGATAATTATCTGGGCTATCAGAGTCGCCGCTTCCAAGGCTAAGTCTTTGGTCGCAATCAGTTTCCTGAAAACCCCAGCGTGCCCGATCCCCTTAATAAAAAAGTCTCGCAGCATTTCCGCTCTGCATGCATCTGGGAACTTACATAGGCTTGCCAGTCACCGGAAATCTGCCACGAAATCTGGAACGCTTTGCCCTTCTTGCCGCCAGTGCGTGTAAAACCGGTGTCTCGCCATGTGCATGCTGCTCGCCAGTTTAAGGTGTTCCCCGATCAACTTACTGATCTTTTCGAACATCTTGTCCGCCGGCTTCTCTGGCGCTAGAAGGTCCTTCATCAGGGAATACGTTCTGGATCCACAAACCGTCAGGAGATGAGCCCTGCGTTTGTCGACCGAATCCTGTCCCAACCATTCCTTAGTGACAAAACTTTGCTGTAGTCTCTCAATAAAGTCGTCCCAATCATCACCAACACTTTTCTTCATGCTCGCATGGTTTAAATCCCAGTTTCTCGTCGCCAGTAATATGTCCTTACTATACAGTATAAATGCACACGAGGCTCATACTTGAGAGAAAGTCACTCTGTGACCAGTTACCTTTATTACCAAGAACTCAAGAGACAGATGGTGGGTGGAGCTTCCCCTTTTATACCGGAAAAGTCCAGGTTAGGAGTGTGTCCCACAAGTTCGCCCCCTGTGGTCAATGTTCTCAAGGTGTACAACTTAGGTCAACTTATACATGGGTTACAATGACAGTTGAATACATGACACCTTCAACTAATGGAAGAGGGACTGCAACCTCACACATACAACATAAACATTGAACAGGGACTCCTCCAGACTGCAGAAATTGAAGGCGGCCTGGGAGTCCGTGAGCAGATTTAAAAACTTATTGCATGGGACTGCTCCATGCAACACCCTCCAGGCCAAGTCCCCAGTAAATAAAGGGAGGACTCCCGCGTCCTCTGGACGGCAAGTTGGTGCGCCATGGCGTGTCCGGACGGCAGACGATGATGGCAAAGTGGAGCATGTGCAAGAGCAGCCCGTACAGAAATCCCCTCCGCACAGAACTGAAAGGCACGGAGGGGATTTCCTGGAGGAGACTAAAGTTGTGAGGCGCTGGCTCCCGAGGGAAGTTTCAGGGCTTGGCACCGATGAGGAATTCCATCCGGACGGGGGTCAGTTCAGACGGGATCGTCCCATGTGCTTAAGTATCCTCAACACACGTAACGAAGTCAGGGCCTAGTGCTGTTTTTAGCAACTCGATGGCATTGGCCGTGTGCCGTACGCCGGCCCAGTTAGGCGCTGTGCCAGCTCATCTGGCGCCATCCAGCCTGCTCCTCCACAACAGCTCTACAACTATTTTTGTTGTAATACTTTAATCAAGTGCCCCCTGATTAAAGGGGGGGGGCACACTCCAAAAATGTTTCCGGTGCCTCCTTGTTTTCTTTTGAGGGTACCAAAACACAACTTATAAAAGTGCCCCCTTGCTAAAGAAGGGGGTGGGTGGGGCGGGCACTAAAAACCGGCAAATTAAACAAATTAAACTTTAGACATTAAAATCAAATTAAAATTTGGTTGCCGGGGGTGATGATGCACTCCAGTCCCTCCGGTGCCCACCTCTCGCGGAAGGCCGCGAGCGTACCGGTGGATACTGCGTGCCCCATCTCCAGGGACAACCTGGCTCGAATGAAACAGCGGAAGAGAGGCAGCCAGTCAGGCTGAATGACCCCTTCGACCACCCGCTTCCTGGACCCTTGGCCATGCCCAGGTGCAGTCCTACGAGGAGGTCTTCCGACCTGCCTGCTCCTCTCCGCACAGGGTGCCCAAAGATCAGGAGTGTAGGACTGAAGTGCAACCAGAATTTGAGGAGCAGCTTCTTCAAATATTGGAAGAGGGGCTGCAACCTCGCACATTCAATAAAAACGTGGAACACAGACTCTTTCAGACTGCAGAAATTGCAGGCGGCCTGGGAGCCCATAAACCGACTTAAAAATTTATTGCATGGGACTGCCCCATGCAACACCCTCCAGGCCAAGAGATCACTCTATTGGGGACCCCCGCTTCCTCTGGACGGCAAGATGGTGCACCATGGCATGTCCGGAAGGCAGATGAGGATGACAACGTGGAGAGTGTGCAAAAGCAGCCTGTACAGAAATCCCCTTCGTGCAGAACTGAAAGGCACGGAGGGAATTTCCCCGAGGAGGCTCAAGTTGTGAGGCGTCGGCTCCCGAGGGAGGTTTCGGGGCTTGGCGCCGATGAGGAATTCCGTCTGGACGGGGGTCAGTTCGGACAGGATCACCCCATGTGCTTGAGCCTCCTCGACACACCTAACGGAGTCAGGGCCCAGTGCTGTTTTCAGCAACTCGATGGCATTGGCCGTGTGCCGGACGTCGGCCCAGTTTAGGCACCATGCCAGCACGTCTGGCGCTCCTCCACCATCGAGCAGATCCCTGACCCTGGTCACCTTGCCAGCCACAGCCCTCTCGTCCGCCTGCTACCTAAAACCGCGGTCGTGGAGGTACAGCTTCCTGAGCAGCGGCTCCTGCAGGATAGCCACCACTCCAGACGGTGCAGAGCTGCGCTTGGTGGTGTCTGTTCCAGATCCTGATGAGTTCCTGGTAAAAGACAGGCAGCCACCGCATGATGGTCCTGACGCCCCCTAGGCTCAGAAACAGGAGCTGCATGTCATAATTGAGGCAGTACTGCTGGCGGAAGAAATACATCGCCAGCGCACACCACCTAGGAGGATGCTCAACATAGAGGCATACATTACAATCACCTTATCACTACTTCTTGATTTACGCCATCCTCTCTCAAGTTCTTTGCATGCTATTAGATGTCCTGCACTATCGGGCGCTTGTCTTTCACCTAGATCTCTCATTTTCATTAACAGCACCATTAACCCACATTCCACTTTGCTTCACTATTACCTTTATTTTTATATGTATCTTAGCAAGATAAAAAAATAATGGCAACAGCAATCTCTGGCAATTAATGCTTTTATGACTTTAGTTTTAATTTGGCCAGGTTTTGGGAGGCTGGGTTGTTTGAAACTCACCCATTGCACCAGAAAACATAAAATAGACTTCTGGGTCTCATTAGAATCTCATGGGCTCGATTTTCCTACCGGGTTGGAGAGAGGTGGGCGATGACCGAGGTGGACTGTGACCACACTCCTGGCTCCATATCGGCTTCCCCCATGACTTTCTCCTGATTGTGCCTGCTGTGTGAGGTTCCCGGCCAATTAAAAAGATGGCATCATTTGATGACGTGTAATCAGCCGCTTTCCTTAAAGGGACCATGCCCACATTTATTTTGACAGTTGTACTGTCAGTGTTCTACAGCATTGAGGTGTTGCAAACACTGGCAAGCACTGCCCAAAGGTGCAGGCTGCACCCAGGCTCTCCCATCACTCTCTCCATATGCTTATGGAGAGAGTCACAGCACGCAGGGAGGTTCTCTTCCCTTCCCATAAGTGGGAGAGACCTCCCACGATACCAACACAGCCTGGTTGCACAGGAGGGCATAAGCAGGGATGTCATCAAGAGGACCAGGCTGCAGTGGCGCAAACCTTTCAATGGTCTGAGTAGATCACGAAATGTTACTGCAAAGCCACACTCAACCTCATCCTGCCGTGTCACTCATCACATCCCCATCACTCTGCCTCCCCATTCTACCCCTGCACATCCTTACTCACACCAACGTACCTTGCACCTCCACCCATCCCTCTCCATCTACATTATCACTTCCCCATCTCACTAGCCACCCCTCAAACTCACCCTCATCCTTGTCCAATCATACCAACTAACAACACACAAGAGTAGGCACTTGGGTGTTATCTCCAATGCTGATGTAAAGTTTCTGCTAATGTGTTGGCAAACATTGAAATCTTTATTTTCAATGCTTTGCCTTTTTGGACAGATCTGTGTGCACCTTTGGAAGTGACTTAGTGAATTGCAGTGAATGGTGAGACATAAGGGATAAGGGTCTTCCTGAACAGGGACTCTGACTATTACTTGCATCCCTTCGTGAACCTCGGAAAATCGAGCTTAATTGTATCACATTTTGATACCTGTCATCTGCTACTGTACAGCCTTTCAAAGTAAAATAGAACATAAGAAATAGGTGCAGGAGTATGCCATTTGGCCCTTCAAGCCTATCTGATCTTCTACCGCAACTCCATTTTCCTGCACTATCCCCATAGACCTTAATTTCCTTCATTCCCAAAAATCTATTAATCTCTGTTTTGAATATACTCAATGACTGAACACCCACAGCTCTCTGGGCTAGAGAATTCCAAAGATTCACAACCCTTTGAGTGAAGACATTTCTCCTCATCTCATTTTCAAATGGCCGACCCCTTATTCTGAGACTGTGACTCCGTGTTCTAGATTCTTCGGCCAGGGGAAACATTTTCTTAGCATTAACCCTGTCAAGCCCCTTAAGAATTTTACATATTTCAATTAGCTCGCCTCTCATTCTTCTAAACCCTAGGGAATATAGGTCTAGTCTACTCAATTTCTCTTCATAGGACAATCCCCACATCCCAGGAACAAGTCTAGTGAACCTTCGTTGCACTCCCCCTAAGGCAAAAATGTATTTCCTTAGGTGTGGAGATGAGAACTGTAGACTGTACTCCAGGTGTGACCTCACCAATGCCCTGTATAATTGCAGTAAGACATCTTTATTCTTATACTCTAATCCCATGAAATACGACGCTAACTCTTGTCCATTTTCTCTTTCCTCTAGGACTTTATCAGCATCCGCAGCCTGCTGAAAAAAACCTGCTGATGCACTGCAATGCACTGCACCACATCCAAGTACCAGCACAGAGATTGGAACCCCGACTGGTTTACAGAGTGAGTTAGGGGGGGTGCACACCCAACACTAGTGAGCAGCAACAGGTAATTCATAGCTAGAAAATATGGTCAGCTTGGTAATGACATCAGGCCTGATTTTAACCCCACCCACCCAATGGGTACATTGCGAGGGAACTTGAGACAGCCATGGCCAGTGACCATGAGCAGCTCAGGCCTGCGAAGGATCAGTTGTAGACTGTAGCACCTCGACTGCTGCTGGGGCAGTCTGGCTTTGCCACACCAGGACTGGCACTAGACAAGGGGATTGCAGGGAGCAGGCATGCTGTCGCCCTGAGAGAGGACAGCATGCACCTATCCCGTGGTGCCCCTGCCACTTGCACAGCGGGGTGTCTCCTCAGTTCTACTGATCTGCGGGCGAGCAGACTAGGAGCACTTGGAAGCCCCTATCAATGTTTTCCGTCAAGTTTAGTAAGCTGCAGAAAATGGTGGGCCCAGAGCTTTCATGGCCTCTGAATGTACATTCCTGAGAGATGCTACCACTGGTGCCAAAAACTCCTGGATAGTGGACCCAGCTTTTTACTTATTCATTCACAGGATGTGGGCATCACTGGCAAGGTCAGCATTTATTGCCCATCCCTAATTGCCCTCGAAGGTGGTGGTGAGCCGTCTTCTTGAATACAACTGAGTGCCTATTTCAGAGGGCAGTTAAGAATTAACCGCAATGCTGTGGGTCTGGAGTCACATATAGGCCAGACTAGAAGATTTCCTTCCCTAAAGGACATTCGTGAACCAGTTGGGTTTTTACGACAATGCAATATTTATACATTACTAGTGCAAGCTTTCTTTTTCAGATTTATCTAATTGAATTTAAATTCCCCAATCGTGGTGGGATTTGAACTCATGCCTCCGGTTCATTAGTCTAGGCCTCTGGATTACTAGTCCAGTAACCACTGTGCTACTATACTGCTGTGTACCTCTGCACTCTACATAGAGGTGGCCATACACTCCATGGAGTCCACTGCAGTGACTACTTGTGACTCCAGTCCCACACTACATGGTTGACTCTTAATTCTCTCAGGCAACTACGGATGGTCAATAAATACTACCTTGCCAGTGTTGCCCACATTCCAAGAACAAATTAAAGAAACACTGGGGGTTATTTTAAACTAACCCACCCGATTTTATGAAAGCCTGAATTAAAGTGAGCAGCAGCAATTTTGCCTTTGGGGGATAGTGTAAGATGGCCGATATTGATTCAGATACACGTTATCCATCTCTCCCGATTTTCATATCTATTGGCTTCAGTGGAAAGAAAAATCCGGAAAGATCTATCGCCTATTTTACACTATCGGCCAAAGTGTCAATAACCCTAATGAGTTAAACAGAGCATGTGAACCATAACGCCAACTGGTATAGTAATCAGCACATTTGACACATGCACATTCAGTACATATTCCACTCACATCGTTGATCAGGCAGATCCTGACTCTCTCAGAGGCTGTGTAATTATTCTAAAATCAAGCAATACATCAGGTTCCAAACCTGCCGTCCTCCAACAGATATTTGAAAAAGCCTATCCTTCATATGTACCTTACACTTCACTGATGTTGTGGCAGACTCAAAAGGCAAACACAATGGAAGATTGTAGCCAATTTCAGTACCAAAAATTGCATGAAAAAGCCTAGCGCCACAAGATCATTGAAATCTAGAATCCTGCATTAAAGGCATTTGAAATATTGTCAAACCAAACCCTTTTAAGAACACAGAAATGTCATTGAAGATGATATTAGTACTGTAATAAATATCAATTAGTTGTCCATCTATAATTTTCGAGTACTTAAATATAATTCACCAAGTAATAAAAGAATTCTATGCATTGCAAATGTCCTAAAACACAAACTCTTTTGAGTTACTTCATCTATTTTAAAAAATTTGTTCCTGGGATGTGGGCATCACTGGCAAGGCCAGCATTTATTGCCCATCCCTCATTGCCCTTGAAAAGTTGATGGTGAGCCGCCTTCTAGAACCGTTGCAGTCCGTGTGGTGAAGGTACTCCCACAGTGCTGTTAGGGAGGGAGTTCCAGGTTTTTGACACAGCGTCGATGAAGGAATGCTAATATATTTCCATGTCAGGATGGTATATGACTTGGAGGGGAACTTGCAGGTGATGGTGTTTCCATGTGCCTGCTGCCCTTGTCCTTCTAGGTGGGAGAGATCGCTGGTTTGGGAGGTGTTGTTGAAGAAACCATGATGAGTTGTTGCAGTGCATCTTGTAGATGGTACACATCGCAGACATTTAGTGCCAGTGGTGAAGGGAGTGAATTTTTAGGTGGTGGATGGGGTGCCAATCAAACGGGTTGCTTTGTCCTGGATGGTGTTGAGTTTTTGTGTGTTGTTGGAACAGCACTCATCCAGGCAAGTGGCGAGTATTCCATCACATTCCTGACTTGTGCCTTGTAGATGGTGGAAAGGCTTTGCGCTGTCAGGAGTACCCATCCCGTGACCTGTTCTTGTACTCACAATATTTATGTGGCTGGTCCAGTTAAGTTTCTGGTCAATGGTGACCACCAGGAGGTTGATGGTGGGGGATTTGTCAATGGTAATGCTGTTGAATGTCAAGGGGAGAAGGTCATTGCCTGGTACTTGTGTGACGCAAATGTTACTTGCCATTTATCAGCCCAAGCCTGAATGTTGTCCAGGTCTTGTACACTCGGGCATGGACTGTTTCATTATCTGAGGAGTTGCGAATGGCACTGAACACTGTGTAGTCATCAGCGAACATCCCCACTTCTGACCTTATTAAGGAGGGAAGGTCATTGATGAAGCAGCTGAAGATGGTTGGGCCTAGGACACTGCCCTGAGGAACTCCTGCAGCAATATCCTGGGGCTGAGATGATTGACCTCCACCAACCACAACCATCTTCCTTTGTGCTCAGTATGACTCCAGCCAGTGGAGAATTTTCCTCCTGATTCCCATTGACTTCTAGGGCACCTTGGTGCCATACTCGGTCAAATGCTGCCTTGATGTCAAGGGCAGTCACTCTCACCTCACCTCTGGAATTCAGCTCTTTTGTCCATGTTTGGACCAAGGCTGTAATGAGGTCTACAGCTTAGTGGTGCTGGCGGAACCCAAACTGAGCATCGGTGAGCAGATTATTGATGAGTAAGTGCCATTTGATAGCACTGTTGGCAACACCTTTCATCACTTTGCTGATGATTGAGAGTAGGTTGATAGATACAGTCATTGGCCGGGTCCACCACCATTCATGACTGGATGTGGACTGCAGAGCTTTGATCTGATCTGTTGGTTATGGGATCGCTTAGCTCTGTCGACAGCATGCTGCTTCCATTGTTTAGCATGCATGTAGTCCTGTGTTGCAGCTTCCCCAGGTTGGCACCTCATTTTTAGGTATGCCTGATGCTGCTCCTGGCATGCTCTTCTACACTCCACACTGAATCAGGGTTGGTTCCCTGGCTTGATGGTAATGGTAGAGTGAGGGATATGCCGGGCCATGAGGTTATAGATTTTGGTGGAATACAATTCTGCTGCTGATGATGGCTCACAGCACCTCATGGATGCCCAGTTTTGAGCTGCTAGACCTGTTCTAAATCTATTCCATTTAGCACAGTGGTTGTGCCGCACAACACGATGGAGGCTGTCTTCAGTGTGATGCTGGGACCTAGTGTCCACAATGACTGTGCAGTGATCACTGCTACCAATGCTGTCATGGATAGATGCATCTGCGACAGGTAGATTGGTGAGGATGAGATCAAGTATGTTTTTCCCTCGTGTTGGTTCTCTTACCACCTGCTCTAGGCCCAGTCTGGCAGCTAAGGCCTTCAGGACTCGGCCAGCTCGGTCAGTAGTGGTGCTACCAAGCCACTCTTGATGATGGATATTGAAGTCCCCTCACCCAGAGTACATTCTGTGCCCTTGCCACTCTCAGTGCTTCTCCAAGTGGTGTTCAACATGGAGGAGTACTGATTCATCAGCTGAGGGAGGGCAGTAGGTGTTAATCAGCAGGAGCTTTCCTTGCATCTGGAGACTTCATTGGGTCCGGAGTCAATGTTGAGGACACCTAGGGCCACTCCATCCCGACTGTACCACCACTGGTGGGGCTGATCTACCTGTGGAAAGGACATACCCAGGAATGGAGATGAAAGAGACTGAGATGTTGGCTGATAGAAAGAAAGAAGAAAGACATACTTGCATTTATATAGCGCCTTTCACGACCACCGGACGTCCCTAAGCACTTTACAGCCAATGAAGTACTATTTGAAACGTAGTCACTGTTGTAATGTAGGAAATATGGCAGTGAATTTGTGCCCAGCAAACTCCCACAAACAGCAATGCGATAATGACCAAATAACTTGTTTTAGTGATGTTGATTGAGGGATAAATATTGGCCAGGTCACCAGGGATAACTCCCCTACTCTTTTTCAAAATAGTGCCAGGGGATCTTTTACATCCGTTTAACATCACATCCAAAATACAGCGGGGCCAAAATTCAGCCCTGCCGGAAACGTGGCGCACCTACCTTTTACAAAGTGTTTTTACCGGCGTTTCGGATGAGGTTGCCTCTTTGCCGAAATTCAGCTCTTTGTCTTTTTTTTTAAGCGGACAGGAAGTCGGCCATAATGGGGGAGAGAATCGTCGATTATTTAGGATCAGTCACTGGGCCACCGGGGAGGGTTTCGGCCGGGCCAGCGACCTGGCACCCAAGAGGGTGGTGCCAGGCCACTTGTTGGCAGCCCGGACGAACCAGGGTCACAGTAGTCCGGTCGACATGGAAATCGGCCAGCAACAAAATAAAATGGCTGCTGCGGCATCGGGCCTTTGCCTTTAATGGCCGCCGCGCAGCCAGGGCTGATGGAGGGAATCAAAGATGCACCGCCAGAAAAGCTGTCGGGGGCAAAAGAATGTTCGGCCTAAATTTCGATGGAGGTGGGGGCTCCCAGCGGTGCGCGCACTGATGACTCATTCACGGCTGCTCAGCAGCAGGGCCGAAGTGGGGACCACCAGAAAACCCCACCCTGCTGAATTTAGTTTGCGGTAGCCATTCGACCAGAAATCAGTAGCCACTTGACTCTACCGCATGGCCGCCACTATCCGGCAGTAACGGGCCTTATTCGGGAGCTGAATTTCGGCCCTGACATCTCTGACAGTGCGGCACTCCCTCAGTACTGCCTAGATATTTGTGCTCAAGTCTCTGGATTAGGGCTTGAACCCACAACCTTCTGACTCAGAGGCGAGAGTGCTACCTACTGAGTCACAGCTGCACTGCTTAGGTAGGATTCTGTGAGTATGACTATGTCAGGCTGTTGCTTGACTAGTCTGTGGGCAGCTCTCCCAATTTTGCCACAAGTTCCCAGATATTAGTGAGGAGCACATTGCAGGATCGACTCAGCTGGGTGTGCCTTTGCAATGTCCAATCTGATTCCTTGGTCGATGCCAGGTGGGCCATCCAGTTTTATTCTTATTATACATTTTGTGGCTTGCTGGGCCATTTCAGAGGGCAGTGAGTCAACCACTTTGCTGTGGATCTGGAGTCACATATAGACCAGACCGGATAAGGATGGCAGATTTGCTTCCTTAAAGGGCATTAGTGAACAAGTTGGGTTTTAACAACAATCCAGTAGTCATGGTCACCATTGCTGATACAAGCTTTTTATTCCAGATTTATTTAATTAACTGAATTTAAATTCCACAGCTGCTGTGGTGGGATTTGAACTTACGTCTCTGGATCATTAGTCCAGGTCTCTGGATTACTGGTCTAATAACATAACCCCTGTCATGTATCTTACATTATTATATATAACTGTATCCTAACATGCTATACATGACTGTAATAAGATATGACCTGTAACTACCAGCATACCTTACCACCAGGGGTGCACTTGCAAGAGACAGATATATAAGGACAGGTCTCAGGCAAGTGCAGCATTCCAGAGCTGTGAAATAAAGGTGCAGGTCCAGAGTGACCTTGATTTCACTACATGCCTCGTGTGAATCTGTACTGAGGGGACAGGACTTTACAGTGGCGACGAGTTACGGAATTACAGAATCCACAGAATGGCGAACAACGGATCAGATGAAAAGTACAATGCGGGAGACAATTGGGAGGACTTTATAGAAAGGCTCCAGCAAAGCCTTGTAACCAAAGACTGGTTAGGCGACGATAAGGCAGACAAGAGAAGAGCCCATCTCTTGACCAGCTGTGGCTCGAAAACATACGCTTTAATGAAGGATCTGTTGGCACCCGAGAAACCAGCAAGCAAGTCATTTGAAGAATTGAGCACACTGGTAAGAGACCACCTGAAGCCAGCGAGCAGCAGACACATGGCCAGACACAAGTTCTACAACTACAGACGCTGTGTGGGCCAGAGCATACCTGACTTCGTGGCGGAACTTCGGAGGTTGGCTAGTTTATGTGAGTTCTCCAATGAACTGAGGAGAGAAATGCTGAGAGACTTTTTCATTGAAGGAATAGGCCACACAGGCATATTCCGAAAGCTCATAGAGACCAAGAACCTGACCTTAAAGGCAGCAGCACTGGTTGCACAGACATTCTTGGTCGGGGAAGAAGAAATGAGGTTGATTTACAATGCAGGTACGACAACTAACGAAATATCGGAACAAGAAGTTCACAGCACTAAACAAGCTGCTACCCCCACACACAGACAAAACCAGGAGAACAGGCTCATTGACAGCAGGCAGAAGCCATCAAGGGCCACAGGAACGGCCGTTCACACTTCATCAACCCACAATGCGAGCAATCAACTACAAACTGAGAGAAGCTCAAGAGAGATCAGCCAGACGCAGCTCATTCTTTGCAAGCAGTCTGTGCTGGAGGTGTGGGGGTGGGCACTCGTCAAGGGGATGTCGATTTCAACAGGCTGTTTGCAGAAATTGTGAAAATACATGGCATTTGGCCTGCATGTGCAAAAAAATGGCAGCTCGGCTGGTCTACGAATCGGATGGGTCGGAAAGCGGACCAGACGATGGTGGGGACAGTATCCGGGACACCGATATACAGCGGGTCAACACGATCAATGGCCGCTGCTCCTACAACAGGACGCCTCCTATAATGATGAGGGTCCTACTCAACGGGATATCTGTCAGCATGGAGCTGGATACGGGAGCGAGTCAATCTCTTATGGGCGCTCAACAATTTGAACAACTGTGGCCGCATAAAAGAGACAGACCAAAACTCACAAAGGTAAACACCAAACTAAGGACCTATACCAAAGAAATCGTACCAGTCCTCGGCAGCGCCATGCTCTCTGTCACACACAAAGGGACAGTGAACCGACTTCCCCTGTGGATTGTCCCCGGAGACCCCCAGCACTGCTGGGGAGAAGCTGGCTGGCAAAACTAAACTGGAAATGGGATGATGTCCATGCCATGTCATTAGAGGAACGGACCTCCTGCTCAACAGTTATAAAGCGATTTGAACATCTCTTTCAGCCAGGTGTGGCCACTTTCAAAGGGGCCAAAGTCAAAATCTACATCACACAGGATGCTAGACCGGTCCATCACAAGGCCAGAGCTGTACCCTATGTGATGAGGGAAAAGATTGAACACGAACTAGACAGGCTTCTGCGGGAAGGCATTATATCACCTGTGGAATTTAGCGACTGGGCAAGTCCCATCGTCCCAGTCATGAAGCCTGATGGATCCGTACCAATCTGTGGGGACTACAAATCTACCATAAACAGAGTTTCCCTACAGGACCAGTACCCGCTGCCCAGAGTGGAGGACTTATTTGCCACATTGGCTGGAGGTAAACTTTTCTCAAAACTAGACCTCACATCTGCGTATATGACGCAAGAATTAACCGAGGAATCCAAGCTACTCACCATCATCAACACACATTGAGGTCTTTTCATGTACAATCGATGCCCATTCGGCATCAGGTCGGCAGCTGCCATTTCCAGCGCAACATGGAGAGTCTGCTCAAGTCCATCCCGGGGACGGTTGTATTTCAAGACGCATACTTATCACGGGCAGGGACACCGACTCCCATCTCCGTAATTTGGAGGAAGTACTAAAGCGATTGGATCGGGTAGGCCTACGAGTCAAGAAATCCAAGTGCCTGTTTCTCGCACCCGAGGTTGAATTTTTGGGCAGAAGGATTGCCGCTGATGGAATCCGCCCAACAGAGTCCAAAACAGAAGCAATTCGCCTGGCAATGTCTCAGAACTGCGCGCCTTTCTCAGGCTACTCAATTACTTTGGGAACTTTATGCAGAACTTAAGCACGCTGCCGGAGCCTCTCCAAGTGCTACTCAGGAAGGGGTGCGATTAGTTTTGGGGGGGCGCCCAGGAACGCGCCTTCAATAAGGCACGCAACCTTCTGTGTTCCAACAGTGTTTTGACTTTCTTTGACCCAGGTAAAAAGCTAGTTCTCACATGCGATGCGTCAGCATATGGAGTCGAGTGCGTTTTGCAACATGTCAATAGTGCGGGCAAATTACAACCCATAGCTTATGCCTCCAGATCACTTTCGCGGGCGGAACGCGGGTACAGAATGGTAGAGAAGGAGGCGCTCGCGTGCGTGTACGTTGTCAAAAAGATGCACCAATACCTTTTCGGGGCCAAGTTCACGTTAGAAACCGACCACAAGACTCTCACATACCTCCTATCCGAGAGCAAAGCAATAAACGCCAACGCCTCGGCGCGAATTCAACGGTGGACACTCATGCTGGCGTCCTACGACTATACCATAAGGCACAGACCAGGCACAGACAACTGTGCCGACGCGCTCAGCAGGCTACCCCTGGCGACCACGGAAGGGTCTGACGAACAGGACTGTGAGATAGTCATGACAATCAATCCTTTGAGTCCACAGGTTTGCCCATGACGGCTCACCAAATCAGAGCCTGTACAGCCAGCGACCCCACGTTATCCTTAGTAAAAATATGTGTCCTAACCGGTGACTGGGCAGAGGCTCGCGATGCCTGCCCCGAGGAATTAAAACCCTTTCACAGACGCATGCATGAGCTATCACTACAAGCAGACTGCCTGATGCGAGGCAGAGAAGCATTTGTCCGGGAGCTCCACTGCGAGCACCCGTGGATCATTCTCATGAAGGCCAGAGCCAGATCCCACGTCTGGTAGCCTGGTATTGACGCGGACTTGGAGCTCTGCGTCCGAAGGTGCACCATTTGTGCCCAACTTAGCAATGCCCCCAGGGAGGCTCCACTGAGCCCCTGGCCCTGGCCTACCAAACCGTGGTCGCGGGTGCACGTAGACTATGCTGGCCCATTCATGGGCAAAATGTCCCTCGTAGTTGTCGATGCATTTTCAAAGTGGATCGAATGCACCATTTTAAACTCGAGCACAACCTCCACCACTGTGGAGAGCCTCGCAACCATGTTTGCAATGCACGGAATCCCTGACATATTGGTCAGTGACAATGGTCCGTGCTTCACCAGCGCAGAATTCCAAGACTTTATAATTGACCACGGCATAAATCACGTCAAGACAGCACCGTTCAAGCCGGCCTCCAATGGCCAGGCGGAGAGAGCAGTGCAAATCATTAAACAAGGCATGCTTAAAATCCAAGGTCCCACGCTGCAGGATCGCCTGTCGCGACTGCTGCTGGCATACAGATCTCGTCCGCACTCACTGACTGGGATCCCCCCGCGCAACTGTTGATGAAAAAGACTTTAAAAACAAGGCTCTCATTAATCCTCCCAGACATGCACGAAATCGTTGAGGCAAAGCGGCGTAAGCTGACTGAGTACCATGACAGAAATTCGAGGGGGATATGGAATGAGATAGGGGACAAAGTGTTTGTACTAAGCTATGGCAGGGGTCCCAAATGGCTTGCAGGGACAGTAACGGGCAAGGAAGGAAACAGGCTACTGGTAGTACAAATGGACAATGGCAAAACCTGCCGGAGGCATGTAGACCAAGTCAAAAGCAGATTTACTAACAACACTGCGGAACCAGAGGCAGACGACAATGTGGAACTCGCACCACACCTGGTGGACAGACAGAGAGAACAACCTGAGGAAAGGGCAATCCCAACAGACAGCCCAGGCAAGTCAACAACAATCACACCAATCGAAACAGACAGCCCAGGTGAGATACCAGCAACCACACCCAAAGAAAAACAGACACGAAGGCAAACAACTGAACCACAACTCAGACGCTCCACGCAAGAGCGTAGACCACCTGAGAGACTGAATCTATAAAGTCAATAATACCTTGGGAGAGGGTGATGTCATGTATCTTACACTATTATATGTAACTGTATCCTAACATGCTACACATGACTGTAATAAGATATGACCTGTAACCACCAGCATACCTTACCACCAGGGGTGCACTTGCAAGAGACAGGTATCTCAGGACAAGTCTCAGGCAAGTGCAGCATTCCAGAGCTGTGAAATAAAGGTGCAGGTCCAGAGTGACCTTGACTTCACTACATGCCTCGTGTGAATCTGTACTGAGGGGACAGGACTTTACAACCCCTATGATACCATACCCGTATGGTTGAATACCCCTCCAGTTGAAAGTTAAAACCTGGGCCGGAATCTTCCCAGCCCTGCGAGTGCGGGTTTGGAGGCGGGCCCACTAGCAAAATGACCCTGATTGATAGCAAGTCGAGGTCCCGCTCTAAATCCGCCTCTGAATGAGTTTCTCAGCTGGCAGGACTGCGCTCGGATCACAGACCCGACAGCAAGCGGCGGGTTTGGTAATTTACATAATAAAAAGGTACTTAAATGGTACTTAAGATGGTTAAAAGCAGGCACTTACAATTTTACGGGTTTGGCGTGCTTCGGAGAACACGCCAGGTAGGAGGGGACCGGGTTCTCAGTGACTCCATCGCGTTGGCTAGTTGACAGATTGGTTGTGATCGGCAGAGAGCGGGTAGGGTAAACCAATTCCAACAGTACCCTCCTCCTGATGAAATGCTTAGAAAATGGTCTTGTCATAACCAACAGAGAGACAGTACAAATCATCATGGCAACACCCTCTATCCAAGCACTGGCATCTGCTAGACTACGTGATCATCCGACCGAGGGACCGCAAGGACGTGTGCATTACCTGTGCCATGACAGGAGCTGATGACTGCTGGACAGACCACCGCCTAATCCGTTCGGTGATGTCCATCAATGTAGCCCCAAAACAGCGGCGGCAACAGAAACAATGCCACAGCAAAATCAACGCTGGAGAACTCAAAGACTCTGCTAAGAAAATGCTATTCAGCCAGCACCTCACTACCAACCTGACGAGTTCCAGTGATCCAGAGACGCAGTGTGTCCACAGCGCCTCGTCTACCCTCAAAGCCTCCATAATTAGCACCTATGAAGAGACGCTCGGTCATTCGACCAGAAAACACCAAGACTGGTGAGACGAGAATGATCAGGAGACCCAGGAGGTAATAAGCCACAAGCGCAAGGCATTCTTGAAATGGAAACAGCAAGATAACTCAAGAGCAAGAAAGCAGCTCTACAGACGTCTGAATGTCGAGGTCCAACAAAAACCTTGTGACCCAAAGAACAGATGGCGGGTGGAGAAAGTGCAGGAGATCATCAACGAGGCGACAAACACGTCGTGCGAGGATTCTTCAGCACAGTCAAGACCAACTATGGCCCAGGCACCCAAGGCCCTACCCAACTGCTGGCCAAGAACAGAGAGGTACTCATCAAGGACAGAGAGGCAATCAGTGCCTGCTGGAAGGAACACTTCAAAGATCTCCTTAGCAGAGATTCTGTCTTCGACGTGAGTGTACTTGACTCCATCCCGCAGCAAGCTACCCGCCCTACCTCAGTACAACCCCAGCCCGGTATGAAGTTGAAAAGGTAATCCAACAACTGAAAAATAACAAGGCCTCAGTAGCAGATGGAATCCCCACTGAAGCACTAAAACATAGCGCAGAAGCACTATTGCCATGAATACATTAACTCATTTCTCTTATTTGAAAAGAACGCATGCCAGTGGATCTCAGAGACGCCGTAATGATGACCATGTTCAAGAAAGGTGACAAGTCCGATTGTGGTAATTACAGAGGAGTTTCCCTGCTATCCATCACAGGGAAAGTCATCGCAAGAATCCTCCTCAATCGCCTTCTCCCAGTGGCTGAAGAACTCCTCAAAGAGTCGCAATGCGGATTCCGCCCACTAAGGGGCACTATGGACAGGATCTTCACCATGCGGCAAATTCAAGAGAAATGTAGAGAACAGCACCAACCTCTGTACATGGACTTCTTTGACATCACAAAGGCCTTAGACACTGTCAACCGTGAGGGATTATGGAGAGTCCTCTTCAAATTCGGCTGCCCTCAAGAGTTTGTCACCATCCTCCACCTGCTTCACGATGACATGCAAGCCCCTCGGGAGCCTCATGTCAACAAAGGCAGACATTGATGCGGAGATTCAACAGCCTCCAGTTCGCCAGTGCAGCCTTCAGCCACCTGAGGAAAAGCGTGTTCGCAGACCAGGCCCTCAAACCTACCACCAAGCTCATGGGATGAAATCCTACAAGCTGAATTTAGGGAGCTAGGAGTTAAATTAAAAAGCAAGACCTCAAAGGTAGTAATCTCAGGATTGCTACCAGTGCCACGTGCTAGTCAGAGTAGAAATAGCAGGATAGCTAAGATGAATACGTGGCTTGAAGAGTGGTGCAGGAGGGAGGGATTCAAATTCGTGGGACATTGGAACCGGTTCTGGGGGAGGTGGGACCAGTACAAACCGGATGGTCTGCACCTGGGCAGGGCCGGAACCAATGTCCTAGGGGGAGTGTTTGCGAGTGCTGTTGGGGAGGAGTTAAACTAATATGGCAGGGGGATGGGAACCAATGCAGGGAGACAGAGGGAAGTAAAATGGGGGCAGAAGCAAATGATAGAAAGAAGAAAAGTAAAAGTGGAGGGCAGAGAAACCCAAGGCAAAAGGCAAAAATCAAAAAGGGCCACATTACAGCAAAATTCTAAAGGGACAAAGTGCGTTAAAAAGACAAGCCTGATGGTTCTGTGCCTCAATGCGAGGAGTATTCGTAATAAGGTGGACGAATTAACTGCGCAGGCAGCTATTAACGAATATGATATAATTCGGATTATGGAAACACGGTTCCGGGGTGACCAAGGCTGGGAACACAACACCCAGGGGTATTCAACATTCAGGAAGGATAGACAGAAAGGAAAAGGAGGTGGGTTAGCGTTGCGAGTTAAAGAGGAAATTAACGCAATAGTAAGGAAGGGCATTAGCTTGGATGATGTGGAATCTGTATGGGTAGAGCTGCGGAATACCAAAGGGCAGAAAATGCTAGTGGGAGTTGTGTACAGACCACCAAACAGTAGTAGTGAGGTTAGGGTCAGCATCAAACAAGAAATTAGGGATTCGTGCAATAAAGGTACAGCAGTTATCATGGGCGACTTTAATCTACATATAGATTGGGCTAAACAAACTGGTAGCAATATGGTGGACGAGGATTTCCTGAAGTGTATTAGGGATGGTTTTCTAGATCAATATGTCGAGGAACCAACTAGAGGGCTGGCCATCCTAGACTGGGTGATGCGTAATGAGAAAGGACTAATTAGTAATCTTGTTGTGCGAGGCCCTTTGAGGAAGAGTGACCATAATATGGTGGAATTCTTTATTAAGATGGAGAGTGACAGAACTAATTCAGAGACTAGGGTCCTCAACTTAAGAAAAGGTAACTTTGATGGTATGAGACGTGAATTGGCTAGAATAGATTGGCGAATGATACTTAAAGGATTGACAGTGGATAGGCAATGGCAAACATTTAAAGATCACATGGATGAACTTCAACAATTGTACATCCCTGTCTGGAATAAAAATAAAATGGGAAAGGTGGCTCAACCGTGGCTAACAAGGAAAATTAAGGATAGTGTTAAATCCAAGGAAGAGGCATATAAATTGGCCAGAAAAAGCAGCAAACCTGAGAACTGGGAGAAATTTAGAATTCAGCAGAGGAGGACCTAGGGTTTAATAAAGAGGGGGAAAATAGAGTATGAGAGGAAGCTTGCTGGGAACATAAAAACTGACAGCAAAAGCTTCTATGGATATGTGAAAAGAAAAAGATTAGTGAAGACAAACGTAGGTCCCTTGCAGTCAGAATCAGGTGAATTTATAATGGGGAACAAAGAAATGGCAGACCAATTGAACAAATACTTTGGTTCTGTCTTCACGAAGGAAAACACCAATAACCTTCCAGAAATACTAGGGGACCGAGGGCTAGCGAGAAGGAGGAACTGAAGGAAATCCTTATTAGTCAGGAAATTGTGTTCGAGAAATTGATGGGATTGAAGGTCGATAAATCCCCAGGGCTTAATAGTCTGCATCCCAGAGCACTTAAGGAAGTGGCCCTAGAAATAGTGGATGCACTGACGATCATTTTCCAACAGTCTATCGACTCTGGATCAGTTCCTATGGACTGGAAGGTAGCCAATGTAACACCGCTTTTTAAAAAAGGAGGGAGAGAGAAAACAGGGAATTATAGACTGGTTAGCCTGGGGAAAATGTTGGAATCAATTATTAAAGATGAAATAGCTGCGCATTTGGAAAGCAGTGACAAGATCGATCCAAGTCAACATGGATTTATGAAAGGGAAATCATGCTTGACAAATCTTCTGGAATTTTTTGAGGATGTAACTATTAAAGTGGACAAGGGAGAACCAGTGGATGTGGCGTATTTGGACTTTCAAAAGGCTTTTGACAAGGTCCCACAAAAGGGATTGGTGTGCAAAATTTAAGCACATGGTATTGGAGATAATGTATTGACGTGGATAGAGAACTGGTTGGCAGACAGGAAGCAGAGAGTCTGGATAAACGGGTCCTTTTCAGAATGGCAGGCAGTGACTAGTGGGGTGCCGCTGGGCTCAGTGCTGGGATCTCAGCTATTTACAATGTACATCAATGATTTAAATGAAGGAATTGAGTGTAATATCTCCAAGTTTGCAGATGACACTAAGCTGGGTGGTGGTGTGAGCTGTGAGGAGGATGCTAAGAGGCTGCAGGGTGACTTGGACAGATTAGGTAAGTGGGCAAATGCATGGCAGATGCAATATAATGTGGATAAATGTGAGGTTATCCACTTTGGTGGCAAAAACATGAAGGCAAAATATTATCTGAATGGCGGCAGATTAGGAAAAGGGGAGGTGCAACGAGACCTGGGTGTCATGGTACATCAGTCAGTGAATGTTGGCATACAGGTACAGCTGGCGGTGAAGAAGACAAATGGCATGTTGGTCTTCATAGCTAGGGGATTTGAGTATAGGAGCAGAGAGGTCTTAATGCAGTTGTGCAGGGCCTTGGTGAGGCCTCACCTGGAATATTGTGTTCAGTTTTGGTCTCCTAATCTGAGGAAGGACGTTCTTGCTATTGAGGGAGTGAAGTGAATGTTCACCAGACTGATTCCTGGGATGGCAGGACTGACATATGAGGAGAGACTGGATCGACTGGGCCTGTATTCACTGGAGTTTAGAAGAATGAGATTGGATCTCTTAGAAACATATAAAATTCTGACGGGACTGGAAGGTTAGATGAAGGAAGAATGTTCCCGATGTTGGGGAAGTCCAGAACCAGGGATCACAGTCTAAGGATAAGGGGTAAGCCATTTAGGACCGAGATGAGGAGAAACTTCTTCACTCAGAGAGTTGTTAACCAGTGGAATTCTCTACCGCAGAGATTTGTTGATGCCAGTTCGTTAGATGTATTCAAAAGGGAGTTAGATATGGCCCTTACGGCTAAAGGGATCAAGGGGTATGGAGAGAAAGCAGGTAAGGAATGAATGATCAGCCATGATCTTATTGAATGGTGGTGCAGGCTTGAAGGGCTGAATGGCCTACTCCTGCACCTATTTTCTATGTTTCTATGGTCTACAGTATGGATCGGAGGCATGGACGATGTACAGAAGACACATCAAATCGCTTGAGATATATTTCCAACGATATCTCCGCAAGATCCTGCAAATCCCCGGGAAGGACAGATGCACCAACATCAGTGTCCTTGCCAGGCTAACATCTCCAGCATTGAAGCACTAACCACACTCAATGAGCTTCACTGGGCAGGCCACATAGTTCACATGCCAGACACAAGACTCCCTAAACAATTGCTCTACGCGGAGCTCCTTCATGGCAAACGAGCCAAAGGTGGACAGCGGAAACGTTACAAGGACACCCTCAAAGCCTCCCTGGTGAAGTGCGACATCACCACTGACACCTGGGAGACCCTAGCCGATGACTGCCCTAGCTGGAGAAAATGCATCCAGGAGGGCGCTGATCTCTTTGAATCTCAACACTGCCAGCGTGAAGAGGTCAAGCGCAGGCAACAGAAGGAGCGTGCATCAAATCAGTCCACCCACCTCCCCCCTTCCCCTGATGAATATCTGGCCCCACCTGTGACAGGGTCTGTGGCTCTCGTGTTGGACTGTTCAGCCACCAAAGAACTCATTTTAGGAGTGGAAGCAAGTCCTCCTTGATTCCGAGGGACTGTCTATGGTGATGATGGCTCGACTCCATCCCACAGCAAGCTACCCGCCCCACCTCAGTACAACCCCAGCCCGGCATGAGGTTGAAAAGGCAATCCAACAATTGAAAAATAACAAGGCCTCAGGAGCAGATGAAATCCCCACTGAAGCACTAAAACATGGCACAGAAGCACTATTGGCATGAATACATTAACTCATTTCTCTTATTTGAAAAGAGGAGAGCATGCCAGGGGATCTCAGAGACACTGTAATCGTGACCATGTTCAAGAAAGGTGACAAGTCCGATTGTGGTAATTACAGAGGAATTTCCCTGCTGTCTATCACAGGGAAAGTCATCGCCAGAATCCTTCTCAATCGCCTTCTCCCAGTAACTGAAGAGCTCCTCCCTGATTCGCAATGCGGATTCCGCCCACTAAGGGGCACAATGGACATGATCTTCACCGCGCAGCAAATTCAAGAGAAATGCAGGGAACAGCACCAACCTCTGTACATGGACTTCTTTGACATCACAAAGACCTTAGATACTGTCAACCGTGAGCGTCCTTTTCAAATTTGTCTGCCCTCAAGAGTTTGTCACCATCCTCCACCTGCTTCACGATGACATGCAAGCTGTGATCCTAACCAACAGATCCACCACATACCTAATACGAATCAGGGTGAAGCAAGGCTGTGTCAATACTCTTCTAAATTTTCCTTGCTACAATACTCCAGCTCACCCTCAGTAAACTAACTGCTGGAGTGGAGCTAATCTACAGAATAAACGGGAAACTGTTCAACCTCCGTCACCTCCAGACCAGATCCAAAGTCGCCCCATCCTCTGTCATTGAATTACAGCATGCAGACGACGCTTGCGTCTGCGCACACTCGGAGGCTGAACTCCAAGCCATCATCAACACCTTCACCCTAGCGTACGAGGGCATGGGCCTTACACTAAACATCCATAAAACAAAGGTCCTCCACCAACCTGTCCCCGCCACACAGCACTGCCCCCGCCCCCCCCCCTCCCTGATTATCAAAATGCACGATGAGGCCTTGGACAACGTGGACCATTTTCCATACCTCAGCAGCCTACTGTCAACAAGGGCTGATGTTGATGACGAGGTCCAACACCATCATCAGTGTGCCAGTACAGCCTTCGGTCTCCTGAGGAAGAGAGTGTTTGAAGACCAGGACCTCAAACACGGAACAAGCTCATGGTCTCCAGAGCAATAATGATACCCACCCTTCATAGACATGGACTATATATAGCAAACACATCCAAGCACTGGAGAAATACCACTCTGTTGCCTCCGCAAAATCCTGCAAATCCATTGGCAGGATAAGCACACCAACATCAGTGTTCTCGCTCAGGCCAACATCCTCAGCATTGAAGCATTGACAACGCTTGATCAGCTCCAATGGATGGGCCTCATCATCCGCATGCCCAATACGAGACTCTCAAAATAAGCGCTCTACTCGGAGCTCCAACACGGCAAATAAGCCCCCAGGTGTACAGAGGAAATGCTTGAAGTACACCCTCATGGCCTCCTTGAAGAAGTTCAACATCCCCACCGACACCTGGGAATCCCTGGCCCAAGACCACTCAAAGTGAAAGAGAAGAATCCGGGAAGGTGCCGAACACCTCGAGTCTCTTCGCCGGGAGCAAACGGAGACCAACTGCACAAACAGCGGAAGGAGCATGATGACCCAAGCATCCCAAGCATCCCAACCAGCCGGCCTTTCAACCAACATCCCCTCAACCACCATCTACCCCACCTATGACAGAGACTGTAGGTCCCATATTGAACTCATCAGTCATCCTCAACTCTGAGGTACTGCCTAAGAAGAAGAAGGCTAGTTGACAGCTGCAAAAGCTACCATTTCACAGCTGTTCACTTTCCAATGTCAGAAGCTGAAGCTTTCAGGTTTTGGAATAGACTTTTGAGCTGTATGCAGGTTGGAAGTGTTTGCCGTGAACTCTCTATTCACTATCACCTCCTTGGAGTAACCTCTCTCACCATTGACAGATCAATTCTGTCATCTCAACCTCACCTGCCATCTATTCCAGCAGCATTGGTGCTCCTAAAAAAATCTCACCTTGGTCCTTCATATCCCAAATACCCCAACACCAACATCACTGAACATACCAGCATCACTACCAACAACACCAACCTTCTCCGCAATCACCTGATGCTGCACAGGGCATCAGCACCCGAGCACATTGCTGTCCGGGAGGCCAGGGATGGCCTCACCATGGCCACATTTACTTCACTTGATGCTGTACACCCTGGCTGCCACATGATGTGCCAGGTTGGCACTACCCCACACGAACACCATAAAGCATCCCTACAATGTCTAACCCATTCCTTTCACATGCATCACCATTGTGGGGGATACACTTATGTCTCACCATTCACTACAACTCACGAAATCACTGTTCAAGAATGCAAAGTGCTGAAAATAAAGATTTCAATGTTTGACAACACATCAACATTAACTATACATGAACATTGGCTAAAGGATCCAAGTGCCTACCCTTGTGTGTTGTTAGTTGGTATAATTGGAATAGATTGAGGGGTGGCTAGTGAGATGGGATGTGATAATGTAGATAGAGAGAGATGGGTGGAGATGCAAGGTAAGTTGCTGTAAGGATGTGCAGGAGTAGGGTAGGGAAGGCAGAATGATGGGGATGTGATGAGTGGCACAGCAGGATGAGGTTGAGTGTGGCTTTGCAGTAACGTTTTGCAATCTACTCAGATCATTGAAAGGTTTGCGCCACTGCAGCCAATTCCTCCTGTCGGCATCCCTGCTTGTGTCCTCCTGCGCAATGTGCAACCAGGCTCCGTTGGTGTCCTGGGAAGGTCCCTTCTGCCCATCTGAAGGGAAGAGGACCTCCCTGCTTGCTGTGACTCCCTGCATAAGCATATGGAGGGAGGCATAGGAGAGGCTGTGTGCAGCCGTGCACCTTTGTGCAATGCTTGTCAGTGTTTGCAGCACCTCAATGCTGCAGGACACTGACAGAAGAGCAGTCAAATCCATTGTGGACATCATCCCTTCAAGGAAACCGGCTGATGATGCGTCATCAAATGACATCATCAGACCGGTTTCCTCTTAATTGGCTGGGATGCCCACAGGGCGGGCTTAACAAGCACAATCATCGGAAGATTTGGGACGCAGAGCAGGCTCGAGTCGGGAGCAGGCTTACCACACGCCACCAACCCCGGCCACATCGATCTTGACACGTGTGGCGAAATCGCGGCCCTGGTTTTGTTTTTCTGCCCAATGCCAAGTTGTTCTGGTTCCACATTCTATGATTTAAATACTAACATGTGATGTGAAAGGTTTCTCAATTTCTTTTGTTAAAATATAATGTTCAATCATGAGGGGGGAGGGGGGCAATTTTAATGCTACCTGCCAGGCGGAAACCGGGGAGGGTAGGCAGTTAGAATCGAGCAAGTTATTTACCCTCTCTGGAGCCGCGGGAAGCTGACAGGTTTGTATTTTAACTTGCTCTCCTGAGCAGGTGACAGGGTCATCTGCCCAAAGCCAACAGGGTAATTTTTCACATGTGCACATCGGGTCCCGATGATGTGCAATTTTTACTAGGAGGCACGAGCAAGAAAGGCCAATGAGTTTTCCCCTAGGCCAACCCACCACGGGAGTAGATCGGAGCCAGAAGAGGCCCGATAAATTAAGTTCTGGGCCCTGGCAAGAAATCTTAGGCCTCCCCTGCCACAATCTCCTTCTCCCTTCCTGACCGTGAAGACTCCCGCAGGATGGGCCTGGCAACCGACACCACAGACTCACCTGCGACCTCTGGGCCATGCACATCCACGTTATTTCCCGCCAAGCCGTTTGACGGAATTTAAATAGTTAAAGTACCCCGGGTTTCTTTTTTTCCTGCATCGGCTGAGTATTTGAATTGACATCAAAAGTGGTCCCCTGTTAAAATCGGAATGTAATTTTCAGTTTCCCTTGTCTTCATTTTTATTTTTGAGATTGGGAGTATTCTGAGAACAGCATCATCCATCGTCTACTACCTTCTCCCATCTTTACTCTTCAACCTTAATGTATTGCCCTTCACCGGCAACATCCCCCGTCGATCTAAACACGTTCCAAACCATTGAAGTTCTGGCAGCATTTGATCAACTGAGAAGAAAGTGGGGGGCTATTAATGTTATCCTTGAGATTGGACTAATCGTATTAACTTTTAGGAATGTTACCAGCTTTAGCCTCACGATGATCACAACACCTTCAGAGCAGTTGCACAGAAATTACATAACCACTGCAGTTTGTTCAAATTTTTGTTGAAAGTAGAAACAAAAGTTGCCTGTCCAGTCAGCCACCCCCTGTGAGGCCGAGGTTCCCAGTGCTCCTCGCCTCACTTTCCTCCTGTCATCGCTTTCCTTTCTTTAACTCTACGATTGTGAAAGAAAATGACAGCTTTAAGCTTCCTCTACCAAGTGAAGCCATTTATTCCTCAAACAGAGTTAACTGCAGCATGCTAGTTTGGATACAGACCGGAAATGTATCAAAATTACTCAATTAAATGTTGGTCATGTCTTGCATTACTGTACATTCCATGGATGAATAAGATCCTTTGTTTTGGCCCAGTCACACGGAATTGCAATTTGCATCCAAGCAATAAACACAGATAAGCTTCAGCCCCTTTAAGTAACCAAAGTTTCAAGTCAGTCGATGAGAATAATGGCAGCTCTGTACTGTTCTAACTAAGGCAGGGAGAGTGAAATTAAATTAAAATATATTTTTAATCATACCAATTTAATCTACTCTAATATTAACCTCCCCTACCACCATTAAAATATAAAATAAATGTCACACAGACACTGTTTTCATTACAAGAAAACAAATACTGGGGTTGTAATTCGGTAGCACCCTGTTCGGTTCCATTAAAGGGCAGGTCACGCTGTGAGCTCTGCAGTGGGGCCTTCACTAGGCCACTGGGTACGCAGGGTGCCATGGCCGCAACCCGGCACAAAAGCGGAGTGCCAGGCTGCACCATCGTGGCACAGACCCTGCAAAATGAAGACTGGAAGTCCGGACCGGCAAGTTGGCCATGAAAAAAAGATGGCGCTGCGCACCGCCCCTTTAATTTTCACCCCGCGAGCAGAGTGCGGCCTGGTTTGCGACCCGCGAGGCTGGCGCTGACATTGCACACGGCGGCCTCACGGGGCGCTGCCTAATTTCCACCGTGGAACAAAAACGGGCCGCTGCGGTATGAAAATGGGGCTCTACCGGTTTTGCGCCTCCGTTCACTCCTGCGTAATTTTGCAGGAAGTGGTAGCGCACAACCCACCCAAATATCTCAGGTGAAAACCCCCTTGCGCCCTGTAAACACCCCGTAGAGGCACGAACGGCAGGCACACAGGAACCCAACTTTGCCCCCATAGAGCCTAAAGAACTCAAAATGAAAGTTATGAAATGTTGACTGCCTTAAGAGAGTTTGCCACGAGAGACCATCAGGTAAGTGGTTTTGCCTGCAGCTAAGACATGTCAGGATTCACGTTTCTACATACAATGAAGAGTGGTCTATGTACTATGCACCACCTCTAACTTTTCTACAAACAACTAGTTTTATCCAAAATTTAAATCTGGATCGAATTTAAACCTAGCCTAAAGCTAATGTAAACCACACTTTAAAAGTATTGTGTGTTTAGATATGTTTTGTAGAGTCAAAAGTTAGACTGTGAACCATTATTTAACTAAATTACATTTTATTCCAACATCTGGAAAGCAAATTATTTTTTAGCAAGGTAAAACAAACTTTTTACATAATCGTGTAGTGACGGGCAATTCTGGGCATTGTCCTCAAGGTTTCTGAGATATGTTCAGAGTTATTTTGTGTAGAACCAGTAATTCGGTTATCTAGCGGCATTGTAATTAGATGGATAGTTACAGCGGAGAGGCTCATTTCACTAATTAGTTTAATAGTTCTGCAGTTAGTAAAGGAATTGGAGTAATGTGATGGACTAAATGAGCAAACTGGTAACTAACGTTTCGAGATAGAAAGCAGGCAATAAACTTCTGTAATGTAAGTTCTTGCAATATCTATTAGGAAATAGAGTTGGTAATTGTAGGGATAGGTATAGACTGAGAAGGTGAAGTACTCCAAGGACACAATAGTTTCCGTGCTGTTTGAGCATGGAGTGCTGAGAATATTGGCTTTGGAAGGCAGACAACTGGAGCTCACGTGGTGGTGTGAGAATGTATAAATAAAGCCATTGTGCTTGATTATCTTTGTGTCGGGGAGTATGTATGCAGACTTTTCCTCTGTAGATTAACGGTTGGAGTCCATCATTGGATGCATTGTGCACAGGCTTGATGGGCTCAGCAATTGTTTCTCATTCTGTGCTTTCTTCCTGATCATAAGACAGATTGCAACCTGCAGAAAAGATATGCCATGGAATTCAGCAATTACCAAAAAGACCGACTGACTATTCGAGTGAATATATGGAGGCCAGCTCTGAGGTGGTTTATTTATTGTAGCACATGGAGTGTTGTAATGTGTTAAACCACACCTTGACTGATTTTATAAATGTAATGTTACTTTTGAAAGATTTCGGCAGTGGCTTGGTTCTCTGTAGGGAATATATATATATAGCAGAAAGCTACTGCATGCTCCATGATACAGAATTGCTGAACAACACTTCAATAGTGTTGTGTATCTGTAAAGCATGCACTCTCATGTTCCGCCACCAGGGATTGCATCCCCTGAAGTACCAAGGGATCCCAGCTTTGGAAGGTAGACAACTGGAGCTCACGTGGTGGTGTGAGAATTGGGAACACTGTATATAAGCCGGCCCCTAAGGCCTGTTCCTCACTCTGGAGTGTCTTAATAAAGACTGAGATCACTGTTGCTTTAACCTCCCTGTGTGCAGTCTCATCTGTGTTAGGAACACAACAATTGGCGACGAATACACGAATTCAACGCAAAGATGCAGCAAACTGGGCATCCTGGAGAAGTTCTCGGAGGGTGAGAATTGGGAAGCCTATGTCGAACTGTTGGACCAGTACTTTGTAGCCAACGAGCTGGATGGAGAAGGAAGCGCTGCAAAAAGGAAAGTGGTTCTCCTCACGGTCTGCGGGGCACCGACCTACAGCCTCATGAAGAATCTTCTGGCTCCGGTGAAACCCACAGATAAGTTGTATGAGGAGCTGTGTACACTGGTTCGGGAGCATCTTAACCCGAGGGAGAGCGTGCTGATGGCAAGGTGTCGGTTCTATACGTACCAGCGATCTGAAGGTCAGGAAGTGGCGAGCTATGTCGCCGAGCTAAGGCGACTTGCAGGACAATGTGAGTTTGATGGCTACCTGGAGCAAATGCTCAGAGACTTTTTTGTACTGGGCATTGGCCATGAGACCATCCTACGAAAACCTTTGACTGTAGAGACACCGACCCTCAGTAAGGCCATTGCGATAGCACAGGCATTTATGTCCACCAATGATAACACCAACCCAATCTCTCAGCACATAAGCAATGTTCATAAATTAACTGGAACTGTGTTTGTGAGCAGAAATGTACAGAGCAGAAACCATGAGTCTGCAACTGCCAACAGGCCTCAGGTGATCCAGATGACTCAGAGTCTGCAACAAAGGATGAATGCAAGGCAATTCACACTTCGTTGGTGCTGTGGAGGCTTCCATTCAGCCTACTTATGCTGCTTCAAAGGGTATGTTTGCAAGATCTGTGGAACAATGGGGCACATCCAACGAGCTTGCAGATGAGCTGCATAAGAACATAAGAACATAAGAATTAGGAACAGGAGTAGGCCATCTAGCCCCTCGAGCCTGCTCCGTCATTCAACAAGATCATGGCTGGTCTGGCCGTGGACTCAGCTCCACTTACCCGCCCGATCCCCATAACCCTTAATTCCCTCATTTGTTACAAATCTCTCAATCTGTGATTTGAATACATTCAATGAGCTAACCTCAACTGCTTCCCTGGGCAGAGAATTCCACAGATTCACAACCCTCTGGGAGAAGAAATTCCTTCTCAACTCGGTTTTAAATTGGCTCCCCCGTATTTTGAGACTATGCCCCCTAGTTCTAGTCTCCCCGACCAGTGGAAACAACCTCTCTGCCTCTATCTTGTCTATCCCTTTCATTATTTTAAATGTTTCTATAAGATCACCCCTCATCCTTCTGAACTCCAACGAGTAAAGACCCAGTCTACTCAATCTATCATCATCAGGTAACCCCCTCATCTCCGGAATCAGCCTAGTGAATCGTCTCTGTATCCCCTCCAAAGCTAGTATATCCTTCCTTAAGTAAGGTGAACAAAACTGCATGCAGCACTCCAGGTGCGGCCTCACCAATACCCTTTACAGTTGCAGCAGGACCTCCCTGCTTTTGTACTCCATCCCTCTCGCAATGAAGGCCAACATTCCATTCGCCTTCCTGATTAGCTGCTGCACCTGCAAACTAACTTTTTGGGATTCATGCACAAGGACCCCCAGGTCCCTCTGCACCACACATGTTGTAATTTCTCCCCATTCAAATAATATGCCCTTTTACTGATTTTATTTCCAAGGTGGATGACCTCACATTTTCCGACATTGTATTCCATCTGCCAAACGTTAGCCCATTCGCTTAACCTATCTAAATCTCTTTGCAGCCTCTCCGTGTCCTCTACACAACCCGCTTTCCCACTAATCTTTGTGTCATCTGCAAATTTTGTTGCACTACACTCTGTCCCCTCTTCCAGGTCATCTATGTATATTGTAAACAGTTGTGGTCCCAGCACCGATCCCTGTGGCACACCACTAACCACCGATTTCCAACCCAAAAAGGACGCATTTATCCCGACTCTCTGCTTTCTGTTAGCCAGCCAATTCTCGATCCATGCTAATACATTTCCTCTGACTCCGCGTACCTTTATCTTCTGCAGTAACCTTTTGTGTGGCACCTTATCGAATGCCTTTTGGAAATCTAAATACACCACATCCATCGGTACACCTCTATCCACCATGCTCGTTATATCCTTAAAGAATTTCAGTAAATTAGTAACACATGATTTCCCCTTCAAGAATCCATGTTGCATCTGCTTGATTGCACTATTCCTATTTAGATGTCCCGCTATTTCTTCTTTAATGATAGCTTCAAGCATTTTCCCCACTACAGATGTTAAACTAACTGGCCTATAGTTACCTACCTTTTGTCTGCCCCCTTTTTTAAACAGAGGCGTTACATTAGCTGCTTTCCAATCCACTGCAAGCTCTGCAAAACCTGCTAACCACCACGTGGCAGAGGAAGATCGGTCCAGGGTGGACCAAAGCAATTACGAGCCTCAGAGAGAGGAGGCAAATGCTGAATTACACGGGGTGCACACATTTTCGACGAAATGTCCACCTATAAATGTAAAATTGAATGGCTTACCCGTAGCCATGGAACTGGACACTGGCGCTAGCCAATCCATCATGAGTAAAAAGATGTTTGAGAGACTATGATGCAACAAGGCACTCAGACCAGCCCTGAGAGCCATCCACACGAAACTGAGAGCGTACACCAAAGAGCTTATCACTGTCCTGGGCAGCGCCATGGTCAAGATCACCTACGAGGGCATGGTGCACAAACTGCCACTCTGGATTGTCCCGGGCGATGGCCCCACACTGCTTGGAAGGAGCTGGCTGGGCAAAATCCGCTGAAACTGGGATGGCATCGAGCGCTATCATATGTCGATGAGGCCTCATGTACCCAGGTTCTTAACAAATTTCCTTCCCTTTTTGAGCCAGTCATTGGATACTTTTCCGGGGCGAAGGTGCAGATCCACTTGGTCCCAGAGGAACGACCCATTCACCACAAGGCACGAGTGGTACCTCACATGATGAGGGAGAGAGTGGAAATCGAGCTGGACGGGCTGCAACGCGAGGGCATCATCTACCCAGTGGAATTCAGCGAGTGGGCTGGACCAATTGTCCCAGTACTCAAAAGTGATGGCCAGGATTTGCAGCGATTATAAAGTAACTATTAATCGTTTCTCGCTACCGGACCAATACCCACTACCTAAGGCAGACGACCTATTTGCGACGCTGGCAGGAGGCAAGACGTTCACCAAGCTCGACCTGACTTCGGCCTCCATGACGCAGGAGCTGGAGGAGTCTTCTAAGGGCCTCACCTGCATCAACACGCACAAGGGACTGTTCATCTACAACAAGTGCCCGTTTGGAATTCGGTCGGCTGTAGCGATCTTCCAGAGAAACATGGAGCGCCTACTCAAGTTGGTACCAAACACGGTGGTTTTTCAGGATGACATATTGGTCACGGGTCGGGACACCGTCGAGCACCTACAAAACCTGGAGGAGGTCCTCCAGCGACTGGATCGTGTAGGGCTGCGGCTGAAGAGGTCGAAATGCGTCTTCATGGCAACAGAAGTGGAGTTTTTGGGGAGAAAGATCATGGCGGACGGCATTCAGCCCACAGATGCCAAGACAGAGGCTATCAGGAACGTGCCCAGGCCACAGAACGTCATGGAGCTGCGGTCGTTCCTGGGACTCCTCAACTATTTTGGTAATTTCCTAATGGGGCTAACACCCTCTTAGAGCCCCTACATGTGTTATTGTGTAAAGGTGAGAACTGGGTTTGGGGGAAAAATCAAGTAATTGCCTTTGAGAAAGCCAGAAACATTTTATGCTCCAACAAGCTGTTTGTATTGTATAACCCGTGTAAAATACGTGTGCTAGCATGTGATGCATCGTCATATGGAGTCGGGTGTGTATTACAACAAGCTAACGTTGCGGGGAAGTTGCAACCTGTCGCCTATGCTTCCAGGAGCTTGTCTAAGGCTGAGAGGGCCTACAGCATGATTGAGAAAGAGGCATTAGCGTGTGTTCGGGGTAAAGAAAATGCATCAGTACCTGTTTGGCCTCAAATTTGAGCTGGAAACCGCTCACAAGCCCCTCATATCTCTGTTCACTGAAAACAAGGGGATAAATACTAAAGCCTCAGCCTGCATACAAAGGTGGGCACTCGCGCTATCAGTATATAACTATACCATCCGCCACAGGCCAGATACTGAGAACTGTGCGGATGCTTTCAGTCGGCTACCGTTGCCCACCATGGGGGTGGAAATGGCACAGCCCGCAAACTTGTTGATGGTGGCGCAGCCCACAGACTTGTTAATGGTCATGGAAGCATTTGAAAATGATAAATCACCTGTCACGGCCCGCCAGATTAGGACTTGGACCAGCCAAGATCCTCTGCTGTCACTAATAAAAAACTGTGTAATGCATGGGAGTTGGGCCAGCATCCCCGTTGAAATGCAAGAGCCAATCAAGCTGTTCCAGTGGCGAAAGGACGAGCTGTCCATTCAGGCAGACTGCCTGTTGTGGGGTAACTGCGTAGTGCTACCCAAAAAGGGCAGGGAGACGTTCATCTCGGATCTCCACAGCACACACCCGGGTATAGTAATGATGAAAGCGATAGCCAGATCCCACGTGTGGTGGCCCGGTTTCGACTCTGACAGAGTCCTGTGTACGGCAATGCAGCGTGCGTGCTCAGTTGAGCAACGCCCAGAGAGGCACCACTAAGTTTGTGGTCCTGGCCCTCCAGACCATGGTCGAGGATCCATGTCGACTATGCGGGCCCATTTCTCGATAAAATGTTCCTGGTGGTGGTGGATGCTTTTTCAAAATGGATTGAATGTAAAATAATGTCGGGAAGCACCGCCACCGCCACCATTGAAAGCCTGAGGGCCATGTTTGCCACCCATGGCCTGCCTGACATACTGGTCAGTGACAATGGGCCATGTTTCACCAGTGCCGAATTTAAAGAATTCATGACCCGCAATGAGATCAAACATGTCACCTCGGCCCCGTTTAAACCAGCTTCCAATGGGCAGGCAGAGCGGGCAGTACAAACAATCAAACAGAGCCCCAAATGAGTCACAGAAGGCTCACTTCAAACCCCCCCTGTCCCGAATACTGCTCAGCTACCGCACGAGACCCCACTCACTCACAGGGGTGCCCCCAGCTGAGCTACTCATGAGAAGGACACTTAAAACCAGACTCTCGCTGGTTCACCCCAACCTGCATGATCAGGTAGAGAGCAGGTGGCAGCAACAAAATATAAACGATGGTCGCACCACTGTGTCACGGGAAATTGATCTGAATGACTCTCTGTATGTGCTAAACTATGGACGTGGTCCCAGTGGATCGCGGGCACGATGATAGCTAAAGAAGGGAGTAGGGTGTTTGTAGTCAAACTATACAATGGACAAATTTGCAGAAAGCAGCTGGACTAAACGAGGCTGCGGTTCACAGACTGCCCTGAACAACCCACAGCAGACACCACCTTTTTCGAGCCCACAACACACACCCAAAGGATCAACGACACCACCCCGGACCAGGAAATCGAACCCATCACGCCCAACAGCCCAGCAAGGTCAGGCTCACCCAGCAGCCCTGCAGGGCCAATATCACGCCAGCCCAGCGAGGGCACAGCCAACACACCAGAACAGACATTTGTACCGAGGCGGTCCACCAAGGAAAGAAAGGCTCCCAACCGCCTCACCTTGTAAAAAGTTTTCACTTTGACTTTGGGGCAGAGTGATGTTGTGTATCTATAAAGCATGCACTCCCATGTTCCGCCACCAGGGATTGCATCCCCCTGAAGTTCCAAGGGATCGCAGCATCCCTTGGGAGCACTGCATATAAGCCGACCCCTAAGGCCTGTTCCTCACTCTGGAGTGTCTTAATAAAGACTGAGGTCACTGTTGCTTTAACCTCCCTGTGTGCAGTCTCATCTGTGTTAGGAACGCAACAAATAGCATCGCAGTTGGTGAGTTCAGTATGAAGGCAAGTTGAATGCCAATACATGTAATAGAGTGTTGGAGATAGCAGTCAATAGATTGCCTTGTACCTCTTCTTGATTTGCGGGAATGGAGTGGGGAAGCAGTTAAAGTGGAGCGTTTCCATTTCCTACTATGTTTCCTGTGAATCAGATATTTTAACACTTGGTATTTGGCTGAGGGTGAGGATCCCATAGGATTCCATTGGAGGCTTCATTAATAAATGCAAGTCAGGTTTAAACTAATGAAGGGGGGTGGGAGGATTCAGGAAAGAGTACATTTAAAAGCAGCAAGAGAAATGTCAAGGCTCTGGAGCAGAGCAGAATTTTGGGTAAAAATAAGCAGAGTGGGTCAGGAAGGGACAGAGAGAGTAACAAAGGTAATAGGGCATCAGTGACTAAGGTGACATCAGGGAAAAGTAGAAAAAAGTCAAAGCTAAAAGCACTATATCTGAATGCGTGAAGCATTCGCAACAAAATAGATGAATTAATAGCACAGATAGAAATGAATAGGTTTGATCTAATAGCCATTACGGAGAGGTGATTGCTAAGTGATCAATTTTGGGAATTGAATGTTCCAGGGTACTTAACTTTTAGAAGAGATAGGCAAAATGTAAAAGGAGGAGAGGTAGCCCTGATAATAAAGGATGGAATAAAGACAGTAGAGAGAAAGGATCTTAGCTCGGAAAATCAAGAAGTAGAATCAGTTTAGGTGGAGCTAAGAAACAGCAAGGAGCCAAAAACATTGGTGGGAATTGTCTATACGCCCCCAAAAAGTAGTTGTAATGTAGGGCAGAGTATAAATCAGGAAATTAGAGGTGCATGTAACAAGGATAATACAGTAATCATGGGGGACTTTAACCTGCATATAGACTGGGCAAACCAAATATGCAATAATAGTGTAGAGGTCAAATTCATGGAATGTATCCAAGATGATTTTCTAGATGAGTATGTTGTGGAACCAACCAGGGAACAGGCTATTTTATATCTAGCATTGTGCAATGAGAAAGGGTTAAGTCATAACCTTGCGATACAATTTTATATTGAGTTTGAAAGTGATTTAGTTAAAGCCGAAACCAGGGTCTTAAACCTAAATAAAGCAAACTACGTAGATGTGAGGGGCAAGTTGGCTAAGGTAATTGGGAAACTACGTTAAAAGGTATGACGCTAGACAAGCAATGGCTAGCATTTAAAGAATTATTAAATAATTTACAACAAACAAACATTCCTTTAAGTCACAAAAAACCCACAGGTAAAATGGCCAACTGTGGCAAACAAGAGAAGTTAAAGATAGTATTAGATCAAAGGAAGAGGTGTAATGGGATAAAAATGGTCACTAATGTGGATACTGAAGGTAGTGAATTGAGCTGACACATGGTCCAGATTGTATGTAAAACTCGCTTATGTATGTAAAACACGCTTATACACTTGCTTGAATGGGTTTTAAGAAGGGGAAGCTATGCAGCAAAGCTTGATGGTTAATGAACCATCCGTTGTATTAACCTTAGTACAGACTCATGGAAACTTACATATTCAGTACAGAACAAGGACAGTAAAATGTTTGGGAACATAGATTATAGCAGCATGGGAACAGGATGGTATTGGCTGGTAGTTTTGACTAGAGTTCTAGGGAGAGGGATAAGGAGGCACCACCCTGAGAAACAAAGTTAATCAACACATCATGAGGAACTGAGGCAAAGTTAACATCACTGAATAACACATTCCAGAAGGGTGACATGTGATGGGAGATGGACAGGTGGGGAAGAACCACTCAGAGCCAGTCTGATAAGGGTCAACAAATCAATGTAACTTCGCTGATAGCAGTAGGCCAATCGATGGTTTTGTAGGAGGGTCGCAGACCTTGAGAAACTGCATAATTGTAATTGTAAAACCTCTGATCAGAGAAGTGTTCATCGGAACCCTTCCCGAGCATGCTTGAATAAAAACCGGTTGAACCAAAGTTTTCAACTGAGTGATTCCGTGGTCGTTATACGAGAGGGCGGGTGTCGATTTCTTATATCAGGGAGTCCACCTTGAGAAAGAGAAGTCTTCTTCTTACCCCAACATTTGGAGCTGCGAGCAGGCTACAGACACTCTGACCCGAATGATGTGGCAGCTAGCTATTCCAGGGAGTATGCTCTTTTGTACCACCTGCAGAGCTGTAGCATTGACGGGGAAGGAGGTAATCTGAATGAAGAACTAAGAGGGGGTAATCTGTATAACTAAGTTATAGCGAACCAAGGTAGGGTAGGTGTATGTCCTGAAGCGTGACGGGTGACATGGTAATAACAGGGAGAAGCCTGAATTGATCATGCGTTGCTCAAACAAGAAAGAATACAACCTAAAGGGGTGGTGGGTGCCCAGGAAAAACTGGCCAGTGGGATGAGATGAAGACCCTGGGGAGGAGAGGGGGGTCTCTGAGATATGGACCAGAAGGGTCTCGAGTATAAATGCTACTAAGAAAGAATGTGAAAATAATCAAAAAAAACTTACGAGTTAAAAGCGACACAGAACCTGCAGCTTTTGTGCCGAGAAAGAGAAAATGTTTACGAAGGACTGGAGGAAGGCCATCAAAAGATTATTAAGTTACGATTCAAAGGTGGGGGGGGCGATGAGTCTGTATGTTTGTTCTAGCTCCCCTACTTTTTGGATATGGAGCGGTGTTAAAATGTTCATTGTGCACCTGGAATTGAATTAGATTTTAAGTTAGAAATGCAGGTTCAGAGTTAATTGGATTATTTATGGAAAATGAAATGCACAAAGGACGGGTTGTTTACAAAAGATAAAACCTCAACCTTGAAGCAAGAGTTGCTAAAAGAAAAACAAATTGAATGTTTAATTGGAGTAAAAAAAATGCGACTGTCTTATGTAATTTAAATTAACAATGGTAAATGACGTAACTTACTGGGTGATATTTTATATTGGCTATGTAAAAGATATTGTTTTAATTGGATTATTAAGGGCAAGTGGCCACGGTGAAATTCTGGTTCCTTTTCAAGGTATGAATATGAAACCTTCACCACATTGGAAAAGAGATAAAAGACGCACTATGTTGATAATGATTTTAAATTACGGGGAAGTTTCTACTTCAGTAAAGGAGATTTAAATTTCGGGTTTGAAAACCTTTTTAAAATGGATGCCGTATTCTGATATCGGGAAAGGTTTTAAAAGAAAGAATTACGCAAAGTCACATAATGATGTCATGCTTTCTTACAAACCTGCAAACAAGTTGACCCTTTACACTGATAGCTGTTTTATTTAGTTCACCAAACAAATTTAGCATCGCTGCATGGAATTAAAAAAATTACTGGACATTATTAATTTGGGTTTCTTAATTGGAAGTGAATTTTTTTCCCACATGCGAGAAGGAAAATAAAATTGTAATGGTGATAAAGAATTTTTTTTTAAATGTGTCATCTTTAATATGGAAAGAGTGAAGTAACATATCTAGAATACATCATAACACGAGGGAAAAGACAAATGCCCAAGGACAGAAAAGAGGCTATTAGATCGCTACCAAAGCCAGGGACCGTGAAAGGGGTCAGGCAGGTACAAGAGCTATTCAATACTGCCGAAATTTTATTCCCAAATATGCCGAGATGGCCCAACCTATACAGGACCTGATCAAATGGGGAAAACCTCCCAAGAGCCAGTAAACTGGGACCCTGATTAAGAAACAGCGTTCGTAAAGTTAAAACAAGCTCTCACAAGTGCTCCAGCCCTGGGATTACATGGGGACAGGCATAGGCCAGTGGCATAGTAATGTCGAGACATGTTATCCTACATACCCAGCATACCTTAGTAGAAGTGTTTAACACAGGAAGGCTAAAAATGGTATCTGACATACGAAGGGCTAGGTGGGAAGCAATGCTCTTACTCCCCCCCCCGCCGCCAACGGGACGGTAACAATTACTCAGGGAGAGGAGCATCAGTGTAGCCTGACAGGAGAAGACAGGGGAAGTAGTCAGGCTAGTGAAAGCCCGCTTGAGGAGGCAGACATGGATGTATATGTAGATGGGTCTTGGCGCTATAGCAATGGGACACCATGGACGCAGTGACTAACTAACCGGTGGCAACCGGGAAATATTGTTTTTTTGCAGGAGTTTTGTGCTCATGGGAACAATGTGGGGTAACTCATCCTCATATCTAGGACAACAGGCTGAGGGATGGCAAGACCTGTATTACAGGGACGCAGGCAACATTAGATGTGATAAAGAATCAAAAACACTGACAGTGACGGATGGAGCAACAGTGGACTTAAATTGCAGCATCGGAATAACGGGCATAAAACAATGTAACCAGGAAACGAAACATCATTGGAGATGGGCAGTAATACGGGACCAATAATTAGTGTGAATACGGTATGTTTTATAACCAGGAGGTGGGGGGGGGACAAAGATACTGCACCCCGGGGAAGGGGCTGCAGATTTCACTCAACATCTATAATGGTGATGGAGTGATATCTCCCGAGATAGACCCACCACCACGGCCCCAGCTAGTACTTTAACAACAGTGAGCACTACCAGGGCCCTGACCACCACACCCCCAGTGCCACCAATGTGTCCAACTATGAACACCGGGGAAAAAGGGGGATTGGTAATAAGGCAGACCAATGATAAGATACACTTCGGGGTACGTCAGCGAATAATTTAACAGACTTACCCATCCCCAGCTTCTACGGGTCAAAACTGGAAGCCTATATAAAAACCTGACCCTGCGAGCACTGAAGGCACTGAATCAAAAGCCATGAAGTTTAATGTGGAAAGAGGGTCAGATAAAAAGCGGGACTGGGGAAAAAGAGGAATACTAGAAATGATAGGCGTGGAATACGCGGCGAGAGTTGCGACGGTAAATACTATAGACCTGCACACGATAAATGATCAGGTCAGCGCCCTAACCCGAACCTTACAAGGATTGTTGGAGAAGGAATTGTCACACATTGCGAGACCACGTCAGAACTAGAGTGGAAAGAAACTTGAGCTGAACCATACAGACAGAAATAGTATGTGCAGGGTACAGTGCATGGTTACTCGGTGGTATACAACACAACCTAGAGCAACTTCAAAATGGAAAGGTGCGGGATTGGATAACACTTGATGTATTTACCAACTGGACCTTGGACAAAAACATGACTCATGCATGTGTGGTGCGGAGAAACAGTCATGCTTGGATCCCAAAGGTCAGATGTGTAACCGGACATTTAAATCTATACCACAGTATGATGTGACAAAGGGAGATCCCCTATACCAAATAAATAATATAGAGGATATAAGAAATCAAATTCGCATATGGTACCATGACAATCCAGATATGTAATTGAAGAGAGCAACAGTACTAAGAGTCTCAGCACAGATGATTGTTATAAAAATAACCAAGTTATTTTATGTCGCGATCCACTACGAATGCTCAAAGATGACTGTGGATATAGCCAAATTGACGGGTGCACCTGGAGTTTCACCCCCCCCTAGCATGGGACTACGAAACTATCGCTGTTCCACGAGGAAATGGGGAATGGTGTGTGAGCACCACAGCGACTGAGATGACGGTCACAAATAAGGGAGGAGATACCTTGTGCGCCATCAATGGATACGGACTTCTGCTTTACTCCGCACGTTTAAAGGGATACGTTATAAACCTTGAACTAAAGGAAGAAACCATCAATGGGGCAATGATAAACGCTATCCGAGAAGGATATGAGAAGGCCATCCAGCCTGAAGGAAAACCGATAATCCGATCTGAATGAGGAACAAACTCGACTGGAGCAGTGAATTGAACATAATATCTGAAGCAACATAGAGAAGACCCCAGGTGGGGGAAGATCAGGAAAGATAGAAGTAACAGAGGATACCCCAGGCGGGGCAGAATTCAAACACTGAGAAAATGGAATGCTGGACTCAATGTGCATCCGTGGATACGGATAGTGTCACATGTACTGGTTTTAGTGCAAGGGATCATACTGGTCATCTTGCTATTGTTAGTCTGTAAAAGGTGTAACCAACGTAAGAGGCAGGCCATAGCCTGAACTATAGTTAAAGCATTGAATAAAGGGAATATAGACTGTCCGGCAGAAAGGACTTATCTAATATAACCTTGATGGGAAAGCCAACAGATGGGTCCTGCAGTTCAGGAAGTAGCGCTACCCAAGCGAAAGGACAACCCTGGAGGCTCACCCATGAGGAATTAATTGGGAAATGGCCTATCTTGGGCATATAGCCAAGGGCCATTACGGGGGATAGTAAGGGGATAAAAAATGGTCACTAAAGTGGATACTGAAGGTAGTGAATTGATCTGACACATGGTCCAGATTGTATATAAAACTCGCTTATGTATGTAAAGCATGCTTATACACTTGCTTGAATGGGTTTTAAGAAGGGGAAGCTAGACAGCAAAGCTTGATGGTTAATGAACCATCTGTTGTATTAACCTTAGTACAGACTCATGGAAACTTACATATTCGGTACAGAACAAGGACAGTAAAATGTTTGGGAACATAGATTATAGCAGCATGGGAAGAGGATGGTATTGGCTGGTAGTTTTGACTAGAGTTCTTGGGAGAAGGATAAGGAGGCACCACTCTGGGAAACAAAGTTAATCAACATGTCATGAGGAACTGAGGCAAAGTTGACACCACTGAATAACACATTCCAGAAGGGTGACATGTGATGGGAGATGGACAGGTGGGGAAGAACCACTCAGAGCCAGTCTGATCAGGGTCAACAAATCAATGTAACTTTGCTGATAGCAGTAGGCCAATCGATGGTTTTGTAGGAGGGTCGCAGACCTTGAGAAACTGCATAATTGTAATTGTAAAACCTCTGATCGGAGAAGTGTTCATCGGAACCCTTCCCGAGCATGCTTGAATAAAAACCGGTTGAACCAAAGTTTTCGTCTGAGTGATTTCGTGGTCACTATATGAGAGGGCGGGTGTAGATTCCTTATATCAGGGAGTCCCCAACAGAGGCTTATAATGTTGCCAAAAAGACCATTAAGCCTGAGGATTGGGAGGATTTTAGAATTCAGCAAAGGAGAACCAGAAAATCGATAAAGAAAGGGAAAATAGAATATGAGAGTAAACTAGTGAAAGACATAAAAACAGATGATAAAAGCTTCTATAGGTATGTAAAACGGAAAAGATTAGCAAAAGGAAATGTGTGTCCCTGAGGCAGGAGAAATTGTAATGGAGAATAAGGAAATGGCAGAGCAATTAAGCAAAAGCTTTGTGTCTGTCTTCATGGAAGAAGCCACAAAAAATCCCTCAGAAATAGTGGAGAACCAAGGGTCCAGCGAGAATGAGGAAATTAAAGAAATTAGTATTAGTAAAAAAAAAACAACACTGGAGAAATTAATGGGACTGAAAGCTGATAAATCCCCTGGACTTAATGGCCTACATCCTCGGGTTTTGAAAGAGGTGGTTATAGAGATAGTGGATTCATTGGTTATCATCTTTCAAAATTCCATAGATTCTAGAATGGTTCCCACAGTTTAGAAGGTAGCTAATGTAACCCCACTATTTAAGAAAGGAGGGAGAGAGAAAACGTGGAACTATAGATCAGTTAGCCTGACATCAGCAGCAGGGAAATTGCTTGAATTTATTATTAAGGACGTGGTAACAGGGTACTTAGAAAATAATAATAATAGGATTGGGCAGAGTCAACATGGATTTATGAACGGGAAATCATGTTTAATGAATCTGTTGGAGATTTTTGAGGTTGTAACTAGTAGAATAGATAAGGGGGAACCAGTGGATGTGGTGTATTTGGATTTTCGGAAGGCATTGATGGTAATATACTAGCAGGAATTGAAGATTGGTTAACTGACAGAAAATAGAGAGTGGGAATAAACAGGTAATTTTCAGGTTGGCAGGCTGTAATTAGTGGGGTCCCGCAAGAATCGGTGCTTAGGCCCTAGTTATTCACAATCTATATCAATGATTTGTCTGAAGGGACCAAATGTAATAAGTTTGCTGATGATACAAAGCTAGGTGGGAATGTAAGTTGTGAGGAGGATCCAAAGAGACTTCAAGGGGATATAGACATCATCATCATAGGCAGTCCCTCGGAATCGAGGAAGACTTGCTTCCACTCTTAAAAATGAATCCTTAGGTGGCTGAACAGTCCAATACAAGAACCACAGTCCCTGTCACAGGTGGGACAGATAGTCATTGAGGGACAGGTTTGCTGCACGCTCTTTCCGCTGCCTGCGCTTGATTTCTGCATGCTCTCGGCGATGAGACTCGAGGTGCTCGGTGCCCTCCCGATGCACTTTCTCCACTTAGGGCGGTCTTTGACCAGGGACTCCTAGGTGTCAGTGGGGATGTTGCACTTTTTCACATTTCCTTTGGGGATATAGACAAGCTAAGCGAATGGGCAAGAACATGGCAAATGGAATATAATGTGGAGCAATGTTAAGTTATCCACTTTGGTAGGAAAAATAGAAAAGCAGAGAATTATCTACCCAAAGAGCTCTGGAGGCTCAGTCTTTGTGTATATTTAAGACAAAGATTGATAGATTTTTCAATATTAAAGGAATTAAGGGGTATGGAGACAGTGAAGGCAAGTGGAGTTGAGGTAGAAGATCAGCAATGATCTTATTGAATGGCGGAGCAAGCTCGAGGGGCCAAATAGCCTACTCCTGCTCCTAATTGTTATGTTCTCATGTTCAATGACGTACACGGGACCCCGATGGAATTGTAACCTGTTCCTGAGCGGAGTGCCCGCCACAGCCGCCCCGCCAGATGAACCTGTCAGAAAGCCAGTGAGGGAGGCCTGCTACGGTAAGGTTTTTAAAAAACTTTCCTTAATGGGGCCCAGAGCAGCAGGAGTGCCTGCCTCCCCAGCCTTGCCCCTCCACAAGACGCTTGGAACAGCCTCCTTCACACTCCGATGTTGCTGCCAGCCGCCTTCCCTCAGGCTGCCTGAGCTTCAGCTCCTGCCCTCCATCAGCTTGTGCCAGCTTCCTGCTGGCATTTAGAGTTTGCAGTGATTTCTATTATTATAATTGCAGAAATTATGTTGTAGCAAAGATCATGTCCAATAAATGAGATGGATTCCAGCCTCACTTGACCATGTTACATCTTAAAACTTATTTACATAGTTCTGTAAATAGGTTTGGAAAGCTCGGAAGTATGTAACGTTGGCATTATGAGGCTCTGATTTTTGAAACCTTAAATATCCTAAACATTCATCCCTACTAGTTACCAAATTTCCTTCCCAGGGCAGCACATTTTTGTGGTATTTGGTGCTATCTGTTCTGAAAAAAATCTGATTTTAAAGGAATGCAAGCTTTATTTGCCAATACTTTTGATATGGGACGAATCAACTAAAATAGAATTGTTCTGTAAAACTATTTAAATAGATAGCATTGCTGTTATTTTCCTCCAAACATTTCACAACTATAAAGAACTTGTACTGAGGCACTAATGCAATTTAGCTTAGAAAAAATGTAAATTTTACAGCATAATATTTTGATATATGAAATGAAATATATATATATATATAATATATATGAAATGAGCTTCTGACCACATATCTGTGTCATAACTAAAGTCGCCTATTTCCACGTCCATAACACCGCCTGACTCCACCCTTGGCTCAGCTCATCCACTGCTGAAACCTCATTCATAACTTTGTTACCTCTTGACTTGACTATTCCAATGCACTACTGGCTGGCCTCCCACGTTCCACCCTACATAAACTAGAGGTGATCCAAAACTCGGCTGCCCATGTCCTAACTCACAACAAGTCCCGTTCACCCATCACCCTTATGCTCGCTAACCTACATTGGTTACTGGTTAAGAAACACCTCGATTTCAAAATTCTAATTATTGTTTTCAAATCCCTCCATGGCCGTGCCCCTCCCTATCTCTGTAATTTCCTCCAGCCCCACAACCCCCTGAGATATCAGCTCTCCTCTAATTCTGCCCTTTTAAGCATCCTGATTATAATCGCTCAACCTTTGGAGCCTTCAGCTGCCTGGGCCCTAAGCTTTAGAACTCCTTCCCTAAACCTCTCTGCCTCTCTACCTCTCATTCCTCCTTTAAGATCCTCCTTCAAACCTACCTCTCTGACCAAGTTTTTGGTCATCTGCCCTAATTTCTCCTTGTGTGGGTCGGTGTCTAATTTTGTTTTATAACACTCCTGTGAAGTGCCTTGGGACATTTTACTATGTTAAAGGGGCTATATAAATGTAAGTTGTATATAAGTTCACAAGAGTGTTAATATTTAGCAATGAATTGTGTTTAAGGTAGTTAGAGCACTTTCTAGTGTTTACAACAATAACAACAATTTGTATTTATACAGTGCCTTTAACGTAGCAAAATGACCCAAGGTGTTTCACAAGAGTGTTATAAAACTTTGACGGAAGCCTTGGAATAACAATGTGAACAGCTAAAAGCAGCAGTTTGCGCCATTTCTCCAGGGGTTTTCGCCGATCTTCCACTGACTTTATGGCGAAAGGTTAGGAGAACCCTGTGGAAACTCTATTCCTTAATCTTCCACCCAGGTTGCAGTAGGAGATCCGGAGTACAATCACGGGAACTCCAGATGTAAGTAACAGAGTGTATTGATAAAACAAACGCAGTGGATATTGCAAATATCAGTTTACCAAAGGCTTTTCGTGAGGTGCAGCATAGCAAGCTTGTTGATAGTTGAGGCGCATTTTATTGGGGAAATGTGGCACCATGGATAGAAAGTTAGCTAGAGGAAAGAAAGCAGTGAGCAATGGTTGTTGGATTTTTTTCAGATTCGAGAGAGGTAAACAGTGGTGTTCACCGCGGGTAAGTGTTAGGACCATTGCTCACAAATATAAATATCAAAATTAACTTGATCTGAGGACGGGGGCGCAATATCCAAAGTTGGAGACACAAATATGGCGAGTATGGTTAACTGTGAGGAGGACTGTAGGTGACTTTGGGGGAACATAGAGAAGTTAATAGATTGGGCCAATACAATGTCAGATAGATTTTAAGGGGGCGAAAAGTGAGGTAATACATTCTGGGAGGTACAACAAGGAGAGGATGTATAGATTAAATGCTAAGATTTTTAACGAGCAATGTGGTTTAGGGGTTCAGATACACAAATCTTTAAAGGTGGGAGAGCAATTTAAAGATAAAGCTGTAAAAATATAATTCGGGAATCCTAGGTTTAATGAACGGGGCAAAGAATTGAGGTACTGTTAGACCTGTATAATTCATTGGTTAGGTTTGCCATTGAAGTATTGTATCGAGCTTTGTGCATCCTATTTTAGGACGGATGTCAAGGCTATGGAGGGGCTACATAAGAGATTAATTGGAATGATTCCAGTAACGAGAAGCTTTACTTGTAGTGAGAGACAAGAGAAAATAGGGTGCTTTTTTAGAAACATAGAAACATAGAAAATAGGTGCAGCTGCAGGCCATTCGGCCCTTCGAGCCTGCAACACCATTCAATATGATCATGGCTGATCGTACAACTTCAGTACCCCACTCCCGCCTTCTCTCCATACATAGAAACATAGAAACATAGAAAATAGGTGCAGGAGTAGGCCATTTGGCCCTTCGAGCCTGCACCACCATTCAATAAGATCATGGCTGATCATTCCCTCAATACCCCTTTCTTACTTTCTCTCCATACCCCTTGATCCCCTTAGCAGTAAGGGCCATATCTAACTCCCTCTTGAATATATCCAATGAAATGGCATCAACAACTCTCTGCGGCAGGGAATTCCACAGGTTAACAACTCTCTGAGTGAAGAAGTTTCTCCTCATCTCAGTCCGAAATGGCCTACCCCTTATCCTAAGACTATGTCCCCTGGTTCTGGACTTCCCCAACATCGGAAACATTCTTCCCGCATCTCACCTGTCCAGTCCCGTCAGAATCTTATACGTTTCTATGAGATCCCCTCTCATCCTTCTAAACTCAGTGAATAAAGGCCCAATTGATCCAGTCTCTCCTCATATGACAGTGCAGCCATCCCTGGAATTAGTCTGGTGAACCTTCGCTGCACTCCCTCAATAGCAAGAATGTCCTTCCTCAGATTAGGAGACCAAAACTGAACACAATATTCCAGGTGAGGCCTCACTAAGGTCCTGTACAACTACAGTAAGACCTCCCTGCTCCTATACTCAAATCCCTAGCTATGAAGGCCAACATACCATTTGCCTTCTTCACCGCCTGCTGTACCTGTATGCCAACTTTCAGTGACTGATGAACCATGACACCCAGGTCTCGTTGCACCTCCCCTTTTCCGAATCTGCTGCCATTCAGATAATATTTTGCCTTCGTGTTTTTGCCCCCAACATGGATAACCTCACATTTATCCACATTATACTGCATCTGCCATGCATTTGCCCACTCACCTAACCTGTCCAAGTCACCCTGCAGCCTCTTAGCGTCCTCCTCACAGCGCACACCGCCACCCAGTTTAGTGTCATCTGCAAACTTAGAGATATTACACTCAATTCCTTCATCTAAATCCTTAATGTATATTGTAAAGAGCTGGGGTCCCAGCACTGAGCCCTGCGGCACTCCACTAGTCACTGCCTGCCATTCTAAAAAGGACCCGTTTATCCCGACTCTCTGCTTCTTGTCTGCCAACCAGTTCTCTATCCACGTTAGTACATTACCCCTAATACAATGCGCTTTGATTTTGCACACCAATCTCTTGTGCGGGACCTTATCAAAAGCCTTTTGAAAGTCCAAATACACCACATCCACTGGTTCTCCCTTGTCCACTCTGTGAGTTACATCCTCAAAAAATTCCAGAAGATTCATCATGCATGATTTCCCTTTCATAAATCCATGCTGACTTGGTCCGATCCTGTCACTGCTTTCCAAATGTGCTGCTATTTCATCCTTAATGACTGATTCCAACATTTTCCCCACTATTGATGTCAGGCAAACTGGTCTATAATTATCCGTTTTCCCACTCCCTCCTTTTTTAAAAAGTGATGTTACATTAGCTACCCTCCAGTCCATAGGGACTGATCCAGAGTCGATAGACTGTTGGAAAATGATCACCAATGCATCCATTATTTCTAGGGCCACTTCCTTAAGTACTCTGGGATGCAGACTATCAGGCCCTAGGGATTTATCTGCCTTCAATCCCATGAATTTCCCTAACACAATTTCCCAACTAATAAGGATATCCTTCAGTTCCTCCTTCTCACTAGACCCGCTGTCCCCTAGTACATTCGGAAGGTTATTTGTGTCTTCCTTCGTGAAGACAGAACTGAAGTATTTGTTCAATTTGGCTGCAATTTCTTTGTTCCCCATTATAAATTCACCTGAATCCGACTGCAAGGGACCTATGTTTGTCTTCACTAATCTTTTTCTCTTCACATATTTATAGAAGCTTTTGCAGTCAGTTTTTATGTTCCCTGCAAGCTTCCTTTCGTACTCTATTTTCCCCCTCTTAATTAAACCCTTAGTCCTCCTCTGTTGAATTCTAAATTTCTCCCAGTCCTCAGGTTTGTTACTTTTTCTAGCCAATTTATATGCCTCTTCCTTGGTTTTAACAATATCCTTAATTTCCCTTGTTAGCCACGGTTGAGCCACCTTCCCCGTTTTATTTTTACTCCAGGCAGGGATGTACAATTGCTGAAGTTCATCCATGTGATTTTTAAATGTGTGCCATTGCTTATCCACCGTCAACCCTTTAAGTATCCTTTGTCAGTCTATTCTAGCCAATTCACACCTCATACCGTCGAAGTTACCTTTCCTTAAGTTCAGGACCCTAGTTTCCGAATTAACTGTGTCACTCTCCATCTTAATAAAGAGTTCGACCATATTATGGTCACTCTTCCCCAAGGGGCCTCGCACAACAAGATTTCTAATTAGTCCCTTCTCATTACACATCACCCAGTCGAGGATGGCCAGCTCTCGAGTTGATTCCTCGACATATTGGTCTAGAAAACCATCCCTAATACACTCCAGGAAATCCTCCTCCACCGCATTGCTACCAGTTTGGTTAGCCCAATCAATATGTAGATTAAAGTCACCCATGATAACTGCTGTACTTTTATTGCACACATCCCTTATTTCTTGTTTTATGCTGTCCCCAGCCTCACTACTATTGTTTGGTGGTCTGTACACAACTCCCACTAGCGTTTTCTGGCCTTTGGTATTCCGCAGCTCCACCCATACCAATTCCACATCATCCAGGCTAATTACTATTGCATTAATTTCCTCTTTCACCAGCAACGACACCCCGCCTCCTTTTCCTCTCTGCCTATCCTTCCTAAATGTTGAATACCCCTGGATGTTGAGTTCCCAGCCTTGGTCACCCTGGAGCCATGTCTCCGTGATGCCAATTACATCATATCCATTAACTGCTGTCTGCGCAGTTAATTCGTCCACCTTATTCCGAATACTCCTCGCATTGAGGCACAGAGCCTTCAGGCTTGTCTTTTTAACACACTTTGTCCCTTTAGAATTTTGCTGTAATGTGGACCTTTTTGTTTTTTGCCTTGGGTTTCTCTGCCCTCCACTTTTACTATTCTTCTTTCTATCTTTTGCTTCTGCCTCCATTTTATTTCCCTCTGTCTCTCTGCATAGGTTCCCATCCCCCAGCCATGTTAGTTTAACTCTTCCCAAACAGCACTAGCAAACACTCCCCCTAGGACATTGGTTCCGGTCCTGCCCAGGTGCAGACCGTCCAGTTTGTACCAGTCCCCCAGAACCGGTTCCAATGTCCCAGGAATTTGAATCCCTCTCTTCTGCACCACTCCTCAAGCCATGTTTTCATCTGAGCTATCCTGCGATTCCTACTCTGACTAGCACATGGCACTGGTAGCAATCCTGAGATTACTACTTTTGAGGTCCTACTTTTTAATTTAGCTCCTAGCTCCCTAATTTCATCTTGTAGGACCTACATGCACCACGACAACCAGCTGTTCATCCTCCCTTTTCAGAATGTCCTGCACCCGCTCAGAGACATCCTTGACCCTTACACCAGAGAGGCAAAATACCATCCTGGAGTCTCGGTAGCAGCCGCAGAAACGCCTATCTGTTTCCCTTACAATCGAATCCCCTATCACTATAGCTCTCGCACTCTTTTTCCTGCCCTCCTGTGCAGCAGAGCCAGCCACGGTGCCATGAACTTGGCTGCTACTGATCCCCCCTGATGAGTCATCCCCCTCAACAGTACCCAAAGCGGTGTATCTGTTTTGCAGGGGGATGACCGCAGGGGATCCCTGCACTGCCTTCCTTGCACTGCTCTTCCTGTTGGTCACCCATTTACTATTCATGTCATTCTCAGCATCGTGGATGCTCCAGAGTTCATCCACCCGCAGCTCCAGTGCCGCAATGCGGCCCGCCAGGAGCTGGAGGCGGATGCACTTCCCGCAAGCGTTCCTGACTTCCCACATCGTACAGGAGGAGCATAACACGTGTCCGAGCTGTCCTGCCATGACTTAACCCTTAGATACCCCCTGATCCCCTTAGCCGTAAGGACCACACCTAACTCTCTCTTGAATATATCCAACGAACTGGACTCAACAATTTTCTGTGGTAGAGAATTCCACAGATTCACCACTCTCTGGATAAAAAAGTTTCTCTTCATCTCGGTCCTATATGGCTTACCCCTTATCCTTAGACTGTGACCCCTGGCTGTGGACTTCGGGGTTCTTCCTGCATCTAACCTGCCCAGTACCGTCATAATTTTATATGTTTCTATGAGATCCCCTCTCATTCTTCTAAATTCCAGTGAGTATAAGCCTAGCTGATCTAGTCTTTCTTCATATGTCAGTCCTGCCATCCCGGGAATTAGTCTGGTGAACCTTCGCTGCACTCCCTCAATAGCAAGCACGTCCTTCCTCAGATTACGAGACCAAAACTGCACACAATACTCAAGGTGTGCTCTCACCAAGGCCATGTACAACTGCAGCAAGACCTCCCTGCTCCTATACTCAAATCCTCTCGCTATGAAGGCCAGCATGCTATTTGCTTTCTTTACTGCCTGCTGTACCTGCATGCCTACCTTCAGTGACTGATGTACCATGACACCCAGGTCTCGTTGCACTTCTCCTTTTACTAATCTGTCACCATTCATTTCTCCACCATAATCTGCCTTCTTGTTTTTGCCACCAAAATGGATAACCTCACATTTATATTGCATCTGCCATGCATTTGCCCATTCACCTAACCTGTCCAAGTCCCCCTGCAGACTCTTAGCATCCTCCTCACAGCTCACATTGCCACCCAGCTTAGTGTCATCTGCAAACTTGGAGATATTACATTCAATTTCTTCGTCTAAATCATTAATGTATATTGTAAACAGCTGGGGTCCCAGCACTGAACCCTGCGGCACCCCTCTAGTCACTGCCTGCCATTCTGAAAACGACCCATTTATTCCAACTCTTTGCTTCCTGTCTACCAATCAGTTGTCTATCCACATCAATACATTACCCCCAATATCATGTGCCTTAATTTTGAACACCAATCTCTTGTGTGGGACCTTGTCAAAAGCCTTTTGAATGTCCAAATACACCACATCCACTGGTTCTCCCTTATCCACTCTGCTAGTTACATCCTCAAAAAATTCTAGAAGATTTGTCAAGCATGATTTCCCTTTCATAAATCCATGCTGACTTGGACCAATCCTGTCACTGCTTTCCATATGTGCTGCTATTACATCTTTAATAATTGATTCCAGCATTTTCCCCACCACCGATGTCAGGCTAACCGATCTATAATTCCCTGTTTTCTCTCTTCCCTCCTTTTTTAAAAAGTGGAGTTACTCTCCAATCCGTAGGAACTGATCCAGAGTCCATGGAATTTTTGAAAATGACCACCATCTACTATTTCTAGGGCCACTTCCTTAAGTACTCTGGAATGCAGACTATCAGGCCCTGGGGATTTATCGGCCTTCAGTCCCATCAGTTTCCCTAACACCATTTCCTGACTAATAAGGATTTCCCTCAGTTCCTCCTTCCCGCTCGACCCTTGGTCCCCTTGTATTTTTGGGAGGTTATTCGTGTCTTCCTTAGTGAAGACAGAACCAAAATATTTTTTCAATTGGTCTGCCATTTTCTTTTTCCCCATTATGAATTCACCTGATTCTGACTGCAAGGGACCTACATTAGTCTTCACTAATCATTTTCTCTTCACATATCTATAGAAGCTTTTGCAGTCAGTTTTTATGTTTCCTGCAAGCTTACTCTCATACTCCTATTTTCCCCCTCCTAATTAAACCTTAGTCCTTCTCTGCTGAATTCTAAATTTCTCCCAGTCCTCAGGTTTGCTGCTTTTTCTAGCCAATTTATATGCCTCTTCCTTGGATTTAACATTATCCCTAATTTCCATTTTTAGCCATGGTTGAGCCACCTTTCCTGTTTTATTTTTACGCCAGACAGGGATATACAATAGTTGTAATTCATCCATGTGATCTTTAAATGTCTGCCATTGCCTATTCACCATCAACCCTTTGAGTATCATTCGCCAGTCTATCCTAGTCAAATCACACCTCATAACATCGAAGTTTCCTTTCTTTAAGTTCAGGACTCTAGTCTCTGAATTAACTGTGTCGCTCTCCATCTTAATGAAGAATTCTACCATATTATGCTCACTCTTCCCCAATTGGCCAAGCATGATCAGAATGCTAATTAATTCTCTCTCGTTACACAAGACCCAGTCTAGGATGGCCTGCTCTCTAGTTGGTTTCTCGACATATTTGTCTAGAAGACCATCCCTTATACACTCCAGAAAATCCTCCTCCACAGTATTGCTACCAGTTTGGTTAGCACAATCAATATGTAGATTAAAGTCACCCATGTTAACTGCTGTACCCTTATTGCACGTGTCCCTAATTTCTTGTTTGATGCCATCCCCAACCTCCCTACTACTGTTTGGTAGTCTGTACACAACTCCCACTAACGTTTTCTGCCCTTTCGTGTTTTGCATCTCTACCCATATAGATTCCACATCATCCAAGCTAATGTCCTTCCTTACTATTACGTTAATCTCCTCTTTAACCATTAACGCTACCCCACCTCCTTTTCCTTTCTGTCTATCCTTCCTGAATATTGAATACCCCTGGATATTGAGTTCCCAGCCTTGGTTAACCTGGAGCCATGTCTCCATAATCCCAATTACATCATGTCCGTTAACAGCTATCTGCGCAGTTAATTCATCCGCCTTATTAAGAATGTTCCTCGCATTGAGACTTAGAGCCTTCAGGCTTGTTTTTTTTTAGCACTCTTTGTCCTTTTAGAATTATATTGTATTGTGGCCCTTTTGATTTTTGCCCTTGATTTCTCTGCCCTCCACTCTTGTTTTTCTCCTACCTACCTTTTTCTTCTGCCCCCTTTTTACTTCCCTCTGCCTCCCTGCATAGGTTCCCATCCCCCTGCCACATTAGTTTAACCCCTCCCCAACAGCACTAGCACACACTCCACCTATGACATAGGTTCCAGTCCTGCCCAGGTGCAGACCGTCCGCTTTGCACTGGTCCCACCTCTCCCAGAACTGGTTCCAATGTCCCAGGAATTTGAATCCCTCCTCCTTGCACCATTCCTCAAGCCACGTATTCATTTGAATTATCCTGCAATTCCTACTCTGACTAGCACGTGGCACTGGTAGCAATCCTGAGATTACTACCTTTGAGGTCCTACTTTTTAATTTAACTCCTCGCTCCCTAAATTCAGCTTGTAGGACCTCATCCCGTTTTTTACCCATATCATTGGTACCTATATGCACCACGACAACTGGCTGTTCCCCCTTCCCCTCCAGAATGCGCTGCAGCTCCTCCGAGACATCATTGACCCTTGCACCAGGAAGGCAACATACCATCCTGGAGTCTTGTTTGCAGCCGCAGAAACACCTATCTGTTCCCCTTACAGTAGAATCCCCTATCACTATAGCTCTCCCACTCTTTTTCCTGCCCTCCTGTGCAGCAGAGCCACCCATGGTGCCATGAACTTGGCTCCTGCTGCCTTCCCCTGATGAGTCATCTCCCCTAACAGTACCCAAAACGGTGTATCCATTTTGGAGGGAGATGGCCGCAGGAGACCCCTGCACAACCTTCCTTCCACTGCTCTGCCTGATGGGCACCCATTCCCTATTTGGCTGTGTAACCTTTACCTGCAGTGTGACCAACTCACTAAACGTGCTATTCATGACATCCTCAGCATCGCGGATGCTCCAGAGTGAGTCCATGCACAGCTCCACTGCCGCAATGCGGTCTGTCAGGAGCTGCAGCTGGATACACTTCCTGCACACATAGTAGTCAGGGACACTGGAAGCATCCCTGATTTCCCACATAGCACAGGTGGAGCATAACATGGTTCTAGGCTCTCCTGCCATGACTTAACCCTTAAATTACTTAATTTGGCAACAATGCCAAAGGTTACCTACTGATACGAAAAGAAAAGAAGTGGAGCAGGGAAGATTAAGAGGAGGTCTGATGGAGATGTTCAAAATTATGGGGGGCTTTGATACGGTAAATAGATAAGATTGTTTTCATTGGTCTGTGAGTTGGTAACTAAAGGCATGCACTTAAGATCAGTGGTGAAGGGTTGCTGGAGCATAGAATGCACTTCCAGAATAGTGGTGAAAGCAGAATCCATAGTAGCTTTTAAAAGTGAAGTGGATAAATATTAGAAAAAGAAGAATTTAAAAGAGTCTCAGGAATTGTTTTTTTCAGAGAGCCAATACACATGGGACAAAATGACTGGCCATCCTCTGTGCTGTTAAATTTTATGAATTTATGGTTGTATTTATTGGGCTCAGAGCCATGGATTCCTATAGCCAAAATGTGACTGATTCAATGGTGTCATCACAGGAATCAGCCAAGAGTTGGATGCTCTGTGGGGGAGAGGTGGCTTATGTTCACAAACACTATTGCATATAGATTAACACAGCTTGTACACCAGCGATACAGCTGAGCCACTCACAATTTTATAATACAATAATTATTCATGAAGTTCACAGAGATTTGGGACAATTTCACATTTTACCGTAAAAATAATTCTAAACCATTCAGAAACTGTATTATTGAAAGATCTTGGCTCTTCAAGACTTTTACTGTAAGTGAGTTTGCTTAGCATATCAGCAACCGGGGGCCACTCAAGCAGAGCATTACTAAAACAGGAAAACAGGAGTTTCAATTCAGTGATACTCTGCAGCACTAAACTGAAAGTGAGAGTGGGAAGGGTAAGCATGGCAGCTGCCCAGAGGAGTCGACATGGAGCTCAGTTAATGTTGATCCTGCATGCTACTTAGAATCCAGTGCAAAGCCCGCTCCCCAATAGGCAGATTGATGATCTGGTGGTGGAAAATCAGGCGGGGTAGCCGAATGTGTAGGGCCTGCAGCAGCACGTTAAAACGGAGAGGTAATGTGTCAGAAATGGAAAGAAGCAGTACTTTACACCAGAAGGTAACGTGTGCAGAACCTACAGCAACTAATACATTTGAAAGTCGTTGAGACTTAAAGCCACAACTGGCTGCCATAGAAATGTCCCCCAAACCTCCATCCAGTTCGTCTCCTGACGTACTGAATTCAAATTCAATTGGAGGGTGAGAAAGTTGGGTCTCAAACCAATGTCCTAAGCTTAAATAAAGGCGATTATAAAGGTATGAAGGCAGAGTTGGCTAAAGCGGACTGGGAAAATAGATTAAAGGGTAAATGGTTGATAAGCAGTGGCAGACATTTAAGGAGATATTTCAGAACTCTCAGCAAAGATTTATCCCAGTGAGAAGGAAAGACTTTAAGAGAAGGGAGAATCATCCATTGCTAACTGAGGAAGTAAGGGATGGTATCAAATTGAAAACAATGGCATCCAATGTTGCCAAAATTAGTGGGATTAGAGGATTGGGAATTTTTTTAAAACCAGCAAAAGACGAATAAAAAATAAATAAAGGGAAGATAAATTATGCAAGAAATTTAAAAACAGACAGTAAGAGCTTCTACAGGTATATAAAAAGGAAGAGAGTAGCTAAAGTAAACGTTGGTCCCTTAGAGGATGAGACTGGGGAATTAATAATGGGAACAGGGAAATGGCAGAGACTTTGAACAAATATTTTGTATCAGTCTTTATGGTAGAAGAAACTATAAACATCCCAATAATAGATTATCAAGGGGTTATAAGGAGGGGGGAAACAATCACTATCAGTAAAGAAAAAGTACTCGGTAAAATAATGGGACTAAAAGTGGACAAGTCTCCTGGACCTGATGGCTTACATCCTAGTGTCTTAAAAGGAGTGGCAGCAGAGATAGTGGATGCATTGGTTGCAATCTACCAAAATTTCCTGGATTCTGGAGAGGTCCCAGCAGATTGGAAAACCGCAAATGTAACGCCCCTATTTAAAAAAGAAGGGAGACAGAAAGCAGGAAACTATAGACCAGTTAGCCTAACATCTGTCATTCGGAAAATGCTAAAGTTCATTATTAAGGAAACAGTAGCAGGACATTTGGAAAAGGATAATACAGTCAAGCAGAGTCAGCATGGTTTTATAAAAGGGAAATCATGTTTGACAAATTTGCTGGAGTTCTTTGAAGAAGTAATGAGTAGGGTGGATAAGGGGGAATCAGTGGATGTGGTGTATTTGGATTTCCAGAAGGCATTCAATAAAATGCCACATAAAAGGTTATTGCACAAGATAAAAGTTCACAGGGTTGGGGGTAATATATTAGCAGGGATAAAGGATTTGCTGTAAGAATAAAAGTGTTTAGTAATGATAACATTGATTCCATATTTATATATATTTATAAATGTTAAAAGTGTAGATTATATGAAAAGACAAATTTGAAGAGACAAAATGGATACCTTCCCCAAGTTCATGTCTCCTGGCTGGGCAGAGCTCAAGTTACAAAGGAAGCATGGCTTTGAAACTCACCAAACTAGAAAAGGTGTTAATTGGAAAGCCATTAACCTAACCAAGGAATGGCAATGGCCCTCCAGCCAGACACATATATGAGGAGAAGCCAATCAGGAATGGCCCTGGAAACAATATCCAATCCTGAGGCTTTCTGAGAAAGAATGGCCTTAAGGGATATAAAAAGTCAAGCCAAAGTTTTCTGGGTCTCTTCTCCTTAGCACATGGCAAAAGCAGGAAACTCCCTTCACAGCAGAAGCAAGGACAAACGTCATGCTTGTTCTTTGCCAGAGGGACGTAAAGTATACCTTTTTATACCTTTTTTATTGTAACATCATTGTATCTGTTGTAACTAAGTAGATCCGTAGGATAGCTGAGGACTGCTGTTTCTCTGATAGATGTGCATGTGTGTGTGTTTAATAAATTTATTCCAAATTGTTTTAAAGGAATTGGTCTTGCTGTCAATTTAATGCCAGAGATTTAGAAATCTTACATAGCTAACTAAGAGAAAACAGAGAGTTGTGATAAATGGGTAATTTTCCAGTTGGCAAATGGTAACTAGTGGGGTGCCACAGGGATCGGTGCTGGTGCCTCAACTATTTTCAATCTATATTAATGTCTTGGATAAAGGGACCGAGTGTAATGTAGCCAAGTTTGCTGATGATACAAAGATGGATGGGAAAGCAAGTTATGAGGAGGATACAAAGAATCTTCAAAGGGATATAGACAGGCTAAATGTGTGGGCAAACATTTGGCAGATGGAATATAATGTGGGAAAGTATGAGGTTATCCACTTTGGCAGGAACAATAAAAAATCAAATTACTATTTAAATGGAGAGAGATTACAAAGTGCTACAGTACAGAGGGACCTAGGAGTCCTTGTGCATGAAACACAAAATATTTGTATGCAGGTACAGCAAGTAATCAGGAAGGCAAATGAAATGTTGGCCTTTATTGCAAGGGAGATAGAGTATAAAAGCAGGGTAGCCCTGCTACAACTGTACAGGATATTGATGAGACCGCACCTCGGGGCCGATTTTGATCAAGGCCTCCGCCCACCTAAGTGCTGCCCAAAGTGCCGCCGATGGCCGCCGAGGTAGCGAACGGTACCTTGGGCCCTCGAAGGTCGTCAGGCGGCAAATGGACGACGTACGCCACCAATCTGGACGGCAGCGGGGGGAGGTCTCATTCTCGGCGGCAGAGGTGCTTGCCGCCCAAGTGCCACTAAGGATGGAGTCAGGCCCACGGAGGGGCGTAGATCTGAAAAAAATATCGTTAGTAAAAAATAAAAAAACTATCGGAAGACCTTCAGGGGACACCATCCAGGTAAGTCGCTGTGGAAAAAAAATATATAAAATGTTCACTAACCTTTTTTTCAGGTTCTTCATACTTACCGTTGGGGACAGACCAGCCTCCTGGCAGCGGTCCACCCCCGTTCTGGCGCTGACTTCCGCCTACATCAATATGGCAGCTCGGCGGGCGGGAGGTCAGTTGCGCCACTCGGTCATCCGCTGATGTCAGTGGGCAGTTCCCGGCAGCTCTCCTCTCCCACCCGCTCCAGGCCACCTCAAAAGTGGCACTGGGTAGATCTGCAAGATCAATGTCGGCGACAGTGGGTGGCAGTCAGCGGCAGCAGGCGGTGAGTTGATGAATTTTGGCATCCTAGTGCAAAGCATACAGTTTTGGTCTTCTTGTTTAAGGAGGGATATACTTGCATTGGAGGCAATTCAGAGAAGGTTCACGAAGTTGATTCCTGAGAGGAAGGGGTTGACTTATTAAGAAAGGTTGAGCAGGTTGGGCCTATACTCATTGGAGTTTAGAAGACTGAGAGGCGATCTTATTGAAAAGTCTAAGATTCTGAAGGGGCTCGACAAGGTAGATGCAGAGAGGATGTTTCCACTCATGGGAGAATCTAGAACTAGGGGGCATAGTTTCAGAATAAGGGGTCGCCCATTTAGAACTGAGGTGAGGAGAAATTCTTCTCTCAGATGGTCGTAAGTCTGTAGAATTCTCTGCCCCAGAGAGATGTGGAGGCTGGGTCATTGAATATATTTAAGGTGGAGATAGACAGATTTTTGAACGATAAGGGAGTGAAGGGTTATGGGGAGCGGGCAGGGAAGTGGAGCTGAGCCCAAGATCAGATCAGCCATGATCTTATTAAATGGTGGAGCAGGCTTGAGGGGGCAATGGACTACTCCTGCTCCTATTTCTTATGTTCTTATGTACCACCCATGGTTGGTGGGCGGAAGTAGGAACACAGCCAGGGATCTTAATGATCTCATCTGACCCCATTTTTCGTATATTTATCAGCCGGGAGGTTGTGGGTTTAATTCCAATGCAAGGATTCGAGCATATAATCCAGGCTGACACTCCAGTGCAGTGCAGAGAAAGTGCTGCACTGTCGGAGTTGCTGTCTTTCGGATGAGACGTTAAACTGAAGGGTGGACGTAAAAAATCCCATGGCATTATTTTGAAGAAGAGCAGGAGAGTTATCCTGGCCATTATTTTTCCCTCAATCAATACAACAAAAACAGATTATCTGGTCATTATCACATTGCTGTCTGTGGGAGCTTGCTGTGCACAAATTGGCTGCTGCGTTGCTCACATTACAATAGTGCCTACACTCCAAAAGTACTTAGTTGGCTGTAAAGTGCTTTGGGATGTCCGGTGGTCGTGAAAGGTGCTATATAAATGCATGTCTTTCTTTTTTCATTTGCTACCACCAATTTCTGCCGGTGCTCCAGCCACCAGAATGGAGGTCCACCCAGAAATAGGGATGGATGGAAACTCGACGGTAAGTTGGCATATCCACCAGTTGCATCATTTTGGTTCCGATTCCATTCTGTTTATGAGTGCAATGGCAGTGACATGAAAATAGCCACCCAGATTTAAATGAAACAGTTTGCAAATTGGTTGGCACAATAATTAGATCAGCAGCAATTTTGTGATGATCGTATGATTGCAGAAACACCTTTTCTAAAATCTTGTGGTCATTATACTGCCTGTTGGCCTATTCTCAGTAGTTCTGTCTGCAATGATTGTTTGTAAAGCCACTACCTGAGTCTTTCAAAAATAATGTATGCAAGTTTGATGATTGTTTGTAAAGAACTTCGAAAGATTAGTTTGGAACAAAGCTAGGGAGAGTAGTTAAATTTTCGCCAGTCCTAAAATCCTGGACAAATATATTAATTATGGTTTGCCACATCTTCTGATGCAAGGATTATCCCTGCTTTTCTGTTTGGTTTTCAAATAGTCAATGGCCCGGATTTTGTGGTCAGCGGTGAAGGGACGGCGCTCACATTTGAGCAGAGACTTGCTCTAATCCAACGTCTGATCCAGCGTGGTGCCACCTATAGTGGATCTGTGGCGTCTGTGAGCAGGTCAGGAAAACAGCGTGGCTCATCAACCAATCAGATTGAAGAATACTCACTGAGAAACGCCGGATGGAATATTGCCGGTGCTCAGAGGACAGGATGGGTGTCGGGTCAGCTGTTAAATTTGTCAAGCTGTCAACCCGCCACCACACTACTTTCCCAGATGCCAGGTCTGTCAGCACTGACCAGACCTGACACTCAGCAGCAGGGAGGCAATTTGGATGATTAAGACCTTGTTAAGAGGCTATTAAAGATAATTTTGAGCTCAACTTACCATTTTTCCATGTTTTCCACGAGTTTCCCGCTGCTCGGGAACCACGTCAGTTAAGAACGTTGGGAGTTGTGTCAACATGAATTCATTTCATTTCCTCACAGCTGGAAGTGTGTGATAAAAAGCTCCCATCTCACAGCTGTTCATTTTCCAAGATCAGAACCTCTTGCTTCTTGCATTTGGAAGGCCCATTGGGCGAGAAATTCAATTGAATAGCGGCAGCCGTTAGCGCCCGAGTGGGCCACTAAGCACTTACCGGCTGAGCGCTGCGCTACCAGCATCTCCCGGGAACTTGAGTGCACGTGTAGCGGCGGCGCAAACAGTCAGCGCTGCACCCTCTAGTGCCACGCCAATTGGCGACGTCAATGATTGTGCAACGCCCCATTAGCGCCTTGGACGCATACTTCAGTGGGTTCTCCTGCCTTACCACCTGGTGCTAATCACGGCAGGAAAAGCAGGCATCACAGTCTTCAAAATAGTGCCATGGGATTTTTTTTATGTCCACCTGAGATGGCAGACAGGGCCTCGGTTTAACATCTCATCTGAAAGACGGCACCTCTGACAGTGCAGTGCTCCCTCTGCACTGCACTGGAGTGTCAGCATAGATTTTTTTTTCATGCCCAAGTTCCTGGAATGGGACGTGAACCCACGACCTTTTGACTCACAGGCGAGTGTGCTACCCATTTAGCCACAGCTGACATTAATTTTACCGGTGCTCAGAGGACGGGATCAGTGGCAGGTCAGCTGTTAAATTTAAAATGAATGATAGCAGGTCGGGACCCCACTGTCAAGCCACCGCCATGCTACTTTCCCAGATGTCAGGTCTGTCAGCGCTGATTAAAGGGATGAGCAGTTGAGTCTTTATCATTTAAGAATCTGAGATGTGATTGCACTTTATTTCAATTGATTTCACTTTCTTTGCTGTGTAGCACTCTTCCTGATGTTCAAATTAGCTCCTTTGTATTTTTTTCGAAGTGTTCAGGGGCTCCAGCTAACCTCCCTTTTAGGTGCTAGGTGCTGGTATTACAGCACCAAAACTACATTAACGTGCCCCTGATTCCAGTTTAGCACTCCACTCCACTCTTGGAATGCTAAAAATCAATATTAATATCAATATCAATCTAAAGTTAGCGACCAGGTAGTGTTACCACCACAATGAATTTTTAGCCTGATCTTTATGCAGGTTGCAAGTGTTGGAGCAAACTCTCTATCCAGTGTCACCTCATTGTAACAACCATCGCTTCTGCCATCTCAAGTTCACCTGCCATCTATTCCATCAGCATCGGTGCCGTTGAAACTATCTCACCTTGGTCTTCAGTATCAATCCATAATCAGCCCCAACACCAGCAGCACCAGGCAGACCAGCAGCACCAACAACACCAACCTTCTCCGCAATCACCTGATGCTGCACAGGACACAGAGCATCAGCACTCGAGCACATTGCTGTTCAGGACGTCAGGGATGGCCTCACCATGGCCAGATTTACTTCACTTGATGCTGTTCACCCTGGCTGCTACATGATGCGACAGGTTAACACCACCCCACACCAACACCATAAAGCATCCCTATAATGCCCAAGTTATTCCTTTCACTCTCATCGCCTTTGCGGGGGGTACCATTATGTCTCGCAATTCACTGCAACTCACTAAGCCACTTCCAAAGGTGCACACAAACCTGTTCAAGAATGTAAGAATGTAAAGTGTTGAAAAAGAGGTTTCAATGTTTGTCAGCACATCAACAGAAACTTTACATAAACATGACTTTGCAGTAACATTTCGTGATGTACTGAGATCGTTGAAAGGTTTGTGCCACTGCAGCCTGGTCCTCCTGACGACATCCCTGCTTGTGTCTTCCTTTGCAATATGCAACCAGGTGCATTGATCTCCTAGGGAGGTCTCTTCCGCCCATTGGAAGGGAAGGGAACCTTCCTACATGCTGTGACTCCCTCCAGAAACATATGGAGAGAGTCATGGGAGAGCCTGAGTGCAGCCGTGCATCTTTGTGCAGTGCTTGTCAGTGTTTGCAGCACCTCAATGCTGTAGAACATTGACAGCACAACTGTCGAAATCAATTTGGATATGGTCCCTTTAAACAAACCAGCTGATGACATGTCATCAAATGACATCATCAGACCCGTTCCCTTCAACTGGCTGGGAAATGCGCTGGGCGGGCTCAAAAAAATGATTTCACAGAGCATGCTGAAGCCAGCAGCGAGGTCTGGACACGACATCTACTCTGCACCCGACCTGCCAAGGTCGCCGAATTCGCAGCCACAGAGTCTAAACCAGGAAGTATGAAGCAGAAAATATAAATTAGATTTAAAACATGTAAACAAAGCAAAATAAAGTTTGGGAAAGATAGGTGGGATTAAGAGAGAGATAAAAGAGACAGACAGAAAAGTTTTTTTTCAAATATTTGAATTTTAAAAAATATTTCCAACACTAATTAACATCAGAAGGAATGAGACTCCACATCTGTAAAATAAAATTTTCATTGCCAGAGAGGTTTGGCAATAATTATCACTTATCATGCCGTTAAAAATTCACTTACTCCTGAATGCACCAGCCCTAACTTTTTCTGGTGTCATTAGTGGGGAGCTAGTGGGCAAGTATTCCAAATTCACGCCATTGCATTGATTTCAATGTCGAATCGATCGGTGACGATCTAGAAGAGCGGGGTATCTCTGACAGGAACTTCCGGATATCCGCGTTTAACTGCCCATGTGCTGATGCCGGAAGTTGCTGTCCGATTTACTCTGTTACAACGGTGAGCAATGTTAGCCTCACAATTACTCCTATCGCAAATCCAGACCCATATGATCCCAATATTTTTTGTTCCCCTCTCTTATTTAACTTATTGCAGCACTATGTATTTTCTAATGAAGTCATACTATGAAAATTTAAAAGTTGTTAATATGCAAATGAAAGTTAAATCTAAAATCCAAATGAAATAGTGAGGATGCAGTTCAACTTCTGGGGGGGGGGGGGTGGTGAGGGCGAGTGGTGTAAAACGGGCAGTAGCAGATTAGCCGCCCGTCATACACCCTGCCCAATATTGAAGTAAATGGAAAGGAAAATCATGCGAAGTGAGTGTATAACTGGTGGATGATCCGCTATCAGCTGTTTTGCACCCCTGCTGAAGCTGAATCTCAACCCCAGTGTTACAGATTTAGGGTGTTGGCATAAATATTTTTTCGGGTACACAGTGCAGGTTACTTCTGAAAGCAGTCTGATCATTTTGTGCTAAAGGGTGCACCCATACTGCCCAATATCTAACTACATGAAAGTATAACCCAGGGGCTGCAACAACAGTAAACCCCTGTGATCTGAATTGGATATCGCTGTCTTTTGTACATGTGCTTTTTCAATCTCTTCAAAGACATATTGAATAAAACACTTGGTCAGGCAAGGCCAGATACGAATCATTAAGCTGCAGCAAGTAAAAATACAAAGCAACAGTTATTATCAGGTTCACTTCGTTCAATCTGTATATCTTGTCTTCACAGCATTCCATCTGAACATCAATGCTGCTGGGAAAGAACTCAACATTTCCTTCTGCGGAAGGCGACTTACTCATGCACCCCACCCAAAATACCTGGGTGTCACCCCGGACAGGAGTCTCTCCTATCGGCCTCATCTCACCAACACCGGCCAACAAGTAAAAACCAGGGTGAACCTGGCCGGAAACTCGCTGGAACGGCAGAGGGAGCACAGCCAGAACATTTTGCACAACTGTGGCTCTAGTCTACTCTGCTGCAGAATACTGCTCTGCCTCAGGGTCCTGCAGCTGTCACACATAGATCATGGATGTGCAGCTAAATGTAGCAATGACGATCGTGTCAGGGACGCTCAAGTCTACTCCAACTGAATGGCTCCCAGTGCTGTCCCACATTGCCCCGCCTGCCATTCACCACAACGCCACCGTGCTCCATGAGATGGAAAATATCATGAGCAACACCAACCTTCCCATTCACAAACACTTGAAAAACCCACCATGAAAGAGTTTAAAATGGCACCGGCCATTCTGGAAACAACAGCCAATATTCAGGCAGCTGGTATCGACCCACTATCCAGATAGACGGAATCGTGGGACACATGCAACATAGAGAGCCAACACCTCATTCACTGACCCAACAGCAGAGGTCCCTGGCTTCGACCTCCCTCGAAAACAGCGGTCAGCGCTCAACCAAATCCGCACTGGGCATGGACGACACGACCACCTGCTCCACATGTGGAAAATGAGGGACAGCCCGAAGTGCGACTGTGGCCATAGTCCCAGACCATGGAACAATCACATCAACCTGCCCACTGAGATCTGTTGTGGGAGGCACCTCATTTCTCCACTCATCATCTCAGGAGGCCATCGACTGGAGAGTCAAATTAGACATCACATTGTAAACTTTTCCTGTCATACAAAACATAAACATAATAATACAAAATAATGAAGATGCTGACATTTCTCATTTGTGGCTCACCTTACTTGACTGACTCAACTTTTGCCTTCACTTCCTGGTCAAAGCTTTCATTCATAGATTTCTGTTTTCCAAACCTGGCTGACTGTACAGTCTTTGATGGACCTGGCTGCCGGCCTGTGTCTCTGTCTCCATTTTTATTACCTTGTGTTCATAGCCAGAAAGGGCCTAAAAGCTTCCTAATACAATCAGCAGGAGTTGCTTATCAATTGCCAAGCCAGGCTAATAAATTCTTTATTATTTACAATCAATGGGGAACCAACATCAAAGCTTCTTGCAATAGGATTTTAACCACCTAATTTAAAAGGTTGTGTGAACACACATTGGGGGCTGGATTTTCGGTTCTGGTTATTTCGGGGCAGTGATGGCGGCGGGGCGGTAAAGTTTGCGCCGGGAAATGGCTTGCGTCCTCAACCATAAAATTCATCAGCTGGGCCCTGAGTGTGGAGCGGAGCGCGAGGGGAGGCATTGCACACCTCTTTTAGGGTGCAAGGCCAGCTGAGCATGTGAAAATCCCGAGCTAAAGGGCCAGCCTCGGAGCGCCCTAAGAGAGTCACGCTTGAAGAAGAAAAAAATCGACACAAAACACACAAAAATCATTCCCAATACCTTGACCACCCGACATTAGGATAAATCGCAAAATTAAAAATAAACAAAACAATCACACTTACCTCATTCATTACTTACTTCACTCACTGCCGACGGGTTAGCTCTGACCGCTTGGTTTCCCAGGCAGTCCCACTAGGGCGCACTACGGCACGCTAGAGGGTCGGCGCCAATTCAAAATCAAAGCGCTGTCAAAACCGGTGGCGTTCCACACTGGATCAATGCCCCCGGACGGTGCTGCTCAGTGACCCGCAAAACTGGCGGCTATTTCCACGGTGGGATGCTGCAAGCTGACCGCTGGCCCGTAAACCATTCCTGCCGCCATTGCTGCTCCTCCGGTGCGCTAACAGTGGTGGCAGAAGATCGGAATTCCAGCCCCCAATATTTAAAGTACAGGCAACCCTTGATTATCCGCACACGGATGCAACGGGAAACTATTGTAACGGCATTTAAAAATCCGTGTGTGTGATGTCACTTTGAAACTCTGATGTTCCTTTCGGATGTTGCCTGTTGAGCCATGCTTTTAAGCGCTCTGCCTTGCCTCAGCTCCCGCTGCTGCTCGCACACAGTTCCACTGCCTTTCATAATTCATTAAAATGCCACAAACAGTTACAGGAAGTAATCAACAAGCCTAATGGTCTTTAGATCTAGAGGACTAGAATTCAAGGATTAGAAGATACGCTACAGCTATTGGTTAGAGCACACCTGCAGTACTGTAAGCATTAACCATAATGTCAACTCACTCTAACGGAGAAATCGTTTACGCAGCATAGCCCAATCCCCGTGGGACCCGGATAATCGAGAGTTACCTGTAATTCTTTTTCCAATCCTTTCTGTGGAAAAACGGCCATAAAATCCCTAAACATGACCGACCGCACTGGATAAATTTTCCAGTATGCTCTGGCAGCAGGGGCCTCACGAAAATTGACCCTCATATATCCACAGAATATACAATATACAAATAAATAAAAAATAAATATTTCCATTTATTTACTTGCAACCTTATTCCATTGTGAAAACTGTCATGTATGTAGACCATGTATACTAACTGTATAGTCACATAAGGGCACTGCGATGGGAGACCAGAGGGTCACCTGCATAGGTGTGCAGGGCCCAGTATAAAAGGCTGCCCACCATGCTTGTGTCTCACTCTGGAGTTACAATAAATGGGACTAAGGTCACAACAGATCATGTGCAATACAAGACCTCATGGAGTCATTCATAAGAGTATTAAAGACATAACTGACGACGAGATTAGGAACTTTCACGCAAAAATGACTAACGTTGGTGCATTAGAAAAGTCCTTAAGGGTGACGATTGGGAAGCCTTTACGAAGCAGCTCGACCAATATTTCATAGCAAACGACCTGGTAGGCGATGATCCAGCCACGCTGGCAAATCAGCGCAGAGCTATCCTGTTGACCAGTTGTGGGCCCGCGGTCTACGGCCTCGTCAGGGACTTGCTTGCAGCAGAAAAGACAATGACTATGTCATACGAGGAGCTCAAAGTACTAATTCGGGACCAACTCAAACTGAAGGAGAGCATCCTCACGGCCAGGCATCGATTTTATACACACCGCCGCCCCGAGAACCAGGAAATCTCCAAGTACACTGCCGACCTCAGGAGGCTGGCAGGACCGTGTGAATTCGGTGCATCCCTCGCCAATGCGTTGCGGGACGTCTTCGTAATTGGCATCGGTCATGAGGCCCTTCTTCACAGGCTACTGTCTGCCGAAACACCGTCACTCTGCAGAAGGCCATCAGCATCAGCCAGGTGTTCATGACCTCAAACTGCAGCTCCAAGCAGATGATGACTCACTCTCAGGACTCAAACCCGGCAAGTACTGTAAATAGAATGGCACCTTTCACAGGCAGAACTGTTGACTGTGAATCTGCCCAGGGCAGAGCGTATAGGTCCCAGAGTCCTTTAACTCAGAGTCCGCTGAGGGGTGCAAATGTAAGTCGAGTAGCACCATGCTGGCGTTGCAGAGGAAATCACAGGGCTCATCAGTGTTGGTTCAGAGACTATGTGTGAAAAGGCTGCAGCACAAAGAGCCACCTCCAGCGAATGTGCAAAAGAGCTGTGACTCACCACATGGAAGAGGAGTCAGCAGATGGCTGTGAATCCAGCGTGGATTACGAGGAGATGGCTAGAGAGGCAGCTCAGTTCCAGAATTAAGTGTATGGAGTATATACCTGTACCACAGATTATCCTCCAGTGATAATGGAAGTCAAGATAAATGCCGTTCCAGTCTTCATAGAGGTGGACACGGGGGCGAGTCAGTCAGTAATGAGCCAGGAAGCCTTTGAGAGGCTATCGAACAATCAAGCTGAATGACCCAAGCTGGTCCCGTTTCAGGCAAAGCTGCGCACCTACACCAAGGAACTGATATCAGTTGTTGGTAGTGTGGATGTAAGTGTATCCCATGATGGCGCGATGCACAATTTACCATTGTGGATTGTTTCAGGTGATGGACCAACGCTACTTGGAAGAAGATGGATGGGGAAGATTTATTGGAACTGGGAAGACTTCATCCCTCCAGCGATCGACATCTCCCGAGCTCAGAGGCAGAGCAAACCCCCACCTTCGGTTGGACCAGGCACCAGAGAGCAGATCCGCGTAGCCCCCGAGGCACAGACCGTTCATCACGACTGCGTGGCGATGATCCAGCCGAGACAACCAGAACACACCTTCCCGGTTTCAGTGGCAGGACTCCTGGGGAGGAAGATTGGATCCGAGGGTGCCTTCCCAGCTTCAGTGGCAGAATCCCTGGGAAAGAAGATCGCGGCAGTCGACATCATGGACAGGGAAAAGATGGCGTCCAAACCACGAGGTGCAGCGCTAATGGAGCAACGACACATGGTTCCACACAAGGAAGACGATTGGGGTAAAAGTAGTAAGGACATTTTAAAGGAGGCCAGCAACCCGCCATTTTTGAATGAGCTCTTGAAATTGGTAACCAATGTAAAAGTCCAGCTGTAACGAGCAAAATGTTGTGGAGCGATGTCGAGTGCAAATTGCAATCAGCCAGTGTAGCGGGCGAACACCTTACGGTCGTATACAGGTCCAGCGGGCTACCCAATGCTATAGCCTGCGTTACCGGGACCAGAACGATGTATCATAAAGTGTTCCCACAGCTGACAGAAGTAGACAAGCCACAGAGTAAACGATTCCCGGAGAGCAGAGGCATCGGTAGTGATACCCTGCCTCAGATCGGTTTAACATTGCAGGCACCCGATGGCATGAACCACCACAGGCCAGAAACAGTAAACTGTGCCTATGCTCGCAGTCAGCTACCGTCTCCCACCACCCGGGTGGAAAAGGCGCATCCCACAAACCCACTCCCCACCATGGCAATGCCCAAGAGCGAAGGGTCACCCCAATGGCTCCTCCGGATGGGACCTGGACCAGCCAGGATCCCAAACTAGAGAGTGCTCACAACGATGCCCCCAAGGAAAGCAAGTCAGCAGTCCCCTGCGAACTGCTAGACAAGACGAGGCAGCCCCACCATCGCTTAGACGAATCGCTCACTCGCTCAGACCGCTTCCCAGGGAGCAGCAGAGACACTGTGGAAACGAAAAGGATAGGGAGGTCACAGACACATCAGATGTCTTTGGGCCTGTCTGACACTAGGAGTAATGACAAGAGCCCTGAGCTCCGGCAACTCGAGCAAAATGAGTTCACCTCGCCTACCAAGATGTAAATGTAAAACCCATGTGATGAACTTGAATGCAATTTGCATGTAACGAACCATTAGCATGATCTCTGTGTGGGTGGGAGAATGGAGTAGTCATGGACTCACCACCAGAAACCACGGGGATCTCCACTGGCAACAAATCTCACTACCAACCCACCCAAGCTAGAAGCGACTCTCCAATGGTCAACCAGGAAGAGCAAAGCCCAGGTCACCGTCAATGTACGAGTCAATTTGCATTAAAGACTTGGGGGGGAAGTGATGTCTGTAGACCATGTATACTAACTGTATAGTCACATAAGGTGTGCCACCAGAGGGCACTGCGGTGGGAGACCTGAGGGTCACCTACATCGGTGTGCAGGGCCCAGTATAAAAGGCTGCCCACCATGCTTGTGCCTCACTCTGGAGTTACAATGAATGGGACTAAGGTCACTACAGCTCAAGTACAATATGAGACCTCGTGGAGAAATTCATAAGAGTATTAAAGACATAACAAAAACATTTTAACATTTCAAGTAGTTAATTACTTTTAAGAACATAAGAATATAAGAACATAAGAAATAGGAGCAGGAGTAGGCTATTTGGCCCATCGAGCCTGCTCCGCCATTCAATAAGATCATGGTTGATCTGATCCTGGCCTCAACTCCCCTTCCCTGCCGACTCCCCATAACCCTTGACTCCCTTATCATTCAAAAATATGTCTATCTCCACCTTAAATATATTCAATGACCCAGCCTTCACAGCTCTCTGGGTAGAGAATTCCAAAGATTCACGACCCTCTGAGAGAAGAAATTCCTCCTCGTTTCCATTTTAAATGGGCAACTCCTTATTCTGAAACTATGCCCCCTAGTTCTAGATTCCCCCACGAGGGGAAACATCCTCTCTGCATCTACCTTGTCAAGCCCCCTCAGTATCTTGTATGTTTCAATAGATCACCTCTCATTCTTCTAAACTCTAATGTGTATAGGCCCAACCTGCTCAGCCTTTCTTCCGAAGAAAGCACCTTCATCTCAGGAATCAACCTCGTGAACTTTCCCTGAACTGCCTCCAATGTAAGTATATATTTTCCTTGAATAAGGAGACCAAAACTGCACGCAGTACTCCAGGTGTGGACTCACCAACACCCTATACAGTTGTAGCAGGACTTGCCTGCTTTTATACTCCATCCCCTTTACAATAAAGGCCAAAATTCCATTTGCCTTCCTAATTTCTTGCTGAACCTGCATACTAATTTTTTGTGTTTCATGTACAAAGACACACAAATCCCTCTGCACCGCAGCATTTTGTAATCTCTCCCCATTTAAATTATAATTTGCTTTTTTATTTCTCCTACCAAAGTGGATAACCTCACATTTTCCCACATTATACTCCATCTGCCAAATTTTTGACCACTCACTGAGCCTATCTATATCCCTTTGTAAAATCTTTGTGTCCTCCTCACAACATGCTTTACCACCCATCTTTGTATCATCAGCAAATTTGGTTATATGACACTCGGTCCCTTCATCCAAATCAGAAATATAGATTGTAAATAGTTGAGGCTCCAACACTGATCCCTGTAACACCCTTCTATGTTACAGTTTGTCAATCTGGAAATTGCCCATTTATCGCGACTCTGTTAATTAGCCAATCCTTTATCCATACTAATATATTACCCCCAACCCCGTGAACTTTTATCTTGTGCAGTAACCTTTTATGTTGCATCGTATCGAATGCCTTCTGGAAATCTAAATACACGACATCTACTGGTTCCCTTTATCCACCCTGCTCAGTACATCCTCACAGAACTCCAGCAAATATGTCAAACATGATTTCTCTTTCATAAAACCATGCTGACTTTGCTTGATTGTATTATGATTTTCTGAACGTCCAGCAACTACTTCCTTAATAATGGACTCCAGCATTTTCTCAATGACAGATGTTAGGCTAACTGATCTCTAGTGTCCTGCTTTCTATCTCCATCCTTTCTTAAATAGGGGCATTACATTTGCTGTTTTCCAATCCGCTGGGACCTCTCCAGAATCCAGGGAATTTTGGTAGTTTACAACCAATGCATCCACTATCTCTGCAACCACTTCTTTTAAGATCCTAGAATGCAGGCCATCAGGTCCAGGAGACTTGTCCACCTTTAGATCCATTAGTTTGCCCAGTACTTTTTCTCTAGTGATAGTGATTTTTTTAAGTACCTCCCTCTGATTATCCCCTTGATTATTAGTTATTGAGATGCTTTTAGTGTCTTCTACCGTGAAGCCCGATACAAAATATTTGTTCAACGTCTCTGCCATTTCCCTGTATTAATTCTCCAGTCTCATCCTCTAAGCGACCAATGTTTACTTTAGCTACTTTCTTTCTTTTTATATTCCTGTAGAAGCTCTTACTGTCTCATAAACTATCTTGTCTCTCTTTATTATTTTTTTAGTTGTCTTTTGCTGATTTCTAAAAGTTCTCTAATCCTCTGGCCTTCCACTATTCTTCACAACATTGTATGCTTTTGTTAGCCACGGATGATTCATCCTTCTCTTAGAGTGTTTCTTTCTCACTGGGATATATGTATGCTGAGAGTTATGAAATATCTCCTTAAATGGTTGCCACTGCTTTTCCACTGTCTTATCCTTTAATCTATTTCCCAGTCCACTTTAGCCAACTCTGCCTTCATACCTTTATAATTACCTTTATTAAGTTCAGGAGACTAGTTTGAGACCTAGCTTGCTCACACTCAAACTGAATTTGAAATTCTCTCATGCTATGATCAGTCTTCCCAAGAGGTTCCATTACTATGAGATCATTAATTAATCCAGTCTCATTACACATCACCAGATCTAAAATAGTCTGCTCCCTGGTTGGTTCCACAATATATTGTTCTAAGAAACCATCCCAAATACACTCTCTTCTTCAAGGCTACCTTTGCCAATTTGTTCAATCTATATGAAGATTAATATTGTTATATATGTGGATTTGTATTTACTCTGTACAGCCACCAGAGGGCTCATTCCCCAGAGTCCCAAGGGATCCCATAATCCCTTGGGAGCACAGGTATTTCAGAAGGCTTCACAGGTTGGAGAGGCACTCTGGAGACCTGCAATAAAAGACTAAGGTCACATGTTACTTTGAGCTCACAGTATTCAGTCTGACTCTTTCTCCATACACAACAACTGGTGACGAGATACAGATAGCAAACCCAAAAATGCAGAGAACAGTGGGCATCCTGGAGAAATTTTCAGAGGGAGATGATTGGGAAACTTTTGTGGAGCAATTCGACCAATACTTCATGGCCAACGAGCTAGATGGGGAAGAGAGCGCTGCCAAACGTAGAGCGATCCTCCTCACCATCTATGAGGCACGAACGTATGGCCTCATGAAGAATCTGCTCTCTCCAGCGAAACTCACAAAGAAATCGTACGATGATTTGTGCACATTGGTCCGAGAGCATTTGAACCTGAAGGAAAGCGTTCTGATGGAGAGGTACCGGTTCTACACCTACAAAAGGTCTGAAGGCCAGGAAGTGGCGAGTTAATTCGCCGAGCTAAGACGCCTTGCAGGACATTGCGAATTTGAAGGACATTTGGAGCACATGCTCAGAGACTTTTTCGTACTTGGCATTGGCCACAAAACCATACTTCGCAAACTTTTGACTGTAGAGACCCCAACCTTCAGTAAGGCCATAGCGATAGCCCAGGCGTTCATTGCCACCAGTGACAAATCTCTCAGCACACAAGTGCTGTTACAAATACTGGAATAAAGTGATGTTGCTTTCGAATCATAATGTACAGGCCAGGTCACTCATACCTGCATCTACACGTCCGCAGATGTCTCAGAGTCTACCATCAAGGGTGATGAATGCAAGGCCATTAACACCTTGTTGGCGCTGCGGGGGTGATCATCATTTCCATTCATGCTGATTCAAAGGATACGTTTGTAAGGGCTGTGGAACAATGGGACACCTCCAACGAGTGTGCAGGCGAGCTGTTAAGTCTGTTAAACTTGCAAACCACCATGTTGCAGAGGAGGATCATGACGAAACAGAGCCTCAGATAGAGGAGGCAGAGGTACATGGGGTACACACATTCACCACGAATTGTCCCCTGATAATGCTGAATGTTGAACTAAATGGACTCCCGTTGTCAATGGAGCTAGACACGGGCACAAGCCAGTCCATCATGGGCAAAAAGACTTTCGAAAGGTTGTGGTGCAACAAGGCCTCAAGGCCAGTCTTAACTCCAATTCGCATGAGACTAAGAACTTACACAAAAGAACTGATTCCTGTAATCGGCAGTGCTACTGTAAAGGTCTCCTATGATGGAGCGGTGCACCAGCTATCACTCTGGGTGGTACTGGGCGATGGTCCCATGCTGCTTGGCAGGAGCTGGCTGGGAAAGATACGCTGGAACTGGGACGACATCCGAGCGCTATCGCCCGCTGACATCACTTTGTGTGCCCAGGTCTTAATCAAATTTCCTTCGCTGTTCGAACCAGGCATCGGGAAATTCCAAGGATCAAAAGTGCAGATCCACCTAATTCCGGGGGCATGACCCATCCATCACAAGGCGAGAGCAGTACCGTACATGATGAGAGAAAGGGTAGAGATTGAGCTAGACCGGCTGCAACGAGAGGGCATCATTTCACCGATCGAGTTCAGCGAGTGGGCCAGTCATATTGTCAAGAGAGACGGCACAGTCAGAATCTGTGGCGATTACAAAGTAACTATCAATCGTTTCTCCCTGCAGGACCAATACCCACTACCAAAACCCGACGACCTCTTTGTAATGCTGGCGGGAGGAAAGACGTTCACAAAGCTGGATCTGACTTCAGCCTATATGATGCAGGAACTGGAGGAACCATCGAAGGCCCTCACCTGCATCAACACGCACAAAGGTCTTTTTGTTGATAACAGGTGCCCGTTTGGAATCCGATCAACGGCGGCAATATTCCAGAGAAACATGGAAAGTTTACTGAAGTCGGTCCCGCACACCGTGGTCTTCCAGGACGACATCTTGGAACACAGTCGAGCATCTGCAGAACCTGAAGGAGGTTCTTAGTCGACTCAACCACGTGGGGCTCAGGTTAAAACGCTCGAAGTGCGTTTTCCTGGTGCCTGAAGTGGAGTTCCTGGAAAGGAGGATTGCGGCGGACGGCATCAGGCCCACCAACACAAAGACGGAGGCAATCGAGAACGCACCGAGGCCACAGAACGTGACAGAGCTGCGGTCGTTTCTGGGACTCTTGAACTACTTTGGTAACTTCTTACCGGGTCTCAGCACCCTGCTAGAACCACTACATGTCTTACTACGAAAAGGGGGCGAATGGGTTTGGGGCAAAAGCCAAGAAAATGCCTTTGTAAAAGTGAGAAAATTGTTATGCTCAAACAAATTGCTTGTGTTGTATGATCCATGTAAGTGTTTGGTACTAGCATTGATGCGTCGTCATATGGCGTCGGGTGTGTATTACAACAAGCTAATGATTTCGGGAAACTGCAATCGGTTGCTTATGCATCCAGGAATCTGTCTAAGGCTGAGAGAGCCTACAGCATGATTGAAAAAGAAGCGTTAGCGTGTGTCTATGGGGTAAAGAAAATGCATCAATACCTGTTTGGGCTAAAATTCGAATTGGAAACTGACCATAAGCCACTTATATCCCTGTTTTCCGAGAGTAAAGGGATAAATACCAACGCATCGGCCCGCATCCAGAGATGGGCGCTCACGTTGTCCGCACACAACTACGCCATCTGCCACAGGCCAGGCACAGAAAACTGCACCGATGCTCTCAGTCGGCTGCCATTGCCCACCACGGGTGTGGAAATGGTGCAGCCCGCAGATCTAGCCATGATTATGAAAGCATTTGAGAGTGAGCAATCACCCGTCACTGCCCGGCAGATCAAAACCTGGACAAGCCAGGTCCCTTTATTATCTCTAGTCAAAAGCTGTGTGCTTCACAGAAGCTGGTCCAGTGTCCCAGGAAATGCAGGAAGAGATAAAGCCGTTCCAGCGGTGCAAAGATGAAATGTCTATACAGGCAGACTGCCTTCTGTAGGGCAATTGAGTAGTGGTCCCCAAGAAGGGCAGAGACACCTTCATCAATGACCTCCACAGTACCCACCCAGGCATCGTAATGATGAAAGTGATAGCCAGATCCCACGTGTGGTTGCCCAGGTATCGATGCGGACTTAGAGTCCTGCGTTCACAGTTAATCAATTTACCCAGGGAGGCGCTGCTAAGTTTATGGTCTTGGCCCATCCAAACTATGCAGGCCTGTTCTTGGGTAAAATGTTCCTTGTGGTTGTAGACACGTACTCCAAGTGGATTGAATGTGAGATAATGTCGGCTAACATGTTCGCTGCCACTACTGACAGCCTGCGGGCCATGTTTGCCACACACGGCTTACCCGATGTCCTGGTGAGTGACAACAGGCCATGTTTTACAAGTGCTGAGTTCAAAGAATTCATGACCCGTAATGGGATCAAATATATCATATCTGCCCCGTTTAAACCAGCATCCAATGGTCAGGCAGAGAGAGCAGTGCAAACTATCAAGCAAGGCTTGAAGAGGGTAACTGAAGGCTCACTGCAGACTCGCCTATCCCGAGTCCTGCTTAGCTACCGCATGAGACCCCACTCACTCACTGGGATCCCACCTGATGAACTGCTCATGAAAAGAGCACTTAAGACAAGGTTCTCGTTAGTTCATCCTGATCTACATGAACAGGTAGAGAGCAGGCGGCTTCAACAAAGTGCATACCATGATAGCGCAAATGTGTCACATGAGATTGAAATCAATGATCTTGTATTTGTTTTAAATTATGGACAAGGTCCCAAGTGGCTTCCCGGCACTGTCGTGGCCAAAGAGGGGAGCAGGGTGTTTCGGGTCAAACTTTCAAATGGACTCATTCACCGGAAACACTTGGACCAAATCAAACTCAGATTCACGGACTGTCCTGAGCAACCCACCTTGGATCCTACCTTTTTTGATCCCCCAACACACACACCAGTGGCAACCAACACCACGGTTGACCACGAAGCAGAACCCATCACCCACAGCAGCCCAGCAGGACCCAACACACCAAGCAGCCCAGCAAGGTCAGCTGCACAGCAGCCCAGCGAGGGCCCAACAAATGATTCAACAACACCAGCTTTCACACCGAGACGATCAACCCGGGCAAGAAGGGCCCCAGATCAGCTCACATTGTAAATAGTTACACTATTGACTTTGGGGGGAAATGTTGTTATATATGTGGACTTGTATTTACTCTGTACAGCCACCAGAGGGCTCATTCCCTGGAGTCCCAAGGGATCCCATAATCCCTTTGGAGCACAGGTATTTAAGAAGGCTTCACGGGTTGAAGAGACACTCTGGAGACCTGCAATAAAAGACTAAGGTCACACGTTACTTTGAGCTCACAGTATTCAGTCTGACTCTTTCTCCATACACAACAAATATCACCCATTATTATTGCCATTCCTTTCTTACAAGCTTCCATTATTTCTTGATTTATACTCTGTGCTACAGTGTAGCTACTGTTAGTGGGGGCTATAGACTACTCCCACTCGTGACTTCTTTCCCTTATTATTTATTATCTCCACCCAAACTGATTCTACATCTTGATCTTCTGAATCAATATCAATACTCACTAATGCACTGATCTCTCCTTTATTAACAGAGCTACCCTTTTCCTTTTCCTTTCTGCCTATCCTTCCAAAATGACAAATATTCAATTCCCAGCCTTGGTCACCTTTTGCATTGCAGTGACTGTTTTTTATGTAAACAAGTCATATAGGACACCACCTGTTCTGTGGAATAAATCTGAATATCAGTGTAGATTTCCCCCTCAACTGCATATTTTCCTGAGAGGACCAATTTTTGTTGAGGACTTTTGGAGCAACATCTCAAGAGTAGCTCTCCTGTTCTTACCTTCTTCTGGCCTACATTCTGCCTCACCACTTTAACTTGCTTATACTTCTTTATGTTAAACAATGTTAACAAAAACAGATTATCTGGTCATTATCACATTGCTGTTTGTGGGAGCTTGCTCTGTGCAAATTGGCTGCCAGGTTTCCAACATTACAACAGTGACTACACTCCAAAAGCACATCATTAGCTGTAAAGCACTTTGAGACGTCCAGTGGTCATGAAAGGCACTATATAAATGCAAGTCTTTCTTTAAACAGCAGCTCTTTAATAGCTCTTTGGCAGGAAAAACGAGGAGAGGAAATATAAATTCAAGGGTACAATTCTAAAGGGGTTGCAGAAACAGAGAGACCTGGGGTGAAATGTACGCAAATCATTGAAGGTGGCAGGGCAGGTTGAGAAAGTGGTTAACTAAGCTTACGGGATTCCGGGCTTCACAGAGTACAAAAGTAAGGAAGTTAAGATGAACTTTTATAAAATACTAGTTTGGCCTCAACTGGAGTATTGTGTCCAATTCTGGGCACCGCACTTTAGGAAGAATGTGAAGGCCTTAGAGAGGGTGCAGAAATGATTCCAGGAATGAGAGATTTCAGAAACGTGGATTGACTAGAGAAGCTGGTGTTGTTCTCTTTAGAGCAGAGAAGATTGAGAGGAGATTTGATAGAGGTGTTCAAAATCATGACGGGTCTGGACAGAGTAGATAGAGAGAAACTGTTCCCATTGCGGAAGGGTCGAGAATCTGAAGACACAGATTTAAATTGATTGGCAAAAGAACCAAAGGCAACATGAGGAAAAACGTTTTTACACAGCGAGTGGTTAGGATCCGGAATGCACTGCCTGAAAGGGTGGTGGAGGCAGATTCAATCACGGCTTTCAAAAGTGAATTTGATAAGTACTTGAAGAAAAACAAATTTCAGGGCTGTGGGAAAGGGGCGGGGGAGTGGGACTAGCTGTGAGTCAGCACGGACTTGATGGGCTGAATGGCCTCCTTCTGTGCTGTAACCATTCTATGATTCTATGAATAGTGGAATTTGGATGCAGTTTCAGTGGAGGCACTTTAATTTGGGGTAAAAACTGAATCTACCCTATTTTCATTTCTTGACAGAATGCACAGCAAATTCCAATTGGGAGATAGAGTGAGGACGTCTTCTGCCCATCCCCTACTTTGTGACCACATTTCTACCCTAGGAATTCTACCAGATACGTCACTGGTAGGTCCAGCAGCATCTACATCTCCACAGAGCAAGGATAGGTGCTGTTCTTGGCCCCACAACGAAAGAATCTAACAGCAGTCGATCCCAAAATGTAACCAATCCCAGAGGGATCAATTGCTGTTCAACTCTGAGCCTACATACCAGGGGATAGAATTCAGAGGCATCAATATCTTTAGCCCAACCGGCTCATTTAATTCCTTTTGGAGCAGCAGGATGACACGCCAATATTTTGTTGTGTCATTCTGCACTGTGACTGGCAAGGAACTTTCCCCTAATATTTAAATGAGCCTGGATTTAGGACAGGGTCATCACAGAATCATAGAAATTTACAGCATAGAAGGAGGCTATTTCGGCCTATCATGTCCACGCTGGCTGAAAAAGAGCTATCTAGCCTAATCCCACTTGCCAGCTCTTGGTCCGTAGCCCTGTAGGTTACCGCACTTCAAGTGCACATCCAGGTACTTTTTAAATGTGGTGAGGGTTTCTGCCTCTACCACCCTTTCAAGCAGTGAGTTCCAGACCCCCACACCCTCTGATGAAGGGATTTCCCCTCAAATCCCCTCTAAAGTAGAGTCAAAGCAACCAAGGGGCATTCTAGAACTTCTGCCCCTCTGCACTCACGTGGTGTAATGGGACCATCAGAATTTTTACCAGCTAGTCAGAAAATATAAATGTCTCACCCTTCAAAATGTTACAGCAAAATGCTGGAAAATGCAGCAAATTACATGGCAGAAATCCCTACTTCCTACTTGAGGTGTTTGGGGGGGTATGCCTCCAGATTCCTCGAGAAAATAAATCTTGCATCCATCGTTAGAAATATCTACATTTGTCACCATGGCCAGATGCTTTTAAAGTTTAATAGAGCAACCAACACTTTTCTAACTAGCTTAATTAACATCCTTCATTTTTTTATAAAATCAAAATACTGCAGATGCTGGAAATCTGAAATAGGAACTGAAAATGCTGGAAATGCTCAGCAGGTTAGCCAACATCTGTGGAGAGAGAAACAGAGTTAATGTTTCAGGTCGATGACCTTTTGTCAGAGCTGGAAAAGTTAGAGATGTAACAAGTTGTAAGCAAGTGCAGAGATGGGGGCAGGGGAAGGGGAGGAAAGAACAAAAGGGAAGGTCTGTGATAGGATGGAAGACTGGAGAGATTAAATGACAAAAGGTATGATAGTACAAAGCAAAAGGAGATGGTAATGGGACAAGTAAAGAAACAAAAGATCGGTCTAGATAGGGTGGAAATGGAAATGGCAGAAACATCAACAGCTGCCATGTGAAAAAATAGGGGCCGAGGTTATGGTCTGAAATTGTTGAACTCGATGTTGAGTCCAGAAGGCTGTAAAGTGTCTAATCGAAAGACGAGGTACTGATCCTCGAGCTTGTGTTGAATTTCATTGGAACAGTGCAAGAGGCCATGGACGAAGAGGTCAGAGTGGGAGTGGAGTGGAGAATTAAAGTGACAGATGATCGGAAGCTCAGGATCATGTGTATGGACTGAAAGAAGATATTCCGCAAAGCGGTCACCCAATCTGCGTTTGGTCTCCCCAATGTAGAGGAGACCGCATCATGAGCAGCGAATACAGTATACTAAATTGCAAGAAATACAAGTAAATCGCTGTTTTTTTTTAATCCTCTTCCCCCATATTCTACCCTACAAGGTGGATTTATGAATTGTTCATATGCCTGCCCTTGCCTCAGTCACGCCACGCCTGAGTTGGAGAAAAACTTTCATTTTTTGTGCAGTTGCAGACTGGTGCCTGATAAAGACCTTAGTTTTTCTCTCACATTTTTTGTTAAAATTCACAAATTCATTTTTAGAGTAAGAGGAATTACTACATTATCATTAAACATGGATGAATATTTCATTGGTATGTTGTCCTCAGAATTCACCACTTTTTAGAAATGTGTATTTTTACAATAAATGGTGTCAATGGAAAAATGTCACCAGAACATTGTTCTGATGATCAGGGAGCAACACGTTACATTTACAATCTTGAATTGATGGAGAAGGTGGAGTTATAATTAGTTGTTGCTTCCAACCATAATTTCTCACGTGTTTAAATATGTATGTGTGTGACTGCACGCATGTGTGCATGATTTCTGGCAGTTTGGTTTCCTTTCACGCACAATTCCCACAAGGTTACGTCAATGGTAGAATAAATTTAGGAAGGGTGGTCGTTTCTGCTTTTGCCCAAAATGAGACAATGCAGATATTCCATTGTCCTATTCCTAAAAATACTTAAGATGCACAATATTTGTAGCAGTCTTTGGCATTTCTTTTAGGTTTCGGGAGCTGTACAATTAAATCCAAACTGAGAATTCCACCTCTGGAAGCAGACAAAATTCAAAAATACATTGTGAGTTTGAGAAAGTAAATATTTTGTTCCTTTTCAAATTTATCTTTTATCTGGAAAGAATGCCAAAGTATTCATTGAGGTAAATTATCCTTAAGTCAGCCACAGAGATTCTGATCTTTGAATAACTCTTTCCAGATCAACTTTTCTCTTTTGTTAAATTCCATCTAAGATAGTGTTTTTTTCTAACATAGGTCCTCATGTTTTATATTTAATAACAACAACAACTTTTATTTATATAGCATCTTTACTGTAGTAAAACGTCCCAATGCGCTTCACAGGGGTGTTCGAAGACCAAAAAATAAATTTGACACTGAGCCAGATAAGAAGAAATTACGGCAGATGACCAAAAGCTTGGTCAGAGAGGTAGGTTTTAAAAGAGCGTCTTGAAGGAGGAAAGAAAGATAGAGAGACGGAGAGGTTTAGGGAGGGAGTTCCAGAGCTTAGGGCCCAGGCAGCTGAAGGCACAGCCACCAATGGTTGAGCGATTATAATCAGGGATGCTCAAGAGAGCAGAATTGGAGGAGCACAGATATCTCGGGAGGTTGTGAGACTGAAGGAGATTACAGAGATAGGGAGGGGCGAGGCCATGGAGTGATTTGTAAACAAGGATGAAAATTTTGCTTAACCAGGAACCAATATAGTTCAGCGAAGACATGGGTGATGGGTGAGTGGGACTTGGCGCGAGTTAGGACACGGGCTGCTAGGTTTTGGATGACCTCAAGTTTACATAGGGTAGAATGTGGGAGGCCAGCCAGGAGTGCGTTGGATTAGTCAAGTCTAAAGGTAGCAAAGGCATGGATGAGGGTTTCATAAGAAACACTAAAATGATTTAATGAAGGATGAATCATTAAACCATATATCCACTCAGAAAATGTTAAAATAATTCACAGAGCTGGAAACCAGCTGCTTATTCAAAACACACACTCATGTTATATATATATGTATATATATACACATATATATATATATATATACACACACACACATATATATAGATATATATACATACAAAACAATGAAAGTAATTACACAATTACCCTAAGTTGGCACAGACAAGCATACAATTAAATAAATGGAAAATGCTGGAATTCATTTGAAAAAAGAGAGCATGTCATATGTCCGAAGTTTGCTTCATAAAGACTGATTCAAAAATAACAATGCTATGAAATGAAGACCATACAAAAGGCTATAATAAGTAACTGTGTAATGGTTCAACGGGTTTACAAAGTAACTGAATTGCATGGACCAAGAGAGTGCCAGGTTCCGTTTCTCATCTGGTGACCTCAACTAGAAGTGCATGCGTGTGGATGTTGGGTGATCACGGGATTAAACAGCCATGAGGCTACTGCAGTCGAATAGATTGCTGTCACGTTTTGATGATGTTTTGAATATTTTTACATAGAAAGGATTTGGAGAAAGAAAAGTTATATTTAAGGATTGCGTTTTAAAGAAAAGTGTATTTACCACAAGTTTGAAGATAAAAGGGCACTGAGATGAAAGATGGTTATAATGAACCAGACCATGAAATTCTTTTGCCACAGACTGTAAACAATTCCTTAATCTGTAATCATCAAACACATGCCCATTGTGTTGGGGGATTCCTGGTCCAAGTTTCTGGAACGGGGTTGTCTGGCATTGGCATTCCCCTTGAGCCATGTACTCAGGGAGATTAAAAACAACAAATCAAAGACACACGGAGTCAGGTTTCAAATAGAAAGCTGCGAAGGACAATATTTGACCAAGCTCAAAGATTCAAACACAGAAGGATAGTTAGAAGTTATTTTGTTTAAGTCAAGCAAAGTGACTCACTGATGTGGGGCAGTGTGGCATGTTGTTATTATATATTATTATGTGGTTGTACTGAGTGAAGTGAGTCCAATCATAACTGTTGCTCTGTATGCTCACTTGCTGTGAATAAGGCAGCTTAACAGTTCATACCTGGCCTTGCCAAGCGTTCTTTTCTTCAAAACAATTTCAGAGGGGCACATGCGAAAGATACAAATATCAGATCACAAGTTGGTACTGGTTGCACTACTGCACAATAGAAATTAGGCAGTACAGGGTCACCTCTAAACATAAGTTTGTAGAGTTTTCGCTTTGGGCAAAATCGGCAATTCAATCACAAACTGCACTTAAAATTGCGCTCGTTTTCAGAAGTGATTTTTGTTCTCAAGTTTCCACACAAACTCATTTCTATATCGCCAAATGTAAAATACACCATGAACCATATGAACATAAGAATTAGGAGCAGGAGTAGGCCATTTGAGCCTGCTCTGCCATTCGTAAGATCATGGCTGATCTTCTACCTCAACTCCACTTTGCTGCACTGTCCCCATATCCCTTGGTTCCCTTAATATTCAAAAATCTATTGATCTCGGTCTTGAATATACTCAACGCCTAAGCATACACAGTCCTCTGTGCAGAGAATTCCAAAGATTCACCACCCTCTGAGTGAAGAAATTTCTCATCTCATTCGTAAATGGCCGACCCCTTATTCTAAGACTGTGACCCCTGGTTCTAGACACCCCAGCCAGGGGAAACATCCTCATCTACCCTGTCAAGCATTGTAAGAATATTGTATGTTTCAATGAGATCACTTCATTCTGCTAAACTCGACAGAATATAGGTCTAGTCTACTCAATCTCTCCTCATAGGACAATCACCCCATCCCAAGAATCAGTCTGATGAATCTTTGTTGCTCTCCCTCTATGGCAAGTATACCCTTCCTTAAGTAAGGAGACCAAAACTGTACACAATACTCCAGGTGTGGTCTCACCAGGGGCCTATATAATTTCAGTAAGATGTCTTTACTCTTATACTCAATCCTCTTGTAATAAAGGCCAACATACCATTTGCTTTTTTAATTGCTTGCTGTACCTGCATGTTAAGTTTTAGCGATTCGTATACAAGGACACCCAGGTCCGTCTGAACACTAACATTTCCCAATCTCTCACCATTTAAAACATACTCTGTTTTTCTATTTTTCCTACCAAAGTGGATAACTTCACATTTCTCCACATTATATTCCATTTGCCATGTTCTTGCCCACTCATTTAGCCTGTCTATCCTCTTGAAGTCTTTTTGCATCCTCCTCACAACTTACATTCCCACCTAGCTTCATCAGCAAACTTGGATATATTACATTTGGTCCCATCATCCAAATCATTGACGTGGATCGTATTGTGTTCCTAACACAGATGAGACTGCATACAGGGAGGTTAAAGTAACAGTGACCTCAGTCTTTATTAAGACACTCCAGAGTGAGGAACAGGCCTTAGGAGCTGGCTTATATACAGTGCTCCCAAGGGATGCTGGGATCCCTTGGGACTTCAGGGGATGCGCTCCCTGGTGGCGGAACATGGGAGTGCATGCTTTACAATTACACAACATCACTCTCCCCCAAAGTCAAAGTGAAAACTATTTACAAGGTGAGGCGGTCGGGAGCCTTTCTTTCCCTGGTGGACCGCCTTGGTACAAATGTCTGTTCTGGTGTGTTGGCTGTGCCCTCGCTGGGCTGGTGTGTTGTTGACCCTGCAGGGCTGCTGGGTGAGCCTGGCCTTGCTGGGCTGTTGGGCGTGATGGGTTCAATTTCCTGATCCGGAGTGGTGTCGTTGATCCTTTGGGTGTGTATTGTGAGCTTGAAAAAGGTGGTGTCTGCTTTGGGTTGTTCAGGGCAGTCTGTGAACCGCAGCCTCGTTTGGTCCAGGTGCTTTCTGAAAATTTGTCCATTGAAGAGTTTGACTGCAAACACCCTACTCCCTTCTTTAGCTATCACCGTGCCCGCGATCCACTTGGGACCATGTCCATAGTTTAGCACATACACAGGGTCATTCAGATCAATTTCCTATGACTCAGTGGCATGACCTTAGTTTACATTTTGTTGCTGCCGCCTGCTCTCTACCTGACCATGCAGTTTGGGGTGAACCAATGAGAGTCTGGTTTTACGTGTCCTTTTCATGAGTAGCTCAGCCGGGGGCACCCCTGTGAGCGAGTGGGGTCTCGTGCGGTAGCTGAGCAGTACTCGGGACAGGAAGGTTTGGAGTGAGCCTTCTGTGACTCGTTTAAGGCTCTGTTTCAATGTTTGTACTGCCCGCTCTGCCTGTCCATTGGAGGCTGGTTTAAACGAGGCTGAGATGACATGTTTGATCCCATTGCGAGTGATGAATTCTTTAAATTCGGCACTGGTGAAACATGGCCCATTGTCACTGACCAGTATGTCAGGCAGGCCGTGGGTGGCAAACATGGCCCTCAGGCTTTCAATGGTGGCGGTGGCGGTGCTTCCCGACATTATTTCACATTCAATCCATTTTGAAAAAGCATCCACCACCACCAGGAACATTTTACCGAGAAACGGGCCCGCATAGTCGACATGGATCCTCGACCATGGTCTGGAGGGCCAGGACCACAAACTTAGTGGTGACTCTTTGGGCGCGTTGCTCACCTGAGCACACACGCTGCATTGCTGTACACAGGACTCAAAGTCAGAGTCGATACCGGGCCACCACACGTGGGATCTGGCTATCGCTTTCATCATTACTATACCCGGGTGTGTGCTGTGGAGATCCGAGATGAACGTCTCCCTGCCCTTTTTGGGTAGCACTGCGTGATTACCCCACAACAGGCAGTCTGCCTGAATGGACAGCTTGTCCTTTTGCCGCTGGAACGGCTTGATTGGCTCTTGCATTTCAACGGGGATGCTGGCCCAGCTCCCATGCAGTACACAGTTTTTTACTAGGGACAGCAGAGGATCTTGGCTAGTCCAAGTCCTAATCTGGCGGGTCATGACAGGTGATTTATCATTTTCAAACGCTTCCATGACCATCAACATGTTTGCAGGCTGCGCCATTTCCACCCCCGTGGTGAGCAATGGTAACCGACTGAGAGCATCCGCACAGTTCTCGGTGCCTGGCCTGTGGTGGATGGTATAGTTTTACGCTGATAGCGCGAGTGCCCACCTTTGTATGCAGGCTGAGGCATTAGTATTTATCCCCTTGTTTTCATCGAGCAGAGATATGAGGGGCTTGTGATCGGTTTCCAGCTCAAATTTGAGGCCGAACAGGAACTGATGCATTTTCTTTACCCCAAACACACTCTTTCTCAATTATGCTGTAGGCCCTCTCAGCCTTAGACAAGCTCCTGGAGGCATAGGCGACAGTTTGAACTGGTGCTCTCCACTCTCTCTCCTGTGACAGTTGGAACTGCTGCTCTCCACTCTCTCTCCTGCGACAGTTGGAGCTGGTGCTCTCCATTCTCCCGTCCTGCGACAGTTGGAACTGGTGCTCTCCACTCTCCCGTCCTGTGACAGTTGGAGCTGGTGCTCTCCACTCTCCCGTCCTGTGACAGTTGGAGCTGGTGCTCTCCACTCTCCCGTCCTGTGACAGTTGGAACTGGTGCTCTCCACTCTCCCGTCCTGTGACAGTTGGAACTGGTGCTCTCCACTCTCCCGTCCTGTGACAGTGGGAACTGGTGCTCTCCACTCTCCCGTCCTGCGACAGTTGGAATTGGTGCTCTCCACTCTCCCGTCCTGCGACAGTTGGAACTGGTGCTCTCCACTCTCCCGTCCTGCGACAGTTGGAATTGATGCTCTCCACTCTCCCGTCCTGCGACAGTTGGAACTGGTGCTCTCCACTCTCCCGTCCTGCGACAGTTGGAACTGGTGCTCTCCACTCTCCCGTCCTGCGACAGTTGGAACTGGTGCTCTCCACTCTCCCGTCCTGCGAAAGTTGGAACTGGTGCTCTCCACTCTCTCTCCTGCGACAGTTGGAACTGGTGCTCTCCACTCTCCCGTCCTGCGACAGTTGGAACTGGTTCTCTCCACTCTCTCTCCTGCGACAGTTGGAACTGGTGCTCTCCACTCTCCCGTCCTGTGACAGTTGGAACTGGTGCTCTCCACTCTCCCGTCCTGCGACAGTTGGAACTGGTTCTCTCCACTCTCTCTCCTGCGACAGTTGGAACTGGTGCTCTCCACTCTCCCGTCCTGTGACAGTTGAACTGGTGCTCTCCACTCTCCCGTTGGTGTAGGAGGGAGGGCTTTAGTTTCCTGAACAATTGGGACCGCTTCTGGGGAAGGTGGGACGTGTACAAGTCGGACAGGTTACGGGACCAATGTTCTCATGGGTGGTTTTGATAGTACGGTTGGAAGGGCTTTAAACTAGCTTGGCAGGAGGATGGGAACCCAGGAGTGGGCTCTGAGCTAGTAAGGGTGGGTGAGAGCTCAGATGAACAGAACCCCAAGAAAGAATGCAAAAGGCAGGAGGCAACAGAGCAGAGTAGCTCTGGAGTAAGTGTAAACCACAAGGTGATAGGAAGGAACAATATGTATGAATATAAAGGGGCTGCAGGAGGGGTCAAAACTAAAAACCATGGTTTAAAAACTAGTATTAAAACACTTTACCTAAACGCACGCAGCATTCGAAACAAAGTAAATGAGTTGACGGCACAAATCATTACAAATGGTTATGATTTGGTGGCCATTACTGAAACGTGGTTTCAGGGTGGCCAAGACTGGGAATTAAACATACAGGGGTATCTGACAATTCGGAAAGATAGACAAGAAGGGAAAGGAGGTGGGGTAGCTCTGTTCATAAAGGATGATATCAGGGCAGTTGTGAGAGACGATATTGGCTCTAATGAACAAAATGTTGAATCATTGTGGGTGGAGATTAGAGATAGTAAGGGGAAAAAGTCACTGGTGGGCGTAGTTTATAGGCCCCCAAATATTAACATCACGGTGGGGCGGACAATAATCAAGGGAATAATGGAGGCATGTGAAAAAGGAATGGCAGTAATCATGGGGGATTTTAACCTACATATCGATTGGTCAAATCAAATCGCACGGGGTAGCCTTGAGGGGGAATTCATAGAATGCATACGGGATTGTTTCTTAGAACAGTATGTTACAGAACCTACAAGGGAGCAAGCTATCTTAGATCTGGTCCTGTGTAATGAGACAGGAATAATAAACGATCTCCTAGTAAAAGATCCTCTCGGAATGAGTGATCACAGTATGGTTGAATTTGTAATACAGATTGAGGGTGAGGAAGTAGTGTCTCAAACGAGCGTACTATGCTTAAACAAAGGGGACTACAGTGGGATGAGGGCAGAATTGGCTAAAGTAGATTGGAAACACAGACTAAACGGTGGCACAATTGAGGAACAGTGGAGGACTTTTAAGGAGCTCTTTCATAGTGCTCAACAAAAATATATTCCAGTGAAAAAGAAAGGCGGTAAGAGAAGGGATAACCAGCCGTGGATAACCAAGGAAATAAAGGAGAGTATCAAATTAAAAACCAATGCGTATAAGGTGGCCAAGATTAGTGGGAAACTAGAAGATTGGGAAAATTTTAAACGACAGCAAAGAATGACTAAGTAAGCAATAAAGAAGGGGAAGATAGATTACGAAAGTAAACTTGCGCAAAACATAAAAACAGATAGTAAAAGCTTTTACCGATATATAAAACGGAAGAGAGTGACTAAAGTAAATGTTGGCCCCTTAGAAGATGAGAAGGGGGATTTAATAATGGGAAATGTGGAAATGGCTGAGACCTTAAACAATTATTTTGCTTCGGTCTTCACTGTGGAAGACACAAAAACCATGCCAAAAATTGCTGGTCATGGGAATGTGGGAAGGGAGGACCTTGAGACAATCACTATCACTAGGGGGGTAGTGCTGGACAGGCTAATGGGACTCAAGGTAGACACGTCCCCTGGTCCTGATGAAATGTATCACAGGGTATTAAAAGAGATGGTGGAAGTTATAGCAGATGCATTCGTTATAATCTACCAAAATTCTCTGGATTCTGGGGAGGTGCCATCGGATTGGAAAGCAGCTAATGTAACGCCTCTGTTTAAAAAAGGGGGCAGACAAAAGGCAGGTAACTTTAGGCCGGTTAGTTTAACATCTGTAGTGGGGAAAATGCTTGAAGCTATCATTAAGGAAGAAATAGCGGGACATCTAGATAGGAATAGTGCAATCAAGCAGACGCAACATGGATTCATGAAGGGGAAATCATTTGTAACTAATTTACTGAAATTCTTTGAGGATATAACGAGCATGGTGGATAGAGGTGTACCGATGGATGTGGTGTATTTAGATTTCCAAAAGGCATTCGATAAGGTGCCACACAAAAGGTTACTGCAGAAGATAAAGGTACGCGGAGTCAGAGGAAATGTATGAGCATGGACCCTAACCCTAACCCTAACCGTAACCCTAACCCTTTCAGAAAGCAGAGAGTCGGGATAAATGGGTCCTTTTCGGGTTGGAAATCGGTGGTTAGTGGTGTGCCACAGGGATCGGTGCTGGGACCACAACTGTTTACAATATACATAGATGACCTGGAAGAGGGGACGGAGTGTAGTGTAACAAAATTTGCAGATGACACAAAGATTAGTGGGAAAGCGGGTTGTGTAGAGGACACAGAGAGGCTGCAAAGAGATTTAGATAGGTTAAGCGAATGGGCTAAGGTTTGGCAGATGGAATACAATGTCGGAAAATGTGAGGTCATCCACCTTGGAAACAAAATACAGTAATAGGGAATATTATTTGAATGGGGAGAAATTACAACATGCTGCGGTGCAGAGGGACCTGGGGGTCCTTGTGCATGAATCCCAAAAAGTTAGTTTGCAGATGCAGCAGGTAATCAGGAAGGCAAATGGAATGTTGGCCTTCATTGCGAGAGGGATGGAGTAAAAAAGCAAGGAGGTCCTGCTACAACTGTACAGGGTATTGGTGAGGACGCACCTGGAGTACTGCGTGCAGTTTTGGTCACCTTACTTAAGGAAGGATATACTAGCTTTGGAAGGGGTACAGAGATGATTCACTAGGCTGATTCTGGAGATGAGGGGGTTACCTTATTGAGTAGACTGGGTCTTTACTCGTTGGAGTTCAGAAGAATGAGGGGTGATCTTATAGAAACATTTAAAATAATGAAGGGGATAGACAGGATAGAGGTAGAGAGGTTGTTTCCACTGGTCGGGGAGACTAGAACTAGGGGGCACAGCCTCAAAATACGGGGGAGCCAATTTAAAACCGAGTTGAGAAGGAATTTCTTCTCCCAGAAGGTTGTGAATCTGTGAAATTCTCTGCCCAGAGAAGCAGTTGAGGCTAGCTCATTGAATATATTAAAATCACAGATAGATAGATTTTTAACCAATAAGGGAATTAAGGGTTATGGGGAGCGGGCGGGTAAGTGGAGCTGAGTCCACGGCCAGATCAGCCATGATCTTGTTGAATGGCGGAGCAGGCTCGAGGGGCTAGATGGCCTACTCCTGTTCCTAATTCTTATGTTCTTATGTTCTTATGTTCTTATTAATGTTGGGGAAGTCCAGAACCAGGGGTCACAGTATAAGGATAAGTGGTAAGCCATTTAGGAACGAGATGAGGAGAAACTTCTTCACCCAGAGAGCGGTGAACCTGTGGAATTCTCTACCACAGAAAGTTGTTGAGGCCAGTTCACTAAATATATTCAAAAAGGAGTTAGATTTAGTCCTTACTACTCGGGGGATCAAGGGGTATGGCGAGAAAGCAGGAATGGGGTACTGAAGTTGCATGTTCAGCCATGAACTCATTGAATGGCGTTGCAGGCTCGAAGGGCCGAATGGCCTACTCCTGCACCTATTTTCTATGTTTCTATGGGCCCAAGTTTCCACAGGATAAAAAACGGGCGCCCCTCCGAGCTGGGCGCCCGTTTTCGCGCCTAAAACGGCGCCAGAAAAAAAACGCGCTATTCTCGAGCGCTTTGCAGCTCCTTGTCTGTTTGGCGCGGCACCCAGGGTTGCGGAGCCTACACTCGCGCCAATTTTGTAAGTGGGAGGGGGCGGGTACTATTTAAATTAGTTTTTTTCCTGCCGGCAATGCTGTGCGTGCGCGTTGGAGCGTTCGCGCACGCGCAGTGTGAAGGAAACATTGGCACTCGGCCATTTTTGTAGTTCTTTGTAGCTGTTTAATTTTTAAACATTTTTTTATAAAAGCACATTGCCATCAGCACATCAGCACTGAGGCTTTTTGCAGCCTTCTCACTGTCTCCTTCCACTCCCCACCCTCCACGGCAACAAACGGCGGTTTCCTCCCCCTCCCTCCCCTCCACGGCAACAAACCGCTGTCTCCTTCCCCTCCCTCCCCTCCACGGCAACAAACCGCTGTCTCCTTCCCCTCCCTCCCCTCCACGGCAACAAACCACTGTCTCCTTCCGCTCCCTCCCCTCCGCGGCAACAAACCACTGTCTCCTTCCGCTCCCTCCCCTCCGCGGCAACAAACCACTGTCTCCTTCCCCTCCCTCCCCTCCACGGCAACAAACCACTGTCTCCTTCCCCTCCCTCCCCTCCGCGGCAACAAACCACTGTCTCCTTCCGCTCCCTCCCCTCCGCGGCAACAAACCAATGTCTCCTTCCGCTCCCTCCCCTCCGCGGCAACAAACCACTGTCTCCTTCCCCTCCCTCCCCTCCGCGGCAACAAACCACTGTCTCCTTCCGCTCCCTCCCCTCCGCGGCAACAAACCACTGTCTCCTTCCGCTCCCTCCCCTCCGCGGCAACAAACCACTGTCTCCTTCCCCTCCCTCCCCTCCGCGGCAACAAACCACTGTCTCCTTCCCCTCCCTCCGCTCCGCGGCAACAAACCACTGTCTCCTTCCGCTCCCTCCCCTCCGCGGCAACAAACCACTGTCTCCTTCCGCTCCCTCCCCTCCGCGGCAACAAACCACTGTCTCCTTCCCCTCCCTCCCCTCCGCGGCAACAAACCACTGTCTCCTTCCCCTCCCTCCGCTCCGCGGCAACAAACCACTGTCTCCTTCCGCTCCCTCCCCTCCGCGGCAACAAACGGCGGTTTCCTTCCCCACCCCCGCAGGAACGAACGATGGCTGAAGCACTTTCACACAGGTAGGAAGATGGTTTATTTAATCTTTTCTTTGCTTATAAATGTTTATTCAGGTTGGATTTATTTGTATAATATTTGTATAAGTATAAATAAGGATTTATTGTAGAATTTAATGACTTCCCTTCCCCCCCCACCCCCCCACCTTGTTCTGGACGCCTAATTTGTAACCTGCGCCTGATTTTTTAATGTGTAGAACAGGTTTTTTCAGTTCTACAAAAATCTTCACTTGCTCCATTCTACTTTAGTTTGGAGTACGTTTTCACTGTGGAAACTTTCAAATCAGGCGTCAGTGGCCGGACACGCCCCCTTTTGAAGAAAAAATTCTGTTCCAAAGTAGAACTGTTCTACCTGACTAGAACTGCAGAAAAAAAAATGTGGAAAATTGCGATTTCTAAGATAGTCCGTTCTCCACCAGTTGCTCCTAAAAATCAGGCGCAAATCATGTGGAAACTTAGGCCCTATGTTTCTATGTTGCAACTTCCCCGCAACGTTAGCTTGTTGTAATACACACCCGACTCCGTACAACGACGCATCACATGCTAGCACAAGTCTTTTACACGGGTTATACAATACAAGCAACTTGTTGGAGCATAAAATGTTTCTGGCTTTCTCAAAAGCAATTACTTGGTTTTTTTCCCCATACCCAGTTCTCACCTTTACGCAATAACACATGTAGGGGCTCTAAGAGGGTGCTTAACCCTGGTAGGAAGTTAGCAAAATAGTTGAGGAGTCCCAGGAACGACCGCTGTTCTGTGACGTTCTGTGGCCTCGGCGCGTTCCTGATAGCCTCTGTCTTGGCGTCTGTGGGCCAAATGCCGTCCACCGCGATCTTGCTCCCCAAAAACTCCACTTTTGTTGCCATCAAGACGCATTTCGACCTCTTCAGCCGCAGCCCTACACGATCCAGTCGCTGGAGGACCTCCGCCAGATTTTATAGATGCTCGACGGTGTCCCAACCAGTGACCAATATGTCCTGCATGGTACCAACTTGAGTAGGCTCTCCATGTTTCTCTGGAAGATTGCTGCAGCCGACCAAATTCCAAACGGGCATCTGTTGTCGATGAACAGTCCCTTGTGCGTGTTGATGCAGGTGAGGCCCTTCGAAGACTCCTCCAGCTCCTGCGTCATGTAGGCCGAAGTCAGGTCGAGCTTGGTGAATGTCTTGCCTCCTGCCAGCGTCGCAAATAGGTCGTCTGCCTTAAGTAGCGGGTATTGGTCCTGTCGAGAGAAATGATTAATAGTTACTTTATAATCGGCGCAAATCCTGACCATGCCATCACTTTTGAGTACTGGAACAATCAGGCTGGCCCACTCACTGAATTCCACTGGGGAGATGATGCCCTCGCATTGCAGCCTGTCCAGCTCGATTTCCACTCTCTCCCTCATCATGTGAGGTACCGCTCGCGCCTTGTGGTGAATGGGTTGTGCCTCTGGGACCAAGTAGATCCGCACCTTCACTCTGGAAATGTTTCCAATGCCTGGCTCAAAAAGGGAAGGAAATTTGTTAAGAACCTGGGTACATGAGGCCTCATCGACATGTGATAGCGCTCGGATGTCATCCCAGTTCCAGCGGATTTTGCCCAGCCAGCTCCTTTCAAGCAGTGTGGGGCCATCGCCCGGGACAATCCAGCGTGGCAGCTTGTGCACCGTGCCCTCGTAGGTGACCTTGACCATGGCACTGCCCAGGACAGTGATGAGCTCTTTGGTGTACATTCTCAGTTTCATGTGGATGGGGCTCAAGGCTGGTCTGAGTTCCTTGTTGCACCACAGTCTCTCAAACATCTTTTTACTCATGATGGATTGGCTAGCACCAGTGTCCAGTTCCATGGCTACAGGTATGCCATTCAATTTTACATTTAGCATTATAGGTGGACATTTCATTGAAAATGTATGCACCCTGTGTACTTCAGCATCTGCCTCCTCTCCCTGAGGCTCAAAATTGCTTTGATCCACCATGAACCGATCTTCCTCTGCCATGTGGTGATTAGCAGGTTTTGCAGAGCTTGCAGCTTGTCTGCAAGCTCGTTGGAGGTGCCCCATTGTTCCACAGCTCTTGCAAACATACCCTTTGAAGCGGCATGAATAGGCTGAATGGAAGCCTCCACAATGCCAGCAAGGTGTGAATTGCCTTGTATTCATCCTTTGTTGCCGTCTCTGAGTCATCCGGGTCACCTGAGGCCTGCTGGCAGTTGCAGGCTCGTGGTTTCTGCCCTGTACATTTCTGCTCGCAAACACAGTTCCAGTTAATTTATGAACATTGTTAGCACTTGTGGGCCGAGAGATTTGTTTGTTGTTATCATTGGTGAACATAAACGCCTGTGCTATCGCAATGGCCTTACTGAGGGTCTGTGCCTCTACAGTCAAAAGTTTTCATAGGATGGTCTCGTGGCCAATGCCCATTATAAAAAAGTCTCAGAGCATCTGCTCCAGGTAGGCATCAAACTCACATTATCCTGCAAGTCGCCTTAGCTCGGCGACGTAGCTCGCTACTTCCTGCCCTTCAGATCGCTGGCACGTGTAGAACCGATACCTTGCCATCAGCACGCTCCCCTTCGGGTTAAGATGCTCCTGAACCAGTGTACACAGCTCCTCATATGACTTATCTGTGGGTTTCACCGGAGCCAGAAGATTCTTCATGAGGCTGTAGGTTGGTGCCCTGCAGACCGTGAGGAGGACCGCTCTCCTTTTTAACAGCGCTTCCTTCTCTGTCCACCTCGTTGGCTACAAAGTACTGGTCTAACCGTTCGACATAGGCTTCCCAGTCCTCACCCTCCGAGAACTTCTCCAGGATGCCCACAGTTTGCTGCATCTTTGCGTTGGATTTGTATACTCGTCGCCAGTTATTGTGTTCCTAACACAGATGAGACTGCACACAGGGAGGTTAAAGTAACAATGACCTCAGTCTTTATTAAAGCACTCCAGAGTGAGGAACAGGCCTTCGGGGCCGGCTTATATATAGTGCTCCCAAGGGATGCTGGGATCCCTTGGACTTCAGGGGATGCGTTCCCTGGTAGCGGAACATGGGAGTGCATGCTTTACAGATACACAACAGATTGTAAATAGCTGAGACCATTAGTTAGAATCTGCCAACTCAAAAATGACCTGGTTATTCCTACTCTCTGTTTTCTGTCCATTAACCAATCTTCAATCCATGTTAGTATATTACCCCCAATCCCATGAGCCCTAATTTTGTTTAATAATCTTTTGTGTGACACTTTTCTGAATGCCTTCTAAAAATCCAAATGGACCACATCCACTGGTTCCCCCTTATCTATTCTGCTAGTTACAACCTCAAAAAACTCTAACAGATTTGTCGAACATGATTTCCCTTTCATAAATCCGTGTTGACTCTGCCCAATCCTATTATTATTTTCTCAGTGCCCTGTTACCGCATTCTTAATAATGCATTCTAGCATTTTCCCTTCTACTGATGTCAGGCTGACTTGTCTGTAGTTCTTGCTTTTTTTAAATTCCCTTCTTTCTTAAATAGCGGGGCTACACTTGCTACCTTCCAATCTGCGGGAACCTATCTCGAATCTAAGGAATTTTGGAAGATGACAATGAATGCATCCACTATCTCTATTGCCACCTCTTTAAAAATATAGCAATACAGCAGCGAATTAGAAAATATTTTTTATTATGTATTAAAAACTATTATTAATACAGCTGAAAATGGGTTTGTACACAAAAAATTAGTATTTTAATCAGTGTCTAGCCCACTACCTGTGGGTAACCTGATTTGAAATAACTCAAAATAACTTAAAAAAAACTATACAGAACCATTTACTAGTTACATGGTTAAACTCGTCAGTTTCTCTTTAATTTAAAAAAAAATATTTAAAAACATTTAAAAGGTGTCTACGAGTGCCCTTGCACCAAAAATACCCAACTTAATTTGAAGAGCTTCCTCTCAGGGCCATAAAGGAGCACAATCAACCGAAATTCGATAATGTGATCTGGGGGAATAGCCAATTTTGTGGGCGGGGCCAGCTTCCAGTGCCATGTTTTTTGAACGAGCGCAAAAGATCACGGAAACATGATTTGCGCTGAACTTTATTGGTGATTGAAATTCCTTGCTCTTTTACACTACTTTGGCCAATTTCAGGCGAATTGCTCTGAAAAAAAGTTAGCGCAAACTAACTGAAACTCCAGGTCTTGGGGTCTGACTTGTGAGACTGACTAGCGTAACTGTACACAAGAAGATATCTCAGCAAGAGCCAAATTTTGTAACTTCTGCCAACATTTTTGGCTCACGCAAGAAAAAGGGCCATGTATAAAACAGTGACTAATCTTCAAGTAAAATAGTTCTAAAATCTGTCTAAATCAGAGGCTTCTCCTCTACCACAGTATCTTTCCAAAATTGTTTGACTTCTTCATCCTAACGAGCTGTTCATAACTGCAAGGACAGGTTTCATGAGTTTCTTGGGGAAAATGTTGGAATCAATTATTGAAGATGAAATAGCAGCGCATTTGGAAAGCAGTGACACGATCGGTCGTAGTCAGCATGGATTTATGAAAGGGAAATCATGCTTGACAAATCTTCTAGAATTTTTTGCGGATGTAACTAGTAGAGTGGACAAGGGAGAACCAGTGGATGTGGTGTATTTGGACTTTCAAAAGGCTTTTGACAAAGTCCCACACAAGAGATTGGTGTGCAAAATTAAAGCACATGGTATTGTGGGTAATGTATTGACATGGATAGAGATCTGGTTGGCAGATAGGAAGCAGAGTCTGGATAAACGGGTCCTTTTCAGAATGGCAACAGTGGATAGTGCTGGAACCCCAGCTATTTACAATATATATCAATGATTTAGATGAAGGAATTGAATGCAATATCTCCAAGTTTGAGATGGGTGGTGGTGTGAGCTGTGAGGAGGATGCTAAGAGGCTGCAGGGTGACTTGGACAGGTTAGGTGAGTGGGCAAATGCATCGCAGATCCAGTATAATGTGGATAAATGTGAGGCAGAATATTATCTGAATGGCGGCAGATTAGGAAAAGGGAAGGTGCAACGAGACCTGGGTGTCATGGTACATCAGTCATTGAAAGTTGGCATGCAGGTACAGCAGGCGGTGAAGAAGGCAAATGGCATGTTGGCCTTCATAGGAGATTTGAGTATAGGAGCAGGGAGGTCTTAATGCAGATATACAGGGCCTTGGTGAGGCCTCACCTGGAATATTGTGTTCAGTTTTGGTCTCCTAATCTGAGGAAGGACATTCTTACTATTGAGGGAGTGCAGCGAATGTTCACCAGACTGATTCCCAGGATGGCAGGACTGACATATGAGGAGAGACTGGATCGACTGGGCCTGTATTCACTGGAGTTCTGCCTATGATGATGATGATGAGAAGAATGAGAGGGGATCTCATAGAAACATATAAAATTCTGACGGGATTGGACAGGTTAGATGCAGGAAGAAAGTTCCCGATGTTGGGGAAGTCCAGAGCCAGAGGACACAGTCTAAGGATAAGAGGTAAGCCATTTAGGACCGAGATGAGAAGAAACTTCTTCACTCAGAGAGTTGTTAACCTGTGGAATTCTCTACCACAGAGATTTGTTGATGCCAGTTCATTAGATGTATTCAAGAGGGAGTTAGATATGGCCCTTATGGCTAAAGGGATCAAGGGGTATGGAGCGAAAGCAGGAACAGGGTACTGAGGTGAATGATCAGCCATGATCTTATTGAATGGTGATGCAGGCTCGAAGGGCCGAATGGCCTACTCCTGCACCTATTTTCTATGTTTCTAAGCTTCTATGTTTCACCTTCAGAGAATGTAAGAAAGCACCAGCGAGGTTTTAGTACATTTAAGGTGCTCTATAAATTCCAATTGTTGTTGATGTTAAAGAGATGGGAAACAGATTTACAAGATACTATATGTGCTGAAAATGTGGAGCCGTTCCAGCAGACTCACACTGTAAGTTCAGCTGGGATCTGGATAGGCCGGAGCCTGGCCTTACAGCAGGCCATCTGCATGGCCTGTGGGTTCAGAGCTTCTGCCTTCCCCTATAATTTGGCACCCCCTGCCTGAGCAGTGGCTGGAGCAGGTGCTGTGAGTCATGCAAGAAGACATTGTGACCTGGGAAAAATTGAATAATGCGCAACAGAGAGAGTTAGTGGAGTTGGTGGTGGGGAAGAGCTGTGCTCTATCCACAGGGGGCCAGGAGGCCCTCCGGACAAATTTTGCAAAGGCTGTGGGAGCCATGGAGGTCAATGCAAGGAGTCGAGCCCCAAGGACCTGAATGCAGTGCCGCAAGAAGTTCAATGACCTCTCATGAGTGGTCAAGGTCAGTGAATGCATCTTCAAAATGCCGTATCCCACCAACTGCACCACTAGCCTCAAACATTATTCAATGCACCACACCCCCATCACTCACCTACCAGCAACTCTAGCAATCTGAACTCATACCTCACATTCATAGCTCCATCTCACCCTCACCTACAGCTCACAGCTTGCACACTGTGCCAGCTATTCAACCATGACAGCTACATCACCCAAACACATTTCACCACACACATTTCACCACACACAATGACAAACATCCCTCTCTCTTGCAGGACAAGATGACTCATATCCGGAGGCAGCAAGAGCTACCAATAGGGGGATAGGCACGCCTGCTTGCTTAATCCAATGGAGGAGACGGTCCTGGCCATTATTGAAACAGCCATCTCTGAGGCCATGGCCTGTGGTAGGGCTGAAACAATAGATGGTAACGGTTTCCTCATACCTAATCCTCTTTCTCACATCCCACATCCCCCTCATCTCACAATCCCTTCTGATTTACAAGCTGCAAATAGTGTAAGCATGTACCATTTACTCCCCCCGCTCCCATCACAACAACCTTACCCTTGTGCCTATCCCCTTTCACATACACAAGAACTGCCATCTGGCATGGCAATGGTGGAAGTGCAACAGGTGGAAGAGCAAGAAGACAGTGATGAAGAAGAAAAACAATCACTCGATTTCTCACTTGCAACCACCAGCTCAGATACTGACACTGCATGTAATTTAGCCTTGAGGCAAAATCTGCTTAGGAATATGGTGAGACATATGCCAGCTCGCCAGAGCTCAAGGTCGCACATGAGTTCTGCTGCAGAGGACTCAGATGAAGACTTCAATGGGGCAGGTTACAGAAGAAGGCTGGTGGGTATGCACAATGAAATGCTTGGTGCATTGGCAGGCCTGCCAGAAAGCCTGAGTGAAATGTCAAGGAGCTTGCAGGAGTCCAGCACTAACCTTGCATGGTGCTTTGCACAGAGCTTGGAGCCCATCCTTTCCAGCATGGAAGTGATGGGCAACTCCATTGGCGCACTTGTGGACGCAGCGAGTGAAAAAAGACAGGGGACAAAAAGCAAAACATAACAATTCTTTTCCCTCAGTGCTGTACATAGCATACTGAGTTTTGTCATGACCTATATATTTATGATGACTAGCGGTAATATTTATTTCTATATTTCAACAGAAAAGTAATAAAGAAAAATAAATTAAAGATAAGAAATGCTGAAAATATACAATGCTCTCATAAATGTTGAATTTACTTTACTTTTATTGAAGCTTTAATAGCATTGTTAACAAGAGATTCTTTTGAGTGTACATTACAGAGCCAAAATTCAGCCCATATGTATTTACAGAAAGGGCATCAGATGTAGATGTGATACAAGTGGCAATAAGTTGTGTTTAGAGAAAACAGAAATCATATTCAAGCTACACTTATTTAACTTTTTCAGCCGCTAAAAAGTAAGTACAAATAATAATAGTCTGGACATGGCTTTCTATTGTTACCTAGGTTTACAGTGAATATACGGCACAGAAACTGGCCATTCGGCCCAACCAGTCCATGCTGGCGTTTTTGCTCTACTCGAGCCTCCTCCCCTCATCTAAATCTATCCCTTCTCCCTCATATGCTTATCTAACCTCCCCTTAAATGCATCTATACTATTCACTTCAACCATTCCCTGTGGTAGCAAGTTCCACATACTCTTTGGGTAAAATTTCTTCTGAATTCCCTATTGGATTTCTTGGTGACTATCTTATATTGATGGCCTCTAGTTATGCTGTTCCCCACAAGTGGAAACACTCTCTCTGTATCCACTCTATTAAAACCTTTCATAATTTTAAAGACCTCTCTCTGTAAGGTCACCCCCTCAGCCTTCTTTTTTCAAGAGAAAAGAGACCCAGCCTGTTTATCCCTTTCTGATATGTATACCCTTGCTTTTTTGGTATCATCCTTGTAAATCTTCTCTGCAACTTCTCCAGTGCCTCTATATCATTGAAACATAGAAAATAGAAGCAGTAGTAGGCCATTCGACCCTTCGAGTCTGCACCGCCATTCAATATGATCACAGCTGATCCTCTATCTCAACACCATATTCCCGCTTTTTCCCCATACTCCTTAATGTCTTTTGTGTCTAGAAATCTATATCTCCCTCTTAAATATATTCAGTGACTTGGCCTCCACAGCCTTCTGTGGTAGAGAATTCCACAGTTTCATCACACTCTGAGTGAAAATATTTCTCATCTCAGTCCTAAATTTCCTACCCAGTATCCTGAGACTGTGGCCCCTTGTTCTAGACTTCCCAGCCGGGGAAACATCCTCCCCACATAAAGTCTATCCAACCCAGTCAGAATTTTATATGTTTCAATGAGATCCTCTCTCATTCTTGTAAACTCTAGTGAATACAGGCCTAGTCGACCCAATCTCCCCTCATACGATAGTTCTGCCATCCTAGGAATCAGTCTGGTGAACCTTCGCTGCACTCCATCTATGGCAAGTATATCCTTTCTTAGGTAAGGAGACCAAAACTGTACACAATACTCCAGGTGCGGTCTCACCCAGACCCTGTATAACTGTAGTAAGATATCCTTGCTCCTGTACTCAAATCCTCTTGCAATGAAGGCCTATATATCATTTGCCTTCCTAACTGCTTGCTGCACCTGCATGTTTACTTTCAATGACTGGTGTACAAGGACACCCAGGTCCCTCTGTACATCGACACTTCCCAAGCCATCACCATTTAAATAATACCTTGTCCTTATGTTTTTTCTAACAAAGTGGATAACTTCACATTTATCCACGTTATACTGCATCTGCCATGTGTTTGCCCACTCACTCAATCTATCTAAATCGCCTTGCAGCGTCTTTGCATTCTCCTCACAGCTCACAATCCCACCTAGTTTTGTGTCGTCAGCAAACTTCGAAATATTACATTTGGTTCCCTCATCCAAATCATTTATATATATTATGAATAGCTGGGGCCCAAGGACTGATCCCTGTAGTACTCCACTAGTCACTGCCCGCCACCCCGAAAAAGACCCGTTTATTCCTAAGAGGCTTCAGGGTGAGTTGGACAGGTTAGGTGAGTGGGCAAAGGCATGGCAGATGCAGTATAATGTAGATAAATGTGAGGTTTCCACTTTGGTGGCAAAAACAGGAAGGCAGAATATTATCTGAATGGTGACAGATTAAGAAAAGGGGAGGTGCAACGAGACCTGGGTGTCATGATACATCAGTCATTGACATGCAGGTACAGCAGGCGGTAAAGAAGGCAAATGGTATGTTGGACTTCATAGCCAGGGGATTTGAGTATAGGAGTAGGGAGGTCTTACTGCAGTTGTACAGGGCCTTGGTGAGGCCACACCTTGAATATTGTGTACAGTTTTGGTCTCCTAATCTGAGGAAGGACATTCTTGCTATTGAGGAAGTGCAGCGAAGGTTCACCAGACTGATTCCTGGGATGGCAGGACTGACATATGAAGAAAGATTGGATGGACTAGGCTTATATTCACTGGAATTTAGAAGAATGAGAGGGGATCTCATAGAAACATGTAAAATTTTGACGGGATAGATGCAGGAAGAATGTTCTCAATGTTGGGGAAGTCCAGAACCAGAGGTCACAGTCTAAGGATAAGGGTAAGCCATTTAGGACCGAGATGAGGAGAAACTTATTCACTCAGAGAGTTGTGAACCTGTGGAATTCTCTACCACAGAAAATTGTTGAGGCCAGTTTGTTAGATATATTCAAAAGGGAGTTAGCTGTGTGGCCTTTATGGCTAAAAGGATCAAGGGATATGGAGAGAAAGCATGAACGGGGTACTGAAGTAGCATGGTCAGCCATGATCATATTGAATGGTGGTGCAGGCTCAATGGTCTGAATGGCCTAATCCTGCAACTATTTTCTATGTTTCTATGATTCTATTCTGTTTCCTGTCAGTTAATCAATTTTCAATCCATGCCAGTACATTACCTTCAATCCTATGTGCTTTAATTTTGCACACTAACCTCTTATGTGGGACTTTATCAAAGGCCTTCTGAAAATGCAAATACACTACATCTACTGATTCTCCCTTATCTATTCTATCAGTTACATCTTCAAAAAACTCCAATAGGTTGTCAAACATGATTTTCCTTTCATAAATCCATGTTGACTTTGTCTAATCCTTAATATTATCTAAGTGTGCCATTATCACATCCTTTACAATAGACTCCAGCATTTTCCCTACTACTGATGTGAGGCTAACCGATCTGTAGTTCCCTGTTTTCTCTCTGTCTCCTTTATTAAATAGTGGGGTTACATTTGCCACCCTCCAATCTGCAGAACCTGTTCCATAATCTAGAATTTTGGAACATGACAACCAATGTATCTACTATTTCCATGGCTATTTCTTTTAGTACTCTGGGATGCAGATCATCAGGCCCTGAGGATTTATCGGCCTTCAGTCCCATTAGTTTCTCCAACACTATTTTCTTACTAATAATCATTTCCCTTAATTCCTCTTGCTCACCAGACCCTTGGTTCCCTAGCATTTCTGGAACGTTATTTGTGTCCTCTTCCGTGAAGACAGAACTGAACTATTTATTTAATTGTTCTGCCATTTCCTTGTTCCCCATTATAAATTTTTCCCATTTCTGTCTGTAAAGACCTACATTTGTCTTCACTAATCTTTTTCTTTTTACGTACTTATAGAAACTTCTGCAGTCGTTTTTTCCATTTCTTGTAAGTTTACTCTCGTTCCCCACTTAATCAATCTCTTGGTCTTTTTTTGCTGAATTCTAAACTGCTCCCAATCCTCAGGCTTGCTACTTTTTGTGTCAACTTTGTATAACTCCTCTTTGAATCTAATACTATCCTTAATTTCTTCGAATATTATCCTTAATTTCTTTTGTTAGCCATGGTTGGGCCACTTTTCCTTTTGTGTTTTTGTGCCAGAAAGGAATGTATAACTGTTGCAATTCATGCATTCGCTCCTTAAATGTTAGCCATTGCCTATCCACCATCATGCCTTTTAATAAATCTTCCCAATCTATCATAGAAACATAGAAACATAGAAAATAGGTGCAGGAGTAGGCCATTTGGCCCTTCTAGCCTGCACCGCCATTCAATGAGTTCATGGCTGAACATTCAACTTCAGTACCCCATTCCTGCTTTCTCGCCATACCCCTTGATCCCCCTAGTAGTAAGGACCTCATCTAACTCCTTTTTGAATATATTTAGTGAATTGGCCTCAACAACTTTCTGTGGTAGAGAATTCCACAGGTTCACCACTCTCTGGGTGAAGAAGTTCCTCCGCATCTCGGTCCTAAATGGCTTACCCCTTATCCTTAGACTGTGACCTCTGGTTCTGGACTTCCCCAACATTGGGAACATTCTTCCTGCATCTAACCTGTCTAACCCCGTCAGAATTTTATATGTTTCTATGAGGTCCCCTCTCATTCTTCTGAACTCCAGTGAATACAAGCCCAGTTGATCCAGTCTTTCTTGATAGGTCAGTCCCGCCATCCCGGGAATCAGTCTGGTGAACCTTCGCTGCACTCCCTCAATAGCAAGAATGTCCTTCCTCAGGTTAGGAGACCAAAACTGTACACAATACTCCAGGTGTGGCCTCACCAATGCCCTGTACAACTGTAGCAACACCTCCCTGCCCCTGTACTCAAATCCCCTTGCTATGAAGGCCAACATGCCATTTGCTTTCTTAACCGCCTGCTGTACCTGCATGCCAGCCTTCAATGACTGATGTACCATGACACCCAGGTCTCTTTGCACCTCCCCTTTTCCTAATCTGTCACCATTCAGATAATAGTCTGTCTCTCTGTTTTTACCACCAAAGTGTATAACCTCACATTTATCCACATTATACTTCATCTGCCATGCATTTGCCCACTCACCTAACCTATCCAAGTCGCTCTGCAGCCTCACAGCATCCTCCTCGCAGCTCACACTGCCACCCAACTTAGTGTCATCCGCAAATTTGGAGATACTACATTTAATCCCCTCATCTAAATCATTAATGTACAGTGTAAACAGCTGGGGCCCCAGCACAGAACCTTGCGGTACCCCACTAGTCACTGCCTGCCATTCTGAAAAGTATCCATTTACTCCTACTCTTTGCTTCCTGTCTGACAACCAGTTCTCAATCCATGTCAGTACACTACCCCCAATCCCATGTGCTCTAACTTTGCACATCAATCTCTTGTGTGGGACCTTGTCGAACGCCTTCTGAAAGTCCAAATATACCACATCAACTGGTTCTCCCTTATCCACTCTACTGGAAACATCCTCAAAAAATTCCAGAAGATTTGTCAAGCATGATTTCCCTTTCACAAATCCATGCTGACTTGGACCTATCATGTCACCTCTTTCCAAATGCACTGCTATGACATCCTTAATAATTGATTCCATCATTTTACCCACTACCGATGTCAGGCTGACCGGTCTATAATTCCCTGTTTTCTCTCTCCCTCCTTTTTTAAAAAGTGGGGTTACATTGGCTACCCTCCACTCCATAGGAACTGATCCAGAGTCAATGGAATGTTGGAAAATGACTGTCAACGCATCCACTATTTCCAAGGCCACCTCCTTAAGTACTCTGGGATGCAGTCCATCAGGCCCTGGGGATTTATCGGCCTTCAATCCCATCAATTTCCCCAACACAATTTCCCGGCTAATAAGGATTTCCCTCAGTTCCTCCTCCTTACTAGACCCCCCGACCCCTTTTATAACCGGAAGGTTGTTTGTGTCCTCCTTCGTGAATACCGAACCAAAGTACTTGTTCAATTGGTCCGCCATTTCTTTGTTCCCCGTTATGACTTCCCCTGATTCTGACTGCAGAGGACCTACATTTGTCTTTACTAACCTTTTTCTCTTTACATATCTATAGAAACTTTTGCAATCCGTCTTAATGTTCCCTGCAAGCTTCTTCTCATACTCCATTTTCCCTGCCCTAATCAAACCTTTATCCTCCTCTGCTGAGTTCTAAATTTCTCCCAGTCCCCAGGTTCGCTGCTATTTCTGGCCAATTTGTATGCCACTTCCTTGGCTTTAATACTATCCCTGATTTCCGTTGATAGCCACGGTTGAGCCACCTTCCCTTTTTTATTTTTATGCCAGACAGGAATGTACAATTGTTGTAGTTCATCCATGCGGTCTCTAAATGTCTGCCATTGCCCATCCACAGTCAACCCCTTAAGTATCATTCGCCAATCCATCCCAGCCAATTCACGCCTCATACCTTCAAAGTTAGCCTTCTTTAAGTTCTGGACCATGGTCTCTGAATTAACTGTTTCATTCTCCATCCCAATGCAGAATTCCACCATATTATGGTCACTCTTCCCCAAGGGGCCTCGCACAACGAGATTGCAAATTAATCCTCTCTCATTACATAACACCCAGTCTAAGATGGCCTCCCCCCTAGTTGGTTCCTCGACATATTGGTCTAAAAAACCATCCCTTATGCACTCCAGGAAATCCTCCTCCATCGTATTGCTTCCAGTTTCATAGCCAATTCATTCCTCATACCTTTGTAGTTTCCTTTGTTTAGATTTAGAACCCTAGTTTCGGATTGGACTACTTCACTTTCCATCTTAATAAAGAATTTAATCATGTTATGGTCACTCTTCCCTAAAGGACCCCGCACAACAAGACTGTTAATTAACCCCTTCTCATTACACAATACCCAGTCTAGGATAGCCAGTTCCCGAGTAGGCTCCTCAACATACTGGTCTAAAAAACCATCTCGTACACACTCCAGGAATTCATCTGTCACAGTATTATTACTAATTTGGTTTGGCCAGTCTGTATGTAGATTAAAGTCACCTATGATTACTGTAGCACCCTTGTTACATGCATCTCTAATTTCCTGTTTGATGCCATCTCCTACATTACAACTACTGTTTGGAGGCCTATAGACAACTTCCACCAATGTTTTCTGCCCCTTGGTGCTCCTTAGCTCCACCCAAACTGATTCTACATCTTGATTTTCTGAGCCAATATCCTTTCTCACTATTGCTCTGATTTCATCCTTTACGAACAACGCCACACTATCCCTTCTTCTTTTTTGCCTGTCCTTCCTAAATATTGAATATTCTTGGATATTCAGTTCACAACTCTGGTCACCCTGCAACCATCTCTCTGTAATTGCAACTATATCGTATCCGTTTACATCTATTTGCGCTGTTAATTCGTCTACCTTATTACAGATGCTTCGTGAATTCTGATACAATGCTTTTAGATTTGTCTTTTTAACATTATTAGACATTTTAACATTATTTTGTATGATAGCCCGATTTGTCTTATTGCTCTTTTTTCTTACCTGGACCCTATTTGTTAGTGCACTCTTTTGTTTGTATGCTCTGTCCCTTCCTGACATAATCTGGTTATGCTTGCCACAATCACTTTCCTGCATTGCTTCCTTTTCTTTTCTCTTTAGCTTCATAGATTTCTCTCCACTGCGACCCTCCTTCTCCACCACCCCCTCCACCCCGCTCACCCCTATTTAGTTTAAAGTCCTGTCTACCTCCCTAGTTATTTGGTTCGCTAGAACTCTGGTTCCAGTATAGTTCAGGTGCAGTCCGTCCCCACGGAACAGCTCTCTCTTTCCCGAGTATTGGTGCCAGTGCCCCACGAATCAAAACCCACTTTTCCCTCACCAATGTCTGAGCCACGCATTCATCTCCCTGATTCTATTGACCCTACGCCAATTTGCTCATGGCTCAGGTAATAATGCAGAGATTATTACCTTTGTGGTTCTGCTTTTCAATTTAGTCCCTAGCTGTTCAAACTCTCTCAGCAGAACCTCTTTCTTAGTCCTACCCATGTCATTGGTACCTACGTGTACCACGACAACTGGATCTGCCCCCTCCCACTCCAAGTTCTTCTCCAGCCTGGAGGAGATGTCCTTTACCCTGGCACCGGGTAGGCAACACAGCCTTTGGGACGCACGTTCTCGGCTGCAGAGAACCCTACCTATCCCCCTAACTATACTGTCCCCTACTACAACCACCTGCTTCTTTACTCCCCCGACTTGAATGGCTTTCTGCACCACGGTGCCTTGGTCAGTCTGCTCGTCCACCCCACAGTCTGCACACTTGTCCACAAGGGTTGTAAGAACCTCAAATCTATTGGACAAGTGCAGGGACTGAGGCTCCTGCAATACTGTTAAGTATGCAATAAAGGTTCAAACTGAGTATTGTTTAACTAAGCAAGGTACAACCTTGCTTTGCTTTATTTTGGCCCAAAGTGCCTGACACACAAAATGGCTGACCTTTTATACCCGAGCAGCACCATGTGCGTGCTGCTCAGTGGCCTCCAACAATGACACCATCTGGTGGCTACAAACAGCACGTACATACATGACAATACCCTCCTCTGAGATCTTATCACAGTCTTTCACAGGTTGAGATGGTCCGGTGCTTTACGCTCCCGGGTTGACCGTCTCAGTTCGATTCCGGCCTGGGGTGAATGTGCGAAGTCTGTTGTGGCTGATGGCTGGATGGCTGACTTGTTGGAGGTGGCAGTGGCCATGTCAGGAATTGCAAGTCCATTTTTATTGAACAAGTCCGTGATGGAAATTCCGGGTTCACTGATGGCCCTTGAGTCCACTGAAGGCTGCTGGTAGGTTGGTTAGTAGCCGACGGTTTCTTCGTCCGACTGCTCTGGCTCATCTGTGTGCCTCAGCTTTGTTTGATCCATGTGTTTCCTGCAAGTTTTCCCATTCTTGAGCTTATTAACAATTGCTCTGTTGCCCTCCTTGGCCATGACCGTACCAGCAATCCATTTGGGACCTTGACCATAATTCAACACATATATAGGATCATTAACAGAAATCTCGCGTGACACAGTTACGCAATCGTGGTACACTTGTTGACTCTGTCTTCTGCATTCAAGATGATTACTTAAATCCGGGTGTACAAGAGATAACTTGATCTTAAGACCTCTTTTCTTCATGAGTTCAGCAGGCGAGACGCCTGTGAGTGTGTGGGGTCTTGTCCTGTCACTCAGCAGTATGCAAGACAAGCGGGTCTGCAGTGACCCTTGGGTTACTCTCCTCATGCTTTGCTTGATAATTTGTACTGCATGTTCTGCTTGCCCGTTGGATGCAGACATGAATGGTGTTGACCTTACATATTTTATGCCGTTAAGTTTTACAAACTTCTGAACTCCTGACTGGTGAAGCACGACCCATTGTCGCTCACCACTATGTCAGGCAGACCATGTGTCGCGAACATGACATTGAGATTCTCTATGGTTGCCGTGGATGTATTGGATGACATGATTATGCATTCTATCCACTTCGAATAAGCATCCACCACCACGAAAAACATCTTGCCCAGGAAGAGACCTGCAAAATCTACATGGATCCTGGACCAAGGTTTGGATGGCCATGACCACATACTCAGCGACAATTCCGCTGGTGCTTTGCTGAGCTGCATGCAGGTGTTGCACTGATGCACGCATGCTTCCAGCTCAGAATCAATTCCTGGCCACCATACGTGGGACCTGGCAATGGCCTTCATCATCACTGTCATGTATTCAATTGTCATTGTAACCCATGTATAAACTGACCTAAGTTGTACACCATGAGAACACTGACCACTAGGTGGTGAACTTGTGGGAGACACTCCTAACCTGAACTTTCAGGTATAAAAGGGGAAGCTCCACCCACCTTCTTCACTTCAGTGCTGGCTAATAAAGGTTACTAGTCACTGAGTAACCTTCTCTCAAGTATGGGCCTCGTGTGCATTTGTACTGTATAGTAAGGACATATTATTGGCGACGAGAAACTGGGATTTAAACCACGCGAGCATGGCCACTAGCAGCACAGACGAGAGGTACTGTGTTGGTCATGATTGGGATGATTTTATTGAGAGACTACAGCAAAGTTTCGTCACTAAGGAATGCCTGGGACAGGATTCGACCGATAAACGCAGGGTTCATCTCCTGACGGTTTGTGGATCCAGGACGTACTCCTTGATGAAGGACCTTCTAGCGCCAGAGAAGCCGGCAGACAAGACGTTCGAAGAGCTCAGTAAGTTGATCGGGGAACACTTTAAACCGGCGAGCAGCATGCACATGGCGAGACATCGGTTTTACACGCACCGGCGGCGAGAAGGGCAAAGCGTTCCAGACCTCGTGGCAGACCTCTGGCGACTGGCGAGCCTAGCTAAGTTCCCAGATGCATGCAGAGCGGAGATGCTGCACGACTTTTTTATTGAGGGCATCGGGCATGCTGGGGTTTAGACCAAAGACTTGACCCTGGAAACGGCGGCTTTGATGGCCCAGACATTTATCTCAGGGGAGGAAGAGACCAGAATGATATTTGACAAAAATCTTGGTTTAAATGCAGCAAATGGACAGGGAGTCAACATTGTTAACGCGACACACAGTTCTCCAGGCAGACAGGGGGAATCAGACATGCCCGAGCATGTAGTCGAACACAAAGGGGGAATTCAACAGAGACAATGGCTAGCTGAACGGCGATTCATGCCATCGCAAGGGACAATGCGGCCAGTAATGGGGCCATCAACACCTGTCAATGGTGCGCTTAAGGACAGTTACAGAGACAGTCAGAGACGATCAACTGGTAATGGAGCTTTTGTTTCCAACAATGGCTCATGTTGGAGGTGTGGAAGTAAGGGCTTGCAGGTATCAGCAATATACCTGCAGAAACTGCAACGTCAGTGGTCACTTGGCACGTATGTGCAGGAAGCCTGCAGCCAGGTTGATGTACGAGGAGGACGGGCCCGATGTAAGCCCTACGAGGCCAAATGGACACTGGGGGAAATCGCTGGCAGCTGAAGTTCAGCGAGTTCATGTGGAGCACATATACAGTTCATATACCAGGACGCCACCGATAATGATGAAAGTGCTCCTCAATGACATCCCAGTGTCAATGGAGCTAGACACGGGGGCCAGCCAGTTCCTGATGAGTATCAAAGAGTTCGACAAGTTGTGGGCACCCAAGGCCAGGAGGCCAAAATTAGTGCCGATTGACGCACAGCTACGAACATATACAAAGGAGATCATTCCGGTGCTAGGCAGCGGCATGGTACTCGTGACCCACAAAGATTCGGAGAACAGGTTGCCACTCTGGATTGTCCCGGGGGATGGTCCCACACTGCTGGGGAGGTGTTGGCTTGCTGTCATGAACTGGAAATGGAGCGATGTCAATGCAATTTCTTCTGTGGAGCGAATATCATGCTCACATGTCCTGGACAAATTTGACTCACTATTTCAACCCGGCATTGGCACTTTCATGGGGATCAAGCCAATGATTCACATAAACCCGGACGCCAGGCCAGTACACCTCAAGGCCAGAGCGGTGCCGTATGTGATGCAGGAAAAGATAGAAGGTGAATTGGACCGCCTGCTGAGGGAAGGCATCATCTCTCCAGTCGAATTTCGTGACTGGGCGAGCCCGATTGTGCCGGTGCTCAAGGCAGATGAGTCGGTCAGGATATGTGGTGATTACAAGGCCACCATCAATCGGGTGTCACTCCAAGACCAGTGCCCGCTACCGAGAGCGGAGGACCTCTTTGCGACGCTATTCGGTGGAAAACTTTTTTCAAAATTGGACCTGACCTCAGCTTACATGACCCAGGAGCTGGCGAGTGAGTCGAAGAAGCTGACCACCATCACGACACACAAATGGTTGTTTGCGTACAACAGATGTCCGTTCGGGATTCGCTCGGCGGCCACGATCTTTCAACGAAACATGGAAAGCCTCCTCAAGTCGATTCCAAGGACGGTGGTTTTTCAAGATGACATTCTCATCACGGGTTGTGATACTGAAGAATACCTCCACAACCTGGAGGAGGTGCTACGCAGACTGGACCGGGTAGGTCTGCGACTGAAAAAGGCGAAGTGCGTCTTCCTAGCTCCAGAGGTAAAATTCCTGGGGATGAGGGTAGCAGCAGGTGGGATCAGACCTACTGTGTCCAAAACGGAAGCGATCCACAGAGCACCCAGACCCCGTAACACGGCGGAGTTGCGTTCGTTCCTGGGGCTCCTGAACTATTTTGTAACTTTCTTCCCAAATTGAGCATGCTGTTAGAGCCGCTACATGTGCTCCTATGCAAAGGTCGCGAATGGGTCTGGGGGACAGCCAGGGAAGGGTAGAGCACGTAATTTGTTATGCTCCAACAATCTGTTCACGCTATATGACCCATGTAAGAAACTTGTTTTAACGTGCGATGCGTCGTCCTATGGGGTCGAGTGTGTGTTGCAGCATGTCAATGCCAAGGGTCATTTATAGCTGGTAGCTTATGCCTCCAGAAGTCTGTCCCAGGCAGAAAGGGGCTACAGGATGGTAGAAAAGAAAGCGCTTGCATGTGTATATGCAGTAAAAAAAATGCACCAGTACCTGTTTGGCAGGAAATTTGAGCTGGAGACAGATCACAAATCCCTAACGTCCCTTTTGGCCAACAACAAGGCCATAAATGCAAATGCGTCGGCCCGCATACAGTGGTGGGCACTCATGGGCCGCCTAAGACGATACAATTCGGCACAGACCAGGCACTGAAAACTGCGCCGATGCACTCAGCAGGCTCCCACTAGCCACCACCGAGGGGGTAATTGAGCATGTTGCTGAGATGGTCATGGCTGTTGAAGCTTTCGAAAGCGAAGGCTCACCCGTGACAGCCAGTCAGATCAAAGTCTGGACAAATAGAGACTCGCTACTGTCTTTAGTCAAAAAATGTGTCCTGAATGGGGACTGGGCAGCCATTTAAACCATTTCACAGGCGCAAGGATAAACTCTCGATTCAGGCTGATTGCCTACTATGGGGAAACCGAGTAGTCATGCCCCAGATGGGCAGCGAGGTGTTCATCCGTGAACTCCACAATGAGCACTCGGGCATTATCATGATGAAGGCAATTGCCAGGTCAGACGTTTGGTGGCCAGGGATAGATGCAGACCTGGAACTTTGTGTTCGCAGGTGCAACACGTGTGCCCAGCTGGCCAATGCATCCAGGGAAGCCCCCCTTAGCCCCTGATCCTGGCCCGCCAAGCCATGGTCACACATCCATGTGGACTACGCAGGTCCTTTCATGGGAAAAATGTTTTTTGGTTGTAGTAGACGCCTACTCCAAATGGATCGAATGTGACATTCTCAATTCAAGCACATCCTCTGCCATGGTAGAAAGTCTACAGACAATGTTCGCCACCCATGGTCTACTGGACATCTTGGTCAGAGACAATGGCAAGCATTGAATTCCAGGACTTCATGGCAGGAAATAGTATCAACCATGTCAGAACGGCACCGTTCAAGCCGGCCTCAAACGGCCAGGCGGAACGAGCAGTGCAGATAATTAAACAGGGGGTTCCCTACAAAGCCGATTATCACGCCTCCTGTTGGCCAATAGATCCCGACCACACTCGCTCACAGGGGTTCCACCCGCAGAGCTGCTAATGAAAAGGACACTCAAAACCAGGGTATCCCTTATACACCCCACCATGAAAGAAATTGTTGAGAGCAGGCGCCGGTCACAATGTGACTACCATGACGGGAATGCGAGGGCACGATGTATTGATGTCAATGACCCTGTCTTTGTCCTCAGCTATGCTGCAGGGCCCAAATGGCTCGCAGGCACTGTGATTGCCAAAGAGGGGAATAGGATTCTGGTAGTTAAACTTATCAATGGACAAATCTGCCGCAAACACGTGGATCAAACAAAAAAACGAGGTTCAGCAACCCCATAGAAGAAACAGAGGAAGAACACGATGTAGAGTTCACTCCACCACAGGTGACTGAACACCGGAACCAAGTGGAGGAGAGCCCAGTCACTGTGGGCAGTCCGGATAGGCCTGAGGCACTGCAAACAGTAGACACTCAGGCCAGCCCCCAACAACCGGAGCTCCAACTCAGGCGCTCTACAAGGGAGCGTAAATCACCAGAGAGACTCAACCTGTGATCCCAATAAGACTTTGGGGGGGAGGTGATGTCATGTATTCAATTGTCATTGTAACCCATGTATAAACTGACCTAAGTTGTACACCGTGAGAACACTGACCACTTGGTGGTGAACTTGTGGGAAACACTCCTAACCTGGACTTTCAGGTATAAAAGGGGAAGCTCCACCCACCTTCTTCACTTCAGTGCTGGCTAATAAAGGTTACTGGTCACAGAGTGACCTTCTCTCAAGTATGGGCCTCATGTTCATTTGTACTGTATAGTAAGGACATATTAATCACTATACCAGGAAGTGTGCTGTGTAACTCATGCATAAACTTCTCTCTCTCTTTCTTAGGCATTGCAACTCGATTGCCCCACAATATGCAATCTGCTTGAATAGACAGTTCGTCCTTGCGACGAATGTATGGTTTGGCCTCCTCACACATTTGCTTAGGTATGGCAGACCAATCCCCTTTGAGGATGCAACCCTTTACCATCGATAACATTGGGTCCTGGCTGGTCCAGGTCTTCACTTGTTGAGCCATGACAAGGGTACCTTCACTCTCAAAAGCATCCATGATCAACATTAAATCTGCCGGTTGGGTGTTTCAACTCCGGTGTGGGCAACGGCAACCGGCTCAAAGCATCGGCACAATTCTCTGTGCCAGGTCTGTGGCGAATGACATAACCATAGGCAGGTAATGTCAGCACCCACCTTTGGATGCGGGATGAAGTGTTGGTATTGATACCTTTGCTCTCGGAAAACAACAAAATGAGCGGCTTGTGATCGGTCTCTAATTCGAACCTCAGGCTGTATGCTGTGGTCTGCTGTGGCTTTTATCCCCACTCTCGGGATTCGGTCTGCTCCCACTCAGGTACGCCAACACTCTGCGACCAATATTCTCAGGGGCCAAAATTGTGCCCCGCCGAAAACATAGCGCACCTACCTTGTTTCAGCTGTTTTTCATCATCATAGGCAGCCCCTCAGAATTGAGGAGGACTTGCTTCCACTCCCTAAGTGATGGCTCCGATACAGGAGCCACAGAACCTGTTACAGGTGGGACAGACATTTGTCGGGGGAAGGGGTCAGTGGGGCTGGTTTGCCGCACGTTCCTTCCGCTGCCTGCGCTTGGCCTCTTCATGCTCCTTGCATTGAGACTCGAAGAGCTCAACGCCCTCCCAGATGGACTTTCTCCACCTCGGGCGGTCTGCGGCCAGGGTCTCCCAGGTGTCAGTGGTGATGTCACACTTTACCAGGGAGGCTTTGAGGGTGTCCTTATAACATTTCTGCTGTCCTCCTTTGGCTTGTTTACCATGAAGGAGCTCCGCAAAAATCATTTGCTTAGGGAGTCTCGTATCTGGCCTGCCCAGCGAAGCTGATCGAGTGTGGTCAGTGCTTCAATACTGGGGATATTAGCCTGGTCGAGGACACTGATGTTGGTGCGCCTGTCCTCCCAGGAGATTTGCAGGATCTTACGGAGACATCATTGGTAATATATCTCCAGCGACTTTAGGTGTCTTCTGTACATTGTCCATGCCTCAGACTCATACAGGAGGGCGAGTATTACTACAGCCCTGTAGACCATGAGTTTGGTGGTAGATTTGAGGGCCTGGTCTTCAAACACTCTTTTCCGCAGGCGGCCGAAGGCTGCACTGGCGCACTGGAGGCGGTGCTGAATCTCCGCATCAATGTCTGCCTTTGTTGATAAGAGGCTCCCGAGATATGGGAAATGGTCCATATTGTCCAGGGCCGCGCCGTGGATGTTGATGATTGGAGGGCGGCAGTGACAGGCTGGTGGAGGACCTTTGTCTTATGGATGTTAATCGGAAGGCCCATGCTTTCATATGCCTCAGTGAATACATTGGCTATATTCTGGAGTTCAGCCTCTGAAAGTACACAGATGCTGGCATCATCTGCATACTGCAGCTCAACGACAGAGGTTGGGGTGATCTTGGATCTGGCCTGGAGGAGGCGTAGGTTAAACAGCTTCCCACTGGTTCTGTAGTTTAATTCCACTCCAGCCGGGAGCTTGTTGATTGTGAGGTGGAGCATGGCGACGAGAAAGATTGAGAAGAGGGTTGGGGTGATGACGCAGCCCTGTTTGACCCCGGTCCGGACGTGAATTAGGTCTGTAATGGATCCGTTGGTTAGGATCACGGCCTGCAGGTCATCGTGAAGCAGGGGAAGGATGTTGACAAACTTTTGGGGGCATCCGAAACGGAGGAGGACGCTCCATAGACCCTCACGGTTGACAGTGTCAAAGGCCTTTGTAAGATCGAAAAAGGCCATGTATAAGGGCTGGCGCTGCTCCCTGTATTTTTCCTGCAATAGTCGCGCTGCAAAGATCATGTCTGTTGTGCCCCGTAGGGGACGAAACCCGCATTGTGATTCTGGGAGGAGCTCCTCGGCCACAGGAAGAAGAACTCGAGCGACAACTTTCCCAGTGGCTGAAAGCAGGGAGATTCCCCTGTAGTTGCCACAGTCGGACTTGTCCCCCTTTTTAAAAATGGTCACAATCACTGCATCTCTGAGATCTCCCAGTATGCTCTCCTCCCTCCAAATGAGAGAGATGAGGTCATGTATCCGCGCCAACAGCGCCTCTCTGCCATATTTTAGCGCCTCAGCAGGGATTCCATCTGCTCCCGTAGCCTTATTATTCTTAAGCTGTTTTATGGCTTTGCCTACCTCGTGCTGTTTTTACCGGCACGATGGATGCGGTGGCCTCTTGAGTGAAATTCCACTATTTGGCTTTTTTTTCCCCAGTGGCCCAGAAGTCGGTCATAATGGGGGTAAAAGTGTGATGGAGAGCGGAAGTTCGATCACAAGAGGGGCTGAAGGGGGGGTGGGGGAGCAGGCAGATTGTCTGCCGCTGTCACTCATCAGCGCAGTGCTGATGACATAATTGTGCTGGCGCAACACCACGTCTCTCCCCTTCACTTAAAGGGCAGAGTCACAGGGATTCTTTAAGTTAAATCCACTAAGCCACCAGGGAGGATTTTGGCTGGGCCCAAGAGGGGGTGCCAGGCTGCCTGTTGGGTGGCTCGTCCAAACCCGGGGGCATAATTGTCGGCCCAACATGACAGTTGGCCGACAAAAAAAATAAGATGGCGGCCACGGCAGTAGGTCCTCCCCTTTAATAGCAGCTGCACCGCCATTTTAGACGCACTCCAAACACAGTGCGCCAACAGAAAAAGTTGTTTGCGGCACTGAGCGGCGGCAGCAAGACTTTCACGGCAGAATTTCGCCTTTGTGGGGGGCACCTCTGATGGTGCACTTCGGACAGATTGGCAGCAGCTGAGCAGTAGTGGGGGGAGTGGGTCACCGCTGGAATACCACAGGAGTGGAATTTTCAAAACGGCGGCTATTCCACGAAAAATTGGCAGCTATTCCACTCCGCAGCGTGGCCGCCAATTTCCAGTGGAAACGGGCCTTAAGGGAAGGGGCAATTTCAGACCCTAGTTGTGGTCTATCCAAGGTTCAAAACAGGTTTGGCATAACTTCCCTACTTTTTAATTCTATACCTCTAGAAATAAACCCTAGTGCTTGGTTTGCTTTTTTTACGGCCTTGCTAACCCGTGTCGCTACTTTCAGTGATTTGTGTATTTGTATTCCAGGATCCCTTTGTTCCTCTACCCAACCTAAACTCGCACCCTCCAAGTAATAAGCAACATAGGAACATAACAACATAAGAAATAGGAACAGGAGTAGGCCATACAGCTCCTCGAGCCTGCTCCGCCATTCAATAAGATCATGGCTGATCTGATCCATGGACTCAGCTCCACTTCCCCGCCTGCTCCCCATACCCCTTATCCCTTTATCGTTTAACAAACTGTCTATTTCTGTCTTAAATTTATTCAATGTCCCAGCATCCACATCTCTCTGAGGCAGCAAATTCCACAGATTTTCTGGGAGAAGAAATTCCTCCTCATCTCTGTTTTAAATGGGCGGCCCGTTATTCTAAGATCATGCCCTCTAGTTCTAGTCTCCCCCATCAGTGGAAACATCCTCTCTGCATCCACCTTGTCAAGCCCCCTCATAACCTTATACGTTTCGATAAGATCACCTCTCATTTTTCTGAATTCCAATGAATAGAGGCCCAACCTACTCAACCTTTCCTCATAAGTCAATCCCCTCATACCCGGCATCAACCTAGTGAACCTTCTCTGAACTGCCTCCCAAGCAAGTATATCCTTTCATAAATATGGAAACCAAAACTACACATAGTATTCCAGGTGTGGCCTCACCAATACCTTATATAGCTGTAGTAAGACTTCCCTGTTTTTATACTCCATCCCCTTTGCAATAAAGGCCAAGATACCATTGGCCTTCCTGATCACTTGCTGTACCTGTATGCTATCCTTTTGTGTTTCATGCACAAGTACCTGCAGGTCCTGCTGTACTGCGGCACTTTGCAATCTTTCTCCATTTAAATAATAACTTCTTCTTTGATTTTTTTCTGCCAAAGTGCATGACCTCACACTTTCCAACATTATACTCCATCTGCCAAATTTTTGCCCACTCACTTAGCCTGTCTATGTCCTTTTGCAGATTTTTTGTATCCTCCTCATACATTGCTTTTCCTCCCATCTTTGTATCGTCAGCAAACTTGGCTACGTTACACTCAGTCCCTTCTTCCAAGTCGTTAATATAGATTGTAAATAGTTGGGGTCCCAGCACTGATCCCTACGACACCCCACTAGTTACTGGTTGCCAACCAGAGAATGAACCATTTATCCCGACTCTCTGTTTTCTGTTAGTTAGCCAATCCTCTATCCATGCTAATATATTACCCCCAACCCAGTGAACTTTTATCTTGTGCAGTAACCTTTTATGTGGCACCTTGTCAAATGCCTTCTGGAAGTCCAAATACACCACATCCACTGGTTCCCCTTTATCCACCCTGTTCATTACATCTTCAAAGAATTCCAGCAAATTTGTCGAACATGACTTCCCCTTCATAAATCCATGCTGACTCTGCCGGACCGAATTTTGCTTTTCCAAATGTCCTGCTACTGCTTCTTTAATAATGGACTCCAACATTTTCCCAACCACAGATGCTAGGCTAACTGGTCTGTAGTTTCCTGCTTTTTGTCTGCCTCCATTTTTAAATAGGGGTGTTACGTTTGCAGTTTTCCAATCTGCTGGGACCTCCCCAGAATTCAGGGAATTTTGGCAAATTACAACCTCCCTATTCTTCCTACCAAAATGTAATACCTCATATTTATCTGTGTTGATCTTCATTTGCCAATTATATGCCCATTCGGCAAGTTTATTAATGTCCTCCTGTAATTTGCTGCAGTCCTCCTCAGTATTGGCCCAGAAATTCCTGTTTCTTCTTTCCACGGGCATTCAACTAAAAGTAAGAGAGAAGATGCGCACCTATCTTTTGCTCGAATGACCGCCCGAGATCCCGGACTCAAGGCCTCCTCTTCTTGCGCAACGGAGCGCGTTCACATTGAGCGTCCTCAGGAGTCACGTTGGCCTGGACACCCAATCACAGTAAAGTATTTTCTCATTCATAGTAATAGGAGTTTCGTAAATCTGAAACTCTATTTCTATGAATGAGAAACACCACCAAACACACAAACACTACATAAAACATTAAAAAAAAACTCACATAAATACACTAATAGAAACTAAAGTTGTTAGAAATGTTTTTTAAAGAAAAGACATTTGCCGATTTTTTAAAAAAGTTTTAATTATGGTTAAAAATAAATGTAATGTGTTGGGCAGGGTTTTTAAAAATATGTTTTTTTACTTTAATTTATTTATATTTTTGTATGTTTTTAAACTCTTATGCCTGTAAAAGTAGGCTATGCACCTGCTTTTATCAGTCGCAAGAGTTTTGAGGACATTTGCTGGGCAAGATATGCGTAAATCCCACAATCTTGCCCTTGCAAATGTCCTCGCTCCCAAGATACGGAGGATCTGTCAAGCCAGAAACTTGACAGATCGGAAAGTCCGGATTTCAGCGCATGCGCATTGGGCGCTACAAATCGGCTTTTCCGATGCCTTCCCGGGTCCGTAGACATTCCGTACGGGCCCGGGAGGTAGGAATTTCTGGGCCATTGACTATCCCCCCCAATTTGGGGTCATCCGCAAATTTAGAAATTGTGTTTTTGATTCCAAAGTCTAAATCGTTATTATAAATTGTGAACAACAGTGGTCCCAGCACTGATCCTTGTGGAACACCACTACCCACCTTCTGCCATTCTGAATAGCTACCTTTTACCCCGACTCTCTGCTTTCTGTCTTGAAGCCAGCTAACTATCCATTCTGCTACTTGTCACCTGACTCCGCATTCTCTGATCTTGTCTATTAGTCTATTATGGGATATCTTATCGAAGGCCTTTTGAAAATTTAGATAAATTACATCTACTGTATTACCATTGTCTATTCCCTCTGATATCTCTTCAAAAGATTCAATGAGGTTGGTCAAGTCCTTTTGAAATTCATGCTGACTATTCATTATTATATTTTTGGTTAGTAGATGTTATTCTATTTTCTCCTTTAGTAGGATTTCCATTATTTTTCCTAGCATCAATGTTAAGCTGACTGGTCTATAATTCCCTGGACATGTTCTTCTTAAGTATAGGTATTACGATAGGTATCCACCAGTCCTCTGGCACTACATCTTTTTCTAATTAATTATTAAATATGTGCAGTAATGCCTCTGCCATCTCTTCGCTAGATTCTTTTAAAATGCGTGGATTATCCTCTTTGATTTTGATTAATTTATTTAATATATCCCCTCTTTTTATTTTAAAGGCAGTTATCTCATTACTAATCTCATCATTCAATGTCATGTCCACCTGTTCTATCTCCCTGGTAAATACTGAAGCAAAATAATTATTTAATATTTCTGCCATCTCTCTATCGTTACCTGTGGTATTATCCTGTCTATCCCTTAATGGCCCTATCCCCATCCCAACCTTTCTTTTTTTTATTGATGTGCCTGTAAAATATTGTCCTATTTTTTTTATGATCCTTGATAATTTAATTTCATAGTTCCTCTTTGCTTTCCTAATTGTTTTTTTTTACTTCTCTCCTAATCTTTTCATATTTTCCCTTATCATGCACTCCCCTGCTGCCTATGTACATAATGTATGCATTCACGGTGCGACAATTGCAAGAGAAATGCAGGGAAAAGCACCAACCCTTGGACTTCTTTGACCTCACAAAAGCCTTTGACACTGTTAACCACGAGGGACTATAGAGCGTTCTCCTCCGTTTCGGGCTGCCCCCTAAAAGTTTGTCACTATCGGCCTGCTCTACGACAACATGCAAGCAGTGATCCTGACCAACGGATCCACCACAGACCCAATCCAAGTCCGGACCAGGTTCAAGCAGGGCTGCGTCATTGCGCCTACCATCATCTCGATCTTCCTCACTGCAATGCTTCATCTCACGCTCAACAAGCTCCCTGCTGGAGTGGAACTAAGCTATAGAACCAGTGGGAGCCTGTTCAACCTTCGTCGCCTCCAGGCTAGATCCAAGACCGTCCCATTCTCTGTCGTCGAACTACAGTACGCGGGCGGCCTTGGACAACATGGGCCATTTTCCTTACCTCAGGAGCCTATTATCAGCAAGGGCCGACATCGATGATGAGGTCCAACACCGCTTCCAGTGCACCATCACAGCCTTCGGCCGCCTGAGGAAGAGAGTGTTCGAGGATCAGGCCCTCAAATCTGGCACTAAGCTTATGGTCTACAGAGCTGTAGTGATACCCGCCCTCCTGTATGGCTCAGAGACGTGGACCATATACAGCAGACACCTCAAATTGCTGGAGAAATACCACCAATGATGTCTCCGCAAGATCCTACAAATCCCCTGGGAGGATAGATGCACCAATGTCAGTGTTCTCGATCGGGCCAACATCGCCAGCATCGAAGCACTGACCACACTCGACCAGCTCCGTAGGACAAGCCACGTTGTCCACATGTCCAACACAAGACTCTCAAAGCAAGTGCTTACTCGGAACTCCTACATGGCAAGTGAGCCCCAGGTGGGCAGAGGAAATGTTTCAAGGACACCCTCAAAGCCTCCTTGATAAAGTGCAACACCCCCACCAACACCTGGGAGTCCCTGGCCAAAGACCACCCTAAGTGGAGCAAGTGCATCCAGGAGGGCGCTGAGCACCTCGAGTCTCGTTGCCGAGAGCACGCAGAAAACAAGTGCAGACAGCGGAAGGAACGTGCGACAAACCAGACGCCCCACCCACCCTTTCCTTCAATGACTGTCTGTCCCACCTGTGACAGAGACTATAATTCCCATATTGGACTGATCAGTCACCTGAGAACTCACTTTTAGAGTGGAAGCAAGTCTTCCTCAATTTTGAGGGACTGCCTATGATGATGTATGCCTCTTTCCTTACCCTCAACTGTTCCCTTATGACTTTATTCATCCATGGAGTCCCATTCATGTTTAGTTTGTTCTTTCATATTAGCGGAATATATTGTTCTCCAAACTAACCTCAAGTTCACGTGCATTTTCAATCATTCTGATAGAAACACATTGGTAAACTTGACACAAAAAGTTAAACTGAAGGCAGCAGTATTCTCAGCAGCAATGGATGCTTCAAAGTAAAAACAAAGAGATTCCTAGCCCAGGCCTGTTTAACTCACCATCCAAAACCAATCCGGAGTTAAAATGAGGGCCAAGGTGCCCAAGATTTCAGCCCAAGTTTAAAATGTGGCCAGTGATTTATATAAGAATATCCCAGCACACAAATAATCCTATGAACAATACACTCACATTGACTACTGCTTCCTTAAACTGAGGCGGGAGTTCAATGACCATTGAATCAGCTGTTGAGTTGACAATTTCAAATGTACAGTAAAAGCTCCCACCTTACAGAGGTAGATTCCCTCACACACAAGCTCTTCCTCACCGCATTTCCACAACAGATTCACCATGTTGTAAGTCTTTACACAAGTCTCCATCCAATCTGACCTCATTACCTCTGACAGATCACTTCTGTCATCTCAACTTCACCTCCCATCTATTCCATCAGCAAGGGTGCCCTTTATACTCTCTCACCTTGGTCCTCAGAAGCTGACCACGATCAGCCCCAACACCATCAGCACCAGGCACACCAGGCACACCAACAACAACACCAACCTTCTTTGCAATCAACTGACAAGTACACTGCACTGGACACAGGGCATCAGCACCTGACCACAATGCTGCCTGGAAGGCCAGGGATGGCCTCACCATGGCTACATTTATTTCCCTTGACACTGTACACCCTGGCTGCCACATGATGTGCCAGGTTGACATCACCCCATACCAACACCATAAAGCATCCCTATAATGTCCAAGCCATTCCTTTCACACTCATCACCACTGTGGGGGTACCATTATGTCTCACCATTCATTGTAACTCACTAAGCCACTTCCAAAAGTGTGCACAAATCTGTCCAAGCACATAAAGTGTTGAAAATAAAAGTTGAAAATAAATGCTTGACGCCACATTAACAGAAACTTCACATGAACATTGCATAAAACATCCACGTGCCTACCCTTGTGTGTTGTTAGTTGGTACGATTGCACTAGGATGAGGGTGAGTGTGAGGGCTGGCTAGTGAGATAGAGAAGTGATAATTTAGATAGAGGAATGGGTGGATGGGTGGGTTGGTGTGAGTAAGGATGTGCAAGAGTAGGGTAGGGATGTCGTGATGGGGATGTAATGAGTGGCACAGCAGGATGAGAGTGACTGTGGTTTTGCAGTAACATTTCGTGATCTACTGAGATTATTGAAAGATTTGCGCCATTGCAGCAAGATCCCCCTGACAACATCCCTGCTTGTGCTCTCCTGTGCATTGGTCTCCTGGGGAGGTCCCTTCCACCCATGGGAAGGGAAGAGGGCCTTCCCTCGTGCTGTGACTCCTTCCATAAACATATGGAGGGAGTCATGGGAGAGCCTGGATGCAGCCCTGCACCTCTGTGCAGGGCTCGTCAGTGTTTGCTGCACCTCAATACTGTAGAACACTAACAGCACAACTGTCAAAATAAATTTGAACTTGGTCCCTTTAAGGAAACCAGCTGATGACGCGTCATCAAATTGCATCGCCTGTCCCGCTTCCTCTAATTGGCCGGGAAACGCGCTGGGTGGGCTTAACAAGCCCAATCAGGGTAAATTCATTTCACTGAGCAGGATGGAGCCACCAGCGGGTTTGGGACCCACTACTGATGTCATCCGCCACAGACCCACAGATGTCAGCAAAATCGTGGCATTGTGTTAGTAAGCCTGCCATTTGGCCTAAGGATGACACAATCCGTACACCATCCACATACCCACCCATTTCCATGAGTGATCAATAGATATTAATCAGCAGCCTGGCTGATTTCTGTCCCTCTGTACTCCAGGGGTAACTCTACTGCGCTCTCTATTTGAGATCATTTGGTTCACTACAGGCAAGGTATAAAAGATTGGGGCTTCCTGCTCTGTATGGGTCAGTAATCCTGTGGTCCGTTTATACAGAGGAGCACACAAGGATATTTTAAAAACAAAAATGTAAAACTTATAGGGAGGTCATTCAATCGGTAAATACTTTTCAGTAACAATACTTCCCCATACTTCTCCATATAAGAGATACTAAGGAGACTTTAGAATGTTTTATTTGTTCCTTTATTAGATCACCAGATGATGTCAGGAAAAGTCGATCAGTCTACAAGCTTTCAGTCCCTTTGGTTTGATTCAAACTCAGACAAGCATGTCAAGTTTGAATCTGATCTAATTTAATACCCAATGCTCTTCCATCTTTCCTCTAACTCAATGACAATGTGAAAACTATACTCAATTCCAACTTAAGCTTCTTTCCACATTGTCAATGGAAAGTTTCTGAACCATTCCAAGACTAAACATAATAAAATACATTTCTGCTCACCCTGATCACACCAGCCAAGTTTCTGATGGTTCAAGATTTCCCTGCCCTTTCTTCCCCCACCCCCATTATTTAGTGAATATCTCTGTTTGCTTTATTGAAGCACATCATTTTAAAGTAGTAAACAATATGTAGGCGAAGCAGAAAAATTATTAAAACTGACATTCCATGATAAGGATTTACACCTGAGGTGAATTGATGTAATATAAAGTTTTGGAAAAACTCTTGTGTAGGTGTTTAAAATATACTCGCACTAGCAAAACTCTAGCAGATGTCAAAAAGTGAGATGCTGAATAAATAAGAATAGATTCAAATTAAGATTTGAAGAAGTAAAAAGGTGCAGTTGGCAAAACTACATACAAGCAAAACAACCCTTCATAGACAACCTGCACAACACAATTCCTTGGATTTTAACAGAGGGATGTTTTTGGCCGTTTCAGAACTGCATTAAGTACACATTTAATGGGAAAAAATTGTAATAGTCACAAAAATTAGGCTTTCTGTAACTAGGTATTTTTACATTCCCACAGCATAGTTGAATTAGCTTCTATTTTTAACACAAATATTCAGTAAAAGTTCAAAACACCCAACTTTCCCACACAGTGTCTAGTTACTGTGTAGTGTTCTGATTATTGCCAGCAATATAAAATCTCTCGTACATGTCCCACTCGAAACATATAAACTCTTTCACCTACCTCAAATCCTTTCAAAGGCAGTCAGTAACTTAGTATGATATTGTTTTTCAAAACTGGCTCTTTCCAGCAGCAAAAGTACAAGTGCAATATTTTGTTTCCCACTAGTTGTCCACAATTGTGATATCTTCATACAGTCAATACAGAAAGAATGTTTTACAGTTATGGCTTCAGTTCAAAGCGCCTACAAAATACAATGCAAATTCTCACATTCTGTAAACTATCGACAACGTCTCGAGAGGACTGTTGACAAAGGTTCAATAAGTCAAACTTTTCTTTTGGGGAAGACAGGTCCACACTGCACAGAGGAGGCTCCATTACACAAACAAATCGGTAACCTTAAGAAACTAGATCCATCTATTCTTTGCTAACAGAAACCACACTGACTTTCCAAGGTTATGCTGAGGGCAGGCAGCCTATAACAATTTCTGTCACTAATAATCTTGGGATTTAACTATGAAATACTGCAACATTTTAATTGTTTAAATGGGTATAAAATCAATTTGCCCCTCCTCAACATGGCAAAGAAAGAAACAAACTACACAGATGGTTTGATCTAATTCATTACAGATGTCATGTCAGACAGGGAACATACTTAAACCATTTACTTAAATAAATTGAACTAGAGACAATTGTGTTCAAGGGTGGTTTATCGGAAATCTGAAACACAGATGTTTTATTATAGGAAACTCTTAGTGATATTTGGAATGATTTTTTTATTACCATTTCACCTCAGGACCGTTACCCTGATGAACAGGATAGTAACGATTGTATGACAGGGTGATTAGAAAAGCTATTTTCTTTATTTTACAGCTTATTTTCGACTGATAAAGCAAAATATTTGAATTTAAATATGCTGTGGGAATGTAAAACTGTTTTGTTAAAGATACATCTTTGAAAGCAAACAATCACATTCTTATCATAAAAAACTGTTTCCTTTTCTCATACTGTGGTTCACACTTGTGTATTTATTGGGGAGAAACAGAACCAATTTCTAATCCACTGTATTTTATTACCAACATTACTGAATAGGTCAAACCTCCATACAAAGGCTGCGATTTCACCAACAGTAGCGAGATCGGTGCGGCCGGCATTGGTGGCGTGTGGGTAAGGCACCCCTGGCTCCAGCCCGCCCTCTCAATACAATCTTCCATTGATGGGGCTTGTTATGCCCGCCCTGCGAAGTTCCCGGCCAATTATCAGGAAGCGGGTCTGATGACGTCATCTGATGACACATCATCAGCCGGTTTCCTTAAAGGGACTTTTTTGGACAGTTGCTCTGTCAGTGTTCTACAGCATTGAGGTGTTGCAAACACTGACAAGTACTGCACAGAGGCTCAGGGCTGCACCCAGGCTCTCCCATGACTCCCTCCATAGTGTCACAGCACACAGGGATCTCCTCTTCCCTTCCAATGGATGGAAAAACTTCCCATGGACACCAACGCAGTCTGGTTGCAGATTGCAGAGGAGGACATAAGCAGGAATGTCATCAGGAGGACATGCAGTGACACAAACCTTTCAATGATCTCATTAGATCACAAAATGTGAGTACAGAACCACACTCAACCTCATCCTGCTGTGCCACTCATCACATCCCCATCAACCTGCCTTCCCTAACCTACCCCTGCACATCCTTACTCACACCAACTTACCTTGCACCTCCACCCATCCCTCTCTCTCTATCTACATTATCACTTCCCCATCTCACTAGCCACCTCTCAAACTCACCCTCATCCTTGTCCAACCATAACAACTAACAACAAACAGGGGTAGGCACTTGGGTGTTTTAGCTAATGTTCTGCGAATGTGTTGTCAAACATTGAAATCTTTATTTTCAACACTTTGCATTCTTGGACAGGCATGCACCTTTGGAAGTGGCTTAGTGAGTTGTAGTGAATGGTCAGACATAAGGGTACCCCCCACAATGGTGATGAGTGTGAAAGGAATGTGTTGGACATTGCAGGGATGCTTTATGGTGTTGGTGTGGGGAGGTGTCAACCTGACGCATCATGTGATAGCCAGGGTGTATAATGAAGTAAATGTGGCTATGGTGAGGCCATCCCTGGCCTCCCGGGCAGCAATGTGGTCAGGTGCTGATGCCCTATATCCTGTGCAGCATCAGGTGACTGTGGAGAAGGTTGGTGCTGTTGTTGGTGCTGCTGGTGTGTTTAGTGATGCTCGTGTTGGGGCTGATCATGCTGGGATTCTGAGGACCAAGGTGAGACTTTTTTCAAGGGCACCGATGCTGCTGGAATACATGCAGGTGAGGTTGAGATGAAAGAAGTGATCTGTCAATGGTGAGCGAGGTTGCTCCAAGAAGGTGACAGTGAATAGAGAGTTCACTGCAAACATTTTCAAATTGCATACAGCTCAAAAATCTCTTCCAGATCCTGAAGGCTTCAGATTCTGACATTGGAAAGTGAACAACTGTGAAATGGTACTACATAGTGGGGAGGAGAGACCAATTGCTTTTGCTTCATGCACGCTCAGTGCCAGTGAGTGTAATTATGTGCAAATCAAAAGGGAAGCTTTGGAATTCATTTTTGGGGTCAAGAAATTCCACAAATACTTGTATGGTCATAAGTTTACCATCGTTACGGACCATAAGCTCCTGACAGCAATCCTCCATCCAAAGCCTCCAGTTCCAACATTAGCTGTAGCACGAATGCAGAGATGGGCTTTGATTTTGTCAGCATATATATATGATATTGAATACAGACGATCAATTAATCACAGTGATGCTGATGCAATGTCTAGATTGCCTTCCCCATCACAAGTCACATCCGATAGGGAAGAAGTGTTTTATTTTTCATACATTGATGAACTGCCAGTCACAGCTGAAGAGATTGGTAGAGCAACCAAACATGGCCCAGTTATGTCAAAGGTGTATGATTACATCACAAATGGCTGGCCAAACCAGATATCAGACAAAGATATTCATCCATTCTTCATTCTTAGGAATGAATTATCAGTTGATAAAGATTGTATCGTGTGGGATGCAAGAGTGGTTATACCAAATAAATTCAGGTCCAAATTATTAGGAGATCTTCATGACCAGCACCTGGGAATGTGCTTGACCAATAGTTTTGCACACAGTTACTTATGGTGGCCAGGTCTTGATAAAGATATAGAGTACATCGTCAGCCAGTGTACGACATGTCAATCGGTAAGCAGGAAACGATCATCAGTACCATTACAGCCATGGAATTAGCCTCACAGGGTGTGGCAAAGGCTACATATCGATTTTGCTGAGCGAGAAGGACAACAATTGTTCATTGTGATTGACAGCCATTCGAAGTGGGTTGAGGTGTTTCCAATGTGGAAAATAACACCAAGTAAAACATTAGACATTTTGTGAATATTTTCTTCATTTGGCCTCCCAGAAGAATTTTTTTCTGATAATAGACCACAATTTCGTTCAGAAGAATTTGCACAGTTCACGAGCAAATATGGTGTGAAACATACCAAGGTTCCACCATACCACCCTGCTTCAAATGGTGCAGCAGAGTGCACTGTACAAATTGTAAAACTGCCCTCATCAAACCAATGTTGGATCCAAATCCAAAGAAATGACAGTGTCATTGGACCACAAATTGGGTAATTTTCTAATTACGTATCATAATACTCCTCATACAACTACTGGTAGAACGCCAGCAGAGTTGTTTTTCAAACGACCGCCATGAACCAGATTCTCATAGTTAAAACCAAACTTAGCACAGTCCATAGAAGAGAAACAATTAAGACAGAAAGAGAATCATGATAGAGATAGAGTAAAAGAGAGAAGTATGAAATTAAAGCAGAAGGTTTGAGTGAAGAACCATTACTATAAATGGTTAAAGTGATTACTAGTAAACGTGGTGATATGTAGTCCTTGCACATATTTGGTCAAGATGTTTGATCATGGATAGGTTATGTTTGTTCACATTGATCATATTTTACCTACAGACGTGGAAGGAGTTGAAGGTTGGAATGATTCGATTATTTCTGACTCATCAGATAGTTTTATCATACAAGTAAAGTACCAGAAGCATATCCTACATCAAATGTACTGGAAACAAGTCCAAGAGAAAGTCAGAATTTAAGTCTGAGTCCGAGTCAGGCAGGCAAACAGTCTGAAGTTAGAGAGAGTTCAAATGTAAATCAAGGGCATCCCTTGGAGGAAAAATGAGAGGAAAACTTTCCTCACAATCAGCCTCGAATGAATCTAAGTTCGACACCATGTTTGGAAGGTTCTGTTCGAGAGTGAAGGTATCCTCTTAGAAACAGAAAACAAGTGGTTTAGCTTGATTTGTAAATATGGCAAAATAAGTCCATATTTTGTTATGTATAACCATGCAAGTTATGTATGATGAATGTTTGTTATAATTACTTCTTCATTAAGGAGGGAGAAGTGTAATATATATAGCTCCACCCAGTGGACTATTGTGGCACTGCAGCCATTGCTGTTTATTACAATAAAGAGGGAGTCACCTGACTGGGCTTCCTAAAGTTATCAGCCATCTTAAAGCAATGTGTTTGTGATGTCGTACTGAAAACATAACAGAGACGGGTGGGGTGGGCAGCCAACTCGTTGCCAGGAGGTGGGTTGGCATTTAAAATATGATAATGAGACCTGAAGTCTCTGCATTAATCTGCTGAGCAGGTATTACTACAGGCAGCCGGGGATCCCGGGCCTTGGGATTCCTGATAGCTACAGCGAAGTGGGCAGGAGTGCTTCCTCCCGGCCCCCCAAGCCTACCCACCAGCAGCCCACCCCTCCCTAGGGTCAGGGATCAGACCCTACCTCTGCCCCCCCTCCCCTGAGATTGTCCCTCCCTCCTGAGTCTGGGGTCGGACTCCCCCCAGACGTGGAACCATCCCTAAACGCCACACCCCCCCCAAGTTTTGGACTACTCCACAGGCCTTGCACCCCCCGCACCCTGGACCCCTCACCTACCTGTCACTGCGGTGTCCTGGTCAGCCAGCATTCCCCACCGAACTGTTAATCAGGCTGGCTTTGAGCGGGGAACCCGTTCCGGGCGAGTGGGAAATGGGAAAATCCAGACACTACTCTTCATTAGATAAATGTCATTAAATTCAGGTACATAGCAGCAACAATATTTTCTTTTGTTTATGAAAGCTTCAACTTAGCTATCCCTCAAGTAAAACAACATGGGATGAAAATAGTCTTGCGTGGCTGCACAAAATGGGTGATAGCAAATTAGCAGTCTTTTTTACACCCTGCCTGATTTTCTTTTCCATTGAACAGCACAGAAAGTTTGGACGTTGGTTACATCTTGCCATGCAGCAAGTCCCTGATCTCCATTGTGCCACTGTGAGATGGCACGAAGGGGAGCTCAGGAACATACATCCAATGAAGATAGAGGGAAAATCAGAGAGCCAGTCAGCGGAGGTTGCTCTTGTACACCTTTGTGGTTGATAAAGCATTCTGTAGTGTAACAGGAATGTATATGGTAAACTCTGTGCTGGAACAATACTGCTGCTCTCACAACGGAACACCTGCCTTTTCTGGAAAAAGGAATCTGCACACATTACTGGGGCCCCTGTCACATCGCACACAGTAATTTGGAGAATATGATGCCTCTCTCTCTCACCTGTCTCTGTTATCTCCGTGTTGGTGTTCTCTCAGTGCCTGCCCCTTCTGCTTCAGTCTCTCTCTTTCTCTTCTGCTACACTCTCCCTAACTCTTCCCCTTCCTCGCTCTGTCTTTTTCTCCTATTCTTTCGGCTGTTGGGTGGCATTATTGGGACTACAGCCACCGAATGCTGTAGACTGCATTTGGGGTAAAGATTGCAGGGAAAATGTGTTCCTCGGTGCTTTCCTTCCCAACCCCTCCCACAATCATTTGTGCTTCCCTTCTCTTCCACTGCAGCCTTTACCCTTTCGCCATCAGCATACCCTTTTCCCCTTCCTACTAACCCTTCATTGCCATCATTACTTTTATCTCTTTCTTTTTCAACTGCCTGTTTCTTTAGTCTCCCTCACTCCAATGTCACACACCTCATCTTTAGGCCTCTGCCTACTTCAACCATGGTGTATAGAGTGGAACAACTACACGTAACAATATGCAGATCAACAATACAGTGAAGCTATGTATGAAGGCTATGTATGAAAGCAGGTTTGTAGGATGAAGCAAAGGACAACTACCAAACCTAGTTGTACCTTTAGGGGGAGTGAGCAAGTGTAGCAGAACATGGGACAATAAAAGGATAATGTTGTGTATCTATAAAGCATGCACTCCCATGTTCTGCCACCTGGAAGTGCATCCCCTGAAGTCCCAAGCGATCCCAGCATCCCTTGGGAGCACTGTATATAAGCCGACCCCTAAGGCCTGTTCCTCATTCTGGAGTGTCTTAATAAAGACTGAGGTCACTGTTACTTTAACCTCCCTGTGTGTGTTAGGAACACAATAACTGGCGACGAGTATACAAATCCAACGCAAAGATGCAGCAAACTGTGGGCATCCTGGAGAAGTTCTCAGAGGGTGAGGACTGGGAAGCCTATGTCGAATGGCTAGACCAGTACTTTGTAGCCAACAAGCTGGACGGAGAAGGAAGCGCTGCAAAAAGGAGAGCGGTCCTCCTCACGGTCTGCGGGCACCGACCTACAGCCTCATGAAGAATCTTCTGGCTCCGGTGAAACCCACAGATAAGTCGTATGAGGAGCTGTGTACACTGGTTCGGGAGCATCTTAACCCGAGGGAGAAGGTGCTGATGGCGAGGTATCAGTTCTACACGTGCCAGAGATCTGAAGGTCAGGAAGTGGCGAGCTACGTCGCCGAGCTAAGGCGACTTGCAGGGCAATGCGAGTTTGATGGTACCTGGAGCAAATGCTCAGAGACTTTTTTGTACTGGGCATTGGCCACGAGACCTTACTACGAAAACTTTTGACTGTGGAAACACCGACCCTCAGTAAGGCCATTGCGATCGCACAGAAGTTTATGTCCACCAATAGTAACACCAAACAAATCTCTCAGCACAGGGCAGAAATCACAAGTCTGCAACTGCCAGCAGGCCTCAGGTGACCCAGACGACTCAGAGTCCGCAACAAAGGATGAATACAAGGCAATTCGCACCTTGTTGGTGTTGTGGAGGCTTCCATTCAGCCTATTCATGCCGCTTCAAAGGGTATGTTTGCAAGAGCTGCAGAACAATGGGGCACCTCCAACGAGCTTGCAAACGAGCTGCAAGCTCTGCAAAACCTGCTAACCACAACGTGGCAGAGGAAGATTGGTCTAGGGTGGATCAAAGCAATTTTGAGCCTCAGAGAGAGGAGGCAGATGCTGAAGTACACGGGGTGCACACATTTCCGACGAAATGTCCACCTATAATGCTAAATGTAAAATTGAATGGCTTACCCGTAGCCATGGAACTGGACACTGGCGCTAGCCAATCCACCATGAGTAAAAAGATGTTTGAGAGACTGTGGTGCAACAAGGCACTCAGACCAGTCCTGAGCCCCATCCAGACGAAACTGAGAACGTACATCAAAGAGCTTTTCATTGTCCTGGGCAGCGCCATGGTCAAGGTCACCTACGAGGGAATGGTGCATGATCTGCCACTCTGGATTGTCCCGGGCGATGGGTCCACACTGCTTGGAAGGAGCTGGCTGGGCAAAATCCGTTGGAATTGGGATGACATCCGAGCGCTATCACATGTCGATGAGGCCTCATGTACCCAGGTTCTGAACAAATTTCCATCCCTTTTTGAGCCAGGCATTGAAAACTTTTCCAGGGCGAAGGTGCAGATCCACTTGGTCCCAGAAGCACGACCCATTCACCACAAGACGCGAGCGGTACCTCACATGATGAGGGAGAGAGTGAAAATCGAGCTGGACAGGTTGCAACGCGAGGGCATCATCTCCCCAGTGGAATTCAGTGAGTGGACCAGCCCGATTGTTTCAGTACTCAAAGGTGATGGCACGGTCAGCATTTGCGACGATTATAAAGTAACTATTAATCGTTTCTCGCTACAGAACCAATATCCGCTACCTAAGGCAGACGACCTATTTGTGACACTGGCAGGAGGCAAGATGTTCACCAAGTTTGACCTGACTTCGGCCTACATGACGCAGGAGCTGGAGGAGTCTTCAAAGGACCTCACCTGCATTAACACACACAAGGGACTGTTCATCGACAACAGATGCCCGTTTGGAATTCGGTCGGCTGCAGCGATCTTCCAGAGAAACATGGAGAGCCTACTCAAGTCGGTACCACGCACGGTGGTTTTTCAGGACGACATATTGGTCACAGGTCGGGACACCGTCGAGCACCAACAAAACCTGGAGGAGGTCCTCCAGCGACTGGATCGCATAGGGCTGCGGCTGAAGAGGTCGAAATGCACCTTGATGGCAACAAAAGTGGAGTTTCTGGGGAGAAACATCGCGGCGGACAGCATTCGGCCCACAGACGCCAAGACAGAGGCTATCAGGAACTCGCCCAGGCCACAAAATGTCACGGAGCTGCGGTCATTCCTGGGACTCCTCAACTATTTTGGTAACTTCCTACCGGGGTTAAGCACCCTCTTAGAGCCGTTACATTGCATAAAGGTGAGAACTGGGTATAGAGAAAAAAACAAGTAATTGCTTTTGAGAAAGCCAGAAACATTTTATGCTCCAACAAGCTTGTATTGTATAGCCTGTGATGCGTCGTCGTACGGAGCCGGGTGTGTATTACAACAAGCTAACATTGCGGGGAAGTTGCAACATGTCGCCTATGCCTCCAGGTGCTTGTCTAAGGCCGAGAGGGCCTACAGCATGATTGAGAAAGAGGCATTAGCGTGTGTATTCGGGGTAAAGAAAATGCATCAGTACATGTTTGGCCTCAAATTTGAGCTGGAAACTGATCACAAGCCCCTCATATCCCTGTTCGCTGAAAACAAGGGGATAAATACTAATGCCTCAGCCTGCATACAAAGGTGGGCATTCATGCTATCAATTATACCATCCACCACGGCCAGGCACCGAGAACTGTGCAGATGTTCTCAGTCAGCTACCATTGCCCACCACGGGGGTGGAAATGGCGCAGCCTGCAAACTTGTTGATGGTGGCGCAGCCCGCAGACTTGTTGATGGTCATGGAAGCGTTCGAAAATGATAAATCATCTGTCACGGCCCGCCAGATTAGGACTTGGACCAACCAAGATCCTCTGCTGTCCCTAGTAAAAAACTGTGTCCTGCATGCGAGCTGGGCCAGCATCCCCGTTGAAATGCAAGAGCTAATCAAGCCGTTCCAGCGGCGAAAGGATGAGCTGTCCTTTCAGGCAGACTGCCTGTTGTGGGGTAACCGCGTAGTGCTACCCAAAATGGGCAGGGAGACGTTCATCTTGGATCTCCACAGCACACACCCGGATATAGTAACGATGAAAGCAATAGCCAGATCCCACGTGTGGTGGCCCGGTATTGACTCTGACTTAGAGTCCTGTGTACGGCAATGCAGCGTGTGTGCTCAGCTGAGCAACGCGCCCAGAGAGGCACCACTAAGTTTGTGGTCCTGGCCCTCCAGACCATAGTCGAGGATCCATGTCGACTATGCGGGCCCATTTCTCGATAAAATGTTCCTGGTGGTGGTGGATGCTTTTTCAAAATGGATTGAATGTAAAATAATGTCGGGAAGCACCGCCACCGCCACCATTGAAAGCCTGAGGGCCATGTTTGCCACCCACGGCTTGCCTGACATACTGGTCAGTGACAACGGGCCATGTTTCACCAGTGCCGAATTTAAAGAATTCATGACCCACAATGGAATCAAACATGTCACTTCGGCCCCGTTTAAACCAGTCTCCAATGGGCAGGCAGACTGGGCAGTCCAAACAATCAAACAGAGCCTTAAACGAGTCACAGAAGGCTCACTCCAAACCCGCCTGTCCCGAGTACTGCTCAGCTATCGCACGAGACCCCACTCGCTCACAGGGGTGCACCCGGCTGAGCTACTCATGAAAAGGACACTTAAAGCAGACTCTCGCTGGTTCACCCCAACCTGCATGATCAGGTCGAGAGCAGGCAGCAGCAGCAAAATGTAAGCGATGTTCGTGCCACTGTGTCATGGGAAATTGATCTGAATGACCCTGTGTATGTGCTCAACTATGGACATGGTCCCAAGTGGATCACGGGAATGGTGATAGCTAAAGAAGAGAGTAGGGTGTTTGTAGTCAAACTAGACAATGGACAAATTTGCAGAAAGCACCTGGACCAAACGAGGCTGCGGTTCACAGACTGCCCTGGACAACCCACAGCAGACACCACCTTTTTCGAGCCCACAACACACACCCAAAGGATCAACGACACCACCCCGGACTAGGAAATCGAACCCATCACGCCCAACAGCCCAGCAAGGCCAGGCTCACCCAGCAGCCCTGCAGGGCCAACAACACGCCAGCCCAGCGAGGGCATAGCCAACACATCAGAACAGACATTTGTACCAAGGCGGTCCACCAGGGAAAGAAAGGCTCCCGACCACCTCACCTTGTAAATAGTTTTCACTTTGACTTTGAGGGGTAGTGATGTTGTATATCTGTAAAGCATGCACTCCCATGTTCCGCCAGGAAGTGCATCCCCTGAAGTCCCAAGGGATCCCAGCATCCCCTGGGAGCACTGTATATAAGCCTGTTCCTCACTCTGGAGTGTCTTAATAAAGACTGAGGTCACTGTTACTTTAACCTCCCTGTGTGCAGTCTCATCTGTGTTAGGAACACAATAGATAAAATACATTTAAAATGGGAAGGTAAAAATAGAAAATTGCCAGTGCAACTAAAAACTATGAGAAGCTATTGGCTGAAACTTGTTCATATCCTAAATGAAAGACTTGCATTTATATAGCACCTTTCATGACCACCAGATGTCTCAAAGCACTTTACAGCCAATGAAGTACTTTAGAAGTGTAGTCACTGTTGTCATGTCGGAAACACGGCAGTCAATTTGCGCACAGCAAGCTCCCATAAACAGCAATGTGATAATGACCAGATATTCTGTTTTAGTGATATTGACTGAGGGATAAATGTTGGCTAGGTCACCAGGGATAACTCCGCTGCTCTTCTTTGACATAGTGCCATGGAATCTTTTATGTTCACTTGAGAGAGTAGATGGGGCCTCAATTTAACATCTTATGCGAAAGACGGCACCTCCAACAGTGCAGCATTCCCTCTTGTAGAAGGGCAATATTCATGGGAACTGCCCCCCCCAGTGTTTGGACTCATTGGAAAGGAAATTTAATTTGGAACTATCTACAAGAAAGTTTGAAGTCCTAAAATGCTCATGGAAGAAATTGTGAACTTTAATCAAATTTGGGATTTTACAAAGCAGATTGAACCTGTGTGGGCAGGGCGAAGGAACTATCCCTTAAAGAAGCCAGTTTGGTTATTGAAACTGCCTGGGGCATTGAGACTAAAGTAAATGGTCTGGAAAATGGATACTTGAAAACTCTTCTCCACAAGAGACATTAACACTGCAACAATTAACTCAGAGATGGCCAGCCATCAACCTGAAGCTGGAAAGCCATTTTCAGCCTATGCATAAAAACAAAAGGCCCACTGCAGCCTGCATGCAAAAACCAAGCACAAAAGAACATTGCGATTACCAAGCTAATATTTTCATCAAGAAACAGATTTAGAAGATCAGCCCACCCGAGACATATTAACTTCTAACGAGCCTACTAAAATATGACAAAGAATTCTCGAGCCCGCCAAAATTAAACAAATAATTCTGGGCTGATTTGGCACGAAGAATAGGACAGCTCAAAATTTATAATTAGGCCTGTTTTATCAAAGGGTATGCTTTGCTTTGCTGCTGCTTATGCTACTGCCTCAAGAGACGCTGCTTGTGCTAGTGCTAGTGCCATACTACGCCTATGCCATCAAGAAGGGAGAGAAACCAACGCGACAGTTGTAAACTAACTTCTCCAGCTTCGACGTCCTGAAATCGAAAAGGAAGGAAGAACATCACCATCGTGGTAGCAAACAACCACAGCCAACCTGGTACCACTAAAAACCACCGCGTTCGGCCAACCTAGAAACAAAACTTCACAAAGAAGAAACCGAAGAAAAGAAAGTTTCCACTCTACAGTCTAGGCCTGACTACCAACAGGTGAAAACGTTACCTAAAAGGACTTTGAAACCTATTTCTAATGAAAGAAAACAGGTACTTACCCCACAAATCCAAAACGCGCTCTACCGCATCAGCGGACTCAACCCAACTGAAGACTGCGCAGTAAGAAGTCCTCTCCGACGTTCGGAGTACGGCAAGCAGAACTTACAGAATCCAAGGAATCCCGAAACCGCGAACTGCCACTAACTGACCAGAAGGGATTGGTAAGCATAGATCCTGTCTGCCCTGGAGTCTAACCTAGCCAGTATTAGGTATTTGGGAGGTGGGAGGTGTAATTTTCACTGCAACCCCTTTGAATGTGTGATGTACTGTTCTTTATTAGTGTAATTATAAGTGTAACACTGTATTTTCTTATCCTTAATAAAATCAAAGTTCTTTTGCACCAAACCAGTGGTCTTTTGCACTTTATCACATCCCCAAAATAAATCCAGAGTCTAGAACCCAAGGGAGTGGAAGCGATTCGAACCGCTCAAGTAGGTCAGAGGTGAACCTGACCCCCGGGACCACCCCTTACAAAATGGTGACTGTGGCGGGACTCTGGTATAAGGTGTGTGATGCAGAGAGTGCTGGCTTGGGAGTAAGAACCAAGATGGAAGAGAGGATTTCATCCTATGTGTATTAGAAGGTCAATGTCACTAAAGAATGGTGCTTGGTCTATTGCGCGCTGAGCGTCCAGTTGACGCTGCAGCCCAGTGGACAGCAAGTAAGGACCAGAAAGAGTCAGTAGAGAAGGCAATTTGGTTGGTCTGTCTACAGCGACAGGTCTAACTCCTAAACAACACCGTTGAGTCAGTACAGGCAGAATTATGGGAATGCACAGAGACCCATCAGGGAAGAGCTATGGCAGAAGAAAGGTTATGGGGAGAACTCCGTAAGCTAAAAAAGGGAAAGGCCCAGCTAATGGAAGGGTTTAAAAACAGTCAGGACTATTTTCAATGTCAGGATACAGAGGCTAAAAATAATGAAAAGATACTGCAGGAGGAAAGCGCTCGCCTCACCCCACAAGTGAAAGAGCTGGAGGAAAAATTAAGAGACGTGCAGGCAGCATATAAAGTAGTGAGCTCGAACGGGGTTTGAGTCAGGAGACCACGGTCCCTGCCAGCAACAAATCAAAAGTTAAAACCTTGCTCTGTCCAAGGCAAAAGGCATGGTATGCCCAATAAACCCAGGTACGGCCCAGGTAAGCCTGGAAGAGAAGGAAGAATCTGTTCAGTCACCACCTGTGGCACCAGTGACTACACCGGTTCAGCAGCAGGAGGGGCGAACGATGGACAGGGATAGCGAACCACCACCACCTGTGGCACCGAGTTTCAGCTTGGTCTGGCAGCAGGGAGGAGTGGTAAGCGAGCCAGAACAGGAAGAGCCAGAACCAGGGCCAATGTGCCCGGTCCGGCAATAGAAGATTGGCCCGCCCACCAGTGCCGGAGGTCAAGGGCCCCTGGAAAGTCAGTTTATGATCCCCCACTCTACCCAACAGCTTAGGGCTATGATAAGCCACCTGGGAAAGCTAACTCCAAAGGGAGACCCCTCGGTTCACTTTATGGAAGTGGAACAGGCAGGGGATATTAATGGATGCAATGATGCCGAGATAGCAAAGATGCTCCTTCTATCCCTGGAAGGCAAGCTGTACCAGTCCCTCTCTACCGAGAGCAAAAGGGGACAGAGAACATTTGCTGCTGTCCAGGAAGACATTTTAGAAGCCATGTCGGGAGTCCCTTCTCCAGAGTAAACAGTGCAGCTCACAGGGGAAACCCCACAGGCCTTCGCAGACAGACTGTGACCTGTGTACAAGAGCGCCTGTGCAGGGGACCTCAACCGAAATCACTTAAGCCGGGACGAGAGCGTCCACTGGCTCCCAAGCCTGGTGGCAAACAGTTTACCCTGAATAAGAACCAAGGCTGAGGCCTGGTTTGACCCAAGAGATCCCCAGGCCACCGAACAGAGAGTGATCAGGCAACTGACCCTAGTCTACCGGAATGGTCGGGGGACGGAAGAACACCCACCCAAGAGAAGGGTCCATGAGGTCAGGCCTAGTCAGGATAAGAGGGAATGGCGCTATGAGGGGGGCAACCCCTCCGATACAAAATGTACCTGCTTCGGGTGCGGAAAGAGTGGGTACTGGAGAAAGGATTGTAGAAATACAAGGAAGAGTAGCGCAGGGAAGAGTTCTCCAGCCCCTGCCAAACGACTGGGACCGAGAAGCCAGTCCCTCCCCACACGTTTGATACTTTCCTAACTGCGCTCCTACAATGGTAGATGGCCCTGGGAGGGTAGCCACTCCCACAGGTACCGAAACCCCATCTGCCCCATCCCAACCAAAACCATGACTAGGACAAGCACAGCCTGTCCACCTGTGTTCCCTCGAGTATAATGCGTAGGGGAGACCGACTGTTCAGATGGAAGTGAAAAAGGTGAAAGGGACTTACCTGCTGGACACTGGTGCCTCAAACACCCTTGTCTATGTAGCTAACCCCGCCGCCTCACCTCTGTCTAGCGAGGTCCTCTACAGTTTGGTGGATTTCACAGGCACGGAGCAGACTGGCCCATTCTCCGTTCCGCTCTCCATTTGTTTAGGTACACTCCACACTAAGTGGACTTGTGTCCTGATGAAGTGGGAACATGAAGGGAGAGGGATCCTCGGGGCTGACTTCATCCAAGGCCACGGGATCCTAGTGGATTTAAGAAACCACTGTCTTTGGGGGTCAGTCTGCACGGGACAGGAGAGTGAGGTGATGGTTATCCCAGAAAAACGGGGTAAAGGGACGGTGTGCACCATGAAACCAAAGGAGGGTTACGACCTTGAATCACTGGTCAGTAACACTCCGGTAGAGTACCAAGAGCATGTGAGGGCAAACCTTGCAGCTTTTGCCACTCACAAACACGACTGTGGAAGAATAAACAGGGTCGTGGTTAGCATAGATGGGGATCCCATGACCCGACCACAGAAACAGTTTAACTTCCCCAGAGAGGCAGAGGCAGACATGGAAACAGCCTTGGGTTCTTTAGTTAAACATGGAGTATTGAGACTAATAGCTACCCATGTGAACTCTCCATTATGGCCGATTAAGAAACCGGACAACTCCTGGAGAGCCACGGTGGATTATCGAGTACTCAACCGTAACATCCCCGCCTGTGCATCCACCGTTGCTGCCGTCGCCAACCTCATTGGAAGTATCCCAGCCTCCGCGACCACCTTCAGGGTGCTGGATATTTCCAACGGGTTCTGGTCCATACCTTTAAGAAGGGAAGATCAGTACAAGTTTACTTTTATCTTTAAAGGCCAGCAATACACTTGGAACTGTCTCCCTCAGGGCTTCTACAACAGCCCCAGTATTTTCCATCAATGTATGGCCAACTGTTTAAAGAGCTTCAGCAGACCCCAGCAGCTAGTACAGTATGTGGATGACCTGCTCCTGTTCACCGATAAGGGGGAGGAGCATGGCCCACTGCTGGCTGAGCTGATGGAGTTGTTGAAAGAAGAAGGATTTAAAGTAAACCCCAAGAAGGCACAGATCGGCCTGAAGGAAGTAAAGTTCCTGGGACTGGCTGTGCGCGCTGGGGAAAGAGCCATTAACAAAGCTAGAAGGGAAGCAGTGCAGAAGTTACCAGCCCCCAACACAGTAACAGGAGTAAGATCCTTTCTAGGGCTAACCGGGTACTGCAGAGATTTCATTGAGGATTATGCAGCCACTGCAGCCCCTCTGCTCCGACTCCTACACAAGGAAGTGGAGTGGGAATTGGACAAAGGTTGCGAGGCAGCATTTATCCAACTCAAGAAAGACCTGCAGACCGTGCCAGCTCTAGGGGCCATCGATGGGGGTAAAGAGTTTTTTCTGGAGGTAGTAGCCAGTGGGGACAGCCTGAGTGCAGTACGGCCGGCTGAGACCAGTGCTCTACTCCTCCAGGATACTCACGGATGTGGAGAAGGGATACTCCAACAGTGAGCGGCATCTCCTAGCCACTCACTGGGCTGTAAAAAAATCACTGATCTTCATAGGGGGGTCTCCTACCACACTCCTTACCCACCATACGCTCACCCAAATATTCCTGGACGGGAGAATCAAGGACGTTACAGTGAGCAGTGCCCACATTGCTTGCTGGACCCTGCTCCTCTCTCAAATGGACCTAAGGGTAAAGGGTCTCTGCGAGCCAAGACTCGCAGCCAACATGATTTATCCAGAGACAGCCCAACGGTGTTCCATAGAAGGGGTATGGGAAATTAACATAGGCTTTCCGGCTGGGTTACACCGCACAGGCCGAGAGATCTATGTGGACGGTTCAAGCACGGTATCTGTGGGTGAACGATTCACAGGCTGCGGAGTTTATGACCCCGAGGCAGGCATTGCCCTGGTGATTATACTCCCCAGTACTATGAGCGCCCAGCACGCTGAACTCCCTCCGATGGTGTACATAGTCACACACCCCGAAGAATTCCCTACCCCATACACGATTTGCTTGGACAGTATGTTCACATGTAATTCATGTACAGAGTACCTGGCTATCTGGTCCCGTCGCAGATACACATCCGCAGACAGGAGACCCCTGGCAATTAAGCCCTTACTGGAAAAGATCATGACAGCCGAAGGGGAGGAAGGGAATATTTACATACATAAAGTGAAGGCTCATTCCACCACAGAACCCCGTAGCAAAGGAAACCAGCAGGCTGACATGTTGACAAAGCAGGGTGCCCGCACGGGCAAGCTCTGGGATCCGTACAACCCAGGACCTATCGCAGCAGTCAGGGGCAGGATTGGGACGACAGGGAGGGCAGGGATCCTGAACACGCTAACTAAAGGGGAAAGGATAGACGGCCCGTACGGCACTGCATCAACTGCCATTAAAGAAGGCATGCTGTTCAGGGATGAGCAATGGGTAGTGCCGCAACAACACCAGAGAGAATTCCTCCAGCTGGCCCACGAGGGTTCAGGAGCAGGACACCCAGGACCTGAGACCACTTGGCAACGAGTGAAACAGGCAGGGTGGTGGCCGGGACTCAGGGAAAATGTCTGCGAATTCTGCGCTGTGCGCTGCCAACAACCCCGACCCCCAGAAAAGAAAGGTGTCTATGGGACATATCAGGAGGGTAGAGGGGCCCTGGCAGTCAATCCAGATCGATTACATCAGGCCCCTACCCACCGCCCAGGGAGGCTACAAGTACTGCCTAGTATTGGTGGACATATTCACCAAATGGGTGGAAGCTTTCCCATGCCAAACAGCCACTGCCCTGGGAACAGCCAGGATCCTGGTCAGAGAAGTGGTCTCTCGATGGGGACTATGACAATACATGGAATCCGACCAAGGGAGTCACTTCACCGGGCAGGTGATGCAGGAGACCCTTAAGGTACTCGGCATCAAAGGGAAATGGCATGTCGCCCACAACCCGCAGTCATCCGGGCCTGTGGAGTGTTTAAACTGCACTATCAAAGAAAGGCTGTGCAAAGAGACAGGGGACTCACCCAAGGGGTAGGTAGAGGTCCTACTACTGGTCCTCATGGGGATCCAGGCCAGCCAGTCAAAGAGCACGGAGTACCCCCATACGAGCTCATGAGCGGCAGAGCCATGCGAACCCCCACCCATGTGTTAGCCCCTTACTCATGGAAGGTCATCTTAGGGATGCGAGCTGGGACAGCTTTGTCAGGAATCTGTTTGAACACCTTAAACAGATTCACTGGCAGGCTGCTAACAACATGGGAAAACAGCATCGGAGCAACCGAATGCTGCTAGAACCTCGCAAGCACCACGAATGGGAGTTAGGGGACCAGGTCATGGTGAGGAACTACGCTAGAGTAGGGGTCTTTGAGGCACTGTACATGGGACCATACCACATTGTCGACAAGGCAAGCCCCATGGTCTATGCCATAAAAATGTCCCGCCGTACAAAGTGGTTCCACATAAATCAGTGCAAATTTTTCAACCCAGGGGCAGCAGCTTAACGTAAGGGACAGCCAAAAACAGTAAACCGTACTAAAGACAGGGATCCCCAGCCAGCAACCCCCGACTGTGGAAATCCCACATGGAATGTGGCAAACCCACAGACTGTACCTAGAGGGGCGGTGGACTGTGTTACCGGAGGAGCTGTCCCCCCAATCATTTGGGACTCGGATGCACCCCCAGTAGCTAGAGCCTTAAGAAGGACTCCCCGCACACCATGGCCAAAGACATCATGGTCACCAATGCCCCAATTTAAATGGTTCAGCCCCGGGAAAGGGACCAGCCGCGAAAGGGTACCTAAGCAGGGAGCCCAGCTGGTAGCCTCAGGCAATGAAGGAACCCCAGAAAAGATGGTGGTGGACCAGCCAGCAATTGGGAGTCCCCAGGCCGCAGCTCTCGATCAGGCAGAACCCCCAAGGGTCAAGATAAACCATGCAGCCACCCCCAAAGGAGCAGTGTACTGCAGCACTGGAGGGAACGTTCCCCCAATAGTGTGGGACTCAGACCCACGTCCGGTCAGGACACTCCGGGTCCTGCGGTACAGGTCAACTTACTACCGGCCCCGCTGGAAACCCAGAGGCCAGAGGAGAAAGAAGAAAGACAAGAATTAACCTGGCCACCTTGAGATGGGTGGCAGATGTACATATATATGTGCTTTTATGAATTTAAGTATGTTCAGTAAGGATCTAGCATAGTGTAGGATTATCTGTGTAATGATAGGAACATGTGTAATAGTTATTGGGGAAAACGTGTAAAAGCCCATCCAAGGGTAAGAGAAAGAATCCACCTGTGCAGCTATTACAAGAGACACAGGCTGGGTAACACCCGGGAGTCGGAAGAATATACCGATATAGTTATTAAGGAAGCACCGGGAAGATAAGAGTAAAACGGCTGTGAGACAAAAGTTAAAGGCAGACACCATTTCCACAGGGAACTGAATAAGACAGCCAGTCAATTAAAGACTGTATTGTGTGTCTGAGAAGAAATGAGCCCAAATTGGAACTCGGTCACCTTTGTCAAGCCAGTGAGCTTTTCTCAGGGCTGGACCATCTGTTTTTGTGCCCCTACAGGAAAGAGAACAATATGGGAAGGATCCTGTTCCTGCTCGCCCTGATAAGGATGAGCAACGGCGGCCAAGGAGATGTGGAAGAATCCCTCATTTATGGGTGCTCAGGAGAGGGAGCACCGATCATGACTGCGGGGGCGGCACACCGGGTGTGGAAGAACTCGCCATTTACGCCCACGAGGGAAGGTGGCCAGGGTGGATGGGATCTAATTCTACTCACTACTCCAGCCAGGAAGGGTTTACCTATGAGGAGGCCTCAGTTCCAAGCTCCCGGATACGGATCGGCGCTGCCCGAGTCAGTGTTACGGAGGAAAAACGTGTATGTTTGACTTGCAAAGGAAAGATTCCCCTGGGAAGATGGTGGTGGCTCAGAAAGCTCAGCAAGGATGCGTGGGACCAGGAATCGGACTGGGAAAGACTCGGTAATGATACGTACCGCACCAGCACGGGGACACGGGGGGGAGTAAAAGTGTGTTGGGACAAGTGGTGGGAATCTGAACAGGGAATTTACGTTTGCATGTGGGGATCAGAGAACATTTGCCCAGCAGGCATATCAATCGTCTTCACCAGGCAATGGCAAGATGAAGGGGAAGGGATGGGGGGGGGACTCCAGCCTACACTAGTGTGTGGTCCCACACTCCCCACTCCCAATTAACACCACCGAACTAAGAGCACACATTAAGAAATCTCTGCCCACGACCCCGCCAATATGCACAATAATACAAAGGTGTCCTTCCACCATCAAGGGACCAGGGAACGGATTAGTATTGGTACCGACCGAAAAGGTGTTATACCAGAGGGTATACTATGCAGTAGCTTCAGTAATTTTAAACCTTACCGAGCTACACATACCTGCATGGTGCCTGAAGGAAATAGAGCTGCGATACCAGGCCCTATTTAGAGAAATGTTCAAGAAATTTTACGAGTTGGATTTTGGGAATGTAGACAAAGCAGATGTATACACCCTAAACGCTAGGGACACCATGGGCACAGGGAAACCTAGAACTGGCATCATAAATTATGTCTTTACTGCCTACAATACAGGATCCTCTGTAATAAATAGCCTAGATGATATAGAACTGCAAACACAGTCTAAAGAACCAATTGAGGAAAATCCTGAAACAAGAAAACACAGTAGTAGGCTCAGAGCTACATGAGGACCAGGCTATGACGGTCCATTTAAAAGTAATTGTGGCTGAGCTGGAAAAATATGCACAGACAGTGAATGCAGTCATATGGGAGGATAGAAACGCATCGGACTAGACTGCACAGAATGAGGTGTGTGTGCTATATGGGGCGTGGTTGTTGGACGATGGCCGCAACAACCTGGAGGATTTAAAACAAGATTCAGTCCCCTCCTGGATCAGTAACAAGCACCCATACAGTAATTCATTAAGCCCGTGCCAACTCCGCCTAGCCTCTGAAGCCTACCCTGTCCCAGTAGACAGTGGGAAATCTAACCACACTATTATGGGAATAGTACTAAGAATCCCGGTCATGGGTGGGACAGCCCGACCCACACCAGTATACCGGGAGGAGAACATTAGAGTTATTCAGGGAGGTGCCCACATTCGTTTTGCAGCAGTCCCACCCTATGTCATAAAGTGGGAGCACGCTGTGACGGGTACTGACCTCTCCGGGTCCCGGAGCCGGGGTGCACACATAATACTGTGTCCCCAGTACTTGAGTGCCCATTCAAAGTCACAGTGTGGGTTTAAAGCTGCTGGTGCACAGCCTATTAACTGCACCATGGAGGTAATGGCACAGGACCATGTCCCTCCACAGGTAGCATATATAGGGGGTGGGACATATTGTGTCACCACCAGTGTGCCCCACTACCAACATAGACACTTCTGGTGTCCGGTGAGTGACAGCAGTTTTTGCTTCAAACATGAGGCATCAGTTCAAGTGGCCCAGGAACGGATTGTCCCCATTCCTGAACCCAACACTGTCCACCTCACTGTGAGGGAAAACATTACAAACCTGCAGGATTATGTTGTACATTTTGGCTATGCAATTCCCCCTCTACCCGAACATCTTACTGCTCTGCTAAAAGCGGTAATAATGTCGTAAAAACATTTCTATACTCTAGAACAGAAAACAATTGAGATAGGGAGAAAGATTCTCGAGATTACAATTCCGCCTTGGTGGGACCTTTTCAGAAATATAGAAGTCCCAGTCTGGATCAGAATCGCTTCCCACACTTTAGTTATCTGTCAACTCGCGATTATTCTTTACTTATGGTGTCTCACTTGCCGAGTGAAATAGAGAAGCCGTCAGGTCAGGCACCAAAGGGTGCTGCACGCCCCCTGGCCTAACTTGAGAATCCACAGGGAGGGGTGACACCATACTACCATGTTTAATTTGTGTTTAATTTTTCTTGATGTGGAGTGTTGTAAGAGCGTTCTTAAGATCGTGTTTGACTATGTATCTTTTATTTTTACTGTACTAAAAGTTGTGTTTGACTATATATTGTTATTTTACCGTGAAAACAGAGTAAAGGAGGGGTGTCAGACCCCTCTACATTGTGACCGAATTGTAATGACTATATTCGCCTGTAAACTGCATTGCATTTCAAATGGGGCTGCACGTTAACGTTTAGCTAGGTAAATACAGGGACTCTCGAAAAATCAGGAATTTTGCTCACCTAGCATGACACTCAAAGTATGTAGAGTGTCACAGGGGCGACTGTAGAAGGGCAAAATTCGTGGGAACCGCCCCCCCTCCCCCCCCCCCCCCCCCCCACAGTGTTTGGACTCATTGGAAAGGAAATTTAATTTGGAACTATCTGCCAGAAAGTTTGAAGTCCTAAAATGTTCATGGATAAAACTATGAACTTTAATTGAATTTGGGATTTTACAAAGCAGATTGAACGTGTGTGGGCAGGGCTAAGGAACTATCCCTTAAAGAAGCCAGTTTGGTTATTGAAACTGCCTGGGGCATTGAGACTAAAGTAAATGGTCTGGAAAATGGATACTCGAAAACCCTTCTCCACAAGAGACATTAACATTATGACAATTAACTCAGAGATGGCCAGCCATCAACCTGAAGCTGGAAAGCCATTTTCAGCCTATGCATAAAAACAATAGGCCCACTCTAGCCTGCATGCAAAAACCAAGCACAAAAGAACATTGCGATTGCCAAGCTAATATTTCCATCAAGAAACAGATTTAGAAGATCAGCCCACCCGAGACATATTAACTTTTAACGAGCCTGCCAAAATATGACAAAGAATTCTCGGGCCCGCCAAAATTAAACAAAGAATTCTGGACTGATTTGGTGCAAAGATTAGGACAGCTCAAAATGTATAACTGGGCTCTGCTTTATCAAAGGGTATGCTTTACTTTGCTGCTGCTTATGCTACTGCCTCGAGAGACGCTGCTTGTGCTTGTGCTAGTGCCATACTACGCCTATGCCATCAAGAAGGGAGAGAAACCAAGGCGACAGTTGTAAACTAACTTCTCCAGCCTCGACATCCTGAAATCGAAAAGGAAGGAAGAACATAACCATCGCAGCAGCAACCAATCACAGCCAACATGGTACCACTAAAACCACCGAGAAACCTAGAAACAAAACTTCACAAAGAAGAAACTGAAGAATCAAAAGTTTCCACTCCACAATCTAGGCCTGACTACCAACAGGTGAAAACGTTACCTAAAAGGATTTTAAACCTATTTCTAATGAAAGAAAACGGGTACTTACCCCACAAATCCAAAACGCGCTCTACCGCATCAGCGGACTCAACCCAACTGAAGACTGCGCAGTAAGAAGTCCTCTCCGACATTCAGGGCATGGCAAGCAGAACTTATAGAATCCAACGAATTCTGAAACCGCGAACTGCCACTAACTGACCAGAAAGGATTGGTAAGCATAGTCCCTGTCTGCCCTAGAGTCTAACCTAGCCAGTATTAGGTATGTGGGAGGTGGAAGGTGTAATTTTCACTGCAACCCCTTTGAATGTGATGTACTGTTCTTTATTAGTGTAATTATAAGTGTGACATTGTATTTTCTTATCCTTAATAAAATCAAAGTTCTCTTGCACCAAACCAGTGGTCTTTTGCACTTTATTACATCCCCCAAATAAATCCAGAGTCTAGAACCGAAGGGAGTGGAAGCAATCTGAGGCCCTTCTTGCCCTGATTGATCATCTCTGTGTGAAAGCTGGTGTTGTTGAATCATTTGTTGGGCCCTCGCTGGGCTGCTGTGCAGCTGGCCTTGCTGGGCTGCCTGGTGTGTTGGGCCCTACAAGGCTGCTGTGGATGATGCGTTCTGCTTCGTGGTCAACCATGGTATCGGTTGCCACTGGTGTGTGTGTTGGGGGATCAAAAAAGATAGGGTTCAAAGTGGGTTGCTCAGGGTAGTCCATGAATCTGAGTTTGATTTGGTCCAAGTGTTTCCGGTGAATGAGTCCATTTGAAAGTTTGACCCGAAACATCCTGCTCCCCTCTTTGGCCATGACAGTGCCGGGAAGTCATTGGGACCTTGTCCATAATTTAATACAAATACAGGATCATTTACATCAATCTGACACATTTGCGCGATCATGGTATGCACTTTGTTGAAGCCGCCTGCTCTCACTCTCCCCTCCCCCTCACTCCTTTCCCCTCCCCCACTCACTCACTCCTTTCTTTTCCCTTCCCCACCTCACTGCCCCACTCACCTACCCTACCCCTCACTCTCCCCTTTCCCCCCTCACTCTCCCCGCTGATCAGGGTGAACAAACAAGAGCCTTGTCTTAAGTGCTCGTTTCATGAGCAGTTCAGCAGGTGGGATCCCAGTGAATGTGGTCTCGTGCGGTAGCTAAATAGAACTCGGGATAGGCGAGTCTGCAGTGAGCCTTCAGTTACCCTCTTCAAGCCTTGCTTGATGGTTTGCACTGCTCTCTGTGCCTGATCATTGGACGCTGGTTTAAACGGGGCAGATGTGACATATTTGATCCCGTTACGGGTCACGAATTCTTTGAACTCAACAATGGTAAAACATGACCCGTTGTCGCTCACCAGGACATCGGGTAAGCCATGTGTGGCAAACATGGCCCGCAGGATTTCAGTGGTGGCAGCGGACGTGCTAGCCGACATTATCTCACATTCAATCCACTGGAGTACGCGTCTACAATCACAAGGAACATTTTATCCAAGAACGGGCCTGCATAGTCGACGTGTACCCTAGACCACGGCCAAGACCATAAACTTAGCAGCGCCTCCCTAGGTACATTGCTTAGCTGCGAGCATGTGTTACATCTGTGAATGCAGGACTCTAAGTCCGCATCGATACCGAGCCACCACACGTGGGATCTGGCTATCGCTTTCATCATTACGATGCCTGAGTAGGTACTGTGGAGGTCATTGATGAAGGTGTCTCTGCCCTTCTTGGGGACCACTACTCGATTGCCCCACAGAAGGCAGTCTGCTTCTATAGACATTTCACCTTTGCGCCGCTGGAAAGGCTTTATCTCTTCCTGCATTTCCACTGGGACACTGGACCAGCTCCCATGAAGCACATAGCTTTTGACTAGAGATAATAAGGGGTCCTGGCATGTCCAGGTTTAGCTCTGCTGGGCAGTGACGGGTAATTGCTCACTCTCAAATGCTTCCATAACCATGGCTAGATCTGCGGGCTGCGCCATTTCCACCCCCGTGGTGGGCAATGGCAGCCGACTGAGAGCAACGGTGCAGTTTTCTGTGCCTGGCCTGTGGAGGATGGCGTAGTTGTATGCGGGCAACGTGAGCACCTATCTCTGTATGCGGACCGATGCGTTGATATTTATCCCTTTACTCTCGGAAAACATGGATAAAAGTGGCTTATGGTCAGTTTCCAATTAGAATTTTAGCCCAAACAGGTATTGATGCATTTTCTTTACCCCATAGACACACGCTAACGCTTCTTTTTCAATCATGCTGTAGGATCTCTCGGCCTTAGTCAGACTCCTGGATGCATAAGCAACCGGTTGCAGTTTCCCAAAATCAGTAGTTTGTTGCAATACACAGCTGACGCCATATGACAACGCATCACATGCTAGTACCAAACGCTTACATGGATCATACAACACAAGCAATTTGTTTGAGCATAACAATTTTCTCGCTTTTACAAAGGCATTTTCTTGGCTTTTGCCCCATTCGCCCCCTTTTCTTAGTAAGACATATAGTGGTTCTAGCAGGGTGCTGAGACCCGGTAAGAAGTTACTAAAGTAGTTCAAGAGTCCCAGAAACGACCGCAGCTTCGTCACGTTCTGTGGCCTCGGTACATTCTCGATTGCCTCCATCTTCGTGTTGGTGGGCTTGATGCGCTCCACTGCAAACCTCCTTCCCAGGAACTCCACTTCAGGTGCCAGGAAAACGCATTTTCAGCGTTTTAACCTGAGCCCCACGTGGTTGAGTCAACTAAGAACCTCCTCCAGGTTCTGCAGGTGCTCGAATGTGTTCCGACCTGTGACCAAGATGTCATCCTGGAAGACCACGGTGTGCGGGACCGACTTCAGTAAACTTTCCATGTTTCTCTGGAATATCGCCGCCGCTGATCGGATTCCAAACGGGCATCTGTTATAAACAAAAAGACATTTGTACGTGTTGATGGTGAGGGCCTTCGATGATTTCTCCAGTTCCTGCATCATGTAGGCTGAAGTCAGATACAGCTTCGTGAACGTCTTTCCTCCCATTGCAAACAGGTCGTCAGCTTTTGGTAGTGGGTATTGGTCCTGCTGGGAGAAACGATTGAAAGTTACTTTGTAATCGCCACAGATTTTGACGGTGCCATCTCCCTTGAGGACTGGGACAATATGACTGGCCCACTCGCTGAATTCGATCAGTGAAATGATGCCCTCTCTTTGCAGCCGGTCTAGCTCGATCTCTACCCTTTCTCTCATCATGTATGGTACTGCTCTCGCCTTGTGATGGATGGGTCGCGCCCCCGGAATTAGATGGATCTGCACTTTTGCTCCTTGGAATTTCCCGACGCTTGGTTCGAACAGCGAAGGAAATTTGTTTAAGACCTGGGCACACGAAGTGTCATCAGCAGGCGATAGCGCTCGGACGTTGTCCCAGTTCCAACATATCTTTCCCAGCCAGCTCCTGCCGAGTAACGTGGGACAATCACCCGGTACCACCCAGAGAGGTAGCTTGTGCACCGCTCCATCATAGGAGACCTTTATGGTAGCACTGTCGATAACATTAATCAGTTCTTTAGTGTAAGTTCTTAGTCTCATGCGAACTGGAGTTAAGACTGGCCTTGAGGCCTTGTTGCACCACAACCTTTCGAAAGTCTTTTTGCCCGTATCCAGCTCCATTGACACCGGGAGTCCATTTAGTTCAACATTCAGCATTATCAGGGGACAATCCGTGGTGAATGTGTGCACGCCATGTACCTCTGCCTCCTCTATCTGAGGCTCTGGTTCGTAGTGATCCTCCATGGATCTGTCCTCTTCTGCAACGTGGTGGTTTGCAGGTTTAACAGGCTTTGCAGTTCACCTGCATACTCTTTGGAGGTGTCCCATTGTTCCACAGCCCTTGCAAATGTACCCTTTGAATCGGCATGAATGGAAACAATAATCACCCCCGCAGCGCCAACAAAGTGTTAATGGCCTTGCATTCATCACCCTTGATGGTGGACTCTGAGACATCTGTGGACGTGTAGCTGCAGGTATGAGTGACCGGCCCTGTACGTTACAATTCGAAAACAACATCACTTTGTTCACAGTACTTGTAGCAGCACTTGTGTGCTGAGAGATTTGCTTAGTATTGTCATTGGTGGCAATGAACGCCTGGGCTATCACTATGGCCTTACTCAAGGTTGGAGTCTCTACAGTCAAAAGCTTGCGAAGTATGGTTTCGTGGCCAATGCCAAGTACGAAAAATCTCTGAGCATGTGCTTCAAATTCGCAATGTCCTGCAAAGCGTCTCAGCTCGGCGACATACTTCGACACTTCCTGGCCTTCAGACCTTTTGTAGGTGTAGAACCGTACCTCACCATCAGAACACTTTTCTTCGGGTTCAAATGCTCTTGGACCAGTGTGCACAAATCGTCGTACAATTTCTTCGTAAGTTTTGCAGGAGTGAGCAGATTCTTCATGAGGCCATACGTTGGTGCCCCACAGACGGTGAGGAGGATCGCTCTATGTTTGGCTGTGCTCTCTTCCCCATCTAGCTCGTTGACCACGAAGTATTGGTCGAGTCGCTCCACAAAAGTTTCCCAATTATCTCCCTCCGAAAATTTCTCCAGGATACCAACTGTTCTCTGCATCTTTGGGTTCGCTATTTGTATCTCGTCGCCAGTTGTTATGTATGGAGAAAGAGTCAGACTGAACACTGTGAGCTCAAAGTAAAGTGTGACCTTAGTCTTTTATTGCAGGTCTCCAGAGTGCCTCTCCAATCTCTGAAGCCTTATTAAATACCTGTGCTCCCAAGGGATTATGGGATCCCTTGGGACTCCAGGGAATGAGCCCTCTGGTGGCTGTACAGAGTAAATATAAGTCCACATATACAACAGATAGAGCTTTGGATATTAAGGGAATCAAGGGATATGGGGATAGTGCAGGAAAGTGTTGAGGTAGAAGATCAGCCATGATCTCATTGAAAGGCAGAGCAGGCTCGAGGGGCAGAATGGCCTACTCCTGTTCCTAATTCTTATGTTCTTATAATTACTCTCATAATTCCAAGCTTTATATTCACCATACAGAGGTCAAATTTGTTTATCAAGGTAAAGTCTTGTTAGACCTATATTCTTGTTTTTGGAACAGGAGAGGTAAGTTAAAAAGCACTGTCCATATAGAGTGAACTAGTTGTATTTAACAGTGGAACATAAAATAACTCTCATGTCTGTCATTCACTCAACATTTTTTTCATTAACCTCAATCTGGGTATGGTGCCAGACAGTTTGCTTCGAATTGGTTCACACTTTACTAGGCTTGCTAGTCTTTATGGTACCCACATTCACATCCCATAACTATTACTTTTCAAATATCCAGTTATGAAAACCATAACTGCACATGTTTTTAACTTTGTGCATTCGTCTTAAAACTACAAATACAGAAAAGAAAAAGCATACACACCAGTAATATAATCAGGCTGACTCTTGATGCCCACTGATGACTGGAATCTGACTGACTCACGATGCTTACTGATGTTTGACCACTAGTGAGATCTTTACTCGAAGATATAATAGAAAAATATCTCGGCCGGCGCTCAGCAGATGGGAGTGGTGGCGGGTCAGCTGTTAAATTTTAAATGATTGACAGTGGGTCAGAAACCGGCTGTCAAAATGCGCACACTGAACTTTCCTGATGTCGGGTCTGCCAGCACTGAACAGACCCGACAGGCAGCGGCAGGGGAGGCAATTCATTAGTTGCTTGTTTACAGCCACTTAACCATGTTTTTTTCCAGCTTTTTGGATTTGACAGGTCGCCAGCTGGTTTTCCGCTTGCCTAGACCTTGTCTGTGAAACTGAGGCAGGAGGTCACTAGCCATTGTTTCAGCTGATGAGTTGATAGCTTCAAATGTCAAATCAAAGCTCCCAGCTGATTGAGAAATGTTCCCTTAGCCACTAGCTCCTCTAAACTGCATTTCCACAACAGATTCACCATGTTGTAAGTCTTTACACAAGTTTCCATCCAGTCTGACCTCATTACCTCTCTCACTATTGACAGATCGCTTCTGTCATCTTTACTTCACCTACGATCTATTCCATCAGCATGGGTGCCCTTTGTACACTCTCACCTTGGTCTGCAGAATTCCACCACCCCAACACCAGCAACACCAGGCACACCAGCAGCACCAGGCACACCAGCAGCACCAACAACACCGACCTTCTCCGTAATCAACACAGGGCATCAGCATCCGACTACATTGCACAGGGATGGCCTCACTATGGCCAGATCTACTCACTTGCTGCTGTACACCCTAGCTGCCACATGATGTGCCAGGTTAGCATCACTACACACCAACACCATAAAGCATCCCTACAATGCCCAAGCCATTCCTTTCACACTCATCACCATTGTGTGGCATACTATTATGTCACACCATTCATTACAACTCACTAAGCCACTTCCAAAGGTGCACACACATCTGTCCAAGAACTCAAAGTGTTGAAAATAAAGGTTTCAATGTTTGACACCACATTCACTGAAACTTTACATGAACATTGCATAAAACACCCTTGTGTGTTGTTAGTTGGTATGATTGCACTAGGATGAGGGTGAGTGTGAGGGGTGGCTAATGAGATGGGGATGTGATAATATAGATAGAGAGGGATGGGTGGAGGTCCAATGTAAGTTGGTGTGAGTAAGGATGTGCAGGAGTAGGGTAGGGAAGGCAGAGTGATGGGAATGTGATGAGTGGCACAGCGGGATGAGTTTGAGTGTGGCTTTGTACTAATGTTTTGTGATCGACTGAGATCATTTTAAGGTCTACACCATTACACCAAGGTTCTCCTGACCATATCCCTGCTTGTGTCCTTCTGTGCAATGTGCAACCAGGCTGCGTTGGTCTCCTGGGGAAGTCTCTTCCGCCTCTGAGAAGGGAAGAAGACTTCCCTGTGTGCTGTGACTCCCCCCATAAGCAAACGGATAGTGGCATAGGTGCAGCCCTGCACTCTGTGCAGTGATTGTCATTGTTTGCAGCACCTCAATGCTGTATAACACTGACAGCACAACTGTCAAAATAAAGTTGGCCATGGTCCCTTTAAGAAAACTGGCTGATGATGCATCATCAAATGGCATCATCAGACCCTCTTCCTTCAATTGGCAGAGAACTCGCTAGGCGGGCTTAACAAGTCCAATCACTGGAAAGTTATTTCAGAGGCTGAGCTAGAGCCGGTTGCAATGCCATACCCACCACCGATGCCACCCGCCATGGACCCGCTGAGGTTTGTAATATTGCGGCTCTAGAAACTGAAAATACAATAAAGAGTAGTCAGCATGGATTTCAAAAGGGACTGTCATGTTTGACCAACCTTACTGAATCATTTAAATAAGTAACAGAAAGGATAGTTAAGGTTAATGAAGTAGACGCAATATATTTATATTTTCAAAAGGCCTTCATAAAGGTATGGAATAAAAGACTCATAACTAAGGTCAGAACATGTGGAGTCAGGAAATAAGTAGCAGAATGGATAGCAAACTTGCTACAAAACAGAAAACGGAGAGTAGTTATTAAGACTGGCAAAGTGGTGTTCCACAAGAAGTGGTGCTGGGATCACTGTTTTACACGATTTACATAAATGATTTGGACTCGGGAATCGGAAGTAGAATTTCCAAATTTGCCGACGACACCAAATTGGAGGATGTAGTTAATAGAGAAGAGGTCTGCGACATATTACAGGAAGACATTAATAAACTTGCAGAATGGACATGTAATTGGCAAATGAACTTCAATATAGATAAGCAATTTTTGTAGTAAGACTCAGGAGGCCACATAATGCTTGGAAAATAAGTGTCCAAATAGGGGAGAGAAGCAGAGGGATCTGGGGGTACAGATACTCAAATCACTATAATTAGCCACGCAATTTAATAAGGCCATAAAAAAAAAACAAAGCACCTAGGTTCATTTCTAGAAGGATAGAATTGAAAAACAGAGAAGTTATGTTAAATTTGTATAGAACCTTGCTTAGACCACACTTGGAGTACCGTGCACAGTCCTGGTCTCCATATTATAAAAAGGATATAGAGGTACTGGAGAAGGTGCAAATAAGGTTTACTAGAATGATACCAGAACTGAGAGGATATATCCATCAGGAAAGATTGAACAGGCTGGGGCTCTTTTCTCTAGAAAAGAGAAGGCTGAGGGGTGACCTGATAGAGGTCTTTAAGAAAATGAAAGGGTTTGATGAGTAGAAGTAGAGAAGATGTTTCCACTATTGGGGAAGACTGGAACTAGGAACCATAAATATAAGATAGTCACTAATAAATCCAAAAGGGAATTCAGGAGAAACTTCTTTACCCAGAGAGTCGTGAGAATGTGGAACTCGCTGCCACAGGGAGTAGTTCAGGCAAATAGTATAGATACGTTTAAGGGGAAGCTCGATAAACACATGAGGGAGAAAGGAATAAAAGGATATGTTGTTGGGGTTAGATGAAGAAGGGTGGGAGGAGGCTTGTGCGGAGCATAAACTCCGACCTGGACCTGTTGGGCTGAATGGCTTGTGTCTGTGCTGTAAATACTATGTAATACTATGTAGCCCTGTTGAAATCCAGAAGAAAAGCCTGATGGAGTCAATTTTAACCTAACCCGTTCATCGGGAAACTGACGGGATTGGATGCAATGCGGTTTTACATGTCGCCCAACTTTACTCTCTATTGAAGTCAAACCAGCATTCCACCCGATTCAGTGTGTTTTCCCACCCAGCAAGTTAGATTAAAATTACCCCTGATAGGTGGAACTTTCAACTTTAGCAGAAGCATAACTGCCCGTTAAGATAGTCACCAAGAAACCCAATAGGGAATTCCATTCCTAGTGTTGGCGTTACAACTATATTTTAGTCAGTCGCGTACATTTTGATTTATTCTGCTGGCAGAATATATAAATCTTGACTTAAGTATAACTCCAGTGTACTTTTGCAGCACCACTGCAATGTTATTGCTGGAGCTCCAACTGAAATAGATCCAATATATATATATACTTTTTTAAACAGGAAAATAGCACAAAGGGTGTTTATCATTCAGCCCCTTTGGGGATGCGAGGGTGTGCTATGTTTTTGAATTCTAGACGTTCACCAACTGAGAAAGAAGAATTAAATTCGGCACTTTACTTCTCAATGAATAGTGAAACTTTAAAAATTGAAAACACTGGGCGCGAAATTCGGATCAGTAGTGACTGTTAGCTGTGTAATGTATTTGCTTCATGGGTTCTTTGCTTAAGAATTCATAGCAACACATTGCTATTAAGAACTAGTTGGTTTATTAGCAAAGGTTTAACAATCACACTACACATTACCAGTTCATCTACCAGTCTCACAACCACCTTCCTCATCGTGGATCCCCTGAACCCAACTGGCTGAGGTTTTATTGAGTCTTGTGAACATCACGTGACTGGCTAAGCTACTCCCAACTCAACAGCTCTACAACTATTTTGTTGAACCTATGAATCAAGTGCCCCATTATAAAAGGGGCACTAAAATTGACAAATTAATCAAATTAACTTTTTAACCAGAAACTGAAATCAAATTAGAATTTGGTTACCGAGGGTGATGATGCACTCCAGTACCTCCGGTGCCCACCTCTCGCAGAAGGCCGCAAGCGTACCTGTGGATACTGCGTGCTCCATCTCCAGGGACACCCTGGTTTGGATGTAACCATGTAAGAGACGCAGGCAGTCGGGCTGAACGATCCCCTCGACCGCCTACTGCCTGGACCGATTGATGGCCACTTTGGCCATGCCCAGGAGCAGTCCTACGAGGAGGCCTTCTGACCTGCCCACTTCCCTCTCACAGGGTGCCCAAAGATCAGGAGTGCAGGACTGAAGTGCAACCAGAACTTGAGGAGCAATCCCTTTAAATAATGGAAATGGGGCTGCAACCTCACACATACAACATACACACTCGAATCAAAGGCAGAGTCTCGGTTGAGGAGATCTTTAAAGTGCTTCTTCCAGCGGGCCCTGACTGCCTCGGTGTCTTTGATGAGTGTTTCCCCGTTCTTGGCCAGCAGTGGGTGGGACCTGGGGGGTTTGTTTCATAGGTGGCCTTGACTGCGATGATGAATCCTTGCACATTATAGCTGTTGGCCAGCTGCTGTATCTCCTCTGCTTTCTCCATCCACCACCTGTTCTTTAGGTCCCGGGCTTTCTGTAATGCTGCTTTGCTGCTCTCGAGTTGGGTTGTTGTTTAAGGCTCAGAAATCCCTGCGCTTGTAATCTAGTAGCTCTTGGATCTCCTGATCATTCTCATCGAACCAGTCCTGGTGTCTCCTGGTTGAGTGACCGAGCGTCTCTTCGCAGGCACTGGTTATGGAGAACTGGCATCAAGGCGCACCAGGTTAGCTGTGAGGCGCTGACTATATAAGGTTCTCTTAACTGGGTGCTTAAGTGCCCCAGTATCCCGCAGCATGCTACTCGCCACCACCTCAGTAAAACCCCAGCACTGCATGAGGTAGAAAAAGCTATAAGGCAGCTTAAGAACAACAAGGCGTCGGAAGCGAATGGAATCCCTGCTGAGGCACTGAAGTATGGCGGAGAAGCACGAATAAATGACCTCATCTCTCTCATCTGGAGGGAGGAGAGCATGCTGGGAGATCTCAGAAATGCAGTATTCGTGACCATCTTTAAAAAAGGGGACAATTCCGACTGCGGCAACTAGAGGAATCTCCCTTTTATCAGCCACTGGGAAGATCGTCGCCAGAGTCCTCCTCAACTGTCTTCTCCCTGTGGCTGAGGAGCTCCTTGTGGAGTCACAGTGCGGATTTCGTCCCCTACGGGGCACAACGGACATGATTTTTGCAGCGTAACAACTGCAGAAAAAATGCAGGGAACAGCACCAACCCTTATACATGGCCTTCTTCGACATTACAATGGCTTTTGACACTGTCAAGCACGAGGGTCTATGGAGCGCCCTCCTCCATTTCGGATGCCGCCAAAAGTTCATCACCATCCTCCGCCTGCTCCGTGATCCTTATTAACGGATCCATCACAGACCCAATCCACGTCCGGACCGGGGTCAAACAGGGCTGCATCATCACCCCAACCCTCTTCTGAATCTTCCTCGCTGCCATGCTCCACCTCACAGTCAACAAGCTCCCCGCTGGAGTGGAACTAAACTAAAGAACCAGTGGGAAGCTGCTCAACCTTCGCCGTCTCCAGGCCAGGTCCAAGACCACCCCAACCTCTGCCGTCGAGCTACTGTATGCGGACGGAGCCTACGTCTGAGTACACACAGAGGCTGAACTCCAGGACATAGTCGCCGTATTTACTAAGGCGTACAAAAGCACGGGCCTTATGCTAAACATCAGCAAGACAAAGATCCTCCACCAGCCTGTCCTCACCGCACAGCACTGTTCTCCAGTCATCAAGATCCATGGCGTGGCCCTGGACAACGTGGACCACTTCCCATATCTCGGGAACCTTTAATCACAAGAGCAGGCATTGACGATGAGATCCAACATCGCCTCCAGTGCGCCAGTGCAGCCTTCGGCCACCTGAGGAATAGAGTGTTTGAAGACCAGGCCCTCAAAACTGCCACCAAGCTCATGGTCTACAGGGCTGTAGTAATACCCGCCTTCCTGGATGGCTCAGAAACATGGACCATGTACAGTAGACACCTCAAGTCACTGGAGAAATACCACCAACGATGTCTTCGCAAGATCCTACAAATCCCCTGGGAGGACAGACACACCAACATTAGTGTCCTTGACCAGGCAAACATCCCCAGCATCGAAGCACTGACCACACTTGATCAGCTCCACTGGGCAGGCCACACAATTCGCATGCCAGACACGAGACTCCCAAAGCAAGCGCTCTACTCGGAACTCCTTCACGGCAAACGAGCCAAAGGTGGGCAGCAGAAACGTTACAAGGGCACCCTCAAAGCCTCCCTGATAAAGTGCAACATCCCTACTGACACCTGGGAGACCATTGCCAAAGACTGCCCTAAGTGGAGGAAGCACATCCGGGAGGGCGCTGAGCACCTCGAGTCTCATCGCCAACAGCGTGCAGAAATCAAGCACAGGCAGCAGAAAGAGCAAGTGGCAAATCAGTCTCACCCACCCCTTCCCTTAGCGACTATCTGCTCCACCTGTGACAGAGACTGTGGTACTCGTACTGGACTGTACAGCCACTTAAGAACTCATGTTAAGAGTGGAAGCAAGTCTTCCTCGATTCTGAGGGACTGCCTATGATGATGATGATGATGACAACGTACACATGGAACATGGACTCTTCCAGACCGCAGAAATTACAGGCAGCCTGGGAGTCCGTGAATCGACTTAAAAACTTATTGCATGGGACAGATCCGTGCAACACCTTCCAGGCTAAGTCCCCAATAAATAAAGGCAGGACTCCCGCGTAGAGAGCACTCCATTGGGGACCCCCGCCTCCTCCAGACAGCAAGCTGGTGTGCCATAGCGTGTCCGGACGGCAGTCGAGGATGGCAACGTGGAGAGTGTGCAAGAGCAGTCTGTACAGAAATCCCCTCGCGCAGAACTGAAAGGCACAGAGGGGATTTCCCGGAGTATGCTCAAGTTGTGAGGTGCCGGCTCCCGAGGGAGGCTTTGGAGCTTGGCGCCGATGAGGAATTCCATCCGGACGGGGGCCACTTCGGACGTGATCGCCCCACGTGCTTGAGCTTCCTCGACACACCTAACGGAGTCAGGGCCCAGTGCTGCTTTTAGCGTCTGGCGCCATCCAGCTCGCTCCTCCGTCATCGAGCAGGTCCCTGATCCTGGTCACCTCGGCAGCCACAGCCCTCTCATCTGCCTGCCACCTAAAACCGCAGTCGTGGAGGTACGGATTCCTGAGCAGCGGCTCCTGCAGGACAGCTGCCACTCCAGACGGGGGAGAACTGCGCTTGGTGGCGACTCTGTTCCAGACCCTGATAAGTTCCTGGTAAAAGACAGGCAGCCCCCGCAAGGCAGTCAACAGCTCTACAACTCTTTTGTAGAATACAAAATTGAACAGTTAAATCAAGTGCCCCCTGATCTGGGAGACACTCCAAACATTTATCAAGGCCCTTTTTTGTTTTTTTGTGTGTTTTTTGTGTGTTTTTTTGTTTTTTTGGGGACACTAAAATCATACATTATGCAAGTGCCCCCTATAAAAGGGGGGGACACTAAAACCGGCAATAAAACAAATTAAACTTTAAAACATATAAAATCAAATTAAAATTTGGTTGCCGGGAGTGATGATGCACTCCAGTCCCTCCGGCGCGAACCTCTCGCGGAAGGCCGCGAGCGTACCGGTGGACACCACGTGCTCCATCTCCAGGGACACCCTGGCTCGGAAGTGAGGCAGGCAGTCAGGCTGAATGACCCCCTCGACCACCCGCTGCCTGGATCGACTGATGCCACCCTTGGCCGTGCCCAGGAGCAGTCCTATGAGGAGGCCCTCGGACCTACCGCTCCCCTCCGCACAGGGTGCCCGAAGATCAGGAGCGTGGGACTGAAGTGCAACCAGAAATTGAGGAGCAGTCCCTTTAAATAGTGGAACAGGGGCTGTAACCTCGCACATTCAGTAAAAACATGGAACACGGACTCCTCCAGACCGCAGAAATTGCAGGCGGCCTGGGAGTCCGTGAACTGGCTTAAAAATTTATTGCACGGGACTGCTCCGTGCACCACCCTCCAGGCCAAGTCCCCGATAAATAGTGGGAGGACTCCCGCGTAGAGTGCACTCCATCGGGGACCCACGCCTCCTCCGGACGGCAAGATGGTGTGCCATGGCGTGTCCGGACGGCAGACGAGGATGGCAAAGTTGAGAGTGTGCAGGAGCAGCCCGTACAGGAAACCCCTCCGCGCAGAACTGAAAGGCACGGAGGGGATTTTCCCGAGGCGCCTCAAGTTGCGAGGCGCCAGCTCCCGACGGAGGTTTTGGGGCTTGGTGCCGATGAGGAATTCTGTCCGGACGGGGGTCAGTTCGGACGGGATCTCCCCACGTGCTTGAGCCTCCTCGACACACCAAATGGAGTCAGGGCCCAGCGCTGTTTTTAGCGACTCGATGGCATCGGCCGCGCGGCGGACGTCAGCCCAGTTTGGGCGCCATGCCAGCATGTCTGGCGCCATCCAGCCCGCTCCTCCGCCATCGAGCAGGTCCCTGACCCTGGTCACCTCACCAGCCACAGCCCTCTCGTCCACCTGCCACCTAAAACCTCGGTCGTGGAGGTACGGATTCCCGAGCAGCGGCTCCTGCAGGACAGCCGCCACTCCAGCCGGTGGAGAGCTGCGCTTGGTGGCGACTCTGTTCCAGACCCTGATAAGTTCCTGGTAAAAGACAGGCAGCCCCCGCAAGGCAGTCAACAGCTCTACAACTCTTTTGCGGGGGAACAAAATGAACATTAGATCAAGTGCCCTCCCGATCTGGGGGACACTCCAGATACTTTTAACTGCCCTCTTTTTTTATATTTTTTGTTTTTTTGTGTTTTTTTGTGGGGTTTTTTGTGACTTTTTTGGGGGGCATTAAAATTATATATTTTACAAGTGCCCCCTATAAAAGGGGAGGGGGACACTAAAAACCCGACAATTAAAACAAATTAAACTTTAAAACATGTAAAATCAAATTAAAATTTGGTTGCCGGGGTGATAATGCACTCCAGTCCCTCCGGCGCCCACTTCTCGCGGAAGGCCGCGAGCGTACCGGTGGACATCGCGTGCTCCATCTCCAGGGACACCCTGGCCCGGATGTAGGCGCGGAAGAGAGGCAGGCAGTCAGGCTGAACGACCCCCTCGACCGCCCGCTGCCTGGACCGGCTGATGGCACCCTTGGCCGTGCCCAGGAGCAGTCCTATGAGGAGGCCTTCGGACCGACCCGTTCCCCTCCGCACAGGGTGCCCAAAGATCAGGAGTGTGGGACTGAAGTGCAACCAGAAATTGAGGAGCAGTCCCTTTAAATAATGGAACAGGGGCTGCAACCTCGCACATTCAGTAAAAACATGGAACACGGACTCTTCCAGACCGCAGAAATTACAGGCGGCCTGGGAGCCCGTGAACCGGCTTAAAAATTTGTTGCACGGGACTATTCCGTGCATCACCCTCCAGGCCAAGTCCCCGATAAATAGTGGGAGGACTCCCGCGTAGAGTGCACACCATCGGGGACCCCCGCCTCCTCCGGACGGCAAGATGGTGCGCCATGGCGTGTCCGGACGGCAGACGAGGATGGCAAAGTTGAGAGTGTGCAGGAGCAGCCCATACAGGAAACCCCTCCGCGCAGAACTGAAAGGCACGGAGGGGATTTCCCCGAGGCAGCTCAAGTTGTGAGGCGCCGGCTCCCGAGGGAGGTTCCGGGGTTTGGCGCCGATGAGGAATTCCGTCCGGACAGGGGTCAGTTCGGATGGGATCTCCCCACGTGCTTGAGCCTCCTCGACACACCTAACAGAGTCAGGGCCCAGAGCTGCTTTTAACGACTCGATGGCATCGGCCACACGGCGGACGTCGGCCGAATTTAGGCGCCGTGCCAGCATGTCTGGCGCCATCCAGCCCGCTCTTCCGCCATCGAGCAGGTCCCTGACCCTGGTCACCTCACCAGCCACAGCCCTCTCATCCGACTGCCACCTAAAACCTCGGTCGTGGAGGTACGGATTCCCGAGCAGCGGCTCCTGCAGGACAGCCGCCACTCCAGCCGGTGGAGAGCTGCGCTTGGTGGAGACTTTGTTCCAGACCCTGGTGAGTTCCTTGTAAAAGACAGGCAGCCCCCGCAAGGCAGTCAACAGCTCAACAACTCTTTTGGGGGGGGGAACAAAATAAACATTAGATCAAGTGCCTTCCCGATCTGGGGGACACTCCAGACACTTAACTGCCCCTTTTTTAAAAATGTGTTTTGTTTCTTTTTTTTGTTTTTTGTGGGGTTTTTTTGTGATTTTATTTTTGGAGCATTAAAACCATATATTTTACAAGTGCCCCCTATAAAAGGGGAGGGGGACACTAAAAATCCGGCAATTAAAACAAATTAAACTTTAAAACATATAAAATCAAATTAAAATTTGGTTGCCGGGGGCAACGATACACTCCAGTCCCTCTAGTGCCCACCTCTCGCGGAAGGCCGCGAGCGTACCGGTGGACACCGCGTGCTCCATCTCTAGGGACACCCTGGCCCGGATGTACGCGCAGAAGAGAGGCAGGCAGTCGGGCTGAACGACCCCCTCGACCACCCGCTGCCTAGACCGGCTGATGGCACGCTTGGCCGTGCCCAGGAGCAGTCCTACGAGGAGGCCCTCGGACCTGCCTGTTCCCCTCCGCACAGGCTGCCCAAAGATCAGGAGTGTGGGACTAAAGTGCAACCAGAAATTGAGGAGCAGCCCCTTTAAATAATGAAACAGTGGCTGTAACCTTGCACACTCCATAAAAACATGGAACACGGACTCTTCCAGACGGCAGAAATTGCAGGCGGCCTGGGAGCCCGTGAACCGAGTTAAAAATTTGTTGCACGGGACTGCTCCATGCACCACCCTCCAGGCCAAGCCCCCGATAAATAGTGGGAGGACTCCCGCGTAGAGTGCCCTCCATCGGGGACCCCCGCCTCCTCTGAACGGCAAGATGGTACGCCATGGCGTGTCCGGACGGCAGACGAGGATGGCAAAGTTGAGAGTGTGCAGGAGCAGCCCGTACAGGAAACCCCTCCGCGCAGAACTGAAAGGCACGGAGGGGATTTCCCCGAGGCGGCTCAAGTTGTGAGGCGCCGGCTCCCGAGGGAGGCTCCGGGGTTTGGCGCCGATGAGGAATTCCGTCCGGACGGGGGTCAGTTCGGACGGGATCTCCCCACGTGTTTGAGCCTCCTCGACGCACCTAACGGAGTCAGGGCCCAAAGCTGCTTTTAACGACTCGATGGCATCGGCCGCGCGGCAGACGTCGGCCGAATTTAGGCGCCGTGCCAGCATGTCTGGCGCCATCCAGCCCGCTCCTCCGCCATTGAGCAGGTCCCTGACCCTGGTCACCTCGCCAGCCACAGCCCTCTCGTCCACCTGCCACCTAAAACCTCGGTCATGGAGGTACGGATTCCCGAGCAGCGGCTCCTGCAGGACAGCCGCCACTCCAGCCACTCCAGACGGCGGAGAGCTGCACTTGGTGCGACTCTGTTCCAGAGCCTGATAAGTTCCTGGTAAAAGACAGGCAGCCCCCGCAAGGCAGTCAACAGCTCTACAAGCCTGTGAGCATACTCACAGGTGCATACTCACACTGCTTCCCCTTTTTAAAAAAGATTAATTTTTTATTACAATTATCACAAAAATAATTACAATTTAAAAATTCGACCGCTGAGTCTGAGTATCTTGTCGCTTCCTCCTGCTCCAGCCCTCATTTCTTTGCAATTGGCTGGCTATGCTCAATTTCTACATTTTTATTTGACTCCGGAGACCGTCTTGTGGAATTTCTGTTTTCAGGGCGTGTAGCCCAGGATTCCTGACCTCTATCTTCCTGTGTCCTCTTGAGTTTCCTTGGAACCCTTAAATCCGTCCTTGTGTTAGCTTTCTTCCCAAGAACTTGATACCAGTTATCAATATCCTGTCTCATTATTGAGCGATCAGCTGCTATATCCATTATCATATTAATCCATCAATTATTAATCAGTACTAAAGTTCTGAAATCCTGACATAAGGAATGTACTGCCTTGCCCTTCACTACATATACACCAAAACCTACACTGTTCTGATCGGTTTCCACCCAGTGAAGACTTTGATTATCATTGGGCGTGTCCTTGGATTTACATGTGGCTGCAATGTGTCCCCTTACTTGGCATCGGTAGCATCTTGCCCACTTGAACTGACATTGTTGTGCTGCATGGTTGCCATTACACCTATGACCTCTATTCTCCTTGATTTCATAACTCTCCCTCCATCACGGGCTCACCCTCTTCTGCGTTTCTACAGCCCGGTGACTGTGAACTGCTACTACTGCCGGTAATGCGTGAAAATCCTGAAAATTTTTCTCTGCCATCTCAATCGAGGTGGCTATCTTACAAGCTCTCTCAAAAGAGAGGTCATCTATGCCTAACAATGTTGATTGGATACGTTCATCCGTTTGTCCACATACAAATTTATCTTGAAGAGCCCTATCTAGAAATCCTGCAAAATTGAAGTGTAGAGATAATTTATTATGGCAACAATGTGTTCAGTGATGGTTTCATCAGGTCTTTGGTTTCTCATTGCAAACTTATAGCTCTCCACTATTTCTAAAAGCTGTGCATCAAAATGTTTCTCCAATATCTGTAGTATGTCTGAGAGAGAAGCATCCTTAATCTTTCTCAGGGTTAACAAATTCACTAAGACACCATAATTCTCTGCACCAAACACTACGGACAGAATAGCTTTCATCTTCTCATGCACTGTTTGATTCCTTATTTGTGAATTTGCCACAACTGCTGGGACTTCATTGACATCATTAGCTCTAAAACACATTTGCAATCTTTCACTGTAGGATCTAAACGATTCCTTATTCTTGTCAAAAGCTCTCAAATAACTGACATAACTCGTCACATCCATATTGCCTTCTTACCTTAATGGCCGTTAATCACACTTAATAATTTTGAATTGCTGTTCAATGACTCTAAATGGCTTTCCACCAGCTCTTTTATCAGTTCAACAGAGTTCAGTACTCACAAAAAAAATGGTGCTACCAGACTCTCATTCGGGAATCACACTGCCAGTATATCTCCTTGCTGTGCTCCACTTGTATTTGCCTTCTCATAAAGGGAAATTCCACCAAACATTTGTCCATGAAGAAACTGCCATGCTCATCCCCATTTTGTGAGGTATTTGCTTCATGGATTCTTTGCTTAAGAATTCATAGCAACATATTGCTATTAAGATGTAGTTGGTTTATTAGCAAAGGTTTAACAATCACACTACACATTACCAGTTCACTCACCAGGCTCACAACCACCTGCCTCGTCGTGGATACCCTCAACCCAACTAGCTGGGTTTTATTGAGTCTTGTGAACATCACGTGACTGGCTATGTCATTCACAACTATACAAACATGTGAGAATACTCTGATGTATACATTACAGTTTGAGCGCTATGGGTGCCACTTGGCATCCAATGCACGTGCGCACACTTCTGCTGCGAATCGTGCCGGACGCCATATTGGTGAGGGCATTAGCGCATGCACAGCTAACGTCCGCCGGAAGTATGCAGAGCAGGCAGATCATGAAGTCACTAATTGATGGCAGTGATGCCATTTTGGAGCTAAATGCTCCAGCCAACCTCTTAACCTCGAATGGCTCAACACGCGTTGAGCAGCAGGAAGGACCCACTGGCGCTATTTAAAGAGATCATCAACTACTCGCACATTAGTTGCTGTTGATTTCTTTTGGCTGTTGCTATGATTCAACAAATGTTTGGTGCTTTCCATTGCTCTTTCAAGTTGCAAAAGTCTACAGGAAAGGATGTAGGGCATTTTGAAATAATTTTTCCTGACTTCAAAGTTTCTGCACAAACCAGTTGCTGCCAGACATGGGTGTCATGTATGTAACCACAATGTAACACCACTGTATTACTGTAAACACTCAACCTAGATGCACACCTTGACCACAAGGGGTGAACTTGTGGGAGGCACTCTTTACCTGATCACACAGGTGTAAAAAGGAAGGTCCCATGCAGGGTCATGGTCTTTGGAGTCCTGTGAATAAAGAATTAACGTCACAGAGTGACCTTGTCCCCAGAATGTGCCTCGTGTGGTTTCATACTGTAGAGTAAGGACTTTACATTGGCGACGAGAAATGGGAATTCACGACCCACAAGAATGGCCACCGGTAGCACAGAGGAACGGTACTGTGTTGGGGAAGACTGGGATGATTTTGTTGAGAGGCTTCAGCAAAGGTTCGTTACGAAAGAATGGCTGGGGGATGCAGCGGCCGACAAGCGAAGGGCTCATCTTTTGACCAGCTGCGGACCAAAGACTTACGCGCTCATGAAGGACTTACTAGCACCTGAAAAGCCGGCAGACAAAACCTTTGAAAAACTTAGCAAATTGATCGGGGAGCACCTCAAACCGGCGAGTAGCAGACATATGGCCCGGCACAGATTCTACACCCACCGACGTCGTGAAGGACAGAGCATAACGGATCTCCGGCGTTTGGCCAGCCTCTGTAAGTTCACAGACGCCTGCAGGGGGTATATGCTAAGGGACTTCTTTATCGAGGGCATCGGTCATGCGGGAATTTTCCGCAAATTAATTGAGAACAAGGATTTGACTTTGGAAGCGGCGGTGTTGATAGCTCAAACTTTCATGGCAGGGGAGGAAGAGACGAAAATAATATATGCACGCAATTCTGCCTCTAACGCGGCGATGGATCAGGAAGTCAACATCATCAATGCGACTCAGAGCCCCACAAGCAGGCAGGGGCAGTCCGACACTCACCAGGCAGCAATAGACCCCAGAGTAGGACTTCAACAGAGACAATGGCAGGCTGAACGGACATTCACGCCATCACAGTGGACAATGCGGCCTGGGATGGGGCCATTGATACCCACTAATAGGGTACACGAGCAGTCAAAGGGACAGTCAGCACGGAATACCTGGCCATAGTCCCTTTGTTCCCAACAATGGAAACTTTAACTAATGCTGGAGATGTGGGGGAAAACACTCAGCTAGATCTTGCAGATTTTAACAGTTTGTCTGCAGGAACTGCAATCTCAGTGGCCACTCAGCTCAAATGTGCAGGAAGTCTGCAACCAGACTAATATATGAGGCGGATGGACCAGAAGAGAGATCTTTGAGGCAGGATGGCGTTTGGGGCAAATCGATGGATGCCAAGGTTCAGCAGGTCCATGTGGCGAATATTCACAGTTCATACACCAAAACGCCACCAATGATGATGAGGGTTTAATTAAACGGTATCCCAGTATGCATGGAGCTGGGCACTGGGGCCAGCCAGTCACTCATGAGCGTTCAGCAATTTGAGAAGCTATGTCCACTTAAAGCTAGTAGACCCAAATTAGCACGTATTGAACACAATTACGGACTTACACTAAAGAAATCATTCCGGTGCTAGGCAGTGCAATGTTGGCTGTCACACACAATGGGTTAGTGAATCAGCTGCCACTCTGGATTGTCCCGGGCAATGGTCCCGCACTGTTGGGGAGGAGCTGGTTAGCCAAGATGAACTTGAAATGGGGGGATGTTCATGCAATGTCATCTGTGGAGCGAAGTTCGTGCTCACAAATCCTACAACAATTCGATTCACGATTCCAACCTGGCGTCGGGACTTTCAAAAGCACTAAAGTAGTGATACACGTCACCCCGGACACCAGGCCAGTGCACCACAAAGCCAGAGCAGTGCCGTATGTGATGCGGGAAAAGATCGAGACCGAATTGGACCGGCTGTTGAGAGAGGGCATCATCTCGCTGAATTCAGCGACTGGGCGAGCCCAATCTCTCCCGTCCTAAAAGCGGATGGCTCTGTCAGGATCTGTGGCGACTACAAGGCCACCATCAATCGGGTGTCCCTACAAGATCAATACCCGCTCCCGAGAGCGGAGGACCTCTTCGCCACGCTGGCAGGCGGCAAGCTGTTTCCAAAGTTGGACCTCACTTCAGTCTATCTGATCCAGGAACTGACCGACGAATCTAAACTACTGACCACCATCACCACGCACAAGGGACTGTTCGTTTATAACAGGTGCCCGTTTGGCATTCGATCAGCGGCCGCGATTTTTCAACGAAACATGGAAAGCCTGCTTAAATCCATTCCTGGAACGATCATATTCCAGGACGATATCCTCATCACGGGTCAAGACACCGAGGAACACCTCCACAACCTGGAGGAGGTGCTACGGCGACTGGACCGGGTAGGTCTGCGACTCAAGAAGTCTAAATGTGTGTTCTTAGCTCCTGCGGTTGAGTTTCTGGGCAGGAGGGTTGCTGCAGATGGGATTCGGCCCACCGAATCCAAAACAGAGGCGATTCGACAAGCACCCAGGCCCTGCAACACATCGGAGTTGTGTTCATTCCTGGGACTGTTGAACTATTTCGGGAACTTTCTACTGAACTCGAGCACATTGTTGGAGCTGCTACACGTGCTCCTGCGAAAGGGTTGTGATTGGTTTTGGGGGGACTGTCAGGAACGGGCTTTTGATCGGGCGTGAAACCTACTTTGTTCAAACAAGTTGTTGACCCTGTACGACCCCTGTAAAAAACTGGTTCTGACATGTGATGCATCGTCCTATGGGGTTGGGTGCGTATTGCAGCAGGGCAATGCTGAGGGTCAACTACAACCTGTGGCTTATGCCTCCAGGTCGCTCTCTCAAGCAGAACGGAGATATGGGATGGTCGAGAAGGAAGCGCTTGCATGTGTCTATGGTGTAAAAAAAATGCACCAGTACCTCTTTGGTAGGAAGTTTGAATTAGAGACGGACCACAAGCCATTAACATCCCTGTTGTCAGACAGCAAGGCTATCAATGCCAACGCATCAGCTCGCATACAACGATGGGCTCTCACGATGGCTGCTTATGACTACTCCATCCAGCACCGGCCCGGCACTGAAAACTGCGCTGACGCGCTCAGCAGGCTTCCACTGGGCACCACTGAGGGGGCAGCTGAGCAAAGTGCCGAGATGGTCATGGCTGTCGATGCCTTTGACAGTGCAGGCTCCCCCATTACAGCCCGCCAGATCAAAATCTGGACAAACAGAGATCCCCTCCTATCCCTGATTAAGAAATGTGTCCTGATTGGGGATTGGGCGCCCGCACACGGAGCATGCCCTTAGGAGGTCAGACCGTTCCACAGACGGATGAATGAGCTCTCCGTCCAAGCCGACTGCCTACTCTGGGGCAGCCGGGTAGGCATTCATCAGGGAACTCCACAGCGAGCACCCAGGCATTGTGCTGATGAAGGCCATTGCCCGGTCACACGTTTGATGGCCTGGAATTGATTCAGACCTGGAACACTGTGTTCTCAGGTGCACAACGTGTGCCCAGCTGGGTAATGCCTCCAGGGAGGCCCCGCTCAGCCCGTGGCCCTGGCCCACCAGGCCATGGTCACACATTCATGGTGACTACGCGGGCCCGTTCATGGGAAAGATGTTCCTTATTGTGGTAGATGCGTACTCGAAATGGATCGAGTGCATCATTTTGAATTCATGCACGTCATCCACCATCGTGGAAAGCCTACATGCGATCTTTGCAACCCATGGCTTGCCGGACATCCTGGTTAGTGATAATGGCCCATGTTTCACAAGCTATGAATTCCGAGAGTTTATGTCGGGCAATGGCATCAACCACGTCAGGATTGCGCCGTTCAAGTCGGCCTCCAATGGCCAGGCGGAACGTGCGGTCCAAATCATTAAGCAAGGACCCTCCCTACAATGCCGCCTATCGCGTCTCCTGCTGGCCTATAGATCCCGACCGCATTCACTCACGGGGGTCCCGTCCGCAGAGCTACTAATGAAACGGACACTCAAAACTCGGTTGTCCCTCATTCACCCAGTCCTGACCGACATAGTTGAGGGCAAGCGCAAGTTACAAAACGAGTACCATGGCCGTATATTCGAGGGGGAGATGTATAGAAATAAATGATCCTGTATTCGTCCTCAATCACGCCATGGGGCCCAAATGAGGGCACTGTAATTTACAAAGAGGGGAATAGGGTCATCGTTGTAAAACTCAACAATGGTCAGATATGCCGTAAGCATCTGGACCAAGTAAAAAAAAGGTTCAGCATCGACACGGAGGAACCTGAAGAAGACCATGAGATGGAGCTCACAACACCGCCAGTGAATGAGCAACAAGAGCAATCAGAAGAATGCATAGTCCCTGCAGTCAGCCCGGACAGGCTGAAATCACCACAGGTGACAGACACTCATGTCAGTGTCCAACAACCAGAGCCCCAACTGCAGCGCTCCACGAGGGAGCGTAGACCACCTGAAAGACTAAACCTATGATCCCAATAAGACTTTGGCGGGGGTGGGGAGGTGATGTCGTGTATGTAACCACAATGTACCACTGTATTACTGTATACACTCAACCTAGATGCGCACCTTGACCACAAGGGGTGAACTTGTCGGAGACACTCATTACCTGATCACACAAGTATAAAAAGGGAGGTCCCATGCAGGGTCATTGTCTTTGGAGTCCTGTGAATAAAGAGTTAAGGTCACAGAGTGACCTCGTGCCCAGAATGTGCCTCGTGTGGTTTCATACTGTAGAGTAAGGACTTTACAATGGGTGCAGTAATAGGCATTCCCCTTGGAATAGCGCATGACTGGGAGAATGAGCAGAAGCCACGCAGAGCAGGACAAGCTGCTAGAAGAGGAAGAAGAGGAGGGGAAGATGGTCTCTCAGCAGGAGGCCATATCCATCCAGGGTCTCCAAGGAGCAATTCTTCACCTGAACCACAGCGAAGACCAATGTGTGAGACATCTGCTCTTCAATAAGAACGTCCTCACTGAAAACCCCCACAGCAACAACTGTAACCTCAGAGCAGATCAAGGACTCCATTGCCAATGGCTATCAAAGTGACCTGGCCATGAACCTTTATGCAGCTGGATCCTTCCAGGCTGGAGCTGCAGATATTTGCAACATTTTGCAGTTTGAGTTCAATTGTTGCATAAAGGAGACCACTGAGGCTCTGTATTCAAAGAGAGCTGACGACATTTCATTCTCCCTTGCCAGAGACCAGCAGGCGGAGCAAGCACACGGCTCTGCTAGGATTGTAGGCTTCCCCATGGTGCAGGGTCATATTGACTGCATGCACATCACTTTGTGGGGGCCGTATGTCAACTCTGCCATATACCAGAACTGAAAGGGATTCCACTCCCTCAACACCCAGCTGGTGTGTGACCATAGGCAGCACTCATGCAAGTCAAAACACGATATCCTGGAAACATTCATGATGCCTTCATTCTGCAGCAGTCCACTGCGCCATTTGTATTTGAATCACCACGGCAAATCAAAGGACAGCTACTGGGCCACAAGGACTGTCCACTGACAACATGACTCATGGCTCCGGTGCGCAACCCACACACATGTGAACAGCATGCATACAATGAGAGTCATGCAACACACGAAATGTGATAGAGAAGACCATTGGCATGCTGAAACAGCACTTCCACTGCCTGGACCGCTCTGGAGGAGCTCTGCAGTACTCGCCCGATGTGGTCACAAGCTTCGTGGTGGTCTGCTGCATGCTGCACAACCTCGCCATCTGAGGTGACAGCCCTTTCCACCAGCCATGTGGTGAGCAGCTGAGGAGGAGGAGCATCAAAAGGAGGAGGAGGAGGAAGATGACGAAGGGAAGCCAATGAACCAATGAACCAAGCATTTCATTGTGCATACCCATCAGCATTCATCTGTAGCCTGGCCCAACGTAGTCCTGAAAATATGCAGATCCCGTCTCTATGCTATCCTCTAAATTGCGCGCAATATCTGAGCTGGTCGCTGCAGTGAGAAATCGAGTGAAGGTGTGTCTTATTCATCAACTGTCTTATCGCTGTTCCTCCACTACCTGGCCAGGTTGCACTTTTTGGGTATCAGAAAAGAGAAAGGCACAAGGATAGGTTGTGGTGAGGGGAGGGGGGAAAGTAAGAGGTGCATGCTTACACCATCTGCAACTTGTAAATCAGAAGAGATTGCAGGACGAGGGGGAAGTGGGATGTGAGAAGGAGGATTAGGTATGAGGATACCATCATTCTTCGATGGTTTCAGTGCTGCCGCTTGCCACGGCCTCAGCGATGGCCGTTCCAATCGTGACCAGGACCGTCTCTTCCATGGAGGTTAAAACATGCAGGCGTACCTGTCCTCCTGCTCCTGCTGCCTTCAGTTGTGCACCACCTTGTCCTGCATGAGGGAAGTGTGTCAATGAGTGCCGTTTAATCTCTTTTGGTGGTGCAGCTGTCATGGTTGAATAGCTGGCAGTGTGTGCAAGCTGTGAGATGTGGGTATGAGGCTTACAGCAGTGCTAAGTGTGTGAGGGTGAGGTGAAGCAACGAATGTTAGGTATGAGTCCTGATTGATAGAGCTTGTTGGTAGGTGAGTGATGGGGGTGTGGTGCATTGAGCAGGGGCTGAAACTAGTGGTGCAGTTGGTGGTATATGGCATTTTGAAGATGCATTCAGTGACATTGACTACTCGTGTGAGGTCATTGAACTGCTTGTGGGCACTACATCCAGGTCCTCAGGGCTTGATTTCTGGCATTGACCTCCAGCTATCTGCTCCCACTGCCTTTTGAATGTGTCTGGAGGGCTTTCTGGCCCTCTGAGGATACAGAACATCTTTCCTACTTTCCACCTCCTTTTTTATTAATTCATTCATGGGATATGGCTTCGCTGGCAAGGGCAGCATTTATTGCCCATCTCTAAATTCCCTTGAGAAGGTGGAGGTGAGCCGCCTTCTGGAACTGCTGCAGTCCGTGTGGTGAAGGTTCTCCCACAGTGCTGTTAGGGAGGGAGTTCCAGGATTTTGACCCAGCAGCAATGAACTTCCAAGTCAGGATGGTGTGTGACTTGGAGGGAAACATGGAGGTGATGATGTTCCCATGCACCTGCTGCCTTTGTCCTTCTAGGTGATAGAGGTCACAGGTTTGGGAGGTGCTACCGAAGAAACCTTGGTGAGTTGCTGCAGTGCATCTTGCAGATGGTACACACTGCACCCACAGTACATCGGTGGTGGAGTGAGTGAATGTTGAAGGTGGTGGATGGGGTGCCAATCAAGCGGGCTGCTTTGTCCTGGATAGTGTCGAGCTTCTTGAATGTTATTGAAGCTGCACTCATCCAGGCAAGTGGAGAGTATTCCATCACACTCCTAACTTGTGCCTTGTAGATGGTGGAAAGGCTTTGGGGAGTCAGGAGGTGAGACACTTGGCACAGAATACCCAGCCTCTGACCTGGTCTTGTTGCCACAGTATTTACGTGGCTGGTCCAATTAGATTTCTGGTCAATGATGACCCCCAGGATGTTGATGGTGGGGTATTCGGTGATGCTATAGCCATTAAATGTCAAGTTGCTTGTTGGGGATAGTCATTGCTTGGCATTTGTGTGGCACGAATGTTACTTGCCACTTATCAGCCCAAATCTGAATGTTGTCCAGGTCTTGTTGCAATCGGACATGGACTGCTCCATTATCCGAGGCGTTGTGAATGGCACTGAACACTGTGCAGTCATCAGTGAACATCCACATTTCTGACCTTATGATTGTGGGCAAGTCATTGAGGAAGCAGCTGAAGATGGTTGGGCCTAGGACATTGCCCTGAGGAACTCCTGCAGCAATGCCCTGGGGTTGTGATGATTGACTTCCAACCACCACAACCATGTTCTCCACCAAGACTTCCAGTGCAACATCTGAAAAGCTTGAAGCTGGCTCTCTCCTCTGCAATTCTTCACTGTTTCCCAGCTCAGTTTCACTTCCTGCAAGCCTCGCAGCCCCTGCTCCAGCCACAATGCACCTCCCCTTTAAGAGGTGCAGGTTAGGTTTAAGGAATGCAGGCTGGCTTTAGCAAGTTACAAATTTTGGCACCCTACTGATGCATGCAGCCAATGAACAGTGCGGTAAGCATCCTGAAATCATTAAAATGAGCATACTGAAATCATTAAAATGAGCAGATAGCATGAAGTTGACGTGCTGCCTGCATTGCAATCAACGGGCACAGGTTAATCATGCATCACAATCCCCGCGACCCTTTTCTGAGGGCTATCAAAATTAGCCCCATCATTTTTGAAAGGTTACAAAACAGGTTAGCCACAAACTTTCTGGAGTGAATTCAACGAAAGCAAGAAGCCAAAACATTGGGCTAAAAGTTGGATTATGCCCAAACCTCAGGATGATCAGCATGCAGCATATTCCTTAAACCTAGCCTACTCCTCTTAAAGGGGAGGTGCATTGTGGCTGGAGCAGATGCTGGGAGTCATGCAGGAAGTGAAACTGACCTGGGAATCGATGTGCCTCGTGAGGCCGCCAACCTCATTAGTATAGTACCGGCGAACTACAGATGCTAGCCACAGCCCCAGAGGCAGCTCACTGGTGGGAGGGGGGGAGTGGGTAGCAAGATCGGCCAGCTGAGACGCCAGTCAAGTGGCTAAGGTGTATCCGAGGTGGATGGGGGGAGACAATTGGGAGGGAGGCGAGTGGTGGCAAGCAGTGGCCTGCAGTTTTACTGTAAAGTTAGAAGGATCACTCCTGCTCATCCTGGTCCATATTAAGGCAAGTATTATTTTAAAAACTTACCTATTTGGTGGCAAACACCAGCTGTCCCTTTAAGGACCACTGGCTCGGCTGCATTTAGTAGACTATGCAGTGTTGAACAACAACAACTACTTGAATTTATATAGTGTCTTAAATGTAGGAAAATGACCCAAGGCACTTCATAGGAATATAATCAGACAAACATTGACACCCTGTCAAAGGAGATATTAGGATAAAGGTCACTAAATGTTTGGTCAGTGAGGTAGGTTTTAAGGTGCTTCTTAAAGAAGGAGACAGAGCTAGAGAGGCTGGGAGGGATAGGGAGGGAATTCCAGAGCTTAGGAACTAAGTGACTGAAGGCACAGCCGCCAATGGTAGGTTAAAGGAATGTGGGAAGCATTAGAGGCCAGAGTTGGAGGAACACAGAGTTATTGTAGGGTTGTAGGGCTGGAGGAAGTTAGAGAGATAGGAAGGTAGAGGCCATGGAGAGATTTGAACACGAGGATGAGAAATTTAAAATCAAGGCATTGGTGGACCAGGAGCAAATGTATATCAGCGAGCACAGGATTGATGGGTGAACTGGATGTGGTGCGAGTTAGGATATGGGCAGCAGAGTTTTGGATGAAGCCAAGTTTATTGCGGGTGAAAGATGGGAGGCCAGCAAGCAGAGCATTGGAATAGTCGATTCTGGACATAACATAGATGAGGGTTTCAGTAGCAGATAAGTTGAGGTAGCGGCAGAGAGAGGTTAATGTTACAGAGGTGAAAGTAGATGGTCTTGGTGATGGAGAAGATATGGTGTCGGAAGCTCAGCTCAGGGTCAAATAGGATGCCATAGTTGCGAGCAGTCTGGTTCAGCCAGAGACAGTGGCTGGGGAGGGAGATGGAATCGATGGCTAGGGAACGGAGTTTGTGGCAGGGATTGCTTCAGTCTTCCAACTGTTTAATGGGAGGAAATTTCAGCTCATCCAGCACCAGATGAGCCAGTTGAAAAAGCAGTCTGACAACATGGAGGAAGTGGAGGGGTCGAGAGAGGTGATGGTGTTTGTTTTCATGACTCTAGATCGAGTAACTATGAATTGTAAAGTTATTAATCTTCAGAAAAACACAGACCATGAACTAAAAATTGATTAATCCAAACTTCTTGAATTAAGCTGGCCAATTAAGGACATAAAACTGGCTTCATGCATAACAACAATGGAGTTGTTACGTGAGGCTTTGAACTTGATTGACCAGGGTGGGGAAAACAGCCACTGGAGACATCGAGTCTGTAAAAAGACCGGCAACAAAGGACCCCACAAAATGCAACTTTTTGGATATCTTTTGCATTGTCGACTCCATGTGCAAATTAGTAGCCATTCAAACTCATCACCACAACCAATTAAACAGATCACCACATCGATAATCGAATCTCGCCCCAGCGGGAAACTTATTCAAAACCTGGATATAAATATATGGACACAGGCACATAAGCAGGCAGCAGAAGAAGGATAAGCAGCAGAAGAAGACAGGCAACAGAAGAAGGACAGGCAACAGAAGAAGCGGCAGAAAAGGAACAGAAGCTGCAGAGAACAACTGGAAGAAGAAACAGCAGGTTATGGAATCAAGGACTACTAATCTCTGGTGATTGTATGTCTAAAGTCAAATTTCTCTTGGCAGTCTAGTCCTGTAGTTTTAGTCGGTTTTCGTTGCGTAATAAAACTGACACTGGGTTAAGCCTAAAATTTTGTGCCACGTGTTGTCCTTTCCCACTATAAGTTCTGAGGTCTAAGAATCAAAGTAGAGTGAAAAAAAATAAACAACCTACAGAATTAAAAATTGGCTTTAAAATATCTTTAAAATATATCTTTGTGTCAGTGAATAGCCAATACAGTAACCTGTACTAATTTATCGGAGGCTTCCAACCGAAATATTTTTAATGAAAATACCTGGTGGTCCTGAAGGAATGTAGACTTGCACTTCGAGGCCTAGATGCACAGTCCAGCGCAGAGGCCCACGTATTCCAGCATACGGGCATTCTGGGATCACATGGGCCTGGACCACCAATCACAATGTAGTATTCTCATTCACAGTAATGGGAGTTCGAGCTCCCTTTACTATCAATGAGAATACCCCTAAAATCAATTAAAACACAAACATAAATTAAAAAAGCACTTCCATTTTTTTAATTAATAGAAATTGCATTAAATTAAATGTTTTAGCAAAAAATGCATTGTTTGAAATTTTTTTTAATTGTTTTAATAGTATTAAAAATAAACTTACCTTCATAGGCAGGGTTTTTAATATGAAAATAAGTAATAATATTAATTTTTTCTATATGCTTTTACCAGATGTAAGAGTTTGAAGGACATTCGCTGGGCAAGAGTCGGGCAAATAGCTCATATTTCTGCCTGCAAAGGCCCTTCTCCCGGAGATGCGTTGGATCTGTCAAAAGAAATTTTGACAGTTCGCAAGTGCTGGATATTGGCGCATGCGCATCACGTGCCTAAACCCAGAACTTGTGGGGCCTCTATGGCTGTATGTGCACATTGTACACATCCATAGAGACCGCGATTTTTGGCCTATTGCTTGCGACTCAGCTGCCATCCTTTGTTGGTGCCACTGTCAGTAATAAAAGTTTATTTGGTGTCTAGGCAATTATTTCTTTGATTATTTTGGATAGCTAGATTTTAAACTATACAAAACTAAAAGCCAGAAATTTATATTATTGACAGATTATGTTGGGAAAATGTTGTCTTAACATGAGTGATCAGTCAATTGGGCAGAGAGACAGTCAAGATGTTTCTCGGCAATGTTTTATAGAAAAATTCTGGGCATAACTGAGGATAATGATTCAAGTGGTACATTTTTTTCTTTTCTAATTCAGCCACAGGCTAGAATCCAATGTTTACAACTGCAGCTCTTGGCAGCTTTGACTTTGCGAAGGAGACATGTATGACTATAATCCCTGGCTTCTCTATACTGTATGCAAATTGCAATGTGTTAGTTATGCTTTATTTATGTTGGTTGAAAGAAAAGCGGTGCAGTGGTTTACCTGCCTGGGATTCATTATGAGCTTTGTGTATGGCCTACGATGGCTGGTGCTACCATGAAATGTCCTGCTGTGTGTATTAAAGTCCAGGGTTCTTCCTTTCTGCCTTGAGTCATGGTTGAAAAATGTAGGCAAATCTATGGTGTATCTGCCTCTAATCATCTGCAAATAGGTCTGACAAAGACACTATGGCGATGCACTGTATTACTGGATCATCAAAATACTGGAATTGATGTATCTGCCTGCAAGGTGTTACAGGACACTTTCTAAAAGTGCAGCCCAATGCAACCAAGCATAAGAATATATTAGTGAGACAATGTGCACAGAATGGGGTAAGTGAATGGCTGGCAACATAAATGGAGAGGGAATCTGTTACAATTTTGTTGGCATTTAATATAGTCTTTAGACCTATTACTGGCACTGTCAGTTCATGGTACGGAGTAATCATTGGCTTGGTCTCTGCAGCAGTTACCCCTGAGGCAGCAATCATTCCGAAAGCTTGTGTATTCTTTCATCTTTCACGTTTCAACAGGAGACACAAACTGATGCTGACTGGACTGACATAGAACTTTCATCTTGAGAGAATCTGTTATTCAAACATGAGGGTTGCGAATCACAGAGTTAAATGATACTATTTACATAATATCATGACATTATTGTTGATCTACTGAGGTTTGGTGCTTTAGTGATAAGTTCACTGGATATTGTAATGATCTGGGCGAAGGTGGTTGAATGGTTGGTAGATCTTAATGTACAGTATTTGATTTAACAAATCACAGAAACCTTCTGGTGTGCATTGGCCATCAGGTTTTCTGGCTTTGTTAATAGACCAAATGTCTGATTTTGTGAAGCCTCTCCCAGCACACCATGATTTACAGAAGAAAGATTTAGCCACTTCAACTGTTGTTGGTCGCAGTTCTTCAGCAGCAAGCACAATCTTTGCCACAATCAAAGTCCTCCACCCTATAAATAAACAAATATCCTCCCTCCCCCTCATCAATCATACTGCTTGCCAGACCTTTGAGCACAGGGAGTCGTCTAAAGTGAGGAGAAACCAGGCCTCACAAAGTTGTGGCCAAGGACACACCCTTCCCATGCCACAGATAGGAGCAGCTCTGATTTGTATCAACTTTGGTCACTTTGCTTATGGTCACCCTTATAAATTAGCTCATTAACAATAGTAGTTACACTTCACAGTCCCAAGCTTAGATATCAAGACAGTCTTGATCAAGCCATTAATTTTAACTTTTAGAGCCGGGCTAAGAATGAGCGATACCAAATAGGCCACCCAGTTTACCATTTGTCTGATTTTCTTTTCCAATGGAAATGAGAATCAGCCGAGGTATAAAACAGGCAGCCATTTTTTTTCACCAAGTGATAAAAGTTAAAATTACACCCATTATTTCTGCATTTGTTGACAAAATATCAAACTATGTGGAAACAGGACAGAGTAATCAATTTACCCATTTTGCAGGCTAGTTTCAAACTAGTCAGTCTCAACTCCATTTGAAAGCTTTATTCACAGTCTACTGTGGTTGATACTGGGGAATCCATTTTCAGATAAGAAGGAAGTCAGGTGGGAAAGTTTCACCCAAAAAGCAGGACAAATTATACAAAGTAGGACAATGAAGAAAATCATAGGTTTTGGATCAGGGAGAAGAGGAGGACATCCCCCATGTTTAAAAAATTTCAGGAGGGCACCAAGAAACACATATTTCTCATTTCCCCCTACACCCTAACATAATTTGCACCTATGTCACAGGATAATAGAGTTATGGAATAAGTTACTATGTAGCACCTTAGAAGCAGACAGTGAGCATTGGTCACTTTACTTATGGTCACCGTTATAAAGTAGCTCATTGACAATAGTAGCCACATTTCACAGACCCAATCAACAGGATTAATGTGTAAGGATGCAAGATAGTTTTCTCAATGTGTTTGACAAGGACTGGCTCTTTACAAAACCAGTTTGATCCTCACTGATAATAAAAGAATCTAAAGCATGGAATAAGGGAAGGTCACTTGGCTCACCAAGGCTTTTCTTCTACAAGCCGTGTACAATCTACACATCACAGACTTCCCCAACTTCTTTAATTTCCTGAGGGAAATTTCCATCACTGATACAATTAATATAAATTCCAGAATTTCTACCTAATCCCCATTTCTCCACTATGGCAGGGCCTTCAGAAATATTGACCTAGATATTTGAACCTTTTTGAACCTAAGGCCGGTTTTGAAGAAAAAATGGCGGCCATCTCGCTTTCATCCACTTCCGGCATGGAAGACGACGGCCGCCATATTGGGCACATCAGCAGCGCTGCCATTGTCTGCGCTTGATGCAAGTATTTTAATTACTATAAGCATGACACCAGTCAGCGTGCAATGCCGAATTGATGCACGCTCAACGATTTTGGAGCCCACCGCTCCTATTATCACCCTTTCCAAAGCACGCCTGTGCATGCAGTCACTGACAGCGCGTAGGGCCGGGAGAAAATGGCAGTGAGCTATAACCCGTACAGTAAACAGTTGCTGAGATAACTGGTAACTATGGAGAGGTCAGACTATGTAATTGGAGTGAAAACTGCTTCCAATCAGATGCATCAAATCTCCCCCATGGTCAGTCAAATATTACAGGAGGTAAATACTTTTAAAATAAACTATACCCTACTACTCTCAAGAAATAATCTCAAGAAAAAAATAAAAGCTGCATTTCCTTACATTTTATACATTGGGGTTTTCTAGTTCAGGAAATGATACAATAATATGCAAAGCTTGGAAGTCTGTTTTTAAAAGACCACAAGAATTAAGGAAAATTTAGCACCATAGTCTCATGTAGGGCCGAATTTTTGGCTTTTGGGGTTTTTTCGGTGAAAACGGCAGCGATACCTGAAACTTACCGTTTTCGCTGCGCTACCATTTTTAGGCCGAACCTTCGGCCTTTACGTCTGCGCCAGGGCCGTATTGGTAAGGGAGGCGTTGCACAAGCATTCGTGGCGCAAACCGCGAGTTTCGGCAACTTTAGTCCGGGGCCAGGAGTGCTGCGAGAGAGGCCTTGGGAGAGGGGGGAGGAGAAATTCCCCAAAACATTCCAAAAACAGTCCAAAAACATTCACAAAACCCTTAATTATCTAATCGCTGCAAAAAAATTAAAAAATAAGAACTTTAACTTACCTTTTTTGCAGGTTTTCATACTTACCGCTGCTGGCAGAACTGCACCGACAGGTTTGACCTGTCGTTATTCTGAGTGCGGCATACGGGTCAGAAGAGTGTCGAAACTCGGATGCAAAAGCAATCCCAGTCGTTGCACGTCGGTGCACTTCTCTCTGGCAGTACTTGAAAGTGCCGTCGCAAGCAGGTACCCGAGGATCCTGCCCAGTCTTTGCGACCAGATTTTCGCCACGGTGGGTCAAATTGCGACGAAAACCCGGTCGCAAACCAGCCGAAAATCTGGCCCCAAGAGTTCTTCAAAAGTCTGTTGTTAAAATTTTTGAAACGTACTGTTAATAAGGTGACTGCCTGTGAACACCGTACCTATCTTTCACTTGCTACCGTCAGCCACCTGCTGAGGTTACCACCTGAAAAAGTGCATTGCACAAGAGATACCGGTGCTGCCTGCGCTCTTTTTGCAGGCAGCCGTTAATCTCGGCCCACAGCGGCACCAGCCGTTTTTGGGCTTAATCGAATTTCTAGGTCCAGTGATCCTTAATGCCTCCATATGGCAGGAGGGGTGGAAGCCTCAGGGCTAAATGGCCATACACTAGAATTATACAATAAATTTTCTCAGCAGTTAAAGGCTTATATTTCATCAAACAGCTATCTAAACATTTATCTTCATGATGCCAAAGAAAGGAATGATGCTATATTGCATACACAGTGGCTACAGGCCTATGCTGAATAGCGATGGTAAACTATTTCCAATACGATGTTCTTTTTTGCTGTTGACTCTAATTGCCTGTCCATCCTTGCACAGCCAATATAAATCTGTAAAAAGAGATACACTATTAAAGATGAGGCAAAGTGTAGGACAGAAACCACAAAGCTATTGCGTAAATTAACCTTTGGACTGATGCCAAGGTTGTTTCTATGAATAACCCAGGCATATGTATATGTAGAAACATTTCTTGCACCTTTTTCTGATTTGCATGGATTTGCTGTTTTGGCCAACAGTAACATTCGCAGGCTCAAATTATCTGTGCCATTTCAATAGAGGAGTTTAAATGGTTATATTAAATCATCCATGACTCTTTTATTATAAACCACAGAATGCCTCACACAAAACTAACCATTTCTCCAACTCCATAAATATCGTATTTTATACCCTGTCATTAAATCTCCGAAGACTCCCACATTTTCTCACAAAACACAGTATATCAGTAATGTAATATCTCAGGGTTCTACAGCACATTTTATTTTGTATCTGCTTTGCAAGAGATTACTGCCTCCACTTCACTGGTCCGAAAGTTCATTTTATGAACTCAGCATGTATTTCAGGTGTAATGTTCATATTAGTCAATAGCACAATGTACCCAAACCTTTCTTTCCACCATTATACCTCAGTCTCACAATCTGCTACTCTCCTGTCACATGAGCGTGAATGGCCAGCCCTCTCCAGCCAGCTTCTAATAACCATTTAACAAGGCATGCGGCCATTTGTAAATGGTACCTTTTTACTCAGGCTCTTGATGAAGATTTCAATGATGTTATGGTGCGCTTTGCTCTATAATTCACTAGATTTACAGAACTAATTACAGCACAAATGTTCAGCTAGCTGCCTTGTAAGCTAAGGCTGACTCTATGTTATATGTTGTACTTATATTTATATACGAATAGCAAGAAAATCATATTTGATATTCCAACATTAATTATCAATAACAACAACTTTTACTTATATAATGCCTTTAACATAGTAAAACATCCCAAGGTGCTTCACAGCAATGTTATATGACAAAGCAAATAAATTTGACACCAAGCCACATAAGAAGAAATTATGGCAGATGACCAAAAGCTTGGCTAAGGAAGTAGGTTTTAAGGAGCATCTTAAAGGTGGAAAGAGAAGTAGAGAGGCGGAGAGGTTTAGTGAGGGAGTTCCAGAGCGTGGTGCCAAGGCAGCAGAAGGCACATAAGAACATAAGAAATAGGAGCAGGAGTAGGCCATTTGGCCCTTCGAGCATGCTCCGTCATTTAATAGGATCATGGTTGATCTGATCATGGACTCAGTTCCACTTCCCTGCACGCTTCCCATCACCCTTTATTCTCTTATCGCTCAAAAATCTGTCTATCTCCACCTTAAATATATTCAATGACCCAGCCTCCACAGCTCTCTGGGGCAGAGAATTCCACAGATTTACAACCCTCTGAGACAAGAAATTTCTTCTCATCTCAGTTTTAAATGGGCGGGCCCTTATTCTGAGACTATGGGCTAGAATTTTCCAACAACCTGCCGCCCAAAAGACCGTTAAGATTCCCAAGATTATTGCCAGCGAAATCTTCCCCCCAAAAAAGAAAAAAATCCGCCCAGCGAACAAAATGGGCATTGCACCCCGATTCTTGGCGAAAAAGTGGAATCTTGGGCCAATTGGGCAGTTCCTAAAGAAAATGGGCGATAAATAAAAAATTCACTAAACATTTACCCCGAGACTGCAGGTTGGGCCTAGGAGGAGAAAAACATTAAAAATATTTTTTTTAAAAACAGAACATAAAATATAAAAACATTCTCAAGACCCTTTTAACCAAAATCACCACAACAGAACCCCAAAAGGAAAAGAAGTGGCTGATTCTCATTGTTTTTTTTTCATACTTCCTATGGGTCACCACTAAGCCAAATATCGTGCCAAGGCGATCTGAGGACGGTGCGCGCCGGCGGTCCACTCCCCAGCAGTACCTCGAAACCACCACCATAACTCAACTGGGGAATTTCTCGCCGATATGGTTACCGCCTACAATGGCCAATACCACCCAGAAACCGAGCGGTAAGCGAATGCAATTCCTATGTCCCCTATGAGTGGAAATATACTCTCTGCATCCACCTTGTCCAGCCCCCTCATTATCTTATATGTTTCGATATGATCACCTCTCATTCTTCTGAACGCCAATGAGTACAGGCACAACTTACTCAACCAATCTCCATGTCAACCCCCTCATCTCAGGAATCAACCTAGTGAACTTTCTTTGAACAGCCTCCAATGCAAGTATATCCTTCCTTAAATACGGAGACCAAAACTGTACGCAGTACTCTGGGTGTGGCCTCACCAAAACCCTGTACAGTTGTAGCAGGACCTCTCTGCTTTTACACTCCATCCCCCTTGCAATAAAGGCCAACATTCCATTTGCCTTGTTGATTACTTGCTGTAATTACATACTAACTTTATGTGTTTCATGCACAAGAACCCCCAGGTCCCTCTGTACTGCAGTACTTTGCAATTTTTCTCCATTTAAATTATAATTTGCTTTTCTATTTTTTCTGCTAAAGTGGATAACCTCACATTTTCCCATATTATATTCCATCTGCCAAATTTTTGCCCATTCACTTAACCTATCTATATCCCTTTGCAGATTTTTTGTGTCTTCCTCACAATTTGCTTTCCCACCCATCTTTGTATCATCAGCAAACTTGGCTACATTACACTCGGTCCCTTTATCCAAGTCATTAATGTAGATTGTAAATAGTTGGGGCCCCAGCACCGATCCCTGCGGCATCCCACTAGTTACTGTTTGCCAACCAGAAAATGACCCATTTATCCAAACTCTCTGTTTTCTGTTAGTTAGCCAATCCTCTATCCATGCTAATATATTACCCCCAACCCTGTGAACTTTTATCTTGTGGAGTAACCTTTTATGTGGTACTTTATCGAATGCCTTCTGGAAATCCAAATACACCACATGCACTGGTTCTCCCTTATCCACCCTGCTCGTTATATCCTCAAAAAACTCCAGCAAATTTGTCAAACATGATTTCCCTTTCATAAAACCATGTTGGCTCTGCTTGATTTAGTGATGCTTTTCCAAATGTCCAGCTATTAGTTCCTTAATAATGGACTCCAGCATTTTCACAACGACCGATGTTAGGCTAACTGGTCTATAGTTTCCTGCTTTCTGTCTGCCTTCTTTTTTAAATAGGGGCGTTACATTTGTGGTTTTCCAATATGCTGGGACCTCCCCAGAATCCAGGGAATTTTGATAGATTACAACCAATACATCCACTATCTCCGCAGCCACTTCTTTTAAGACCCTAGGATGCAAGCTGTCAGTTCCAGGGGACCTGTCTGCCTTTAGTCCCATTATTTTACCGAGTACTGCTTCTTTAGTGATAGTGATTATATTAAGTTCCTCCCTCCCTATAGCCCCTTGATTATCCACTATTGGGATGTTTTTAGTGTCTTTTACCATGAAGACTGATACAAAATATTTGTTCAGTATCTCTGCCATTTCCCTGTTCCCCATTATTAATTCCCCAGTCTCATCCTCTGGGAGACCAACATTTATTTTAGCCACTCTTTTCTGATGGTTGAGCAGTTATAATGAGGGATGTTCAAGAGGGCAGAATTTGAGGAGTGCAGACATCTCTTGGGTTTGTGAGGCTGAAATAGATTAGAGATAGGGAGGGGGAGGCCATGGAGGGGTTTGTAAACAAGGATGAGAATTTTGAAATCGAGGCGTTGTTTAACTGGGAACCAATGTAGGTCAGCGATCAGGAAAAGAAGTGGCTAAGCACAGACTAATGAAATGTTCCTTTGCTTTTCCTTTGCTAATTATGGCACTCTAGTCATAATAGGAACACAGTAACTCAACAGCAAATCTAGGATGAGGCACATCACATTGCTATGGCATATTATTTCTTGTAGCTGATGATTTAATTTGTAATACAATAATACTATGGTTACAAATTCAAAAAAGTATATTGAAAAAGTAACATGATATTTGATATGATCAAATCAACCTATCTTCTTCTTCTTAAGCAGTCCCTCGGAGGCGCAAATGCACCGAATTTCTAGGCCTTAGTGTCCAAAAACATATTGATCTCAGTCTTGAATATACTTAACGACTAAGCACCTACAGATCTCTGGAGTAGATAATTCCAACGATTCACAAGAAATTTCTCCTCATTTCAGTCCTAAATGGCCGGCCCCTTCTCCTGAGACTATGATCCCTAGATCTAGATCCAGGCACTCCAGCCAGGAGAAACAGCTTCTCAGCATTTATTAGTCTTAGTGTCATTTGGTTAAGAAGGATGGGGGAATGCAGTCTGTGTTCCTGTTTCTGATTAGTATTCAGTGATTCATGCTTCAAAATGCATGTATGTGGCAACTCATGAGGACAAAGTTTGAGCTCAACTGTGATGCTGAATATCACATGAAAAATGCTCACTGAAGTCCCAGAGGATGGGCGGCACCCACTGAACTGTACCCCAGCATGAGTTTGCAGCTACAGAGAAGGAAATCAGAATAATTTGTCCAAAAATAATCAATAATTTGTCTGCAATGATTGACAGTAACCTATGAAAGACAACAGCTCCTTTATTACTTTGCTGTTTGAGATGTTTGCTCAGCTGTTCCCTGTCATTTGTGAGGTACTGCATAGCGCTATTCTTGCATTCGTTTGGAATATTATATAAATTTCTGCACACATCATAAATTAGATTTATATTACTTAAATTTTCCCTGCATTTTCATGGATCTTGTAATTTTTGTCATTTAAGTGAAAACTTTAAAATGTTCAATGTTAAGTAGAATTTACAGCATAGAAACAGGCCATTCAACCCCTCTCGTAAACTTAACTTTCACAAGTCATTAATCATTTGGCAATTTAAGGTGTTTTCATCTAAATGCAACGTTTGTATAAGGTGATCACAATGTAGGATTGCAGGTACTTTTAGTTAGCCTGAGATATGAAAGGTCAGAGAACACAACTTTGACTGATGAAGATAAATTTTAATTTCTATTAAAGACTGTTGACAAGGGAGATGTAAAATTAATACTTATAGGGTTCATTCTGCAACAACTTCACTTGAGAGTTAAGGTTTATGGCGCATTCATTGTATTATTCTTTGTGCTCATCATCATCATAGGCAGTCCCTCGGAATCGAGGAAGACTTGCTTCCACTCTTAAAATGAGTCCTTAGGTGGCTGAACAGTCCAATACGAGAACCACAGTCCCTGTTACAGGTGGGACAGATAGTCGTTGAGGGAAAGGGTGGGTGGAACAGGTTTGCCGCATGCTCTTTCCGCTGCCTGTGCTGGATTTCTGCATGCTCTCGGTGATGCGACTTGAGGTGCTCAGCGCCCTCCCGGATGCACTTCCTCCATTTAGGGCGGTCTTTGGCCAGGGATTCCCAGGTATCAGTGGGGATGTCGCACTTTATCAGGGAGGCTTTGAGGGTGCCCTTGTAACGTTTCTGCTGCCCACCTTTGGCTCGTTTGCCGTGAAGGAGTTCCAAGTAGAGCACTTGCTTTGGGATTCTCATGTCTGGCATACAAACAATGTGGCCTGCCCAGCGGAGCTGATCAAGTGTGGTCACTGCTTCAATGCTGGGGATGTTGGCCTGGTCAAGGACGCTAATGTTGGTGCGTCTGTCCTCCCAGGGGATTTGTAGGATCTTGCAGAGACATCATTGGTGGTATTTCTTCAGCGACTTGAGTTGTCTACTGTACATGGTCCATGTCTCTGAGCCATACAGGAGGGTGGTATTACTACAGACCTGCAGACCATGAGCTTGGTGGCAGATTTGAGGGCCTGGTCTTCAAACACTCTTTTCCTCAGGCGGCCGAATGCCACCAATAGTATAGGATCTAGATACAAATTTTCACTGATGTACCATTGTACTTGCTGCATAACATTTTTAAGCAAATTAAAATACAGTTGGGAAAAATAAAATGCATTATTCTGTTAGAATGTAAATTATTAGGGTTGATACTTACTTAAACTCAAAATACAGAAACAAATTGCGAAACCATCAGTTTCAATTTGCGTCTATTTCAGTTTTGAGCATATTTTAGAAAATTAGGTTAAAGTAAATGATGTTCAATATTTGTAGACTTGTCACATAGAATTATATAGAACGTACAACACAAAAATAGGCCTTTCGACCTAACTGTTTCATACCGGTGTTTATGTTCCACACGAGCCACCTCCCACCCCTCTTCATCTAATCATACTTTCTATTCCTTTTTCCCTCATGTGTTTTATCTAGCTTCTCCTTAAACTCAAAAGAAACATAAGGAATAGAAGCAGGAGCAGGCCTTACGGCCCCTCGAGCTTGCTCATCTATCCTATTCCACTCAACTACTCCTTGTGGTATCGAGTTCCATATTCTATCCGCTCTCTGGGTACAGAGGTTTCTCCTGAATTCCCTATTGGATTTATTAATGACTCATCATCATAGGCAATCCCTCGAAATCAGCGAAGACTTGCTTCTACTCCAAAAGTGAGTTCTCAGGTGACTGAACAGTCCAATATGGGAATTACAGTCTCTGTCGCAGGTGGGACAGACAGTCGTTGGATGAAAGGGTGAGTGGGAAGACTGGTTTGCCGCATGCTCCTTCCGCTGCCTGCGCTTGTTTTCTGCATGCTCTCGACGACGAGACTCAAGGTGCTCAGCGCCTTCCCGGATGCTCTTCCTCAGGGCGGTCTTTGGCCAGGGACTCCCAGGTGTCGGTGGGGATGTCGCACTTTATCAAGGAAGCTTTGAGGGTGTCCTTGAAACGTTTCCTCTGCCCACCTGGGGCTCACTTGCCGTGTAGGAGTTCCGAGTAGAGCGTTTGCTTTGGGAGTCTTGTGTCCGGCATACGGACAACGTGGCCCACCCAACAGAGCTGGTCGAGTGTGGTCAATGCTTCGATGCTGGTGATGTTGGCCTGATCGAGAGCACTGACATTGGTGCGTCTGTCCTCACCGAACCCTTTAGGTATGTTACAAATTTGTAACAGATTTACAACCAGTGTTTCCTCCTGTTATAATGGGGTAAATTTTCATCTTTGCCCTATAAACGGTAATCTGTTGGGAGGATCGCCCACCATTATAGAACCCGTCCAATTTTCAATCTAATGTAATAAATTGATTGAAAATCAGGCAGGTTCTATAACAGACAGGCGATGCACTCCACCAGATTACTGCCCACACAATGAAGAAGACAATTTAGCCCAATGTGCCTTCAAAAGTCCTAGGCCTAGAAATTGGGCACCTTTGCACCTCCCGTTATCGCCTCCAGAAGGGCTAACGACTTACTGACTGGGCGCGGTAAAATGAATGACTCCCGTTAAATTAGCCAAGAGGTTTACGATGCCGGTAACACCTTGTGCCACGATCACCTGCGCCGGGAGATCATGACGTCATTGTCCTGTGCATCGCCCCGGTAGCACCCAAACCCAAACTTCGGTTCCGCCCCCCTGCAGCATCGCCAGCTGACAACACTGACAGTTGCAGGAGGCGTTGTTCGGGAGGCCGAGCGCTTCGGGGGAGCAAGTTAAAGGGGATGTTGGTGTGGGGAAGAAAAAAATGTAATAAATACATAATGTAAATTTTTTGATTTTTCTTCAGCTACAATCGATCAAACTGGCACTCTGCTAGAGTGCTTGGGGCTGATCAGCCAAATCACAACTGCCTTCTGTGACCAGCTAACTTCCAACGCAGAGCCTGCAGCAATGGCCTTTCCCTTTAAGGGAGGGAAGGAGCCTCAGACATTGTGTAGCGCTGCACCACTACCGCCCCACCTGTGTAGTTTAGAGCTCCAGCGAAAGTGGTAGAGCTTGATTTAGTGCTCCATTTCCTTCCTGGAGCAGTAACACCGAATTTAGAAAAAGCTGAGAATCACGAGCACCTGGCAGCCACTTTTCCTGATTTCAAAAGCTAACGCCCCAAACGGAGCACTACCAAATTTCATCCCCTTTAACTAGTGACAAGGCTGTGACTTAAACAAGACTTAGACTAGTGACAAAATCAGTGTTAATCTAATATTACACTGCATAGACAGGAGGGGTTGTTTCCCTGGAACCATAGACGTTTACAGAACAGAAGGAGGCCTTTTGGTCCATCGTGACTGTAATGTCCTTACCTTACAGTATGAAACCACACGAGGCACATTCTGGGGATAACCTTAACTCTTTATTCACAGGACTACAAAGACAATGACCCTGCATGGGACCTCACTTTTTATATCTGTGTGATCAGGTAAGGAGTGTCTCCCACAAGTTCACCCCTTGTGGTCAAGGTGTGCATCTAGGTTGAGTGTATACAATAATACAGTGGTGTTACATTGTAGTTCCATACATGACATCACCCCCCCCCCCACCCCTCGCCAAAGTCTTATTGGGATCATAGGTTTAGTCTTTCAGGTGGTCTACGCTCCCTCGTGGAGCGCCGCAGTTGGGGCTCTGGTTGTTGGACACTGACGTGAGTGTCTGTCACCTGTCTGGGCTGACTGCAGGGACTGTGCATTCTCTGATTGCTCTTGTTGCTCGTTCACTGGCGGTGTTGTGAGCTCCATCTCATGGTCTTCTTCAGGTTCCCCCGTGTCGATGCTGAACCATTATGTTACTTGGTCCAGATGCTTACGGCATATCTGACCATTGTTGAGTTTTACCACGATGACCCTATTCCCCTCTTTGTCAATTACAGTGCCCTCAAGCCAGTTGGGCGCCATGGCGTGATTGAGGACGAATATGGGATAATTTATTTCTACACATCTCCCCCTAGAATTACGGTCGTGGTACTCGTTTTGTGACTTGTGCTTGCCCTCAACTATGTCAGTCAGGACTGGGTGAATGAGGGACAACCGGGTTTTGAGTGTCCGTTTCATTAGTAGCTCTGCGGGCGGGACCCCCGTGAGCGAGTGCAGTCAGGATCTATAGGCCAGCAGGAGACGCGATAGGCGGCATTGTAGGGAGGGTCCGTGAATCCTGAGCATACCTTGCTTAATGATTTGGACCGCATGTTCCGCCTGGCCATTGGAGGCCGGCTTGAACGTCGCAATCCTGACATGGTTGATGCCATTGCCCGACATAAACTCTCGGAATTCGTAGCTTGTGAAACATGGGCCATTATCACTAACTAGGATGTCCGGCAAGCCATGGGTTGCAAAGATCACATGTAGGCTTTCTACGGGGTGGATGACGTGCATGATTTCAGAATGATGCACTCGATCCATTTCGAGTACGCATCTACCACAATAAGGAACATCTTTCCCATGAACAGGCCCGCGTAGTCAACATGAATGCATGACCATGGCCTGGTGGGCCAGTGCCATGGGCTGAGTGGGGCCTCCCTGGGGGCATTACCCAGCTGGGCACATGTTGTGCACCTGCGAACACAGTGTTCCAGGTCTGAATCAATTCCAGGCCACCAAACATGTGACCGGGCAATGGCCTTCATTAGCACAATGCCTGGGTGCTCGCTGTGGAGTTCCCTGATGAATGCCTCCCTGCCCTTCTGGGGCATAACTACCCGGCTGACCCATAGTGGGCAGTCAGCTTGGATGGAGAGCTCATCCATCCATCTGTGGAACGGTCTGACCTCCTCAGGGCATGCTCCGTGTGCAGGCGCCCAATTCCCAGTCAGGACACATTTCTTAATCAGTGATAGGAGGGGATCTCTGTTTGTCTAGGTTTTGATCTGCGGGTTGTGATGGGGGAGCCTGCGCTGTCAAAGGCATCGACAGCCATGACCATCTCGGCGCTTTGCTCCGCTGCCCCCTCAGTGGTGGCCAGTAGAAGCCTGCTGAGTGCGTTACCGCAATTTTCAGTGCCGGGCAGGTGCTGGATGGAGTAGTCATAAGCAGCCATCGTGAGAGCCCATCGCTGTATGCGAGCTGATGCGTTGGCATTGATAGCCTTGCTGTCTGACAACAAGGATGTTAATAGCTTGTGGTCCGTCTCTAATTCAAACTTCCTACCAAAGAGGTACTGATGCATTTCTTTTACACCATTGACACATGCAAGCGCTTCCTTCTCGACCATCCCACATCTGCTTGAGAGAGCGACCTGGAGGCATAAGCCACAGGTTGCAGTTGACCCTCAGCATTGCCCTGCTGCAACACGCACCCAACCCCATAGGACGATGCATCACATGTCAGAACTAGTTTTTTACAGGGGTCATACAGGGTCAACAACTTGTTTGAACAAAGTAGGTTTCGCGCCCGATCAAAAGCCCGTTCCTGACAGGCTGAATTCAACAGGCGAGATGATGTCCTCTCACAACAGCTGGTCCAATTCACTCTCGATCTTTTCCCGCATCACATACGGCACCACTCTGGCTTTGTGGTGCACTGGCCTGGCGTCCGAGGTGATGTGTATCACTACTTTAGTGCCTTTGAAAGTCCCGACACCAGGTTGGAATAGAGAATGGAATTGTTGTAGGATTTGTGAGCACGAACTTCGCTCCACAGATGACATTGTGTGAACATCCCCCCATTTCAAGTTCGTCTCGGCTAACCAGCTCCTCCCCAACAGTGCAGGACCATTCCCCGGGACAATCCAGAGCGGCAGCCGATTCACTAACCGATTGTATGTGACAGCCAACATTGCACTGCCTAGCACCGGAATGATTTCTTTAGTGTAAGTCCGTAATTGTGTCTCAATACATGCTAATTTGGGTCTACTGGCTTTAAGTGGCCATAGCTTCTCAAATTGCTGAACACCCATGAGTGACTGGCTGGCCCCATTGTCCAGCTCCATGCGCACAGGGATACCGTTTAATAAAACTCCCATCATCATTGGTGGCATTTTGGTATATGAACTGTGAATATTTGCCACATGGATCTGCTGAACCTCGGCGTCCATCGATTTGCCTCAAAGAACCCTCTTCTGGTCCATCCGCCTCATATATTAGTCTGGTTGCAAACTTCCTGCACATTTGAGCTAAGTGGCCACTGAGTGGTTCCTGCAGACAAACTGTTGAAATCTGCAAGATCTAGCTGAGTGTTTTCCCCCACACCTCCAACATGAGTTAAAGTTTCTATTGTCGGGAACAAAGGGACTATGGCCAGGCATTCCGCCCTGACTGTCCCTTTGACTGCTCTTAAGTACCCTATTAGTGGATGTCAATAGCCCCATCCCGGGCTGCATTGTCCACTGTGATGGCGTGAATGTCCGTTCAGCCTGCCATTGTCTCTGTTGAAGTCCTACTCTGGGGTCTATTGCTGCCTGGGCAGTGTCGGACTGCCTCTGCCTGCCTGCAGGGCTCTGAGTCGCATTGATGATGTTGACTCCCTGATCCATCACCGTGTTAGAGGCAGAATTGTGCCCGTATATTATTTTCGTCTCTTCCTCCCCCGTCATGAAAGTTTGAGCTATCAACGCCGCCGCTTCCAAAGTCAAATCCTTGTTCTCAATTAATTTGTGGAAAATTCCCGCATGACCAATGCCCTCGATAAAGAAGTCCCTTAGCATCTCCCCCCTGCAGGCGTCTGTGAACTTACAGAGGCTGACCAAACGCCGGAGGTCCGCTACGAAGTCCAGTATGCTCTGTCCTTCGCGACATCGGTGGCTGTAGAATCTGTGTTGGGCCATATGTATGCTACTCGCTGGTTTGAGGTGCTCCCCGATCAATTTGCTAAGTTCTTCAAAGGTTTTGTCCGCCGGCTTTTCGGGTGCTGGTAAGTCCTTCATGAGCACATAAGTCTTTGGTCCGCAGCTGGTCAAAAGATGAGCCCTTCGCTTGTCGGCCACTGCATCCCCCAGCCATTCTTTCGTAATGAAGCTTTGCTGAAGCCTCTCGACAAAATCATCCCAGTCTTCCCCAACACAGTACCATTCCTCTGTGCTACCGGTGGCCATTCTCGTGGGTCGTAAATTCCCGTTTCTCGTCGCCAATGTAATGTCCTTACCTACAGTATGAAACCACATGAGACACATTCTGGGAACAAGGTCACTCTGTGACCTTAACTCTTTATTCACAGGACTCCAAAGACAATCACCCTGCATGGGACCTCCCTTTTTATACCTGTGTGATCAGGTAAGGCAGGTCTCCCACAAGTTCACCCCTTGTGGTCAAGTTGTGCATCTTGGTTGGGTGTATACAGTAATACAGTGGTGTTACATTGTGGTTTCATACATGACAGTGTCCATGCTCTTTGCTCGAGCAATTCAAAACTAATCCCGCTGCACTGCTTTCTCCCCATAACCCTGTATCTTCTGCTTCAAATTTTTATCCAATTGCTCTCAAAAGACACAAGGGTCTCTGCCACAACCATTTCCTGTAGCAAAGCCTGCCATGCTCCAACAGTTTGTTGTGTGAAGACATTTCTTCTAACTTCTTTCACTCTCTTTTTTGACTATTTCAATTTGATGACCACATGACTCCCCAACCAAAGAAGTCACCTTTCCCTCTTAATCTCTATCAAGACTCTTCATAATTTATTTTTTTAAATACTAAATCCCCTCGTATCCTGCTCTTGCTTCAGTGGAAATAGTCCCAGTACCTCAGGTCTCGCCTCTTAATTATGATTTCCCATTCCTAGAATAATTGTCACGAATTACCCTTATATCCTTTTTATAATAGGGTTTCCAAATCTGCACAAGGTACATAAGAACATAGGAACTAGGAGCAGGAGTAGGCCATTTAGCCACTCGATCCTGCTCCGCCATTCAATAATATCATGGCGAATCTTCTACCTCAACTCCACTTTCCTACCCGCTCCCCATATGTTAATATCCAAAAATCTATATGTCTCTGCCTTGAATATCCTCAACGACTGAGCATCCACAGCCCTCTAGGGTAGAGAATTCCAAAGATTCACCAACCTTTGAGTGCTAGGACCACTGCTTTTTTGATATATATAAATGACTTAAATATTCGAATACAGGGTAAAATTTCTAAATTTGCTTATTATACCAAACTTGGAGGTGTGGCAAGCAGTGAGGATGATACCAATCGACTGCAACAGGACTGGCAGAATGGACAAACAAATGGCAGATAGAATTTAATACAGAGAAGTGTGAGGTGATGCATTTTGGCAGAAGGGATGGGGAGAGGCAATATAGACTTAATGGCACAGTTCTAAAGAATGCAGGGACAGAGGGACCTGGGGGTTCATGTGCATAGATCTTTGAAGTGGCAGGACATATTGAGAGAGTAGTTCGCAAAGCATATAGGATCCTGGGCTTCATAAATAGAGGTATTGAGTACAAAAGCAGGGAAGTTATGCTGAACCTTTATAAAGCTCTGGTTAGATCACAACTGGAATATTGCATCCAGTTCTGATCACCACAGGAAGGATGCAAAGGTCCTTGAGAGTGTGCAGAGCAGATTTACCAGAATGGTTCCAGGAATGAGGGATTTTAGCTATGAGGTTAGGTTGGAGAAGCTGGGGTTGTTCTCCTTGGAGCAAAAGAGGTTGAGGGGAGATTTGTTAGAGGTGTGCAAGATTATGACAGGTTTAGATAAGGTAGACAAAGAAAGGCTGTTCCCATTAGTTGATGGCACAAGGACTAGGGGACACAGATTTAAGGTTTTGGATAAGAGATACAAGGAGGATGTGAGGAAGAACTTTTTTGTGCAGCGAGTGGTAATGACCTGGAACTCGCTGCCTATGAGGGTGGTGGAAGCGGAGACGATCAATGATTTCAAAAGGAAATTGAATAAGCACTTGAGGGAAATAAACTTGCAGGGCTATGGGGATAGAGCGAGGGAATGGGACTGACTGGATTGCTCTACAGAGAGCCGGCCTGGGCTCAATGGCTCGCATGGCCTCCTTCTGTGCCGTATGACTCTATGACTCGATGAAGAAATTTCTTCTCATCTCAGTCTTAAATGGCCAACCCCTTATTCTGAGACTGTGATCCCTGGTTCTGGACTCCCCTGCCAGGGGAAACATCCTCCCTGCATCTATCCTGTCAAGCCCTGTAAGAATTTTGTATGTTTCATTCTTCTAAACTCTAGAGATTATAGGCCTAATCTACTCAATCTCTCCTCAAAGCACAATATCCCTATCCCAGGTACACTAACTGTGGCCTAAAAAATATTCTGTACAAATTTATAATTAATGTGCAAATCGGCCAGCAACTTTTGGGGAGGAAAGAATATCCTGTGAATTAAGAATCGCCACAAATTGCTGGCCAATTTGCACCATTCCACCGTTAGCTTCACGAAGAAAGCATCTCACCCTTAAGCTCCCCGTGATTTTCATTAAATGGCGGCATTTGCACATTAATTGCCCATTAAACATGCTACAGAAAGTTAAGTCTAGTAATTAACAGCGTAAGTTCCCTTTTAACAATGTGATAATTGTTTAATGACTGCTAATCAACTACTCTAGCCCAAAAAGTGAACAATTAAAAGTGTGGTTTCTTATTCCTTCAGGTAATGAATTGTTGTTGGAGATTTTTAAAATGTCAATTTAAAAAAAAAAATTATTGCTTTTACTATCTGTCTTTTTTTCTCTCTCTCTTAATCCAATCTCTCTTTCCCTCGATTTATTTCTCTTTCTTGTATCTGATTTGCAATTGAATTCACCCTTTCTAATTCACCCTCCTTCTCAGTCCTTCCGCTGTTTATTTCTCGATCCTTTAATCCCATTGGTTAAAGAGAGACTCTGTCTGTCCCGTTATTCACTCAGAGTTACCCTCGCCGCATCATTATCAGCTCTCACTTCCAGCAACTTTGTGGACAAAACATTTTTGAGCTGTAAGATGCAGGAACAAGTCTAACTAACAGGGCACTCATGCAATGCCCTGCACCAGCAAATCCTGGGCTCAGAAATTAGACATAAAAGTGTGGCAAGAGATGGGCTCGATATAACTTAAGCTGCAGGTTAGCCCAAGAGTCCAATTTTATTGCAGGTGAAAACAGCTAAAGTTTATCTTGTAGCAGTGGTGAATTTAGAAATTAATGAATGGGTTGTAACTGACTAAAGCGGTAAGATTTATTCTCTACTGCAGCTTGTCCTCCAGGCAGTTTAGATTTTGGAGACTTTGGGCTAGAAATTCGATAGCGCCCCAAGAAAAGTTGAAAAAGTAGCAGCAGGCACTAATCATTTTCTTCTCGAGTGATATTCAGTTTTAGCACTCCAAGAGAGAAGTGGAGCACTAAATCAAGCGCTAACCCCTTCTCTTAGGGCGCTAAAGTCCGAGAGCAGGGAGGTAGCGGCAGAGCGCTAAACATTTTCAAGCGCATTGGTAACGACATGAGAGGCTGCTTCCCTCGCTTAAAGGGAAGGGCCAATGATGCTGCACAAGCTCATTGTCGGTAGTTCTGTGTTGCAAGGCGACCTGTGTGACTGCCATTACAGCCCCAAACACTCTCACAAAGTGGAATGCTTGGACATCTTCCACCAGTGAAACATGAAAAACTTTACATGGGCACCAGACTGGTGCAAATAATAAAGGTTGTGCTAGCTGAAAACCATTCCCTTTAATTACTGCTTCCCTAGCTGCCAGCCGGGTTCACAACACCTCCTCTTGTTGGCGTTGTCAGCACAAGGCGATACAGCAGGGGGCAAGAGACAACTTTACATCCATGGCGCATTTTATGACATCACGATCTGCGAGGCGCTCGAGGTCCAGGCGCTACGGGTTAGCGCCAGAGCTAAACTGCCACTGAAGTTCACGGGATTTGCTGCATTCACTGCGTCCGGTCGCTAACCCCTTAGTGCCCCGTTAGCGCGCCCCCCCCCCCCCCACCTCCCTGCCCCCAGGCGCTAACCTACTGAATTTCTAACCCTTTATTTGATGCGTTTTATAGCATTTTGGAGTCTATCATAATTTCTCCAAAAATCCTCCTGTCAATTAGGGACTTCAATACACGTTTTCAGGGTTCAGTTCCTTTCATTGGGGATCTAAGCCTGGGCATATCATGTTAAATTGGGAAGTGAAACCTTTTATAACAAGCATCTACTGTAATCCATCCAGCAGTACTTTCATGATTTGAAAGCCAAAATTGGTGCACTGTTACATGTGTTCCTGTTCCAAACCCTCTGTCCACTTAGAGTCACACAAGAGATTACTTGGATTAAGTGGATGTTGATTTGAAACAGACTATCTTTCTAGTTTCAGGAGGAATAAGCGAGGAGTAAGTATCATTGAAATAAAACCTTGGAACTGAGGTCTGATGAAGCATCACGGCCTTATTCTCTTTCAGATGTAAATCAACCTGCCATGCACTTCCAACATTTCCCACTTCTTAATTCTTAAAATGCAAGGCGAGAAACTACTGTTGCCGATAATAGGGGACAAATGTTTATTGTGTTTGTATGACACTCCTCTGTCTGTTATATTAACAGAGGTCCTAACCCATTCAAAACAAACAGATTTAGACCTCCATTAAAATAGTAGACAGAGCAAGCGCATATTAATGTTACACAAACACATTAAGCTATTATTGACAGCAGCAATTGCTGACCTATATTGCTCTGTTGACCCTGTCAAAAAGGTTATTTTTCTTATACTGGAAAATAAAAATCATTGCGCATTGCACTTCATTAAAAAGGATGAAAGGACATGTAACGTGATTTGCAGGAACAGGTATGAGGATCTCAATTTTGTACTCTGTACTTCCTACAGTTTTGGGTTTACAATGTGCTCTATTCTTATGGTACATTGACACTATGAGGTAGAATTTCCACAGGTGGCCCCTGACCCCCCCGCCATGACTTTGGTGGACACCCCCCAAGACACAATGTGAATGGAAAAAAAACAGAAAATGCTGGAAATCTCAGCAGGTCAAGCAGCATCTGTGGAGAGAAAGCAGAGTTAATATTTTAGGTCTGTGACCCTTCGTCAGAACTGGAAAAGTTCAAGATGTAGCAGATTCTTAAGGAAGTGCAGGGTCAATGAAAGGGGAAGGGGAGGAAAGAACCAAAGGGAAGGTCTGCGATAGGGTGGAAGACAGAAGAATGGACATTCCTCCTGTGTTACTGCCGTAGTTCTGGTGGATGATCAGGAGAACCCCGTGGAAATGACTGCTACACAACTTTAGCAGTGGCTTTAGATTCGCACCGATACTGAACTTGCATTGGGTATCATGAGCAAATAATTTACACTGTAAGATTTTATTCGTTTCAGCAAGCTATTAATTTATCAGATAATTAAATGGGGTCACTTTATTGATTTACGCTCAGTCAATATACATTCAGTCAGTCGTAGATGAGTTTTTCGTAAAAGAACAGGCAATCGCCTTGCACGCATTATATATACATACTGAGCACAAAGATGTTTTGAAACACCTCTCCATATGTTTGCAACTAGTCCAGAGTTTTTGGATCAGAAATCATATTCCCAATTTCCACTGCTGACAGCTGTGATTTGTACACAAAAAAAGCGCAATGAGTAGCACATAGCTGTGAAACTCTTTTGTTCTCTCAGCAACTCGGTTTTGGAGTTACATATTCAGTGGTACTACCTTCAGGCCACAAAAAGAAAGCACTGGAAGTGAAAGAAATTATTACCAGTCCGAGAAAGTCAGTGAACTGACAAGACAGTTTGGAGCCTCAAACCTGCACATCAACCACATGATCAAAAAATATATTTCCCCTTCAACTCAAATGCACTCGTTACAGCCACTGGGAATCCTGCGATCCTGGGCTGCTTGCATAACAGATAAAAGCAGAGGCTTCAGGCCTCATTATCATATGTACATTGTCACCCACCTCCTGGCAGCGGGTTAGCAGCCCCCATCCCCCCCCTCTCGCTCCCGTCGCTCTGGATTGAAAGGTGAAAGTGGGCGGGTTGGCGTCAGGGTTCACATTTTTCCAACTTTCACTCCCTCACCCACGCTTCAAACCCACCCGTTCATACTTCAGAAAATCCTGGCCTTAAAGTTCAGGTGAACTAGACAGATGGGGACATTGACAGTCCCATAGCACTGCGCTGGACTATAAGCATAGATAATGTATTCAAGGCTTCAACTGACAACCTTCTGATTCCAAGGCGAGAGTGCTACCAACTGAGCCAAGCTGAGCACATAGAGAAGGTAGAGATCCACATGTAGATGTACTTTTACAATATGGTTAATGTCAAATCCAGTTCTATAACTGATACTGTCTTGTATGCATGTACTACTGCGTTGATAAAAACACATCTGTGAGCACATTGCGTATGATCGCTATTAAGTGGCGACAGATCACTTAATAGAATAGCCTGCTTAAACAAATCAATTTTGTTTATAGACTGATTATTCATTTAAACTAGCTCCACTCTAGTATCACATATCAACTTCATTTACAAACTTACTTCAGTGTATTCCTATTTCTTAACCAGCAATGTAAAATCCACTCAAAACATTATAGTTAAGTAGGTCAAACGGGTGACTTTAAATTTCATTCAAAACAAAGTTAAACAGCTTACATGGGTCAATGTTCTGATCTTTTTAGTTCCTGCAGAGCTTCTGTTTCTCCTCACCCACAGCTTGACTTTAGCAATACATTCCATCGCTACAGCTGCAAGTTAAGCCAACAAAGCAGGAATACTGCGACCTTCCTGTAACTGCCTGGAAACAATGATGTACAATTGCGGACAAAAAAAAAACGATACAATAAGCCGCTTTTGTGAATGCAGTTTGCACGAAATCGTTTTGTTTGTTTCTGTTTTAAACCAAGTTGTAAGCACATTTAGCTGCCAGCAGCTATACTAGCCCAGGCTCATTGGTAATAAAGTGCTGTTACCCAGTCTCATTCAGCACAACGCAAAGCCCAACTAAAAACATTCCTACATCTGTCTTCGGGACTGTGGATGCATTTTTGTCCCCAACCCGAAGTCTAAACACAAACATCCCGAGGTCCTGCACTCAAGCCATCTTTAGTCTATGGTGAATTTGAACTGTTAACAACAACGAATAATCTTTCCTAGTTATGTTTCAAATTATCACCACTGATAGAAAGTACTGAAGAGGGAGTTGAAACTGTGCTAGCACTCGTTTAAACACCATACATCAGTCTGCGCAGGAAATTATGCTTGATGCAATTCATCGTTGCTACGAGCCTGATGAAGTACACTGAACTAAAGTTGTGATAAGCGGAACTACAAACAATAACATTGTATTTTGTTTCCCATATCAACTTACCTCTGCAAAGCACTGCATTGGCCAGCACCGGCTAAGGATGAGACATTTTTGTACAGTCTTACTCTGGTAAGATCTTTCACAGACTAACATCTGGCTGAAAAGCAAGGACGGCCACTTCATAAAGTCAGCAGGAAAAAGAGTCAGATGGCACATAAAGCATCAGGACACAGGAAGCACTAATTATTTCCATGCACTCTTCCTATTATTCACAGTGTCACAGATGTATTTAATTAGATGACACCATTTTGAAACTTAAGTATTTCATGGATCAAAGTTATACCGTTTGGCAGAATCTATTTGACCTGGGGCAAGGAACGGTCATCACAGCAGAGAGAGAAGCTGACATTTTATCCATTCCTTTCCTTTTTCTTCAGTGTTGCAAATGTGTGTTTCACTGAAATTACTTGCAACCAGCGTTTCTGTTTCATCTCATCACTTCTTGTTCAATTTTTGTATTTCTTATGTACAGGTTTTAAATGCATAGAATGTACATACAACATCTATTAGAATCATAGAATCATAGAAATTTACAGCACGGAAGGAGGCCATTTCAGCCCATCATGTCCGTGCCGGCCGACCAAGCGATGAATCCAACTTTCCAGCTCTTGGTCCATAGCCCTGTCGGTTACGGCACTTTAAGTGCACATCCAAGTATTTTTTAAATGTGGTGAGGCTTGCCTCTAACACACTTTCAGGCAGTGAGTTCCAGACCCCCACCACCCTCTGGGTAAAGAAATGTCCCCTCCTATCTTCTCTATACCTTCCCCCAATGACTTTAAATCTATGCCTGCTGGTTGTTGACCCTTCTGCCAAGGGAAACAGGTCCTTCCTATCCATTCTATCCAGGCTCCTCATAATTTTATACACCTCAATCAGGTCTCCCCTCGGCCTCCTCTGTTCCAAAGAAAACAGACCCAGCATCTCCAATCTTTCCTCATAGCCAAAATTCACCAGTCCAGGCAACATTCTTGTAAATCTCCTCTGCACCCTTTCCAATGCAATCACATCTTTCCTGTAATGTGACCAGTACTGCACACAGTACTCCAGCTGCGGTCTAACCAGTGTTTTATACAGTTCAAGCATAACCTCCCTGCTCTTGTATTCCATACCTCGATTATTAAAAACAAGTATTCCATATGCCTTCTTAACCACCTTATCTACCTGGCCTGCTACCTTCAGGGATCTGTGGACCTGCACTCCAAAGGTGTCTTTGTTCCTCTACACTTTTCAGTGTCATACCATTTAATGTGTATCCCCTTGCCTTGTTAGCCCTCCCCAATTGCTTACCTCTTATCCGGATTAATATTGTTGCTCTAGTATATCAAAACTATTTCCATGATATTTTACTGGCATCATCACTCTTGCAGTACTCAGGTATTGTCGTGCTTGCTTTGTAAAGTTACAATATATCTTCAGTTGTCATTCTTTGTTTAAAATCCAAAAAGCTAATTTTTGGATTTTTTTAAAATCAGTTTGCAGATCAAATAAACTGTGGTAAATAATTTACATGCTTTTTTGTTCATTTAGAGGGGGCGAAGTAGGATTTTACTCTCACAAGACCAAATGAGGTTGTGTCATATATGAAGCAGTTCTGTTTGGTTTTGCTCCAGTAGTTGTTCCTTTAATTCAGGCACTGTACTTGGGAGTTTAAAAAAACACCTGCACAGCCTCAGCCTTTATCAGTACATAATTTGCTATTATTGTCTCTCTGGTAACACCTAGCTGCCGCTTGCAAACATCGTACCACCACATCTATGCCGTGAATATACAGTCTCCAGAGAATACAACCGCTGCACCAGTAAAGACATGCCCATCCAAGCTGACTTAAACAACCTACTACCAACCCGTCTCAATTCTAGAAGGCGATTTTGGACCATCGCCGAAGTCCTTCAGCAATCTCCCCTCAGCCTTGATGACTGATGGCGAAAGGCTTGGAAGAACTGCGATGTACAGAATGGATTCCTTATAGAGGACCCCACAGTACAACCCGAAGCATCAAACCTTCCTCACCGCAGGTCCAATTTTGGCCATGACGTGCATCAATTTTTTTGGAGTAAGTTGGCTTTTCTGACGTAAGTTAAAAAAAAACATTTTCCCCAATAAACTTGCTCCAGAGTAACATAGTTAGGTATGTTTTTTTTAGTTCAGTATTTTTTTTAAAAGGGGGGCGTTCCCAGACACTTACGCCAGTTTTGGCCATTTATGCCACTTTGGCCAGCTAAAACTTACTCCAAATCGACTTAGGTCAGCGTATGGGGCCAGCTCTGAAAAACGTTGCGGGCAGTTAAGAAATCGGCGCAGGCAAGTAAGTAAGGACCTGCACCCAAACAAACATTCCAAATAAAAGTTAAATTAACTAAATAAAAATAAGGAACTCAGGTAAACAATTGATTAACAATTAAATATTTGAAGTAAATCCTACCTTGGGCCGGGGAAGGCAGCGGGCCAGCCTGTATGGGAGGCCATTCGGCATGGGATAGGGGCAGCCGGCAAAGACGCATCGGGAGGCTGGGGGAGGGAGAGGAAAGGCTGGGCTCGGCGGCATCTCAGGTAGGGTTCTGGCAGCCTGGGCTGCACTCAGACGCGGGCGACCATTTGGCCACGGCTAGGGGCGGCGAACATTGGGTCCTGCTGACAGCTTGCAGGACACGCTGTGAGGGCAAGGAGCATGTGCGCAGACTCCACTGCGCATGCAGACAGCTGCCGGCAGTGTTTTCAGCGGCGCAGGGCTGTAGTTCCATCCCCCCACTCCACCATGGACGCCACGCCAGGACCCGGGACACTTGGCAGAGGTGCCTGGATACTAAGTAAGTAAGTTTACTAAGTAAGTTTCCAGCGCACAAAGTCGGCGCATAAAGGGTCAGCGCGCCAAAAAAATGGGTTGGCCAAAATTGGGTCCAAACAGTGGGCAACCATCAACCGCCTCACAACTGGTAATGGTAGATGCTGCCACCTTCTCCATAGGTGGAAGATTAAAGAATCCCCATTATATGACTGTGGAACTCCAAATCAGACCCTGGAGCATATCATTGAGCACTGCCCTCAGAGGAAATTTGCAGGTAGCCTACAAGATATCCACGCTGTTACACAGGAAGCTTTGGCCTGGATATCCAGCTTAGATATTGGTATTTGATTTGCTTTGCTGCTACCAGACGAAGGAAGAAGAAAAAGAAGAAGGGGCCACTTAACCCCAAGTTATCTCACCAGGCTACATGGGACAGTTAGGTGATACACGCAGCTATTACTGTAAACAGTTGAACAGAGCATCAATAGCTCAGAGATTAAGCACAGTAAACTACTTAAACAATTTAAAATCTCTGATTTTTCTAAATAAAAGCCTCCAGATTAGTCATTTTTATACAGTATTAAAAAAAATATTTATCATATTAAGTTTCACATGCCTTCAAATCTTGGCAAAATCTACATTCAGATGCTGCAAAATATGGTTCGGCTTGCTACAGAAACTGGTCTTGAGGTGCCGTAGAATTCTAAAGAATCTGGTTTCACTTCAGCAGCATGTAACAGATACTTAGCACTACTGTATTCTAAGAAGGCCCACTTTGGCTGTCCACCTGAGTTAAATTCTGCAATATTGAATTTAATCTGAAAATATTACTACATTTTTGTCCCATGTTAAAATCGTATTGCTGCTTTGATCATCACTGACCTACAACCTCAAAGAAAATTTGGCTTCATAGGCTGTGAAATTTCTGCTACTAAGAGATCGAAAGAGAGCTCTCAAATAATCCCAGAAGCCAAGTTTGGTGTAGGTAGATGCATCTTTTAAAACACTGCAGTAGACTGTTTTCTACTAAAGGAAAAAAATGGTGATAGTAGACTGATGTTTTAATGGACTTTACTGCATTCATTTTATTGTTGATCATTCAGGCATTTGAATTGTGGAAAACCATTAGGAATATTTAGGAATAGCCAAACCAAGGTACTGAGAAATGTACAGAGGTTGAATTTCTGTCTGCTGTATATGGAGTGCACACTTTCTCCCTGTAGGGACACACCCCACTTACCCAAGCCCGGAGATCTTTGGCACGGGTTGGTATGGAATGTTGGCCTTTATTGCAAGGGGGATGGAGTATAAAAGCGGGGAAGTCTTGCTACTGTATAGGGCGTTGGTGAGACCACACCTGGAGTACTGCGTACAGTTTTGGTCTCTGTATTTAAGGAAGGATATACTTGCATTGGAGGCAGTTCAGAGAAGGTTCACTAGATTGATTCCTGAGATGAAGGGGTTGTCTTATGAGGAAAGGTTGAGCCTATACTCATTGGAATTTAGAAGAATGATAGGTGATCTTATTGAAACATATAAGATTCTGAGGGGACTTGATAATGTGGATGCAAAGAGGATGTTTTCCCTCATGGGGGAATCTAGAACTAGAGGGCATAGTTTCAGAATAAGAGGTCGCACATTTAAGACGGAGATGAGGAGGAATTTCTTCCCTCAGAGGGTTGTGAATCTTTGCAATTCTCTAGCCCAGAGAGCTGTGGAGGCTGAGTCATTGAATATATTCAAGGCGATGATAGACAGATATTTGAACCACAGGGGAGTCAAGGGTTATGGGGAACAGGCAGGAAAGTGGAGTTAAGGCCATGATCTTATTGAATGGCAGAGCAAGCTCGAGGGGCCAAATGGCTTACTCCTGCTCCTATTTCTTATGTTCTTATGTATATGCCAGGGTTTAGGCCCCCAAATGCTAATTGGAATACTGCTGGAGGTTAACCAGCTAAAATCATACCAGCACTGAACACTGATAAGTTTTCCACTGTTTATCCAGCCCAGACCAACCAACCCGTTAAGGCATTGGCTTCTAAGGTTATTTGGAGCTGTGTAGGAAGAATCGCAGTCTCAGTGATATGTCTCCACCGCTAGGTTCTGTAGGGTATTCATTTTACACTCTACCTTGATTCGTAGACCTCGGGAATTACAGGAAAGGACTACACATGATGCAAAATTTAGGCTTAACCCAATTGTCAGTTTTATTACGCAAAAACTAACTAAAAATTACAGAACAAGACTTCTGAGAGAATTGACTGAAGAAATACAATCACCCATCCAGTTAGTTGCTGTAACCGTAGATTGTAGGTTCGTGGTCGTTGGTTCCGTGACCGGTTGTTCTTCTTCGATGTTCCCTCTTCTGGTCATTCTCTTCTCTACCGTTTCTACCATGTTCGTTCCGTTCCTTTTCATTCACCCTGAGCTGCTTCCAGCTCGTGTATATATATCCATTTTATGAATAAAACACCCGCTGAGCTGAGGTTTCCGTCAATGTGTCTGGATCGATTCGTTGTTTGTGGTGATCCATTTGACTGACTGCGATGATGGGCTTGGATGTCGCCAATTTGCACATGGAGTCTACAGGGCAAAAGATAACTCCTTATCTTAAATACCCCGTTCTCCAAAAATGTACACCTTATGGGGTCCTTTTGTTGTCCTGGTTTCTTGCAGACTTGGAGTCTCTAGAGATAATTGTTCCCCCACCCCCAGCCAATCAATCCAGGGGCTCTTCTGAGGGATTTTATGAATTGTATCAATCCCTTTGTTTCTATGCATAAACAGGTCTGCAGAGATTGGTGATGAGTCACCACCTGCCCCAGGCTAGCGCCTTTTTCTCCCTTTCTCTAGTCAATCCCAAAAGTTTGTGTTAAATAATTTTTAGTTTGTGGCCTCTTTCTGTGCCTTCTGTAAAAGTGTGCAATCCTGACAGTCCCATTAACAAAGCCAGAGTACTGGTCAGTCATCAACACAGCCCTGCAGTATTGAAGACCAGCGTAGCTCCAGTATTGGATTACCGAGTAAGTCATAGGGCCCAAGTTTCCACACGCGCCTAGAACGGCGCAGTCCCGACCTGAACGCCCGTTTTTCGCGCCACAAAGTGCACGTAAAAAAATCCTCGGTATTCTCCACCTACTTGCAGGTCCTCTGGCTCTCGGCGCAGCCAGCACGAGCTGTGGGGGGGCGGAGCCAGGTCCCTGCGCTGAAAATAGTGCCGGGACCTCTGCACATGCGCGCTACAGTGGGCACGCAAGTGCAGTAGCTCCAGGCGCCGAACTGTGTGGGAGGGGCCCGAAGCACGCAGCCCCTAGCCCTGGCCGAATGGCCTCGCTGGGGCTGCGTTAATGAGGCTCCTCCCACGACCAGCTCCTGCTCCCCCCCCCCCCCCCGACCAGACCCGACACTCACTCCCCGCCAGCCCCCTGCCTCCGGACCAGACCCGACACCCGCTCCCCCCCCCCCCCCGCCTCCGGACCAGACCCGACACCCGCTCCCCCCCGCCCCCCCCTGCCTCCGGACCAGACCCGACAACCGTTCCCCCCCGCCCCCCCCGCCCCCCAGCCTCCGGACCCGACACCCGTTCCCCACCGCCCCCCCCCTGCCTCCGGACCAGACCCGACACCCGCTCCCCCCCGCCCCCCTGCCTCCGGACCAGACCAGACCCGACACCCGTTCCCCACCGCCCCCCCCCTGCCTCCGGACCAGACCCGACAACCGTTCCCCCCCGCCCCCCCCGCCCCCCAGCCTCCGGACCAGACCCGACAACCGTTCCCCCCCGCCCCCCCCGCCCCCCAGCCTCCGGACCCGACACCCGTTCCCCACCGCCCCCCCCCTGCCTCCGGACCAGACCCGACAACCGTTCCCCACCGCCCCCCCCCTGCCTCCGGACCAGACCCGACAACCGTTCCCCACCGCCCCCCCCCTGCCTCCGGACCAGACCCGACAACCGTTCCCCCCCGCCCCCCCCCGCCCCCCCCCGCCCCCCCCCGCCTCCGGACCAGACCCGACACCCGCTCCCCCCCGCCCCCCTGCCTCCGGACCAGACCAGACCCGACAACCGTTCCCCCCCGCCCCCCCCTGCCTCCGGACCAGACCCGACACCCGCTCCCCGCCCCCCCCTGCCTCCGGACCAGACCCGACACCCGCTCCCCGCCCCCCCCCGCCTCCGGACCAGACCCGACACCCGCTCCCCGCCCCCCCCCGCCTCCGGACCAGACCCGACAGCCGCGCCCCCCCCCCCGACTGACCCGACCCGACCCGCGCTCCTGTTCCCGCTCCCCGCCTCCCCGACTCAACCCGACCCGCGCTCCTGTTCCCGTTCCCCGCCTCCCCGACTCAACCCGACCCGCGCTCCTGTTCCCGTTCCCCGCCTCCCCGACTCAACCCGACCCGCGCTCCTGTTCACGCTCCCCGCCCCCCCGACTGGACCCAACCCGACCCGCGCTCCTGTTCACGCTCCCCGCCCCCCCGACTGGACCCAACCCGACCCGCGCTCCTGTTCCCGTTCCCCGCCTCCCCGACTCAACCCGACCCGCGCTCCTGTTCCCGTTCCCCGCCTCCCCGACTCAACCCGACCCGCGCTCCTGTTCACGCTCCCCGCCCCCCCGACTGGACCCAACCCGACCCGCGCTCCCGCCCCCCGACCCGACTCCCCCCCCCCCCCACTGGACCCGACCCGACTCCCGCTCCCGGACTGGATCCGACCTGACCTCCCCCCCTCCCCTCCCTCCCTCCCTCCCTCTCTCTCTCTCTCCCCCACCTCTCTCTCTCTCTCTCTCCCCCCCTCTCTCTCCCCCCTCTCTCTCCCCCCCTCTCCCTCCCTCCCTCTCTCTCCCCCGCTCTCTCTCCCCCCCCTGACCCGACCCGACCCGACCCAACCCAACGCCACCTACCTGTAAATCTGGTGCTGGGGACTGGCCGGCAGCCTTCGGTCCCGAAAGGACTGCCTGAAGCACTTTCACACATTTAGGAAGATGGTTTATTTAATCTTTTCTTTGCTTATAAATGTTTATTCAGGTTGGATTTATTTGTATAATATTTGTATAAGTATAAATAAGGATTTATTATAGAATTTAATGCCTTCCCTTCCCCCCTCACCTCGTTCTGGACGCCTAATTTGTAACCTGTGCCTGATTTTTTAATGTGTAGAACAGGTTTTTTCAGTTCTACAAAAATCTTCACTTGCTCCATTCTACTTTAGTTTGGAGTACGCTTTCACTGTGGAAACTTTCAAATCAGGCGTCAGTGGCCGGACACGCCCCCTTTTGAAGAAAAAATTCTGTTCCAAAGTAGAACTGTTCTACCTGACTAGAACTGCAGAAAAAAAAATGTGGAGAATTGCAATTTCTAAGATAGTCCGTTCTCCACCAGTTGCTCCTAAAAATCAGGCGCAAATCATGTGGAAACTTGGGCCCAAAGTGAAGGGTTGACTTGGTTCCGATCTTCCATGGCCAGCTGTGTCACTTTGGTGCAACCTCGACCCCCAAAGAGACACAATTACCTCCCTCCCAAGGACAATAGTTACTAGTTAGGCAACTATATGTAGAATAATACAAAGCCATAATACTGCGGATGCTGGAAATCTGAAATAAAAGCAGAAAATGTTGGAAATACTCAACAGGTCAGACAGCATCTGTGGAGAGGGAAACAGAGCTAACGACCGGAATCTTCCCAGCCCTGCGAGTGTAGATTTGGAGGCGGGCCCACTGTCAAATGGCCCTGATTGACAGCAGGTCTAAACCCACCTCTGAATGAGTTTCTCAGCTGTCAGGACTCGACAGCAAGTGGTGGGACAGGTAATTTACATAATTAAAAGGTACTTAAATGGCAGTTAAGATGGTTAAAAGCAGGCACTTACAATTTTACCAAACTTTTGATGGGTTTGCCGTCCCTCGGTGTTCACGCCAGGTAAGTGGAGTCGGGTTCTCAGTGACTCTCCATTACTTTGGCTAGTCGACAGCTGCAGAAGTAATATAAAAGCTACCATTTCACAGCTGTTCACTTTCCAATGTCAGAAGCTCAAGCCTTCAGGATTTGGAAGAGACTTTTGAGCTGTATGCAGGTTAAAAGTATTTGCAGTGAACTCTCTATTCACTGTCACATCCTTGGAGCAAACTCTCTCACCATTGGCAGATCGTTTCTTTCATCTCAACCTCACCTGACATCTATTCCTGCAGCATTGGTGTCTTTAAAGAAATCTCACCTTGGTCCTTAGAATCCCACCACGATCAGCCCCAACACCAACATTACTAAATACACCAGCATCACCAACAGCAACACCAACTTTCTCCGCAATCATCTGATGCTGCACAAGGCATCAGCACCTGACCACATTGCTGCCCGGGACGAAAGGGATGGCCTCATCATGGCCACATTTACTTCACTTCACACTGTACACCCTGACTGCCACATGATGCTCCAGGTTGACACCACCCCACACCAGCTCCATAAAGCATCCCTGCAATGCCAAACCCATTCCTTTCACACTCATCACCATTGTGGGGGGTACCCTTATGTCTCACCATTCACTACAACTCACTAAACCACTTTCAAAGGTGCCCACAAATCTGTCCAAGAACGCAAAGTGCTGAAAATAAAGATTTCAATGTTTAACAACACATCAACATTAACTATACATGAACATTGGCTAAAAGACCCAAGTGCCTACCCTTGTGTTGTTAATTGATATGATTGGACAAGGATGAGGGTGAGTGTGAGGGGTGGCTAGAGAGATGGGGAACTGATAATGTAGATAGAGAGAAAGAGGGATGGCTGGAGGTACAAAATAAGTTTGTGTGAGTAAGGATATGCAGGAGTAGGGAAGGCAGAGTGATGGGGATGTGATGAGTGGCACAGCGGGATGAGGTTGAGTGTGGCTTTGCAGTAACGTTTCGTGATCTACTGAGATCATTGAAAGGTTTGCGCCACTGCAGCCTGGTCCTCCGGACCACATCCCTGCTTGTGTCCTCCTGTGCAATGTGCAACCAGGCTGCATTGGTCTCCTGGGGAGATCTCTTCCACCCATGGAAAGGGAAGAGAGCCTCCCTTTGTGCTGTGACTCCCTCCATAAGCATCTGGAGGGAGTCATGGGAGAACCTGGATACAGCTTTGTGCAGTGCTTGTCAGTGTTTGCAGCACCTCAATGCTTATGAAAGTTAACATTTGAAAAAAAATCTGAGTGAAATAAAAATGAAAAATTCGATGTATTTCCTTTTTTGAAAAAGCCACAGCTCTGTGGCTATTTCAGCGCCTCACTGCATTCCTGAGGTGAGAGAGAGAGAGGGGGAGCTCTACATTTTCTGTGGGAATGAGAGAGTCAAAGTCATTGGGGGGATTCCATTTTTATTATTTTTCTTCTCCTTTCCCTTCACACAGAGTGTATTGTAGATTCATGCTCGTAACGCATCTGCTCAGCTTCCGGTTCGTTGGCAGCAGTCACTCTTGTCGAATATCCTGGCAACAAACTTTTGATTGTCAATTAATAAACGTTCAGTGATGATGCTGTAATGTGGACATCATGCATTAATAATGTGGTTGGTATCTGATATGTTAGCAAAAGTATGGACTCAAACTTGAATAAAACACTTTGTAAACTTCTAATTATTTTTAGAAAAATACTGAAAAATTGTGAGAAGTTTTAACTTTGTGATCAGTTGACAGCTCGGGACTGTTTGCCATTGTGGCTTATAACAGCGTTTGGATTGTTCAATGAGAATGTCGTCTTGTAATCTTTTTCAGATGTAGACTTAGTCTACATCAGAGATAATTCACACACTTGAAACTCATGACAAAATATGTGAATTATCAAATAGCCAAAAAAATATTTACCAGCTCCCCGCAATACAGAGAACATGTGAGAATTATTTAAGGAGCCCATACCTCTGTCTCTATCTGTCAACTGGCTACCCCCAGGCCTACCGTTAATTATTTTATTTCTGTTTTTCATTATGTTTAAAATAGAAAGAACGGGCGGTAAGTCATACCCCACCATTTTCAGGACACTACTGCTCCATTCAGCATTTAGAAAGGATAGACAGAAAGGAAAAGGAGGCGGGGTGGCGTTGCTGGTTAAAGAGGAAATCAATGCAATAGTAAGGAGGGACATTAGCCTGGTTGATGTGGAATCGGTATGGGTGGAGCTGCGGAATTCCAAAGGGCAGAAAACGCTAGTGGGGGTTGTGTACAGACCACCAAACAGTAGTAGTGAGGTTGGGGACAGCATCAAACAAGAAATAAGGGATGTGTGCAATAAATGTACAGCAGTTATCATGGGCGACTTTAATCTACATATAGATTGGGCTAACCAAACTGGTAGCAATGCGGTGGAGGAGGATTTCCTGGAGTGTATTAGGGATGGTTTTCTCGACCAATATGTCGAGGAACCAACCAGAGATCTGGCCATCCAGACTGGGTGATGTGTAATGAGAAGGGACTAATTAGCAATCTTGTTGTGCGAGGCCCTTTGGGGAAAAGTGACCATAATATGGTAGAATTCCTCATTAAGATGGAGAGTGACAAAGTTAATTTGGAAACTAGGTTCCTGAACCTAAGGAAAGGTAACTTCGACGATATGAGGTGTGAATGTGTTAGAATAGACTGGCATAGGATACTTAAAGGGTTGACGGTGGATAAGCAATGACAAACTCTTAAAGATCACATGGATGAACTTCAGCAATTGTACATCCCTGTCTGGAGTAAAAATAAAACTGGGAAGATGGCTCAACCATGGCTAACAAGGGAAATTAAGGATAGTGTTAAAACCAAGGAAGAGGCATATAAATTGGTTAGAAAAAGCAACAAACCTGAGGACTGGGAGATATTTAGAATTCAACAGAGGAGGACAAAGAGTTTAATTAAGAAGGTGAAAATAGAGTACGAAAGGAAGCTTGCAGGGAACAGTAAAAACTGACTGCAAAAGCTTCTATAAATATGTGAAGAGAAAAAGATTAGTAAAGACAAACGTAGATCCCTTGCAGTCGCATTCAGGTGAATTTATAATGAGGAACAAAGAAATGGCAGACCAATTGAACCAATACTTTGGTTCTGTCTTCACAAAGGAAGATACAAATAACCTTCCAAATGTACTGGGGGACAGCGGGTCTAGTGAGAATGAGGAACTGAAAGATATCCTTATTAGGCGGAAATTTGTGTTCGGGAAATTGATGGGATTAAAGGCCGATAAATCCCCGGGTCCTGATAGTCTGCATCCCAGAGTACTTAAGGAAGTGGCCCTAGAAATAGTGGATGCATTGGTGATCATTTTCCAACAGTCTATCGACTCTGGATCAGTTCCTATGGACTGGAGGTTAGCTAATGTAATGGCACTTTTTTAAAAAGGAGGGAGAGAGAAAGCGGGTAATTATAGACCGGTTAGCCTGACATCAGTAGTGGGGAAAATGTTGGAATCAATCATTAAGGATGAAATAGCTGCCCATTTGGAAAGCAGTGACAGGATCGGACCGAGTCAGCATGGATTTATGAAAGGGAAATCATGCTCGACGAATCTTCTGGAATTTTTTGAGGATGTAACTAGCAGAGTGGACAAGGGAGAACCAGTGGATGTGGTGTATTTGGACTTTCAAAAGGCTTTTGACAAGGTCCCACACAAGAGATTGGTGTACAAAATCAAAGCGCATGGTATTGGGGGTAATGTACTGACGTGGATAGAGAACTGGTTGGCAGACAGGAAGCAGAGAGTCGGGATAAACGGGTCCTTTTCAGAATGGCAGGCAGTTACTAGTGGGGTGCCGCAGGGCTCAGTGCTGGGACCCCAGCTCTTTACAATATACATTAACGGTTTGGATGAAGGAATAGAGTGTAATATCTCCAAGTTTGTGGATGACACTAAACTGGGTGATGGTGTCAGCTGTGAGGAGGATGCTAAGAGGCTGCAGGGTGACTTGGACAGGTTAGGTGAGTGGGCAAATACATGGCAGATGCAGTATAATGTGGATAAATGTGAGGTTATCCATTTTGGGGGCAAAAACACGAAGGCAGAATATTATCTGAATGGCGGCAGACTAGAAAAAGGGGAGGTGCAACGAGACCTGGGTGTCATGGTTCATCAGTCACTGAAAGTGGACACGCAGGTACAGCAGGCGGTAAAGAAGGCAAATGGTATGATGGCCTTCATAGCTAGGGGATTTGAATTTAGGAGCAGGGAGGTCTTACTGCAGTTGTACAGGGCCTTAGTAAGGCCTCACCTGGAATATTATGTTCAGTTTTGGTCTCCTAGTCTGAGGAAGGACGTTCTTGCTATTGAGGGAGTGCAGCGAAGGTTCACCAGACTGATTCCAGGGATGGCTGTGCTGTCATATGAGGAGAGACTGGATCAACTGGGCCTTTATTCACTGGTGTTTAGAAGGATGAGAGGGGATCTCATAGAAACATATAAGATTCTGACGGGACTGGACAGATTAGATGCGGGAAGAATGTTCTCGATGTTGGGGAAGTCCAGAACTAGGGGACATCGTCTTAGGGTAAGGGATAGGCCATTTAGGACTGAGATGAGGAGAAACTTCTTCACTCAGAGAGTTGTTGACCTGTGGAATTCCCTGCCGCAGAGAGTTGTTGATGCCAGTTCATTGGATATATTCAAGAGGGAGTTAGATATGGCCCTTGCCGTTAAGGGGATCAAGGGGTATGGAGAGAAAGCAGGAAAGGGGTACTGAAGGAATGCTAAGCCATGATCTTATTGAATGGCGGTGCAGGCTTGAGGGGCCGAATGGCCTACTCCTGCACCTATTTTCTGTTATATTTCTCCCATTGCGTGCTGTACGTGTTCTGCTGACTTCACGGGTGCAATGTAAACGAGCCTGACTTGAATTTTGGTAAGAAAAGAAACAAAAGCAATGCAATCTGGATTTTTTTCAAAGGGGATCAGACACATCTTTAGCTATTACTGGTCGGAAGATATTCTGTATATTGCAGGAAATACCACTATTTAATTTCTAAAAGATTGCAAGTGTTTCCCTGTGCATAATCTCAAACAATATTTATTATCCTACCATCATAGAATGATACAGCACAGGAGGAGGCCATTCAACCCACCATGCCTTTGCCGGATCTTTGAAAGAACGATCCAATTGCATTGGATTACATTGGAAATACGACATAGAAACAGGCCATTCGGCCCAACCAGTCCATGCTGGCATTTATGCTCCACTCGAGCCTCCTCCCATCTTTCCTCATTCTGCCAGCATAAGCGTCTATTCCCTTCACCCTCATATGCTTATCTAGCTTCTCCTTAATTAGTCACGTTCCCCTGTGCTTTCCCCATAGCCCTTAAAATGTTGAAGTTTAGTATTGAATCTGCTTCCACCACTAGTGCAAATTAGATCATAGCAACTCGCTTCCTTATATCGCCTCTGTTTTTTTTCGCAATTATCTTAAATATCATAGCAGCGGTTAAGTGGCTGGAGCTGCAACAATAAATATAGATGTTTCAATGTTATTCTTAATTTTTTAAAAAACGAAGGATTAAGTGAGAGTTTGATGGTGAGCACCATAAAACTGATTCCATGAATTAATTGTGAGTTGTCATTTCGCTTGATTTTATCTTTTTTTTCAAAAATAAGTATTTTGTTTGTTTTCACGAGTTTTATCAATGTTCATAGTAAAAACTGTATTTTATATATTTCCTATGAATTTACTTTGGGATTTTTTTCTGGTCCAATTTTCTTCTCCAGTTTCCAAAATATCCAAAGAGCACCCGGGTTTTAAATTTGTCAAGAAAGGCTGGCGAGAAGGGCTGAATCCATGCGGTAACTGCCTTTACATCACTGCTTGTGGGCCAGGAGGAGCAGGAGTGTTTCCTCCAGGCCCAACAAGCTACCCAGTAAACCCCCTCCTCCCAGGAACTAGAACACAGGAGCAGGAGTAGGCCATACGGCTCCTCGAGCCTGCTCCGCCATTCAATAAGATCTTGGCCTCAACTCCACTTCCCTGCTCGCTCCCTATAAACCTTGACTCCTTTATCAATTCAAAAATCTATCTATTTCCACCTTAAATATATTCAACAGTTTTCTGGGGTAGAGAATTCCAATGATTCACGACCCTTTGAGAGAAGAAATTCCTCCTCATTTCCGTTTTAAATGGGCGATCTCTTATTCTGAATCTATGCCCCCTAGTTCTAGGTTCCCCCACGAGGGGAAACATCCTCTCTACATCTACCCTGTCAAGCCCCCTCAGAAACTTATACATCTCAATTCTCATTCTTCTAAACACCAATGAGTATAGGCCCAACCTATTCAACCTTTCTTCATAAGAAAACCCCTTAATTTCAGGAATCAACCTCATGGGCTAGACTTTTCACTTTTTTTGCATCGATCCCACCCACTTAACGTCGATTTTAATGCTGAGGTGAGGTGTAACGCCCAGATATCGCCCATTTAGGCACAAAATGGAAACTAACGCCCACTTATCGCTCACTTATCGCCCAGCATTACTTTTGGCATGTAATTAATGCCGAGAAATAATAATACCGCCCGTGCACTTTTTTTTTGTCGTAAAGATCAGAATGGCCGAAACTAACGCCCATTATATTGCCGAGCGTTACTTTCAGCACCTCGGTCACATATCGCCGAGAATATCGCTCGCGAGAAGCCAGCTGAGAAAAAGTTGGTCTCACCTGAACCCAGCGGTATCGACGCCATTTTGTAAATCGGAGGTTGGTTCATATAAAAGGCTGCTTCAACCTTTGGGGAGCTTTGATGTTTTCTGGAGGTCTTTTAAGGTGATTTGAATATCTGATCAAACATATTATCATATTGTAGATGATTTGAAGTTATTTAGGTTTCTTAGTAGGTAAATTTATTGTTTGTGAACAATTGGTATAATACTGAGAGTTTTGGAATGGGGCCTGTAATTTCGCAGCCTGTCTTGATAACCACAGATGCTGCAGCCTAGAGATGGCAGAAGGTATATTCAACAGCATTATGTGCCCAATCAAAAACATGCCAGACTGCTGAGGAGGACGAGACCTTACACCACACACAGTTACAGGGAGAAATGGTCTTACTTGAACTTGTCCGACAACATGTGCCTTAGGAGACTGCGCTTCCGCAAAGAGGTTATCAGTGAGATATGCCAGCTCATCAGGGGAGATGTGCAGCCTGCCAGCACCATCAGAACCGCACTGTCCATCGAGATCAAGGTCGCTGCGGCACTTGCCTCCTACGCATCGGGTTCCTTTCAGGCCTCAGCTGGCAACGTTTGTGCTATATCTCAGCATGTCACACATTGCTGCATTAGACAGGTCACTGAAGTTCTGTACGCACGTAGAATGGACTTTATCAGATTCCCTATGACCAGGGAGGCACAGACTGAGAGGGCTCTAGGATTCTCCAGCATTGCAAACATCCCCAAGGTGCAGGGAGCAATAGACCGCATGCACATCGCCATGCGGGCACCTTTTCAGGATGCAGAGGTTTTTCGGAACAAAAAGGAATTCCACTTCCTGAATGTGAAACTCGTTGTCGACCACAACTAAATTATAATGGCAGTGAATGTAAAATTTCCAGGCAGCATCCATGATGCTCACATCCTGCGTGAGAGCACTGTATCTGACATGTTTACCAGTCAGCCATAAGGTTGATGTTGGATGCTTGGTGACAAAGGATATGGCCTCGCCACCTGGCTGATGACCCCCCTTGAGTAACACCCAGACAGAAGTCGAGAAGCAATACAATGAGAGCCACAGAGCCACTCGCAATATCGTCGAGAATACCATTGGAGTGCTTCAACAGCACTTTGGATGCCTGGACCACTCAGGAGGCGAGCTACAATACCACCCTGAACAGGTAGCTCAATTCGTAGTGGTGTGCTGCATGCTGCACAACTTGGCTATCAGGAGGGGACAAAACTTGCCAGAAGGGACTGCCGGTCCACCTCAGGAGAGAAAGGAAGAGGAGGTCGAGGAGGTGGACACTAACCTCGGGCCAGACAATCAGGTTGACTATGAAACCATGCCCCCGCTCCCCTCTAGATCGCAGGAAAGGGCCCATGATGGCTACATAGCTGCAAGGCTCCTACGTCAGCTGCTCTTAAATGAGCACTTTGCTTGAAATAACATTGGTCGTTTTTACAAAGCTGCAACACTGCTGTGTCTGCAGCTCATAGAAACATAGAACCATAGAAAATAGGTGCAGGAGCAGGCTTTTCGGTCCTTCGAGCCTGTACCACCATTCAATAAGATCATGGCTGATCATTCCCTCAGTACCCCTTTCCTGCTTTCTCTCCATACCCCTTGATCGCTTGAGCCGTAAGGGCCATATCTAACTCCCTCTTGAATATATCCAACGAACTGACATCAGCAACTCTCTGCGGTAGAGAATTCCACAGATTAACAACACTCTGAGTGAAGAAGTTTCTCCTCATCTCGGTTCTAAATGGTTTACCCCTTATCGTTAGACTGTATCCCCTGATTCTGGACTTCCCCAACATCGGGAACATACTTCCTGCATCTGACCTGTCCAGTCCCATCAGAATTTTATATGTTTCTATGAGATCCCCTCTCATCCTTCTAAACTCCAGTGAATACAGGCCCAGTCGATCCAGTCTCTCCTCATATGTCAGTCCTGCCATCCTGGGAATCAGTCTGGTGAACCTTCGCTGCACTCCCTCAATAGCAAGAACGTCCTTCCTCAGATTAGGAGCCATACATGGATGCTGTGCATTACCTTGGTGACAGTTAAAGTTTAAGTTGATTCAAGTTAAGTTTAATTATCCCCTTTCATGTTAAGGAATCACAAACGTGTAACGGTGCAGCTATCTGAGACAATGTACAACAAAGTTATGTTAAATTAAAAACATTCAATGAGAACTTTGGTATGAAATCATAATTATAACTGTAAAAAACACCCCACCCGCACCCCACGTCACAACAAATGTATAACTTTTATATCATTCATTCAAGGGACTGAGTGTAACGTAGTCAAGTTTCCTGATGATACAAAGATGGGAGGAAAAGCAATGTGTGAGGAGGATACAAAAAATCTGCAAAAGGACATAGACAGGCTAAGTGAGTACGTCGACTATGTCCTGGAGTACAGTCTCTGTGTGTGCACAGACGCAGGCGTCATCCGCGTACTGTAGCTCAACAACAGAGGTTGGAGTGGTCTTGGACCTGACCTGGAGACGGCAACGGTTGAAAAGCTTCCCACTATTTTCTGTAGTTTAGTTTCACTCCAGCGGGGAGCTTGTCAACTGTGAGGTAGAATATGGCAGCGAGGAAGATTGAGAAGAGGGTTGGGGCGATAGAAACATAGAAACATAGAAAATAGGTGCAGGAGTAGGCCATTCGGCCCTTCGAGCCTGCACCGCCATTCAATGAGTTCATGGCTGAACATGCAACTTCAGTAGCCCATTCCTACTTTCTCGCCATACCCCTTGATCCCCCGAATAGTAAGGACTACATCTAACTCCTTTTTGAATATATTTAGTGAATTGGCCTCAACAACTTTCTGTGGTAGAGAATTCCACAGGTTCACCACTCTCTGGGTGAAGAAGTATCTCCTCATCTCGGTCCTAAATGGCTTACCCCTTATCCTTAGACTGTGAGCCCTGGTTCTGGACTGCCCCAACATTGGGAACATTCTTCCTGCATCTAAACCCGTCAGAATTTTAAACGTTTCTATGAGATCCCCTCTCATTCTTCTGAACTCCAGTGAATACAAGCCCAGTTGATCCAGTCTTTCTTGATATGTCAGTCCCACCATCCCGGGAATCAGTCTGGTGAACCTTCGCTGCACTCCCTCAAGAGCAAGAATGTCCTTCCTCAAGTTAGGAGACCAAAACTGTACACAATACTCCAGGTGTGGCCTCACCAAGGCCCTGTACAACTGTAGTAACACCTCCCTACCTCTGCACTCAAATCCCCTCGCTATGAAGGCCAACATGCCATTTGCTTTCTTAACTTCCTGCTGTACCTGCATGCCAATCTTCAATGACTGATGTACCATGAAACCCAGGTCTTGTTGCACCTCCCCTTTTCCTAATCTGTCACCATTCAGATAATAGTCTGTCTCTCTGTTTTTACCACCAAAGTGGATAACCTCACATTTATCCACATTATACTTCATCTGCCATGCATTTGCCCACTCACCTAACCTATCCAAGTCACTCTGCAGCCTCATAGCATCCTCCTCGCAGCTCACACTGCCACCCAACTTAGTGTCATCCGCAAATTTGAAGATACGACATTTAATCCCCTCGTCGAAATCATTAATGTACAATGTAAACAGCTGGGGCCCCAGCACAGAATCTTGCGATACCCCACTAGTCACTGCCTGCCATTCTGAAAAGTACCCATTTACTCCTACTCTTTGCTTTCTGTCTGCCAACCAGTTCTCAATCCACATCAGCACACTACCCCCAATCCCATGTGCTTTAACTTTGCACCTTAATCTCTTGTGTGGGACCTTGTCGAAAGCCTTCTGAAAGTCCAAATACACCACATCAACTGGTTCTCCCTTGTCCACTCTACTGGAAACATCCTCAAAAAATTCCAGAAGATTTGTCAAGCATGATTTCCCTTTCACAAATCCATGCTGACTTGGACCTATCATGTCACCTCTTTTCAAATGCGCTGCTATGACATCCTTAATAATTGATTCCATCATTTTACCCGATGACGCAGCCCTGCTTGACCCCGGTCTGGACGTGGATTGAGGGTCTGTAATACATAGAAACATAGAAACATAGAAACATAGAAAATAGGTGCAGGAGTAGGCCATTCGGCCCTACGAGCCTGCACAACCATTCAATAAGATCATGGCTGATCATTCACCTCAGAACCCATTTCCTGCTTTCTCTCCATACTCCTTGATCCCCTTAGCTGTAAAGGCCATATCTAACTCCCTCTTGAATATATCCAATGAACTGGCATCAACAACTCTCTGCGGCAGGGAATTCCACAGGTGAACAACTCTCTGAGTTGAGAAGTTTCTCCTCATCTCAGTCCTAAATGGCTTACCTCTTATCCTAAGACTGTATCCCCTGGTTCTGGACTTTCCCAACATCGGGAACAATCTACCCGCATCTAACCTGTCCCGTCCCGTCAGAATCTTGTACGTTTCTATGAGATCCCCTTTCACCCTTCTAAACTCCAATGTATAAAGGCCAAGTTGATCCAGTCTCTCCTCATATGTCAGTCCAGCCATCCCAGGAATCAGTCTGGTGAACCTTCATTGCACTCCCTCAATAGCAAGAACGTCCTTCCTCAGAGTAGAAGACCAAAACTGAACACAATATTCCAGGTGAGGCCTCACCAAGGACCTGTACAACTGCAGTAAGACCTCCCTGCTTCTATACTCAAATCCCCTGGCTATGAAGGCCAACATACCATTTGCCTTCTTTACCGCCTGCTGTACCTGTATGCCAACTTTCAATGACTGATGAACCATGACACCCAGGTCTTGTTGCACCTCCCCTTTTCCTAATCTGCCACCATTCAGATAATATTCTGTCTTCGCGTTTTTGCCCCCAAAGTGGATAACCTCACATTTATCCACATTATACTGTATCTGCCATGCATTTGCCCATTCACCTAAAACCTGTCTAAGTCATCCTGCCAGCCTCTTAGCGTCCCCCTCACAGCTGACACCGCCACCCAGTTTAGTGTCATCTGCAACCTTGGAGATATTACACTCAATTCCTTCATTCAAATCATTGATATATATTGTAAATAGCTGGGGTCCCAGCACTGAGCCCTGTGGCACTCCACTGGTCACTGCTTGCCATTCTGAAAAGGACCAGTTTATCCCGACTCTCTGCTTCCTGTCTGCCAACCAGTTCTCTGTCCACGTCAGTATATTACCCCCAATACCATGTGCTTTGATTTTGCACACAAATCTCTTGTGTGGGACCTTGTCAAAAGCCTTTTGAAAGTCCAAATACACCACACCCACTGGTTCTCCATCGTCCACTCTACTAGTTACATCCTCAAAAAATTCCAGAAGATTTGTCAAGCATGATTTCCCCTTCATAAATCCATGCTGACTTGGACCGATCCTGTCACTGCTTTCCAAATGCGCTGCTATTTCATCCTTAATAATTGATTCCAACATTTTCCCCATTACTGATGTCAGCCTAACCGGCCTTTAATTACCCGCTTTCTCTCTCCCTCCCTTTTTAAAAAGTGGTGTTACATTAGCTATCCTCCAGTCCATGGGAACTGATCCCGAGTCGATAGAGTGTTGGAAAATGATCACCAATGCATCCACTATTTCTAGGGCCAGTTCCTTAAGTACTCTGGGATACAGACTACCAGGCCCCGGGGATTTATCGGCCTTCAATCCCATCAATTTCCCGAACACAATTTCCTGCCTAATAAGGATATCCTTCATTTCCTCCTTCTCACTAGACCCTCGGTCCCCGAGTACTACCGGAAGGTTATTTGTGTCTTCGTGAAGACAGAACTGAAGTATTTGTTCAATTGGTCTGCCATTTCTTTGTTCCCCATTATAAATTCACCTGAATCCGACTGCAAGGGACCTATGTTTGTCTTCACTAATCTTTTCTCTTCACATATCTATAGAAGCTTTTGCAGTCAGTTTTTATGTTCCCGGCAAGTTTCTTCTCGTACTCTATATTCCCCCTCTTAATTAAACCCTCTGTCCTCCTCTGCTGAATTCTAAATTTCTCCCAGTCCTCAGGTTTGCTGCTTTTTCTGGCCAATTTATATGCCTCTTCCTTGGATTTAACACTATCCTTAATTTCCCTTGTTAGCCACGGTTGAGCCACCTTCCCAGTTTTATTTTTACTCCAGACAGGGATGTACAATTGCTGAAGTTCATCCATGTGATCTTTAAATGTTTGCCATTGCCTATCCACCGTCAACCCTTTAAGTATCATTTGCCAGTCTATTCTAGCCAATTCACACCTCAAACTATCGAAGTTATCTTTCCTTAAGTTCAGACCCTAGTTTCTGAATTAACTGTGTCACTCTCCATCCTAATAAAGAATTCTATCATGTTATGGTCACTCTTCCCCAAGGGGTCTCGCACAACAAGATTGCTAATTAGTCCTTTCTCATTACACATCACCCAGTCTAAGATGGCCAGCTCCCTGGTTGGTTCCTCGACATATTGCTCTAGAAAACCATCCCTAATACACTCCAGGAAATCCTCCTCCACCGCATTGCTACCAGTTTGGTTCGCCCAATCAATATGTAGATTAAAGTCACCCATGATAACTGCTGTACCTTTATTGCACGCCTCCCTAATTTCTTGTTTGATTCTGTCCCCAACCTTAGTACTACTGTTTGGTGTTCTGTACACAACTCCCACTAGCGTTTTCTGCCCTTTGGTATTCCGCAGCTCCACCCATATCGATTCCACATCATCCAAGCTAATGTCCTTTCTTACTATTGCATTAATTTCCTCTTTAACCAGCAATGCCAGCTCGCCTCCTTTTCCTTTCTGTCTATCCTTCCTAAATGTTGAATATCCCTGGATGTTGAGTTCCCAGCCTTGGTCACCCTGGAGCCATGTCTCCGTGATGCCAATTAAATCATACCCGTTAACTGCTATCTGCGCAGTTAATTCGTCCACCTTATTCCGAATACGCCTCGCATTGAGGCACAGAGCCTTCAGGCTTGTCTTTCGAACACACTTTGCCCCTTTAGAATTTGGCTGTAATGTGGCCCTTTTTGCTTTTTGCCTTGGGTTTCTCTGCCCTCAATTTTTACTTTTCTTCTTTTTACCTTTTACTTCTGCCCCCATCCTACTTCCCTCTGTCTCCCTGCATAGGTTCCCATCTCCCTGCCATATTAGTTTAACTCCTCCCCAACAACACTAGCAAACACTCCCCCTAGGACATTGGTTCCGGTCCTGCCCAGGTGCAGACCATCCGGTTTGTACTGGTCCCACCTCGCCCAGAACCGGTTCCAATGTCCCAGGAATTTGAATCCCTCCCTGCTGCACCACTCCTCAAGCCACGTACTTGTAAAGTCCTGTCCACTGTAAAGTCCTGTCCCCTCAGTACAGATTCACATGAGGCATGTAGTGAAGTCAAGGTCAATCTGGACCTGCACCTTTATTTCACAGCTCTGGAATGCTGCACTTGCCTGAGACCTGTCCTTATATACCTGTCTCTTGCAAGTGCACCCCTGGTGATAAGGTATGCTGGTGGTTACAGGTCATATCTTATTACAGTCATGTATAGCATGTTAGGATACAGTTATATATAATAATGTAAGATACATAACATCACTCTCCCCCAAGGTCTTATTGTCTTTATAGGTTCAGTCTCTCAGGTGATTTACGCTCTCGCGTGGAACGTCTGAGTTGTGGTTCAGTTGTTTGCCTTGATGTTTGTTTTTCTTTGGGTGTGGTTGCTGGTATCTCGCCTGGGCTGTCTGTTTCGATTGGTGTGATTGTTGTTGACTCACTTGGGCTGTCTGTTGGGATTGCCCTTTCCTCAGGTTGTTCCCTCTGTCTATCCACCAGGTGTGGTGCGAGTTCCACATTGTTGTCTGCCTCTGGTTCCGCAGTGTTGTTGGTAAATCTGCTTTTGACTTGGTCTACATGCCTCCGGCAGGTTTTGCCATTGTCCATTTGTACTACCAGTAGCCTGTTTCCTTCCTTGCCTGTTACTGTCCCTGCAAGCCATTTGGGACCTCTGCCATAGTTTAGTACAAACACTTTGTCCCCTATCTCATTCCATCTCCCCCTCGAATTTCTGTCATGGTACTCAGTCAGCTTATGGCGCTTTGCCTCAACGATTTCGTGCATGTCTGGGAGGATTAATTAGAGCCTTGTTTTTAAAGTACTTTTCATCAACAATTGCGCGGGGGGGATCCCAGTCAGTGAGTGCGAACGAGATCTGTATGCCAGCAGCAGTTGCGACAGGTGACCCTGCAGTGTGGGGCCTTGGATTTTAAGCATGCCTTGTTTAATGATTTGCACTGCTCTCTCCGCCTGGCCGTTGGAGGCCGGCTTGAATGGTGCTGTCTTGACGTGATTTATGCCGTGGTCAATTATAAAGTCTTGGAATTCTGCACTGGTGAAGCACGGACCATTGTCACTGACCAATATGTCAGGGATTCCGTGCGTTGCAAACATGGTTGCGAGGCTCTCCGCAGTGGTGGAGGTTGTGCTCGAGTTTAAAATGCATTTGATCCACTTTGAAAATGCATCTACAACTACAAGGAACATTTTGCCCATGAATGGGCCCGCATAGTCTACATGCACCCGCGACCAGGTTTGGTAGGCCAGGGCCAGGGGCTCAGTGGAGCCTCCCTGGGGGCATTGCTGAGTTGAGCACAAATGGTGCACCTTCGGACGCAGAGCTCCAAGTCCACGTCAATACCAGGCCACCAGACGTGGGATCTGGCTATGGCCTTCATGAGAACGATCCCCGGGTGCTCGCGGTGGAGCTCCCGGACAAATGCCTCTCTGCCTCGCAGAGGCATGACTACTCAGCTGCCCCACATCAGGCAGTCTGCTTGTAGTGATAGCTCATGCATGCGCCTGTGAAAGGGTTTTAATTCCTCAGGGCAGGCATCGCGAGCCTCTGCCCAGTCACCAGTTAGGACACATCTTTTTATTCAGGATAACGTGGGGTCGCTGGCCGTCCAGGCTCTGATCTGGCGAGCCGTCATGGGCGAACCTGTGGACTCAAAGGCATTGATTGCCATGACTATCTCACAGTCCTGTTCGTCAGATCCTTCTGTGGTCACCAGCGGTAGCCTGCTGAGCGCGTCGGCACAGTTGTCTGTGCTTGGTCTGTGCCTTATTGTGTAGTCGTAGGACGTCAGCTTGAGTGCTCACTGTTGAATTCGCGCCGAGGCGTTGGCATTTATTGCCTTGCTCTCAGATAGGAGGGACGTGAGGGGCTTGTGGTCGGTTTCTAATGCGAACTTGGCCCCGAAAAGGTATTGGTGCATCTTTTTGACACCGTACACGCAAGCAAGCGCCTCCTTCTCTCCCATTCCGTACCCGCGCTCCGCCCGCGAAAGTGACCTGGAGGCATAAGCTATGGGTTGTAATTTGCCCGCACTATTGACATGTTGCAAAACGCACCCGACCCCATACGCTGATGCATCGCATGTGAGAACTAACTTTTTATCTGGGTCAAAGAAAGTCAAAACACTGTTGGAACACAGAAGGTTGCGTGCCTTATTGAAGGCGCGTTCCTGGGTGTCCCCCCAAAACCAATCGCACCCCTTCTTGAGTAGCATGTGGAGAGGCTCCAGCAGCATGCTTAAGTTCTGCATAAAGTTCCCAAAGTAATTGAGTAGCCTGAGAAAGGCGCTCAGTTCTGAGACATTCCGGGGCCTGGGTGCCAGGCAAATTGCTTCTGTTTTGGACTCTGTTGGGCGGATTCCATCAGCGGCAATCCTTCTGCCCAAAACTTCAACCTCGGGTGCAAGAAACAGGCACTTGGATTTCTTGACGCGTAGGCCTACCCAATCCAACCGCTTTGGTACTTCCTCCAAATTACGGAGATGGGAGTCGGTGTCCTAACCCGTGATAAGTATGTTGTCTTGAAATACAACCGTCCCCGGGATGGACTTGAGCAGACTCTCCATGTTGCGCTGGAATATGGCAGCTGCCGACCTGATGCCGAATGGCCATCGATTGTACATGAAAAGGCCTCGATGTGTGTTGATGGTGGTGAGTAGCTTGGATTCCTCGGTCAATTCTTGCGTCATATACGCAGATGTGAGGTCTAATTTTGAGAAAAGTTTACCTCCAGCCAATGTGGCAAATAAGTCCTCCGCTCTGGGCAGCGGGTACTGGTCCTGTAGGGAGACTCTGTTTATGGTAGATTTGTAGTCCCCACAGATTCGTATGGATCCATCAGGCTTCATGACTGGGACGATGGGACTTGCCCAGTCGCTAAATTCCACAGATGATATAATGCCTTCCCGCAGAAGCCTGTCTAGTTCGTGTTCAATCTTTTCCCTCATCACATAGGGTACAGCTCTGGCCTTGTGATGGACCGGTCTAGCATCCTGTGTGATGTAGATTTTGACTTTGGCCCCTTTGAAAGTGCCCACACCTGGCTGAAAGAGATGTTCAAATCACTTTATAACTGTTGAGCAGGAGGTCCGTTCCTCTAATGACATGGCATGGACATCATCCCATTTCCAGTTTAGTTTTGCCAGCCAGCTTCTCCCTAGCAGTGCTGGGGGGTCTCCGGGGACAATCCACAGGGGAAGTCGGTTCACTGTCCCTTTGTGTGTGACAGAGAGCATGGCGCTACTGAGGACTGGTACGATTTCTTTGGTATAGGTCCTTAGTGTGGTGTCAACCCTTGTGAGTTTTGGTCTGTCTCTTTTATGCGGCCACAGTTGTTTAAATTATTGAGCGCCCACGAGAGATTGATTCATTCCCGTATCCAGCTCCATGTTGACAGATATCCCATTGAGTAGGACCCTCATCATTATAGGAGGCGTCCTGTTATAGGAGCAGCGGCCATTGATCGTGTTGACCCGCTGTACATCGGTGTCCTGGGTACTGTCCCCACCATCATCTGGTCCGCTTTCCGACCCATCCGATTCATATACCAGCCGAGCTGCCGTTTTTTTGCACATGCAGGCCAAATGCCCTGTATATTCACAATTTCAGCAAATAGCCTGCTGAAATCAACATCCCCTTGACGAGTGCCCACCCCCACACCTCCAGCACAGACCTGTTCTATTGTTTAAAGTGTTCCCAAAGAATGAGCTGTGTCTGGCTGATCTCTCTTGAGCTTCTCTCAGTTTGTAGTTGATTGCTCGCATTGTGGGTTGATGAGGTGTGAACAGCTGTTCCTGTGGCCCTTGATGGCTTCTGCCTACTGTCGAGAGCCTGTTCTCCCGGTTTTGTCTGTTTGTGGGGGTAGCAGCTTGTTTAGTGCTGTGAACTTCTTGTTCCAATATTTCGTTAGTTGTCGTACCTGCATTGTAAATCAACCTCGTTTCTTCTTCCCCTACCAAGAATGTCTGTGCAACCAATGCTGCTGCCTCTAAGGTCAGGTTCTTAGTCTCTATGAGCTTGCGGAATAGGCCTGCATAGCCTATTCCTTCAATGAAAATGTCTCTCAGCATTTCTCTCCTCAGTTCATCGGAGAACTCACATAAACTAGCCAACCGCCGAAGTTCCGCCACGAAGTCGAGTATGCTCTGGCCCACACAGCGTCTGTAGTTGTAGAACCTGTGTCTGGCCATGTGTAGGCTGCTCGCTGGCTTCAGGTGGTCTCTTACCAGTGTGCTCAATTCTTCAAACGACTTGCTTGCTGGTTTTTCGGGTGCCAACAGATCCTTCATTAAAGCGTAAGTTTTCGAGCCACAGCTGGTCAAGAGATGGGCTCTTCTCTTGTCTGCCTTATCATCGCCTAACCAGTCTTTGGTTACAAAGCTTTGCTGGAGCCTTTCTATAAAGTTCTCCCAATTGTCTCCCGCATTGTACTTTTCATCTGATCCGTTGTTCGCCATTCTGTGGATTCTGTAATCCCATCCTCGTCACCACTGTAAAGTCCTGTCCCCTCAGTACAGATTCACACGAGGCATGTAGTGAAGTCAAGGTCACTCTGGACCTGCACCTTTATTTCACAGCTCTGGAATGCTGCACTTGCCTGAGACCTGTCCTTATATACCTGTCTCTTGCAAGTGCACCCCTGGTGGTAAGGTATGCTGGTGGTTACAGGTCATATCTTATTACAGTCATGTATCACATGTTAGGATACATCCAGATATAATAATGTAAAATACATGACAGTATTCATCTGAGCTATCCTGCGATTCCTACTTTGACTAGCACGTGGCACTGGTAGAAATCCTGAGATTACTACTTTTGAGGTCCTACTTTTTAATTTAGCTCCTAGCTCCCTAAATTCGTCTTGTACTCATGGCTTTTATAACCTCTATCATTGGTACCTATATGTACCACAACAACTGGCTGTTCACCCTCCCTTTTCAGAATGCCCTGCACCCGCTCCGAGACATCCTTGACCCTTGCACCAGGGAGGCAACATACCATCCTGGGGTCTCGGTTGCGGCCGCAGAAACGTCTATCTATTCCTCTTACAATTGAATCCCCTATCACGATAGCTCTCCCACTCTTTTTCCTGCCCTCCTGTGCAGCAGAGCAAGCCATGGTGCCATGAACTTGGCTGCTGCTGCCCATCCTCTTCAACAGTACCCAAAGCGGTGATGGATGCGTTGGTAAGGATCACGGTCTGCATGTCGTCGTGGAGCTGGCAGAAGATGGTGACGTACTTTTGTGGGGCATCCGAAACGGAGGAGAATGTGCCATAGACCCTCGCAGTTGACAGTGTCAAAGGCTTTTGTAAGTTCGAAGAAGGCCACGTATAAGGGCTGGTGCTGTTCCCTGCATTTGTCCTGCAGCTGCAAAATTCATGTCTGTTGTGCCCCGGAGGGGACAAAATCCACACTGTGACTCCGGGAGGAACTCCTCGGCCACGGGGAGAAGACAGTTGAGGAGGACTCTAGCGACGACTTTCCCAATGGCTGATAGCAGGGAGAATCCTCTGTAGTTGCCGCAGTTGGACTTGTCCCTTTTTTAAAGATGGTCACGATCACTGCATCTCTAAGATCTCCCGGCATGCTCTCCTCTCTCCAGATGAGAGAGATGAGGTTGTTTATTCGCGCCAGTAGTGCCTCTCCGCTATAATTCAGTGCCTCAGCAGGGATTCCATCCACTCCCGTAGCCTTCTTGTTTTTAGCTGTCTTATGGCTTTTTCAACCTCATGCAGTGTTGGGGTCTCATTGAGGTGGTGGCGGGTAGCATGCTGCGGGATGGAGTCGAGAACACTCGAGTCAAATGCAGAGTCTCGATTGAGAAGACCTTCGAAGTGCTCCTTCCAGCGGGCCCTGACTGCCTCGGTGTCCTTGATGAGTGTTTTCCCAGTTCTTGGCCAGCAGTGGGGTGGGGCCTTGGGTGTTTGGCCCGTAGGTGGCCTTGACTGCGATGAAGAATCCTCGCACATCATGGCTGTCGGCCAGCTGCTGTTTCTCCTGTGCTTTCTCCATCCACCATCTGTTCTTAGGACCCAGGTTTTTTGTTGGATCTTAGCCTTTAGCCATCTGTAATGCTGCTTCGCTGCTCCCAAGTTAGGTTGATGTTTAAGGCCCTGAAATGCCCTGCGCTTGCAATCTATTAGCTCTTGAATCTCCTGATCATTCTCGTCAAACCAGTCCTGATGTTTCCTGGTTGAGTGACCGAGTGTCTCTTTGCGGGCACTGGTTATGGAGGCCTGGAGGGCAGACTAAGCGCTGTGGGCATTCTGCATCTCGGGGTCATCAAGGCACACCAGGTTAGCTGTGAGGTGCTGACTGTAAAGGGCTCTCTTAACTGGGTTCTTAAGTGCCACGACATTGACTTTTTTGCAGCACTGCTTCTGCTGCCCCCTTCGCTTTGGGGCTACGTTGATATCAATGATGGATCGGATTCGGCGGTGATCCGTCCAGCAGTCGTCGGCTTCTGTCATGGCACAGGTGATTTGCACATTCTTGCGATCCCTGGCTCGGACGATGACATAGTCGAGCAAGTGCCAGTGTTTGGAGCGAGGGTGTTGCCATGATGCCTTGAATTTGTCCCTCTGGCGGCCCAAGGTGTTGGTGATGACAAGTTCATGTTCTAGAAATTTTGTCAGGAGTAGGGTACCGCTGGAGTTGGCTTTCCCTAACCCCTCTCTGCCAATCACACCGCCCCAGAGGTCTGTGTCGTTGCCGACCCTGGCGTTGAAGTCGTCGAGGAGGATCAGTTTACTGCCTGCGGGGATGCAGGTCAGGGATTTTTCGAGGTTGGAGTAGAAACCCTCTTTGGCCTTATTTGTTGCATTGAGTGTTGGGCGTAAGCACTGATGACTGTGGCGCACTGGTTCCGGGATAGGGTGAGTCGATGTGTCATGTGGCGTTCGTTAGCCCTGCAGGGGGAGTCTTTGAGGCGGTCAACCAGTTCATTTGTGATGGCGAAGCCTACTCCGTGGAGGCAGCGTTCTGCCTCTGGTTTTCCTTTCCAGAAGAAGGTATAACCTCCACCTTGTTCCTTGAGCTGGCCTTCCCCTGCCCACCGGGTCTCGCTTAGGGTGGCGATGTCGATATCAAACCGTCTAAGATCCCGGACAACTATGACAGTGCGGCATTCCGGTCTGTCGCTGTTGGGGTTGTCCAGGTCCCGAACTTCATGTTAGAGGAGTGAAAGATGCCTGTGCATTATTTCTTTTAACGTGGGATGGTCGTTGCACACCGGCTACCACACGGGCTAAACTGAGCAAGGTCTTGGTCCAGTGGCAAGGGGGTCCAAGACGACTGGAGACCAGGAACTGCTGTATGGGTCTAGTTGCCTACGGCGAGATGTTGGCCGCAGGCTCGGCGCTGGGTACTGCCCTTGATGGTAGGTGGTCCAAGGCTTGGTTGGGGACAGGAATTGGAGGGGCCAGTGGTGCACTGAGGTTCAGAATGGGGGGCGGGGGGGGGGGGGGGTCACAGCCATTGTACTCACCACATGCTGGGGGAGGAGAGGAAGCCAGGCCATCAGTGGGGAAGGAGAGATCCAGATGCGGGGGAGGGGAAGAGGTGGAGGCCAGATAGCCAGGTCCAGCTGCTCAGTCGCTGCAGGAGGTCCAGCCGGGAGGCCTAGGTCACGTCGAGTCGCCGCAGGAGGTCCAGCCAGGAGGCCCAGGTCATGTCGAGTCGCCGCAGGAGGTCCAGCCAGGAGGCCCAGGTCATGTCGAGTCGCCGCAGGAGGTCTAGCCGGGAGGCCCAGGTCGCAACGGGTTGCTACAGGAGGTCCAGCCGGGAGGCCCAAGTCGCGTCGAGTTGCCAATGTGTGGTGTGGCAGGAGGCCTGAGCAAGGCCTGAACTTTTGGGATTCGCGGGGTTGGGGTTAGAGTGAGGATTTAAGTGTTTAAGACCCCCCATTAGGGTCTATGAGGGCTAGGGCTGGGGCTTGGGGAAGTTTAGACAGTGGGAGGGGTGGGGGTTGAGGGTGGAATGTTGCCGAGGAGCTGTTTAGCAGGGGAGCTCCCGAGGGAACAGCTACCCCGACGGCAATTTTACATAGTTACATACTTTAAGCTTATGAGGGGGCTTGACAAGGTGGATGCAGAAAGGATGTTTCCACTGATGGGGGAGACTAGAACTAGAAGACATGATCTTAAAATAAGGGGCCGCCAATTTAAAACAGAGATGAGGAGAAATTTCTTCTCTCAGAGGGTTGTAAATCTGTGGAATTCACTGCCTCAGAGAGCTGTGGAAGCTGGGACATTGAATAAATTTAAGACAGAAATAGACAGTTTCTTATCCGATAAGTGGATAAGAGGTTATGGGCAGCGGGTGGGGAAGTGGAGCTGAGTCCATGATCAGATCAGCCATGATCTTATTGAATGGCGAAGCAGGCTCGAGGGGCCGTATGACCTACTCCTGTTCCAATTTCTTATGTTCTTATGTTCTTATTTCCAATAGCACTTCATAAACATAGAATACAAATGCAAAAAAACAAGGTGCCCCCCTCCCCCCAAACTTCCCAACAAAATAGCGGCAACAACATTAAAATACTGTGACCAAGACAACACCTGCGGTCATGCACCTCACTTTCCTTCCCCCCCCCCACCCCCGCTTCCCCTCCCCACCTCTACCCCTTCCCCTTCCCCTCCTGACTCCAAGCCGCCTGGCCAACGAACTTCTCAGGTGCTGCTTCATTGCGGGGGGATGACGGCAGAACCACTGCTTGGATGGATACGGGAGAGGACGGTCCCAAGGTGGGAACATGCTCCGAGCCAGAAGCAAGATGTTCCTCCTGGCTCTCGTGTCGTTGGCAATGGGGGTGCGGCACCTTGGGGTTCACTGCCACGCTCCTGGACCACTAGGAGGCCTCTGCCACCAGTGTTCCTGGCTATCACCTCCAGGGCCTCCACCATCCACGGTACGTACTCGCTCATGGTGGCGGACATGCTGGCCACCTGTTGGGATATGGCCCCCATTGTCTGTAGGACCTGCTGACCTATGTCAACACTTCTCCTGGACAAGTGTACCATGTCGCCGCTCAGATCTGCCGCTCGTGGAGCAGACCTGCTGCGTCAAACCAATCTCCGCTTGGTCGGCGCCATCCTGGTGACATCTCCGGTGCACTGCGGCAAGATGCTTGGGCCCGGTACCTGCATGGTGGAGGAAGGAATGGCCGCAGGAGCACATGTCATGGGTGTCGACTGCATTATGGAGCTTGGTGATGCAGACTCCTCAAAATCCGCACTCTCATCCATGGAGAAGGCACCCAGCAGCTCCACGGGTGAGATTCGGGGCTCCTCAGCACTAGATACATGATCGTCCGGCGATTCCAGACCCATACCCCCAGCTTCTGGACTCGGTGGTGTTGCATGGCACCGCACTGCTGGCTGAGCTACAAAACATAAATAAGGTTATTAGAGGAGAGGGGGGTGCTAGGGTCACAAGGTGATTCCAACGTTAAACACAACATATGCATGACAAAAGCACCACCACTATCAAAATCATCACAGACATCACATTTCATGACCAAGACCAAATTCTGCATTGCAATGATTCTCATGAGGACATCGTTATTTAGAGAATACTTTTATCAATCATGTATCATATATTATTGGTCGGATATGAGTGGGTGTGGCGTCAATTGACTTTACATCACACAATGGTGTATACTTTACTCACGTGGCATCACATCAGGTTCTGTAGCTGCATGCGTGGCTGACCGGGGTGGCTCCCCACAAGTGCCAGCACCCGCTTCTCGATGTCGATGAGCTCGATAATGACTGGTGACCCGCGACCTGTTCGCCTCTGCTCGGCCCTATTCCTCGAAAGCTTCTTCTGTAAAAGGTAACACCAGCACCACATGGCATGAGATCATTGTGTGAGATCATTGCTAGGTACTGTCGCAGGGACTGATACAACACATAACCGACAGATGTAATCATGATTATTATGATAATTATCATTCTTTAGCTAAAAATGTAACGCAGGCTTTGAGTAAAACATTCCCGGTATAAGTGCAAGAAATCTCATCTGATTTTAATCAATCATTACAATTCAAATTATATAAATAAAAAAGTACATGTAAATAAATGTAATACTTACTCTGGTGGAACCGACAAGGTCGTTCCAGCGCTTGCGGCATTGGTTGCCCTCATGCACCTCGTTGGTCGCCAACAAGACCACCTCAGCTATGTTGGCCCATATCCTCTGGTAAACCTTTGGGGTGGGTTTCCCATGCCGACCCTGGGTCAACTGACCCCAACGTGACTCCACCTCCTGCAGGAGGGAGGCATTTGCCTCGTCGGAGAATCTCCTCGCTCGTTTGCATTCTCCCAATTGTTCCTCTCCCATCTCACTGCTTTCACCAGTGTCAGTCTCCACAGCGTGCTGGATCGCCTGCTCCAATCCTTCCATTTAAATTTTTTTTTCAACAGAAACTCGGTTCTTTGTGCTCAGCAGGCCTTTTGCTGCTGGTAAATCTCCCTCCTGCCTCCCAAAACAGTCAAACAAGCACACAACACACACGCTTTCAGTTTCTCTCTGCTCCCTCTCTCTCTCTCCTGTTCTGCACAAGTATTGATGACCCCTGACCTCCTGAAACGCGGGCAACAACCATTGCCATGCCGTTGCTATGGACACCAACACTTTACGGCAAAAGGTCAAAAAAATGTAACGCTAACGCCCATTTCAGATCGCTCGCGGTAACGGCCATTTTATAAAATGGAAAGTTGGAGTTTTGAAAATGGGCGATAATCCGGAGATCTCAAAACCCATATTTACCACCAATGCTGGAAATAACGCCCATTTTTGGGTGATCTGCAAAAAAGTGGAAAGTCTAGCCCCATGAACCTTCTCTGAACTGCCTCCAATGCAGTTTACGCATCTGTCTGCTCCCATCCTCCCTCCCCCGCCACGATTGGACCCCGACCACCATCTGCTCCCCCGCACACCTCCCCCCCCCCACCCCCGTGATACAGCAGCACAGCAAGCTGCCAGGACTGTACGGCAGCAAATTATCGAGGAGAGATTCTCTTGAACAATCCTTTCCCTGCCCAGAGCACCATAACCAACTCCTTCCATTTAACCCACTCATCACACTCATCATATCAATGCTCTCAAATGATATATCTTCATGGATTACATCACTAAGATTATGAAGACCAGCAGCTACACCAAAATAAAACATTTTTACTTCCAACAGACTCCATTCTTGATTTCCCAAATTGTACATGACTGCTGTATTTCTACAATTCACCCTTGTGAACAGCCCCAGTGCCTGACTGGTGTGCTCTTTTACCTATTCTAGTGCTAATACGAGGTGGTTCCCTAATGGTCACAGCTGAGGAGGTTGCAGAACTACCGCTGAAGGCTGTAGTGGCCGGCCTTGAGGAGCTCTGATTGTTGACGACCTGGCTGCCGTCTGCTGGGGACGGGAAAGTCTGGCCCAGCTGACACCAAAAAGAGCACTGGTTGAGAGGCTGGCAGTAGAGAAGGTGAGCTGTCATCCTGAGAGAGGACAGCAGGTGCCTCTCCCATAGAGCCAATGCTATAGTCGGGTGGGCTAAACCTCAGCACTTCCACTGCTCTGCATAAGAACAGAGTGCAGGTGTACTGGGAGTCTTTCAATGCTCCCATCATGCCCTCAGGCTTTGTATGTTGTACTTTTCACACCTTGGGTCATTTTACTGTGTTAAAGGCGCTATATAAATGCAAGTTTTTGTTGCTCTTTGTAAGTCAGAGGAGATACTTGACCCCAAAGCCAAGTTGATAGCAGTCTAAGCATCCATCAAAGTTTTCAGAGCTGTCACCAGAGGCTCCATGGCTGTGGGTGTCCCTGCAGTGCTCACTCTATGTTTGGTTCGGGTTTCTGGTGTGTGAACTATTGTAGTGATAAGTGGAGGTGAAGGAAGTAATATTGAGATTAGCAGATGCCGAGTGCTGCAGTAGAAGAAGCGCGTAGAGGAAAGCGTGCTGCAGTGATTGGAGGAGAGTGCTGGTAATCAGGGGAGGAAAGGGTTGTGAGTGCTGGGGCAACAGATAGAGCAAGGCTAAGCAGTGATTAATGAGAACAACGAGCTAGTAGTCTTATCTTAGCTATCCTTGTCAGGTTGATAAAGGTTTTTCAATACTGCAGGTATGTCCTGGGGTTGGTGTGACGGCACTCATGCACTCTGCCCACTCTGCCGGGCAGCTTGCCTGGATATCTTCCGACCAACTGGTAGATAGAACATCTCCCTCCTCCTACCGACCACTTCCACTGAATTTGGGGGCTTCTGTGTGGCCATGTGATTCGGTGCGCTCCGAGCGCAGTGCCGAATTTTCACACGGAAACACACTTACAGCAATTTCTACCCCTTCAAATCCACATCCATCTCAATGGCAGTACTTAGCAATTCTGAACACCCATTTTGTACAAGCAAGAATATGATTGGGTGCAGTAGAATTAGCAGTGATGGGAAATTGGATGTATGACGTCACCTCATGGAAGTGACGGGTGCAAAAGCTGGCAGTGATCAGATATTTAAAGATCACATGGATGAACTTCAACAATTGTACATCCCTGTCTGGCGTAAAAATAAAATGGGGAAGGTGGCTCAACCGTGGCTAACAAGGGAAATTAGGGATAGTATTAAATCCAAGGAAGAGGCATATAAATTGGCCAGAAAAAGCAGCAAACCTGAGGACTGGGAGAAATTTAGAATTCAGCAGAGGAGGACAAAGGGTTTAATTAGGAGGGGGAAAATAGAGTATGAGAGTAAGCTTGCAGGGAACATAAAAACTGACTGCAAAAGCTTCTATAGGAATGTGAAGAGAAAAAGATTAATGAAGACAAATGTAGGTCCTTTGCAGTCAGAATCAGGTGAATTTATAATGGAGAGTAAAGAAACGGCAGACCAATTGAATAAATACTTTGGTTCTGTCTTCACTAAGGAAGACACAAATAACCTTCCGGAAATACTAGGGGACCAAGGGTCTAGCGAGAAGGAGGAACTGAAGGAAATCCTTATTAGTCAGGAAATTGTGTTAGGGAAATTGATGGGATTGAAGGCTGATAAATCCCCAGGGCCTGATAGTCTGCATCCCAGAGTACCTAAGGAAGTGGCCCTAGAAATAGTGGATGCATTGGTGGTCATTTTCCAACATTCTATAGACTCTGGATCAGTTCCTATGGATTGGAGGGTAGCTAATGTAACCCCACTTTTTAAAAAAGGAGGGAGAGAGAGAAAGCGGAATTATAGACCAGTTAGCCTGACATCAGTAGTGGGGAAAATGTTGGAATCAATTATTAAAGATGTAATAGCAGCGCATTTAGAAAGCAGTGACAAGATCGGTCCAAGTCAGCATGGATTTATGAAAGGGAAGTCATGCTCGACAAATCTTCTAGAATTTTTTGAGGATGTAACTAGTATAGTGGACAAGGGAGAACCAGTAGATGTGGTGTATTTGGACTTTCAAAAGGCTTTTGACAAGGTCCCACACAAGAGATTAGTGTGCAAAATTAAAGCACATGGTATTAGGGATAATGTATTGATGTGGATAGAGAACTGTTGGCATACAGGAAGCAAAGAGTAGGAATAAACGGGTTCTTTTCAGAATGGCAGGCAGTGACTAGTGGGGTACCGCAAGGTTCAGTGCTGGGACCCCGGCTACTTACAATATACATTAATGATTTAGACAAAGGAACTGAATGTAATATCTCCAAGTTTACAGATGACACTAAGCTGGGTGGCAGTGCGAGCTGTGAGGAGGAAGTTAAGAGGCTGCAGGGTGACTTGGACAGGTTAGATAATTGGGCAAATGCATGTCAGATGCAGCATAATGTAGATAAATGTGAGGTTATCCACTTTGGGGGCAAAAACAGGAAGGCAGAATATTATCTGAATGGTGATAGATTAAGAAAAGGGGAGGTGCAACGAGACCTGGGTGTCATCGTACATCAGTCATTGAAAGTTGGCATGCAGGTACAGCAGGTGGTGAAGACAGCAAATGGCATGTTGGCCTTCATAGCGAGAGGATTTGAGTATAGGAGCAGGGAGGTCTTACTGCAGTTGTACAGGGCCTTGGTGAGGCCACACCTTGATTATTGTGTACAGTTTTGGTCTCCTAATCTGAGGAAGGACAATCTTGCTATTGAGCGAGTGCAGTGAAGGTTCACCAGATTGATTCCCGGGATGGCAGGACTGACATATGAATACTGGATCGACTAGGCTTATATTCACTGGAATTTAGAAGAATGAGAGGGGATCTCATAGAAACATGTAAAATTCTGACAGGATTGGACAGGTTAGATGCAGGAAGAATGTTCCCGATGTTGGGGAAGTCCAGAACCATGGGTCACAGTCAAAGGATAATGGGTAAGCTATTTCGGACCGAGATGAGGAGAAACTTCTTCACTCAGAGAATTGTGAACCTGTGGAATTCTTTACCACAGAAAGTTGTTGAGGCCAGTTCGTTAGATATATTCAAAATTGAGTTATATGTGGCCCTTATGGCTAAAGGGATCAAGGAGTATGGAGAGAAAGCAGGAATGGGTACTAAAGTTGCATGATCAGCCATGATCGTATTGAATGGTGGCGCAGGCTCGAAGGGCCGAATGGCCTACTCCTGCACCGATTTTCTATGTTTCTATGTTTCTATTATTTCAAACTCCAACCTTGAACAGTATGTTGTGGAACCAACCAGGGACTGGCTATTTTAGATCTGATACTATGTAATGATTAATAAACAATCTCCGAGTAAAGGATCCTCTAGGAATGAGTGACCATAATGTGGTTGAATTTCAAATTCAGTTGGAGGGTGAGAAAGTTGGATCTCTAACCAATGTCATAAGCTTAAATAAAGGAGACAACAAAGGTATGAAGGCAGAGTTAGCTAAAGTGGACTGGGAAAATAGATTACAGAGTGGGACCGTTGATGAGCAGTGGCAGACATTTAAAGAGATATTTCATAACTCTCAACAAAAATATATCCCAATGAGAAGGAAAGGCTGTAAGAGAAGAGATAACCATCCGTGGCTAACTAAGAAAATAAGGGATGGTATCAAATTGAAAACAAGAGCATGCAATGTGGCCAAGCTTGGTAGGAGGCCAGAGGATTGGGAAACTTTTAAAAGCCAGCAAAGAATGACTAAAAAAATAATAAAGAGAGGGAAGATAGATTATGAAAGTAAACTAGCATGAAATATAAAAGTTAGTAAGAGTTTCTACAGGTACATAAAATGGAAAAGAGTGGCTAAAGTAAATGTTGGTCCCTAGAGGATGAGACTGGGGAATTAATAATGGGGAACAGGGAAATGGCAGAGACTTTGAACAAATATTTTGTGTCAGTCATCACAGTAGAAGACACTAAAAACATCCCAATAGGGGATAATCAAGGAACTAAATGGCGGGAAGAACTTAATACGATCACTATCACTAAAGAAGTAGTACTCAGTAAAATAATGGGATTAAAAGCGGACAAGTCCCCTGGATCTGATGGCTTACAACCTAGGGTCCTTAAAGAAGTGGCTGCAGAGATAGTGGATGCTTTGGTTGTAATCCAGTAAAATTCCCTGAATTCTGGGGAGGCCCCAGCGGATTGGAAAACCGCAATTGTAATGACCCTGTTTAAAAAAGGAGGCAGACAGAAAGCAGGAAACTATAGACCAGTTAGCTTAACATCTGTTGTTGGGAAAATGATGCAGTCCATTGTTAAGGAAGCAATAGCAGGACATTTGGAAAAGCATAATTCAATCAAGCAGAATCAGCATGGTTTTATGAAAGGGAAATCATGATTGACAAATTTGCTGGAGTTCTTTGAGGATGTAACGAGCAAGGTGGATAAGGGGGATCCAGTAAATGTGGTGTATTTGGATTTCCAGAAGGCATTCGATAAGGTGCTATATAAAAGGTTACTGCACAAGATAAAAATTCACGGGGTTAGGGGTAATATATTAGCATGGATAGAGGATTGGCTAACTAACAGAAAACAGAGAGTCGGGATAAACTGGTCATTTTCCGGTTGGCAAACAGTAACTAGTGGGGTGCCGCAGGGATCAGTGCTGGGGCCTCAACTATTTACAATCTATATTAATGATTTGGATGAAGAGACCGAGTCGAATGTAACCAAGTTTGCTGATGACACAAAGATGGGTGGGAAAGCAAATTGTGAGGAGGACACAAAAAATCTGCAAAGGGATATAGACAAGTTAAGTGTGTGCGCAAAAACTTGGCAGATGTAGTATAATGTAGGAAAATGTGAGGTTATCCACATTGGCAGAAAAAATAGAAAAGCAGATTATAATTTAAATGGAGAAAAATTGCAAAGTGATTCAGTACAGAGGGACCTGGGGGTCCTTGTGCATGAAACACAAAAAGTTAGTATGCAGGTACAACAAGTAATCAGGAAGGCAAATGGAATGTTGACCTTTATTGCAAGGGGGATGGAGTATAAAAGCAGAGAAGTCCTGCTACAATTGTACAGGGTATTGGTGAGGCCATATCTAGAGTATTGCATACAGTTTTGGTCTCTGTATTTAAGGAAGGATATATTTGCATTGGAGGCTGTTCAGAGAAGGTTCGCTAGGTTGATTCCGGAGATGAGGGAGTTGACTTATGAAGATAGGTTGAGTAGGTTTTGGCTATACTCATTGGAGTTCAGAAGAATGAGAAGTGATCTTATCGAAACATATAAGATCATGAGAAGGCTGGACAAGATGGATGCAGAGAGTATATTTCCACTAATGGGGGAAACTAAAACTAGAGGGCATAGTCCCAGAATAAGAGGCCGCCCATTTAAAACTGAGATGAGGAGAAATTTCTTCTCTCAGAGGGTTGTAAATCTGTGAAATTCACTACCCCAGAGAGCCGTCTGGGTCTTTATATATATTTAAGGCGGAGATGGACAGATTTTTGAGCGATAAGGGAATAAAGCGTTATGGTGAATGGGCAGGAAACTGGAACTGAGTACATGATCAGATCAGCTATGATCTTATTAAATGGCGGAGCAAGCTCGAGGAGTCAAATAGTCTACTCCTGCTCTTATTTCTTGTGTTCTTGTGTTCTTGTAAGTACAGCCTGAAAATCAGGCAATGTGGAATATCCAGGCTACTGGCGTTTATCACCATGTTATTATTTAATATCAGCATTGTTTTTATGCAAGTAGTTCATTTTGAGTACAGATATGTAAAACAGCAAAGACAGAAAGCGAAAAAAAAGAAGACCCTACATGTCAGGACTACTTAGTGCCAATCCTTTATGCTACAATATTTGCGAGAGATGATGGAATTCATTACTACAGTGACCATTCCTGACTCATGCATGGGCTGAATTTTCCAGGGTGGTAACGAGCAAGATCGATGGTGTGTCGGGTGGAAAAGTTGTTTTTTTTGGCAGTGAGTCAGGAACCTGATGTCATCTCGTTCCTACATGCCTTTTCCCCAAGCTCGTCTGTCATCGCGGAGCCGACCTGACCTACAGCAGCGTGGAATCCAATTGAAATCATTATCAGGTACTTTACAGGTACTTAAGTGCCTTCCTTCCACCACCCCCCCCCCCCCCCCCCCCCCCCCCCCGATTTTTTACATTTTCCTCCATGGCCAAAGGATTCACGCAGCTTGGGAACCACTTCTGTCAACCTGAGGCGTGAGTTCCGTGGCCATTGCTCCAGCTGATTACTTGAGAGCATGAAATACAAACCAAAATAAAAGCATGTTCATTACATCAGCTTACAGATTGATGGAGATTCTGTTCTATTTGAAAAGCTACCGGTAAATGTTAATTTTTCACTGGCCATTCTTGGCTGTTACCTTCCAACTCAACAGTAATTGCAAGCACAATGACATATACCATTTAAATAATTTTTGTGTTGCTTCTGGTCAGGTTTTTCTCACAGTATACTGTGATTGTCCAATTACAGATTAAATCAAGTCATCAACCATAACAATTCCATCCTGATCACTCATTCCACTGGTTCAATTTAGGGTTAGGGTTAGGGTTAGGGTCCCTGAATATGACTAATTTAATTTTTCAGTCTGAGACTTTAGGGTGAATTTCTGCGGAGGTTCTCTCACTTGTCCATTGTTAACTTCAACGGAAGAGCTGCAGAACTCCGAGAAACACATTGTAAGCACCACTTACACTGTTTGTCAGGGATTCCTCAGCTCTTCCACTGAACCTGCATAAGGTTGTAAATCCACCCCTTTACAATTATATTTAAAATCTGCTCAATTTTATGCATTACCTATATACACACATCTTTTATTTGTACCCATTACTGATACAAAAGTAACTGGTATGGATCCCGACTTAAAACACGACAGGAATTATATCACCAGACCCCTTCCATCTCTTTGGGCTGGGTAACGCGCTGGGTGGGCTTAATAGGCCCTATTAAGGTAAGTTCATCTGTACAGCGGGAAGGAACCAGCAGCGTGGTCATGACCCGCGACGGACACCGTTCGCTCCGGACCCACAAAATTCCGGCCATGATGTCAATGTAGAATCTGCAACATTCTCCACAGCATTGGTTTAATGAGGCATCTAACTAAGCAGGGGCAACAACCAACAACAAAGAGAATACGTGGTATGATACTTAAGGGGTAACTTCAACCTAACCGCCCTCCCCCCCGCCCCCACACCGGCGGGAAACTGCGTGACAAATGACGCCTGTTTTACAGGCTGCCCAGTATAACATTCCACAACCACCGGACGTCTCAAAGTGCTTTTCAACCAATGAAGTACTTTTGGAGTGTAATCAGTATTGTAATGTAGAAAACGCAGCAGCCAATTTACGCACAGCAAGCTCCCACAAACAACAATATGATAATGACCAGATAAACTGTTTATAGTGATGAAGATTGAGGGTTTATTATTGGCCAGACACTGGAGATAACTCCCCTACTCTTCAAAATAGTGCCATAGGATCTTTTACGTCTACCTGAGAAGGCAAAAGGGGCCTCGATTTAACATCTCATCCGAAAGATAGCACCTCTGACAGTCCAGCACTCCCTCTGTACTGCAACAAGTGTCAGCCTAGATATTTTTGCTCAAGTCTCTGGAGTCAGACTTGAACCCACAATCATTTGACGCAGAGGCAAGTGTGCTACCCACAGAGCCACAGCTGGCACAGTGACCTTAATGGAAAGTAAAATCAACAGTGTGGAAAACAAGCAGCCCATCTGATCATGTCGAAAAGGAGGTTGAAAATATTCCCTTAGACTCTGTTCTCTGGAAGGATTGTGAGGTATTTTGCAGTAATCACCTCAAAAGTGTAGCAGATGCTTTTTGCAAGCCGCTTTTTGTACAATTTAATAATCCAGAGGCATTTAAGCCGCTTTTGTGTGAAGACTTTGTGCCTATCCTGATTATGCAGGAAGCAGAGTTTTAACAGCATCCTGGAGGCAAAATCAGGAAGAAGTTAATCGAGGAAATTTTATTTCATAAATTGAAGACAGAAAATTGAAAAAAGCCTGGAGGAAGAAGACTGACAGAAGTATCATAGCAGCAGTCATCTTACTTAATGGGAATAATTCATAGAAACAATATGAATTTCAACATCTAAACTGCCATATGCAATATAATTAGTGAATTGGAAGCATGAGGTTTCTTCCTGGAATCAACATTGGGCTGGGTTGGCCACTGAGCACTATACTGCTGCTTACAATTTTCTTTATTTAGCCTGCAACTTTGTGGTGGAGAAAAAATATAATTTTTTTATATGCATTGATTTAAAAGCAGCCTTTTCATTATATCAACAGACATAACGAGACAAAACTTAGTGGTGTGGTGATTGGTAATAAAAAAAAGGTTCATTGCAGTGGTGTCAGTGGAAGCTTACTTTCCATCAGAAACAAGATCAGAAACACAGTAGAATGCATTTGTATTTCCGAGCATTTTTATTGTTAGTTAAAACGAGCTGCAGCAACAGTTCTTCTATCAGCCCTGCACATGAAACAAACCTATTAAACTATTCCATGCAAAGATGCTGTGGTAGTTTCTCATTCTCCAACTGGTTTGTAAAGACTAATAAAATCAACTGCAGGAAAATTCTGAAAGTTGGAAGTTATCTCTGAAAATTCTTTCAATCTGGGCTCTTTTAGGAGCAAGAAAATGAGGTTTCTGCTATTTGGAAAACAGCAGGTAAGACTCAGTTGGAGAGTATCTTATTTTGTTTTTACCACAAAAATTGAGTATTTTGAATCAAATATTTAGAGGGAACAAGAAGAAGCAGGTGAATAAGGGGATCATGGAGATTTAGAGGAAACCAGACAAAAGGACTGTTGCTCAGGTTCTTTAAGGCTCTATGAGTTTATTGATATTTTTCCTTTTAAAAAGGTGCAAACAGCCTTTTTAAGAAGTGTATTAAGATTGCCAAGCACAGTAACTAGAGCCAAGAATGGGACCGTGAGCTTTGAAGTGAAAGCTAAACCATATTTAATTACGTAAACATGTAAAAATCTCAAATATGAGAGAGAATAGATTTGCCAGATGTTTCCTTTGGTTGGTTCCATATATAAAGGGAATGGTAAAATGTTCCTGTCTTAGTTCATCAAGTTTCAAATAATTTTCTCTGTAGGTCAAGCACGAGCATTTTGATATTAAAATGAATTCATATAGAAAAGGCAGGGCCAGAAAAATACTTGCTGTACTATATCTGGATTAAGACAAGATATCATACCTCAAAATGTGAAATATCTCTTAAAAAGAGGTCGATTGACAGTTTGAGCTTGCTAATCTAGTCTTTTAGTATGCAGGTACAACAAGTAATCAGGAAGGCAAATGGAATGTTGGCCTTTATTGCAAGGGGGATAGAGTATAAAAACAGAGAAGTCCTGCTACAACTGTACAGGGTATTGGTGAGGCCACACCTAGAGTACTGCATACAGTTTTGGTCTCTGTATTTAAGGAAGGATATACTTGCATTGGAAGCTGTTCAGAGAAGGTTCACTAGGTTGATTCCAGAGATGAGGGTGTTGCCTTATGAGGATAGGTTGAATAGATTGGGCCTATACTCATTGGAGTTCAGAAAAATGAGAGGTGATCTTATCGAAACATATAAGATAATGAGGGGGCTTGACAAGGTGGATGCAGAGAGGATATTTCCACTCATAGAGGAAACTAAAACCAGGGGACATAGGGCTAGAATTTGCACTGTTTCACCGCCCGGTTTCTCGGCGGTATTGGCCATTTTAGGTGAGAACCGGGTCGGCCAAAAATTCCCCAGCTGAGGCACGCCAGCGGTTTCGAAGTCCCGCTGGGGAGTGGACCGCGGGCGTGCACCGTCCACAGATCGCCCTGGTGCGATTTTTGGCAGAGCAGTGACCCGTAGGTAAATATAAAGAAAACATTTTTTTTAAATGCCCACGAGGATCAGTGGAGCTGGGCAGTAGGTAAGTAAGTCTGCAAGAGAAAGGTAAGTGATTGGTTTTTTACTATTTATTTTTTAAATCTGTTGGGGTGATTTAATTTAAAAGTGTGTTGGGAATATTTTTTTTATTTTTTTAGTTAGGTTTTTCGTAAATTATTTTTATTCTTTTTCTCGTGTTAGGACCAACCCGCAGCCTTGGGGTAAATTTTTAAAGATTTTTAAATTTATCACCCATTTTCTTTAGGCACCGCCCAATCTAGCCGAAATTGCACCTTTTCATCCAGAGTGGGGTGCAAAGCCCATATTTTTTGCTAAGCGGATTAAAAAAAAAAATTTCGGGAAGTTTTCTCCGGCAATAATCTTCCAAGCCTTAGCGTTTTTGTGGGTGGCAATCAGGCAATGGCGGGCTCTGGGGAAATTCTAGCTCATAGTCTCAGAATAAGGGGCCGCCCATTTAAATCTGAGATGAAGAGGAATTTCTTTTCTCAGAGGGTTGTACATCTGTGGAATTCTCTGCCCCAGAGAGCAGTGGAGGCTGGGTCATTGAATATACTTAAGGCAGAGATAGACAGATTTTTGAGCGATAAGGAAATAAAGGATTATGGGAAGTGGGCAGGGAAGTGGAGCTAAGTCCATGATCTTCTTAAATGGCGGAGCAGGCTCGGGGGGCCAAATGGCCTACTCCTGCTCCTATTTCTTATGTGCTTTCCCCAAAGGCAGCAGCTGAGGATTGGAAATTAGCTGAACATCTACACAACCTTCTCTCAATAACTAGCCGCAATGGACTTCAATGGGTGCCAACTAAGACCACTTCCCCACATGGAACATCTAGCTGTGACCCTACAGGGGAAAATCAGGTTAAGTGCAGCTCCATATTATCAACTAAATATCACAACTGTGCTCCAGACCTTAGACTATCTGTGAGCAATGCCATATTATTATATTAAATATAACATAATGAAACAAACAATATCGTTTCTTGATAAATATTGTGTCCGATTAATAGAGAGTGAAATTCCACTTTTAATGGAAAAAGCAGACAATTTCTGTTTTCTTCACAATTGATGTTTCCACTTGTGGGGAAGAGCAAAACTAGAGGCCATCAATATAAGATAGTCAATAAGAAATCCAATAGGGAATTCAGGAGAAACTTCTTTGCCCAGAGAGTGGTGAGAATGTGGAACTCACTACCACAGGGAGTGGTTGAAGCGAATAGTATGGATCCATTAAAAGGGGAGGCTAGACAAGCATACGAAGGAGAAGGGAATAGAGGGTTATGCTGATAGATTTAGATGAGGAAAGTCGGGAGGAGGCTCGAGTGGAGTATAAACGCCGGCATGGACTGTTTAGGCCAAATGGCCTGGTTCTGTGCCATAATCCTATGTAATCCGATGTAACAGCAATCACATATTTCAAAGACGTATATTCCCAAAACTTTGTTGAGAGGTTGCAACTGATAGAGAAAGATGTTGGGATTTATTTTTTATTTTCCATTAAAAGAGGAATTTCAGCCCTGTATTGTATTTCAGAAAGTTACTCTATGAGGCCTGCGATCTTCCTACTGAGTGCACAGTTGAATGTGTGTCCCTTTGCATGTTGCCAGCAGTGGGATTAGTACAGTGCCACTAACACATCGCTGCCTCACAGAAGCTTCTTCTTACAGGTGAACAGAATGGTTGCTGTTGTCACTTCATGGGTACATAGAGTCGCCATCTTCAAAGGCATCAATCAATCAATCACACTATCCCTGTTGGTGCTTCATGCTACCATTGAAAATATATCTTGATTTGATTACTTATTTTACCCACAAAATAAATGGCCATGCAACATGTATGAATTTAGCATACCTACAGTTCGCAGTAACTACGAGTAGTTAAAATGTAAATCGTGCCACAACATTATGCTCACACACAGACCTATAAAGTTATGCTGCCATACAAGCTGCTGCCCTATATGTGAAGCAGATTAACCCTTACCCTGGTTCAGTGAAACCACTGATGTTTATTATCAGCTCACACATCGTAACACTGAAAAATACTAAAATTGCAATTCCACATTTAAATAAAATTAATTTCCTATTTTCTCTTCTGTATATTTTATTTTAACTTTCATTTTACTATTTATAAACTCTATTCTGCCTACTCTAACCTTTATATTATTTGTTTTAAGTTCAAAAGCTTTAACTTAGCTTTATTCTTCTGCCTCATAGCTCCTAAATATTGCATCAACATGAAAAAGCAATCTTAAAGCAGAAGTTGCTCTGTAATGACCAGATACAGATCAGTCATGATCTCAGTGAATGGTGGAACAGGCTTGAGGGGCCGAATGGCCTACTCCTATTCCTAAGTTTTTAAGTGCCTTGGGATGTTTTACTACATTAAAAGCGCTATACAATAAAAGTTATTATTATTGTGATTATTATTGGGCTAGACTTTCCACTAGGTGTCCAAGGCCCCAAAAAATGGGCCTTGTTCCAGCGATGTAGGATGTCTCTGGTGCATGGCCCATTTTTTTTTTTTACAATTTTCCACTCAGCTTTAGGCCGGCGATGTGGAATGGGCGATCTAATTTTCAGCGAAATCGCGTTCGCCCACCGAAAGAGGAAGTCAAAAAGCTTCTCTAACAACGGCCTTGTGCGCATGTGTGAGATTTCTTTTTCCGGCCGACTGGTTTTACCGCGTTTCGGGAGGTTAGGGGTCATCACACATGCTCAGAAGGTACAGGGTGGGATTAGGGAGAGAGAGAAAGGAGAGAGAGGAAAGAAGCTGGAAGGTTTGAGTGGTTTGAGTAGACATAACTTGGAGTGATTCTTATTGAAAACATAATTTGGAGTGATTCTTAGTGAAAACATAAAGTTACATCTAATTAAGAATGAGTATGGAGACTGAAAATGAGAGGAAATGGGCCAAACCCTTAGTGACGAGGCAAACTAAGCCCTGGTCAATGAGGTGCAGGCAAAGTGGGCCGAATTGACAGGGTGTGCATGGCAAACCGCCACCCCGTGTCTACCGTAAAATCTGGGCGCAGATTGCAGCCGTGGTGTTTTCTGCATCCTTTGAGGCGAGGGGGGAGACCAGTGCAAGAAACGCTGGAATAACTCGGTGGCTGCAGCAAGAGTAAGTTGCATTTTATATTTTATATTTTACTGATTATATTTTATATTTTACTGATGCATGCAAATTTTTATTAGAGCAATGAATCTCCTGTATTAAATCTAATTCTTGAATGTATTAGTTAAATCATGTTAACAGTAAGTTGCATTTTCTATTTCAAATTGTACATGTAATATGTTACTGATGCATGCATGCATGCAAATTCTTAACATTACAATGAATCTACTTCATTGAATTTAAGTTCGTCATTCGGAAATGTGTTACGTGAACCAGCAGCATGTAACATTTTAAACATTTTAAACTATTGTGACCTCAAAATACTACCTAGTTCATGAGCTTATGCCATGCCATGCCATGCTCTTTTCTCGTTTGCAGAAGAAATCAATCAACCACGCTGAACAACGGCGGACGGGGGGCAGCATTGCTCAGCTCCAACCATTAACTGCAATTGAGGAGCATACGGCCGCGCTGGTTGGCTGTGAAAGCCGTTCGGCCACCACCCGTGGTCTTGCCGAAGCCAGTCATGCATCTCGTGAGTAATTTTTAATTTGTCGAACTATATTAAAAACAGTATTAAAAACTTAAGTATGTAACTGATCTAATGTCCTGTAATTATAATGCAAAATGCAATATACTTGTAATGTGCTTATGATGTACTAATGATGTAATGTCATTTCATGCATGCATAAGAAGCACGGCATATGAAGCAGGGATTGCAGCAGCTATAGCTTTCTGGGATAGTGAAAACTATTGATTTGTAACATCTCTTGTTAATGTACACCTTTATGTTCTAATAAATGTCATAATTTCTGTTTTTTAGGTAAACCTGATACACTGGTCCAGGTGCAGTCAGCACCAGCACCACCAACATCCCCATTGGTGGAGCAGGAGGAACCTGAGGAAATTGAGGAGCTGGAAGAACTATTTCCTCAGCTAGAGGATGAGAAGGAAAGGCAGGAGGATGATGAGGAGTTGGAACTCCTGCACAAGGCGCCTGTTGATGTGGGGGGGGCGCGGTGGGGGTGAACCTGTGGTCATCTCTATTGAGAGCAATGACGCACCAGGACCAAGTGGTGTGCAGCTGGCGACGCCAACGGGCAACATATTGCACACGCCGACCCCACGGAGGCCGGGTCAGCAAGGTGAGCAATCGCCTACCTCGGAAGAGCAGACAGAGTGCTTGCTCTCCATGTGCAGGGAGACGATTGTGATAGGTCGCGAGCTAATCCAGAGGTTCCACCAGTTCTCCACGAACTTCTCCAACTGGTCTGTCATGCAAACTGAGTTAGCACGACAGACCTTGGAGGGGATCAGAGAGTAGACCGCTGCAACCAATGCCCTTCAGCATGCATTGCTGGCTGGACACGGCGCTGCACCCCAAAATGTCGTGTCGGGTCGAAGTGCAACCCCAAGCACACAAGCGAGTACAGAGGATGCAGATCCTCCTGACTCGGAAGACGAACATCATCACGCTTCGCCTTCCACTCCCACACAACCACCACCACCACGGCAGGAAGTCTTGTCGTTGCCTGCTGCATGCCAGACTCGTCTCGGTCTGCGGGGATTAAAACGGGCAGGAGGTGCTAAAACACGGGGTGGGAAAGGACCTGGAGGGAAACGTGGCCGCTGGTAGGGGGGGTTGTTTTTTAATTGTTTTCTATATCAATGTTAAATTTTTTAAAGTTCAATTGTTCATTGCTGTTGAAAGAAAAATTAGTTGTGTTAAATAAAATTTTTTATTGAGTTTAACAATTGTTGTGCATTTTCTTATAGTTACGTTGCGCATAACATTTAATAATTGTTCTGCATTTGTTTTGCATTCTATTATTATAACAAAAGTTTAATTAAGTTAAGCATTAATGCAAATGCCAGGCCTGTGCAGGCAAGGCAAAAACGTAACTCAACGCAAATGCAACTTTTGGAGAACATTAACTGTAAATGTAAATGTGACTATCCACAATGTAAGTTCATAAATGAGCCGCTGACGCACAGCTTAGCAGCCACGTAACTGCCACTGGGTACTGGTCTTGGGGGGTGGGGGAGGGGGAGTGGGTGGGGGGGGGTGCCATGGCCAGGTTGCCAGGATCATTGGCCTGCCCTAGGTCCTCATCAGCCTCCTCTTCCGCCTCTTCCTCCTCTTCTTCCTCGCCAGCTGGCTCTTCCGTCTCCCCTCCTTCTGCAGGTGGACTGCAACCCCATCTGGCATTAATTGTCCTCTCCTTATAGCTACAGCATGCAACGTACCACAAATCACAATAAACTCACCGACCTGGTCAGGGTGGTACTGAAGGCTGCCACCAGAATGGTCCAGGCATCTGATGCGCTGCTTTAGGACTCCAATTGTCTTTTCGATAATGTTGCATGTCGCTATGTGGCTTTCATTGTAACATTTCTCCACTTCAATGATGGGATTACGCATTGGGATCATCAGCCAACTGGCAAGGCCATATCTCTTATCCCTCAGCATCCAACCATGACTTTCTGGCTGATTGAGAAACAGGTCAGGGATAGCACTCTCACGTAGGATGTGCGCATCATGGATGCTGCCAGGAAATGTAGCATTTACTGTCATGATTATTTGGTTGTGGTCGACAACAAGCTGCACATTTAGGGAGTGGAACCCCTCTCTGTTACGAAACATCTCCACGTTCTTTAAGGGGACTTTCAGGGCAATGTGCATGTAGTCTATTGCTCCCTGAACCTTGGGGCAGTCTGCTATTCTCGAGAAACCCAAATGGTCTACTCCTGCTCCTATTTCTTATGTTCTTATGTAAGACAGTTAATACATGGGAAACCCCACAAAAATATCTCCCGTCTTTGATTTTCAGAAAAAGAGGCACCACTTGAGTCCTCAAGAGTTAATTAAATTAGTAGATCAACAGGATTTTTCTGGCTGAAATCTGGGCCTCTATCACTTCAAATTACATGCAACTGCAGCATTGGGCAGAAAATCTGATTGCAGTCACAATTTTATTGCCTCAATTAGGCCAGACCACAACTCGCTTTAATTAGTGTGCTCAGGTATCTTGTAAAAAGCCAGACTTCTCTGTTTGATAAAAAGCTTGGAGCTGAAACATTTTTTTCCACTTGTTTCAGTAACTGCAGCACAGCAATTTGAACAGTTCTGATCCGGATGAAATTTCAACAAGTTAAGGTCATTTGCAGCCAAATGGCAAGAAATTAGTACAGTACTTCTAATGAGTTCAGAAAAATTTCTGATTGTTTTCTCTGGTTATAAAATTACTGAAAATGTTAAAAAAAAACCTAGGGCGATATCATATTAGTAATTCACTGTCATTTGAGTGAATTAAATTGTACCATAAACATGGCATGGGATTTTTGTGGTTTTCATTAGGGCTGTAGTGACACCAGTATAAAAGAATTGTTGAATGAGCAACCTGTCATCATCAACAGAGAGGACAAACAGACTTCCCACACCCCAACCAATGACCAATAATTTATATTATTTCTGTTAATATAAATGGTCACTAGTATAAGATCTTGATCACAGGTCATACAGAGATCACCCAAAGGGTTTCACAGCATCTTCACCGAGGCGTACAAAAGCATGGGCCTTACACTAAACATCCATAAGACAAAGGTCTTCCACCAACCTGACCCCGCCACACAGCACTGCTCCCCAGTCATCAAAATCCACAGACAACGTGGACCATTTTCCATACCTCGGGAGCCTACTATCAGCAAGGGCAGACATTAATGACAAGGTCCAACACTGCCTCCAGTGTGCTAGTGCAGCCTTCGGTCGCCTGAGGAAGAGAGTGTCCAAAGACCAGGACCTCAAATCTGGCACCAAGCTTATGGTATAGGGCTATAATGATAGCTGCCCTCCTGTATGGCTCAGAAATGTGGACCATATACAGTAGACAGCTTAAATCGCTGGAGAAATACCACCAACGTTGTCTCCGCAAGATCCTACAAATCCCCTGGGAGGATAGACGCACTAACGTCAGTGTTCTTGATCAGGCCAACACCCCCAGCATCGAAGCACTGACCACAGTCAACCAGGTCCATTGGGTGGGGCACACTGTCCGCGTGCCCGACACAAGACTCTCAAAGCCAGCGCTCTACTTGGAACTCCTATACGGCAAGCGAACCCCAGGTGGGCAGAGGAAACGTTTCAAGGACACCCCCCGAGCCTCCTTGATAAAGTGCAACATCCCCACCGACACCTGGGAATCCCTGGCCAAAGACCACCCTAAGTAGAGGAAGAGCATCCGGGAGGGCGCTGAGTACCTTGAGTCTCATCGCCAAGAGCTTGCAGAAAACAAGCACAGGCAGCGGAAGGAGCGTGCGGCAAACCAGACTCCTCACCCACCCTTTCCTTCAACGACTGTCTGTCCCACCTGTGACAGAGACTGTAATTCACATATGGGACTGTACAGTCACCTGAGAACTCACTTTTAGTGTGGAAGCAAGTCTTTCTTGATTTCGAGGGACTGCCTATGATGATGATGACCCAAAGGGTCTTAGGAGTCATAGGCCATTACCGAAAAGGGTCTTAGGAGTCATAAGGCATTTTATTAAGTAGTGGTAGTTCAAATCAAACACAACACACAATCAGGATAGACATAGTAGACATATGACCGTGACAAGTAACTGGTATTGGTCCCAATCGGCTGGTGGCATGAACAGCTCTTCCCTGCACCATCTGCCCTGAAAGCTCTTTAAATATCTCTTGTATTCTCTTTTTAGGTGGGCCTGGGGTAATATAATGGAGAGGACCATTTCACCTATAAAGCTCTTCTCAAACCTGGGTGCCCAATGGCTCGTCGGGTTCTTTGTCTCAATTCTTAGGTGAAGGCCTTCTTCTTCACATTTCTTTCGTGTTTATATTTTCTGAAGGCCCATCTATCTAATGTTCTACTATCTCTCCTGTCTTATCTTCCCAAGGTTGGAGTCAGATATGCCATTCTTGGCATTTAGCTGTATGTAATAGCTTGTTATCAGTTATTTATGTTCACGCCGTTCAAGTAGCTTTAGCTACTGTACTTTTGAATGAATCCTTCAATGTAATAACATCTGCAGGGAATCAAATACATAAGCTAATTTTAAACGTCTATCCAGGTATTATAACACCAGTCTGAAGAGACTTTTTTGTTTCCAAGTTATTTCTTCCAATTCACGATTTCTTCGAATCCACAATTTCTTACACTAGGAGGCCCGAGAATTTCAGAAAGCCTAGCCCCCTCACTATGGGTAAAGGCCTAGTGACAGCATAATGCTTCCCCATGGTGGTAAAACTGAGATTGTTAACTCAACACATTGCAGATAAAAAAAAGTTGGTGTCCTTCCACATTGTGGCACAGCATATTGACGGTACAACATACTGTCCCATTGTGCTGCCTGAGATGATTTTCTTTATTCTTCCACTGATCTCACCCCCAGCTTTAAAGAAAGGTTTACCCTGTATCCAATCATTGTTATTTATACCTTAATACATAAGAACATACGAAATAGGAAGAGAAGTAGGCCATACGGCCTCTCGAGCCTGCTCCACCATTCAATAAGATCATGGCTGATCTGATCATGGACTCAGCTCCACTTCCCCGCCTGCTCCTCATAACCCCTTATCCCCTTATCGTTTAAGAAACTGTCGATTTCTGTCTTAAATTTATTCAATGTCCCAGCTTCCACAGCTCTGAGGCAGCGAATTCCACAGATTTACAACCCTCTGAGAGAAGAAATTCCTCCTCATCTCTGTTTTAAATGGGCGGCCCCTTATTCTAAGATCATGCCCTCGAGTTCTAGTCTCCCCCATAAGTGGAAACCTGCTCTCTGCATCCACTTTGTCAAGCCCCCTCATACGTATCGATAAGATCACCTCTCATTCTTCTGAATTCCAATGAATAGAGGCCCAACCTACTCAACCTTTCCTCATTAGTCAACCCCCTCATCCCTGGAATCAACCTAGTGAACCTTCTCTAAACTGTCTCCAAAGCTAGTATATCCTTTGATAAATATGGAAACCAAAACTGCATGTAGTATTCCAGGTGTGGCCTCACCAATACCCTGTACAACTGTAGCAAGACATCCCTGTTTATATACTCCATTCCCTTTGCAATAAAGGCCAAGATATCATTGGCCTTCCTGATCACTTGCTGTAACCTGCATACTATCCTTTTGTGTTTCATGCACAAGTACCCCCAGGTCCCACTGTACTGCAGCACTTTGCAATCTTTCTCCATTTAAATAATAACTTTCTCTTTTATTTTTTCTGCCAAAGTGCATGACCTCACACTTTCCAACATTGTACTCCATCTGCCAAATTTTTGCCCACTCACTTAGCCTGTCTCTGTCCTTTTGCAGATTTTTTGTGTCCTCCTCACACATTGCTTTTCCTCCCATCTTTGTATTGTCAGCAAACTTGTCTACGTTACACTCAGTCCCTTCTTCCAAGTCGTTAATGTAGATTGTAAATAGTTGGGGTCCCAGCACTGATCCCTGCGGCACCCCACTAGTTACTGGTTGCCAACCAGAGAATGAACCATTTAGCCCGACTCTCTGTTCTCTGTTAGTTAGCCGATCCTCTAACACAAAGTGCTAACAATTGGTGCAATATAACAGAAATAATATTTAATTCCATACCACTGATATATTTCACCTTGTTTAGTGCAAACTTAATCACAAAGATTAAATAAAACACTAAAAATAAAAATAACACGTATGGTAAAATAATAAAAAGAACCAGCACCCCCGGCGGCTAAGAGACTTGATCCATTTAATAGTCAAGCCAGAAGGCCCAAGGTTCAATCCCCAAACTCGCTTGAGTTAGTTGATCACAGCTGGAGGAGCATTTGGGGTCCTACAATTGACCTTCACAACATTAATTTAGGGAGAGAAAAATTGGCCATGGTTCCTGCTCCTCATCTCAATCCTTTAACTCTTTCTGGAACTGTGCATGTCAAAAAGTGGAGCTAGTTCCTGTTATTTATTTTTTGACTGTATGGTTTATGCTAACTATATGAAGTTACAGTTTATTCTATCAGACATAGGTTACTGTGCACTTTTTACATTTTCTCTGTGATCCAGGTATAATTTGGATCAGCTGCAGTAACAGAACCCCTTGATGGATGTATGAGAGGTAACGCTAATGCAACTCACTGATAACTGTAAGAGCACACTCCACCAAGTTCACATTTATAGTGATTACATTAAAAACCAATGTCCGCAAGGTATTTTTAATCCTTTTCAGCTGTGCTTTAGTTTTATTTTTAATATTTTATTTCAACTTTGCGCTAAATTTTGCACTAATCATAAAATAAATTCAAATATCCACCCCAAATTAATGAAATTATACCTCAACCTAGAGGAGATTGTACATTAAATTTAAACTTCACTGTCATTTTGTTTGCATATACCGTGAAACCTGCCTATTATGGTCATCCATGCTACCAGCCTGATTGGCCATAATACAGATGGCTGGTCTATAATGGTACCATTTTTTAAAAGGTGCAATCTTGCCACTGTCAGCTGAGGCTCAGTAGGTAGCACACTTGCCTCTCAGTCTCCAGGTTGTGGGTTCAAGACCCACTCCAGGAACTTGAGCACATAAACCTAGGCTGACACTCCAGTATTGAGGGAGTACTGCACTGTTGGAGATGCTGTCTTTCGGATGAGATGATAAACCGAGGCCCCGTCTACCCTCTCAGGTGGATGTCAAAGATCCCATTTTGAAGAAGAGCAGGGGAGTTATCTGTGGTGTACTGGCCAATATTTAACGCATAATCAACAACAGTTTATCTGGTCATTATCACATTGCTGTTTGTAGGAGCTTGTGGATAGCACATTTAGTGAGTTCGTCACACCGCAGGTAAGGGTTAAGACAAATAGCGAATAAGTGACCAAGAGACCAGGCAATAGCAGGAATGTAGTGCAGAAGTTCCCTGCGGTCATCTCCCTCCAAAACAGATATACTGTTTTGGATACTGTTGGGGGGAGATGACTTACCAGGGGAAGGCACAAACAGCCAGGTTCATGGCTCTGCTGCACAGAAGGGTGGGAAAAAGAGTGGGAGAGCTATAGTGATAGGGGACTCTATTGTAAGGGGAATAGATAGGAGTTTCTGCGGGTGCAACCGAGACTCCAGGATGGTATGTTGCCTCCCTGGTGCAAGGGTCAAGGATGTCTCGGAGCGGCTGCAGAGCATTCTGGAGAGGGAGGGCGAACAGCCAGTTGTCGTGGTACATGTAGGTACCAACAATATAGGTAAGAAGTGGGAAGAGGTCCTACAAGCTGAATTTAGGGAGCTAGGAGTTAAATTAAAAAGTAGGACCTCAAAGGTAGTAATCTCTGGATTGCTACCAGTGCCACGTGCTCATCAGAGTAGAGAGAGCAGGATAGTTAGAATAAATACGTGGCTTGAGCAGTGGTGCAAGAGGGAGGGATTCAAATTCCTGGGACATTGGAACCAGTTCTGGGGGAAGTGGAACCTGTACAAAGGGGACGGTCTGCACTTGGGCAGGACTGGAACTGATGTCCTAGGGGTAACATTTGCTAATGCAGTTCGGGAGTGTTTAAACTAATATGGCAGGGGGATGGGAACCTATGCATGAGATAGGGTGAAGTAATATGGAGTCAGAAACAGATGGTAGAAAGGTAAAAAGCAATAGTGGAAGGCCGAGTAAACAAAGGCAAAAAACAAAAAGGGCCACACTACATCATAATTCTAAAAGGACAAAGGGTGTTAAAAAACAAGCCTGAAGGCTTTGTGTCTTAATGCAAGGAGTATCCATAATAAGGTGGATGAATTAACTGTGCAAATAGATGTTAACAGATATGATGTGATTGGGATTACAGAGACGTGGCTCCAGGATGATCAGGGCTGGGAACTCAACATCCATGAGTATTCAACATTCAGAAAGGATAGAATAAAAGGAAAAGGAAGTGGGGTAGCATTGCTGGTTAAAGAGGAGATTAATGCAATAGTTAGGAAGGACATTAGCTTGGATGATGTGGAATCTATATGGGTAGAGCTGCAGAACACCAAAGGGCAAAAAACGTTAGTGGGAGTTGTGTACAGACCTCCAAACAGTAGTAGTGATGTTGGGGAGGGCATCAAACAGCAAATTAGGGGTGCATGCAATAAAGGTGCAGCAGTTATCATGGGTGACTTTAATATGCATATAGATTGGGCTAACCAAACTGGAAGCAATACGGTGGAGGAGGATTTCCTGGAGTGCATAAGGGATGGTTTTCTAGACCAATATGTCGAGGAACCAACTCGGGGGGAGGCCATCTTAGACTGGATGTTGTGTAATGAGAGAGGATTGATTAGCAATCTCGTTGTGCGAGGACCCTTGGGGAAGAGTGACCATAATATGGTGGAATTCTACATTATGATGGAGAATGAAACAGTTAATTCAGAGACCATGGTCCAGAACTTAAAGAAGGGTAACTTTGAAGGTATGAGGCGTGAATTGGCTAGGATAGATTGGCGAATGATACTTCAGGGGTTGACTGTGGATGGGCAATGGCAGACATTTAGAGACCGCATGGATGAACTACAACAATTGTACATCCCTGTCTGGCGTAAAAATAAAAAAGGGAAGGTGGCTCAACCGTGGCTATCAAGGGAAATCAGGGATAGTATTAAAGCCAAGGAAGTGGCATACAAATTGGCCAGAAATAGCAGCGAACCTGGGGACTGGGAGAAATTTAGAACTCAGCAGAGGAGGACAAAGGGTTTGATTAGGGCAGGGAAAATAAAGTACGAGAGGAAGCTTGCAGGGAACATTAAGACGGATTGCAAAAGTTTCTATAGATATGTAAAGAGAAAAAGGTTAGTAAAGACAAATGTAGGTCCCCTGCAGTCAGAATCAGGAGAAGTCATAACGGGGAACAAAGAAATGGCAGACCAATTGAACAAGTACTTTGGTTCGGTATTCACTAAGGAGGACACAAACAATCTTTCGGATATAAAAGGGGTCAGAGGGTCTAGTAAGAAGGAGGAACTGAGGGAAATCCTTATTAGTCGGGAAATTGTGTTGGGGAAATTGATGGGATTGAAGGCCGATAAATCCCCAGGGCCTGATGGACTGCATCCCAGAATACTTAAGGAGGTGACCTTGGAAATAGCGAATGCATTGACAGTCATTTTCCAACATTCCATTGACTCTGGATCAGTTCCTATGGAGTGGAGGGTAGCCAATGTAACCCCACTTTTTAAAAAAGGAGGGAGAGAGAAAACAGGGAATTATAGACCGGTCAGCCTGACATCAGTAGTGGGTAAAATGATGGAATCAATTATTAAGGATGTCATAGCAGCGCATTTGGAAAGAGGTGACAGGATAGGTCCAAGTCAGCATGGATTTGTGACAGGGAAATCATGCTTGACAAATCTTCTGGAATTTTTTGAGGATGTTTCCAGTAGAGTGGACAAGGGAGAACCAGTTGATGTGGTATATTTGGACTTTCAGAAGGCTTTCGACAAGGTCCCACACAGGAAATTAATGCGCAAAGTTAAAGCACATGGGATTGGGGGTAGTGTGCTGATGTGGATTGAGAACTGGTTGGCAGACAGGAAGCAAAGAGTAGGAGTAAATGGGTACTTTTCAGAATGGCAGGCCGTGACTAGTGGGGTACCGCAAGGTTCTGTGCTGGGGCCCCAGCTGTTTACATTGTACATTAATGATTTAGAAGAGAGGATTAAATGTAGTATCTCCAAATTTGCAGATGACACTAAGTTGGGTGGCAGTGTGAGCTGCGAGGAGGAAGCTACGAGGCTGCAGAGTGACTTGGATAGATTAGGTGAGTGGGCAAATGCATGGCAGATGAAGTATAATGTGGATAAATGTGAGGTTATCCACTTTGGTGGTAAAAACAGAGAAACAGACTATTATCTGAATGGTGACAGATTAGGAAAAGGGGAGGTGCAACGAGACCTGGGTGTCATGGTATATCAGTCATTGAAGGTTGGCATGCAGGTACAGCAGGCGGTTAAGAAAGCAAATGGCATGTTGGCCTTCATAGCGAGGGGATTTGAGTACAGGGGCAGGGAGGTGTTACTACAGTTGTACAGGGCCTTGGTGAGGCCACACCTGGAGTATTCTGTACAGTTTTGGTCTCCTAACTTGAGGAAGGACATTCTTGCTATTGAGGGAGTGCAGCGAAGATTCACCAGACTGATTCCCGGGATGGCAGGACTGACATATCAAGAAAGGCTGGATCAACTGGGCTTGTATTCACTGGAGTTCAGAAGAATGAGAGGGGATCTCATAGAAACATTTAAAATTCTGATGGGTTTAGACAGGTTAGATGCAGGAAGAATGTTCCCAATGTTAGGGAAGTCCAGAACCAGGGGTCACAGTCTAAGGATAAGGGGTAAGCCATTGATGAGGAGAAACTTCTTTACCCAGAGAGTGGTGAACCTGTGGAATTCTCTAAAGTTTTTGAGGCCAATTCACTAAAAATATTCAAAAAGGAGTTAGATGTCGTCCTTACTACTAGGGGGATCAAGGGGTATGGCGAGAAAGCAGGAATGGGGTACTGAAGTTGCATGTTCAGCCATGAACTCATTGAATGGCGGTGCAGCTCGAAGGGCCGAATGGCCCACTCCTGCACCTATTTTCTATGTTTCTATGTTTCTATGTGCACAATTGGCTGCCATGTTTCCCACATCACAACAGTGACACCACACCAAAAGTACATCATTGGCTATAAAGCACTTTGAGACATCTGGTGGTCATGAAAGGCGTTATATAAATGCAAGTCTTTCTTTCTTTTAGTGCGAATAGACAAAGACAATCATACCAAAACAATTGTTGAAGCAGCCAACTTCAGAATAAAACTTTAAAATATTGTGCTATAATTAAAAAATAATTTCAGTTTTTTAATTTTTACACTTTTGCTGTTGACTGTATGTTGATTTCAACTGTAAACATAACTATTCAATTTTTGGGTTATTTTTCTATATTTACTCTCGATATATTTTTGGCTTCTTTGTTTCAGTCTACTCTTGTAGGTGAGCCCTTGGCTCCCACATCCTCAAGATGTGTCTATGTACATTTGATCGCATTCCCAAGATAGCAACCAGTAAACCTGTCTTTAGACCTGTTGGACCGAATGGCCTGTTTCTGTGCTGTAAAACTTATTCTATGTAAGATGTTTTTAGCGACTGACTCTATCCTATGTCGCCACAGGATCCTCCTTATCTTCAATTTTAACTGCCAAATAAATTCATTGAACAAGTGAATATTAGTGTAATATAGATTTACCTGTATTTTTAAATTCTGCTGACATCTTGTATAAGGAAAAATAATAAGGGCTAGAAATTCGGTTGAAGGATTTAAAGGTGCTAATGTCGGGGTGTCGCTAAATTTAGAGCCGGAAAATGGTTAGCGACGGGAGCCAAAAAATTCAGTGGTTGAGCCCTGACAGTGGAGGGAAGGGAAGCATTCCACACATCTCTTAGGGTGCCAGGCCAGGTGAGTAACTGAATATCCTGTGCTAAAGAACCAGTTGCATTGCGCCCTAAAGAGGCCTCCCTGCAAAAAGAATAATCAGAACAAAAAACACAAGAAACATTCCCGATACATTACTCACCACAAATAAAGTTGAATCGCAAAAAAAATATATAAATACACTTACCTCATGCAGTCATTCCTTCCCTCACTGCCACTGGGACAGTTCTGTAGGCCAGCGTGGTCACTGCGGGGCACTACGGGTGCAGCGCAAAACAAATGTTGCATCTGTGTCGATACTGGAGGTGTTGCACATCACGCAACACTCCCAGGCGATACTTCTCAGCGCCGCCGGTACCGACACATTGAAATTGCTGAGCGGTGCGAATGCTGGCACACACGGCTGCCCACCCTTTCGCGCTCCTGTTCCGACCCTCACGAGGGGCGCCCTCCAAATGAATTCCTAACCCTAAATGTTTTATAATATCACAAATAAATTACGCGTTATAATTGTTTTTTATCTACGTAACTACTCTTTTTGTATTCTTGCCATCTATGGGAGTATCTGACTAACACTTTGGAAATTTCAGAAAGAATCACAGCAAAGATAACTAAAATCCACTTGCCTGTAAAATAGGCCTGGGTTATCAAAGATTTTAAAAGGAACAAGTTGATAACAGTAAATCACCAGATAACCAAAACCGGGCAGAATTTAAGTAACAGTCCAATTCAAAATTCTGCCAATTAGATGCATATCTGAACAAATTACACAGCATGTTTGTGTATGAATTGTATGGCTTGGATCCCCCCTCCAACAAACTGCTCAGCAGCAACTGATATGTCCTCGTCATGGTGTATCGAATTAGGGTAGGACATTGCGGGGAGTGATTTTAACCCTACCTGCCTGATGGAAGCCAGGCAGGTGAAGAGTTAAAATCGTACAGGTTACTTACTTGCCCTGGAGCTGCCAGGAGCTGACCAGTTGGGATTTTAAGGCGGCAAGGACATCAACCCAAAGTCAGTCGGGTCCTTTTTTTATGTATGTATGTCTGGTCCCAATGGTATTTTTCTTTATTCATTCCTGGGTTGTGGGCATCGCTGGCATGACCAGCATTTATTGCTCATCCCTAATTGCCCTTGAGAAGGTGATGGTGAGCCGCCTTCTTGAACCGCTGCAGTCCGTGTGGTGAAGATACTCCCACAGTGCTGTTAGGGAGGGAGCTCCAGGATTTTGACCCTGTGAACTGTGACTGTGGAGGAATGGCGATATATTTCCAAGTCAGGATGGTGCCCTTGTCCGTCTAGGTGGTAGAGGTCGCGGATTTGAGAGGTGCTGCCAAAGAAGCCTTGGCGAGTTGCTGCAGTGCATCTTATAGATGGTACACACTGTATGCCGGCAGTGGAGGGAGTGAATGTTTAAGAGGATGGATGGAGTGCCAATCAAGCGGGCTGCTTTGCTGTGGATGGTGTCAAGCTTCTTGAGTGTTGTTGGAACTGCACTCATTCAGGCAAGTGGAAAGTCTTCCATCATACTCCTGACTTGTGCCTTAGAGATGGTGGAAAGACTTTGGGTAGTCAGGAGGTGAGACACTCGACGCAGAATACCTGCTCTTATAGCCATATTATTTATGTAGCTGGTCCAGTTAAATTTCTGTTCAATGGTGACCCTCAAGATGTTGATAGTGGGGGATGCAGCGATGGTTATGCCCTTGAATGCACTTGTGTGGTGCGAATGTTACTTGCCACTTATCAGCCTAAGCCTAAATGTTGTCCAGGTTTGCAGGCATGGACTGCTTCATTATCTGAGGAGTTGCAAATGGAACTGAATACTGCGCAATCATCAGCGAACATCCCTACTTATGACCTTATGATAGAGGGAAGGTCATTGATGAAGCAGCTGAAGATGATTGGGCCTGGGATATTGCCCTGAGGAACTCCTGTAGCAATGGCATGGGGCTCAGATGATTGACCTCCAACCATCTTTCTTTGTGTTAGGTATGACTCCAGCCAGTGGAGCGTTTTCCTTCTGATTCCCATTGCCTTCAATTTTACTAGGGCTCCTTGATGCCACACTCAGTCAAATGCTGTCTTGATGTCAAGGACAGTCACTCTCAACTAATCTCTGGAATTCAGCTCTTTTGGCCATGTTTGGACTAAGGCTGTAATGAGATCTGGAGCCGAGGGGTCCTGGCAGAACCCAAACTGGGCACCGGTGAGCAGATTATTGGTGATTAAGTGCCATTTGATAGCATTGTCGACAATACCTTTCATCGCTTTGCTAATGATTGGGAGTAGACTGATGGGGTGGTAATTGGCCGGATTGGATTTGTTTTGCTTTTTGTGGACAGGACATACCTGTGCAATTTTCCACATTTTCGGGTAGATGCCAGCGTTGTGGCTGTACTGGAACAGCTTGGCTAGAGGCGTGGCTAGTTCTGGAGCACTACCTAGTATAATCAGAGCACAGCTCCAGTTTAAACTCTGCAGCCTGAGCGGGAAGCTGCAGTGAGTTTTTTGCAAGGCCAACTTAGCAGGGAGGCACAAGGAGGCCAGAAGAGGCCCGAGAAGAAACATTTTTCTTACTTTCCTTAATGGACTAAGGAAAGCAAGACTGCTCCTGCGGGTCCCACAGGAAGGCTTAGCTCTGCCCAATGCTCCTGATCAAGGCCCCCGCCCCCCCATGGGACGGCCTCAGCAGCCGCTCAAACTCCTTACCTCGTCTCAGCGGGCAATCTGTGAACCGTGCGATTCTCTGCCACTTCGCATCGACTCCCCACCTGGAACGGATGGGAACTGGGTCGGCAGGATTTAAATGAGGCCTGGAGTTAGAGTATCGCACCTAATTTCTGAAGCAGCGGGTGAGTTTCTAATTCACACTGTGTCTCATCCACTAAAAACTAGCCTGGAGTTAAATTCGGGGCGATGATTTTTGTGAGTACAGCTGGTGTTTAACTCTTTATGTCCCATGGGTGAATTAAAGAAGCTTCAATTTTATCATACTTTTTCTAAACAGCATTGAAAGGCCATCACAGCTTAATGAGGACTGTCTCTACCACAATCTGTCCCATGTTCATGGCTGCAAGCTGGTACAGATCTTTTTGTTTGGCAGTGGAATGAGTGGAAAGTTCATTATACTTATCAACATTTCAGTGTCATTCTTCTCCATCACAAATTCTTTCAGTGATTCAATCTTATGGTCACAGTTTGCAAAGAAAGAAAGAAGGTAAGAAAGAAGGAAAGAAAGAAAGAAAGACATGCATTTATATAGCGCCTTTCATGACCACCAGATGTCTCAAAGCGCTTTACAGCCAATGAAGTACTTTTGGAGTGGTGTCACTGTTGTAATGTGGGAAACGCAGCAGCCAATTTGTGCACAGCAAGTTTCCACAAACAGCAATGTGATAATGACCAGATAATCTGTTTTTTTTGTTATACTGATTGAGGGATAAATATTGTCCAGAACACTGGGGATAACTCCCCTGCTCTTCTTCGAAATAGTGTCATGGGATCTTTTATTGTGCTTTAGCACTGCACTGGAGTGTCAGCCTAGATTTCTTTGTGCTCAAGTATAGACAACAGACATACATTCACTGATAATTTCCTTCACCAATTTGGACAGCTTGTGACTACCATATGCTTCCTTGGGGGCCACTATTATCCTTAATATCAACTGGGAATCCTAAAACCCAGAAGCACTTGACAATGGTCTCTGGTTTGACTTGATGCTCTGCTTTCCTAATCTAGTGAGTGGTGCCAGGAACAATAATGCATTCCAACACATCCACAACTCTGCTTTCAAAAACTGACAGTGATGGCACTGAGACCAATAGGAACTTTCTACAGTTCACCTTTTCATGCTTTATTATGCCTTGGCCTTGTAGCTGCAATTAATAAGTAATGTTCACTGGGAAATAATTGATTCTGACACTGAAGTTTAAATGTGTCTGTTACAGAGTGGCAGTCAGCCTTGTGCATATTAACATAGAAAAATAGAAAATAGGTGCAGGAGTAGGCCATTCGGCCCTTCTAGCCTGCACCGCCATTCAATGAGTTCATGGCTGAACATGCAACTTCAGTACCCCATTCCTGCTTTCTCACCATACCCCTTGATTCCCCTAGTAGTAAGGACTTCATTTAACTCCTTTTTGAATATATTTAGTGAATTGGCCTCAACAACTTTCTGTGGTAGAGAATTCCACAGGTTCACCACTCTCTGGGTGAAGAAATTCCTCCTCATCTTGGTCCTAAATGGCTTCCCCCTTATCCTTAGACTGTGTCCCCTGGTTCTGGACGTCCCCAACATTGGGAACATTCTTCCTGCATCTAACCTGTCTAACCCTGTCAGAATTTTAAACGTTTCTATGAGGTCCCCTCTCATTCTTCTGAACTCCAGTGAATACAAGCCCAGTTGATCCAGTCTTTCTTGATAAGTCAGTCCTGCCATCCCGGGAATCAGTCTGGTGAACCTTCGCTGCACTCCCTCAATAGCAAGAATGTCCTTCCTCAGGTTAGGAGACCAAAACTGTACAGAATACTCCAGGTGTGGCCTCACCAAGGCCCTGTACAATTGTAGCAACACCTCCCTGCCCCTGTACTCAAATCCCCTCGCTATGAAGGCCAACATGCCATTTACTTTCTTAACCGCCTGCTGTACCTGCATGCCAACCTTCAATGACTGATGTACCATGACACCCAGGTCTCTTTGCACCTCCCCTTTTCCTAATCTGTCACTATTCAGATAATAGTCTGTCTCTCTGTTTTTACCACCAAAGTGGATAACCTCACATTTATCCACATTATACTTCATCTGCCATGCATTTGCCCACTCACCTAACCTATCCAAGTCACTCTGTAGCCTCATAGCATCCTCCTCGCAGCTCACACTGCCACCCAACTTAGTGTCATCCGCAAATTTGGAGATACTACATTTAATCCCCTCGTCTAAATCATTAATGTACAGTGTAAACAGCTGGGGCCCCAGCATAGAACCTTGCGGTACCCCACTAGTCACTGCCTGCCATTCTGAAAAGTACCCATTTACTCCTACTCTTTGCTTCCTGTCTGACAACCAGTTCTCAATCCATGTCAGCACACTACCCCCAATCCCATGTGCTTTAACTTTGCACATTAATCTCTTGTGTGGGACCTTGTCGAAAGCCTTCTGAAAGTCCAAATATACCACACCAACTGGTTCTCCCTTGTCCACTCTACTGGAAACATCCTCAAAAAATTCCAGAAGATTTGTCAAGCATGATTTCCCTTTCACAAATCCATGCTGACTTGGACCTATCATGTCACCTCTTTCCAAATGCACTGCTATGACATCCTTAATAATTGATTCCATCATTTTACCCACTACCGATGTCAGGCTGACCGGTCTATAATTCCCTGTTTTCTCTCTCCCTCCTTTTTTAAAAAGTGGGGTTACATTGGCTACCCTCCACTCCATAGGAACTGATCCAGAGTCAATGGAATGTTGGAAAATGACTGTCAATGCATCCACTATTTCCAAGGCCACCTCCTTAAGTACTCTGGGATGCAGTCCATCAGGCACTGGGGATTTATCGGCCTTCAATCCCATCAATTTCCCCAACACAATTTCCTGACTAATAAGGATTTCCCTTACCTTGACTGACAAAAATGCACTGAATCAGAGTGGAATTTGATTGAATGGAAGGAGAAATTACTATCCATATAGTTAGAAGCTATGATCTATTTGTTGACCTGCTGCACAAACAAAAAAACACGGATGAAGTGAGACATTTATACATATTGGCACAAGGAATACAAGTCTTAAATGATCAAACAGAGATGCTGAGGAAAGAAAGAAAGAAAGAAAGAAAGAAAGAAAGAAAGAAAGAAAGAAAGAAAGAAAGAAAGAAAGAAAGAAAGAAAGAAAGAAAGAAAGAAAGAAAGAAAGAGAGAAAGAAAGAAAGAAAGAAAGAAAGAAAGAAAGAAAGAAAGAAAGAAAGAAAGAAAGGAAGACAAACTGACTTGCATTTATATAGTGTCTTTCACGACCACCGGACATCTCAAAGCGCTTTACAGACAATATTTATCCCTCAATCAACATAACAAAACAGATTATCTGGTCATTATCACATTGCTGTTTGTGGGACCATGCTGTGTGCAAATTGGCTGCCGCTTTGCCCATATTACAAAAGTGATTCCACTTCAAAAAGTACTTCATTGGCTGTAAAGCGCTTTGAGACGTCCGGTGGTCGGGAAAGACGCTATATAAATGAAAGTCTTTCTTTCTTTCTTTCTTTCTTTCCTCGGCATTTCTGTTTGATCATTTAAGACTTGTATTCCTTATGCCAATATGTATAAATGTCTCACTTCATCCGTGTTTTTTTGTTTGTGCAGCAAGTCAACAAATGGATCATAGCTTCTAACTATATGGAGAGTAATTTCTCCTTCCTTTCAATCAAATTCCCCTCTGATTCAGTGCATTTTTGTCAGTCAAGGTAAGTGTAGCAATATTATGATGCTTCTTAAAAGAATCCAACCAGCCCTCGGAAGCTCTGAATTTATTTATCCTCAGTGAATGTGAGGATCTTTTCTTTCACTAATGGTTCCAACAATGGAATTTTCTAACAAGTTACTGTATTAAATGCACATGGTAATCACTATAAATGGCTATTTTCATACCAATTCATTAATATCCTTACTTTCTATATAGCATAATTTTCATTTGCAGGTGATTGCAAGAAACAGATCTCATCACCCTTTTAGGTGAGCTGTTGGATTTAATGTCTTTTTCCATTTAAACTGTTCAAGCTTCTGGCTGTGCATTCCTCAACTACCAGTTCCAGAGCTCAGTATCCTTCAGCAATGGCTAATTCTGTTCTGGGCCACTTTGCCACAAGTGTGTTATTTTTTCTGATTCACAAACCATATTGAATTCTGTACACCCCTCCTACATGTCTGCCAGACTGAGATCAGAAAATATTGCACTAATTGGTGGCGGACAATTAAGCAACTAACGGGAGGAGGCGGCACCATGAACATCGCCATCCTCAATGATGGTGGAGCCCAACAACAACTACTTACATTTATATAGCACCTTTAAAAAGAAGGACATGCGTTTATATAGCGTCTTTCACGACCATTGGACATCCAAAGTGCTTTGCAGCCAATGAAGAACTTTTTGAAGTGTAGTCACGGTTGTAATGCAGGAGAGATTTAAAGAGGGAATTCCAGAGCTTAGGACCTAGGCAACTGAAGGCATGGCCGCCAATTGTGGAGCAATTAAAATTGGGGATGTTCAAGAGGCCAGAATTGATGGAGCACAGATTTTTTTTAATTCGTTCCTGGGATGTGGGGATTCGGCGATGGTAATGCTGATGAATGTCAAGGGGTGGTGGTTAGATGCTATCCTGTTGGAGATAGTCATTGCCTGGCACTTGTGTGGTGCAAATGTTACTTGCATTTGCAGATATCTCAGGGGAGTGCAGGGCTGGAGGAGGTTACAGAGATAGGGAGGGGCGAGAGCATGGAGGGATTTGAAAACAAGGATGAGCCTTTTTAAATCGTGGCCTTACTTAACTGGAAGCCAATGTAGATCAGTAAGCACAGGGGTGATAGGTGAACGGGACTTGTGGCGAGTTAGGACATGGGCAGCCGAGTTTTGGATGACCTCTAGTTTATGGAGGGTAGAATATGGGAGGGCGGCCAGGAGTGTGTTGGAATAGTCAAGTCTAGATGTAACAAAGGCATGGATGAGGATTTCAGCTGCAGATAAGCTGAGGCAAGGGTGGAGACGGGAGATGTTACAGAGGTGGAAATGGGCGATCTTAGTGATGAAGCAGATCTGAGGTAGAAATTAGGGCATCCGAGATGGTGGAGAGGGTGTGATTTAGCAAATCAGTAGCTGCAGAAATATCATGAAAGATTGTAGACCAAAGGCTAAATACTTGGGAATGTGAAAGTGCAGTGTTAAGGGACATGAGGGAGAGTTTTTTCCAGGGACGGACACATAAAAAAGTGGGATTGGGAGCGGGACAAGGAATATGGGTAGAGAGCGATATAAAGAAATGATCAGAGATTGCCTTATCAGTGATCATTATGGTGGAGGTAGCGAGGCCACATGAGTGCAAGAGACAAGACTGAAGTGTTTGCAACCATCTTCCGCCAGAAGTGCCTCCTCCTGATGTTAGTTATAATTTGTAATGTACTCTAAGCGCTCACTCGAAGCAATTTATTTTATTAATGTTTATCTCAGAAAAAACTCAAAAACCAGCTATAAAAACACAGCGATTGTACCAGTTTTCAAATTTGAGAGGAGGTTTGAAATAAAAGTCTTCAAATTAAATGTTTACTGAACCAGAACTTTTTAAAATACTGGAACTAATAATATAGTAATGGGCTCCAGATGCCCAGAAAATCGGGCGTGGAAGGAAGAGGCCTACAATGCACCAAAGGTACTTAGAGTGCCCAGTGAGGGTAGTGAGCAAGAAGCAGGCTGGGAGCCACTGTATAAGCTATGCACTAGACTCATTAGGCCCCCCCATTTCTATTTAAGTGAGACAGTTGCCACAATATAGTCAGAGCGACTGAACTGCAGGTGCTGAAGCAGAAGCCGTGATGAAAAATTACAAAAGCAATTTGGACACTTTGCCCGTCTGGCACCCTACACCCTCACCAATGCTATTTTTCCTGGTCCTACATGCCCTCCCACCACCTGATCCCACCCCAATCTACCTCCCCCCCCCCCCCCCCCCCGCTCCCCCAATTGGGAAAGTGCCTGACATGCAAAGGGCAGCCCTCAACTGGTCTCTGGTGCCTCATATTGCACCTTGGCACTCCTGACAGATAATGAGAGATGGCACAAGTGCCAGCAAATTACACCAAGGGATTCAACTCACTTTGCCCAGGGAGGTCAGCCAATTTGTGCAGAGGTGCGCATAGTGCCTCTGTAGTTCGTGGTGCTCAGGCCATATTACCAGCCTCACTAAGTACTGTTACAAAGATAGTTGTGAAAGAAAAGACATGAAATGTTCATCTTTTGTAAAGGCTCATATTTCCTGGTCCTCACTATAAAAACTGCATCCTTTAAATCCCTTCTTCTGTGCCTTTTTTCTTCACTCTGTTGATATTTCTTTTATATTTTAAGTGCGGCAGGTCAGCCCCAACTTTGCATTGCAACCTGTGATGTGCTTATTGAACAAGTTGTGGTATCATGTGTCCCATGTGGCCCTCTTTTATATATTGTGGATCTTGCTTCATTTACATTTTAACACACCATGTAATATCACCTCATAAATATATAGTGGGGGTAATTCTAACTTAATCTGCCCGCCAACAAACTGATGAGATCAGATTGGCTGCCTGTTTTACACCCTGCTTGATTTTACTTTCCATTGACTTTGGCTCTGAGTCAGAAGATTGTCGGTTCAAGACTCAACCTGGATTTGAACATCTAATACAAAAGCAAAATACTGCAGATGCTGGAATCTGAAATAAAAACAGAAAATGCTGGAAATCTCACCGGGTCCACCCTATCACCGACCTTCCCTTTTGTTCTTTCGTCCCTTCCCCCTTTCAGTGCTCCTTAAGAATGGGTTATTTTCGAACATTCACCAGTTCTGACAAAGGGTCATCGACCTGAAACATTAACTCTGTTTTTCTCTCCACAGATATTGCCTGACCCGCTGACATTTCCAGCATTTTCTACATTTATTTGAGCATATAATGTAAGCTAGCACATCAATGTGGTATTGAGGGCCTGATAGTCTGCATCCCAGAGTACTTAAGGAAGTGGCCCTAGAAATAGTGGATGCATTGGTGATCATTTTCCAACAGTCTATCGACTCTGGATCAGTTCCTATGGACTGGAGGGTAGCTAATGTAACACCACTTTTTAAAAAAGGAAGGACAGAGAAAATGGGTAATTATAGACCAGTTAGCCTGACATCAATAGTGGGGAAAATGGTGGAATCAATTATTAAAGATGGAATAGCAGCGCATTTGGAAAGCAGTGACAGGATCGGTCCAAGTCAGCATGGATTTATGAAAGGGAAATCATGCTTGACAAATCTGGAATTTTTTGAGGATGTAACTAGTAGAGTGGACAAGGGAGAACCAATGGATGTGGTGCATTTGGACTTTCAAAAGGCTTTTGACAAGGTCCCACACAAGAGATTGGTGTGTAAAATTAAAGCACATGGTATTGGGGGTAATGTACTGACGTGGATAGAGAACTGGTTGGCAGGCAGGAAGCAGAGAGTCGCGATAAACGGGTCCTTTTCAGAATGGCAGGCAGTGACTAGTGGGGTGCCGTAGGGCTCAGTGCTGGGAGGCCAGCTATTTACAATATACATTAATGATTTAGATGAAGGAATTGAGTGTAATATCTCCAAGTTTGCAGATGACACTAAGCTGGGTGGCGGTGTGAGCTGTGAGGAGGACACTAAAAGGCTGCAGGGTGACTTGGACAGGTTAGGTGAATGGGCAAATGCATGGCAGATGCAGTATAATGTGGATAAATGTGAGGTTATCCACTTTGGGGGCAAAAACACAAAGACAGAATATTATCTGAATGGTGGCAGATTAGGAAAAGGAGAGGTGCAACGAGACCTGGGTGCCAAGGTACATCAGTCATTGAAAGTTGGCATGCAGGTACAGCAGGCGGTGAAGAGGGCAAATGGTATGTTGGCCTTCATAGCTAGGGGATTTGAGTATGGGAGCAGGGAGGTCTTACTGCAGTTGTACAGGGCCTTGGTGAGGCCTCACCTGGAATATTGTGTTCGGTTTTGGTCTCCTAATCTGAGGAAGGACGTTCTTGCTATTGAGGGAGTGCAGCGAAGGTTCACCAGACTGATTCCCGGGATGGCAGGACTGACATATGAGGAGAGACTGGATCGACTGGGCCTTTATTCACTGGAGTTTAGAAGGATGAGAGGGGATCTCATAGAAACATATAAAATTCTGACGGGACTGGACAGGTTAGATGCAGGAAGAATGTTCCCGATGTTGGGGAAGTCCAGAACCAGGGGATACAGTCTAAGGATAAGGGATAAGCCATTTAGGACTGAAATGAGGAGAAACCCCTTCACTCAGAGAGTTGTTAACCTGTGGAATTTCCTACCGTAGAGAGTTGTTGATGCCATTTTATTTGATATATTCAAGAGGGAGTTAGATATGGCCCTTACGGCTAAAGGGATCAAGGGGTATAGAGAGAAAGCAGGAAAGGGGTACTGAGGTGAATGATCAACCATAATCTTATTCAATAGTGGTGCAGGCTCGAAGGACCGAATGGCCTACTCCTGCACCTAGTTTCTATCTATATTTCTATGCTGCACTGTTGGAGTGCCATCTTTCAGATGAGATGCTGAACTATCTACATATGTAGCTGTTCAGGTGGCGATAAAAGACCGAATGGCAGTATTTGAAAAAGAGTATGGCGTTATCATGGACAACATTCTGCCCTTAGCCAAAACCACCAAAAACAGATCAACTGCGTAGTCACCTCAATTGTCTACATAGCATGCACTTTAAAAGCCAGTTATTGACTGTGAAGCACTTTGTGATGTCCTAAAGCACAATATAAATGTTCGTTCTTTGTTTCCATTTCTTAATTTGTCATAAACATAAATTTTCATTAACATATTTTGCAAAGATGCTTATGTAACTGTTGCAGCAAAATTTGAATTATGAAATTTTAGTATTCGCAAGAAGCAATAGTTTATTATTTTAATTATTAGTAATGGGGGAGAACATAGGGCTGATTTTATGAGGCTTTGCCAATGCCATAAAGCCTTGGTGATGACAGGAGCAGGTCAGAAAACCAGCCGAAGTACCCATTACCTTCCATTGTTCACATGCTCTCCAATCACCTTTTATTATTCTTGCCCTGAATGCATATCCCTCCCCAGCAAAGCACTGCCAGGTTCAGTCTGTGCCGCTCTCGGCATTCTCCGAAGGGCCTGCAGAGATTCCATCGCTGCCTACTTAGGAGCAGTAAACCGACTGCCTCGTCCTCCTCTCTCATCGATTTTCCCCCTCAATGGGCAGGCTCGGAGATAAGTTCACCAACCTCCTTCCCGTCCCACTCACACCACCCACAACTGCCCCCCTTTGACTGACCAAACAGATCAACACTCACCCACTCTCTCTCACTTCCCTCCAGAATGTCTGTTCACTCATGAGCAAGGCTCTTGCCATCCACAACCTTATTGTGGATGGTTGCATTAACAACATAGCTTTCACAGAAACTTGGTTCACAGTTGGTGGCACCTTTCCCCTTCCTGAAACCTCCTTGACTGGCTATACTTTCCACCACCTGCCTGCCAAAGCCATTGCGGTGGCAGTGTGGTAGTATTCACCAAAGTTCACCTTAAGTCTCTCCTCCTACACTTTTGGAACATTCTCCTCCTTCAATCACTTTGTTCCACCTCCCTAGCTTCTCCTTTAAAATCCTCACAGTCCGGTCCCTGTGCAGCACCTCCCTCAAGGATCGCCTCCCCTCCACCCACCCCCCGCCCCCACCCCACCCCCCATACCTCCTCAGTCCGTGCTGCTGCCAGTTTGCCGCTCACCGGCCACTTGCTGCTGAGGCCCAGCCGCCATCATGTTTCAGGCCTCTCACTGCTGCTTGAGCAGGCGGCGGGATCACATTGACCACTGTTGGCCCGATGATCACAGTGAACCAAATTGGTCTCCAGAAGTCACACTTCAAAGTGTCACCCTTCGTTACAGATTCAAGGCAAACTTTAAAAAAAACAAGCCAGTCACTTAATGCCAGGCTTTTCGGCCTGGAGCCTGGAATTTACAATCTGTGAAACCCAACACTAATTCAACTCCAATTTATCTGAGGCTCTGTTTACTTAACAATTAGACATAGGAACATAGGAATAGCTAGACAAAATAATCCAAGGTCTGTCTAATTTGCCTTCTACTATTCTGGTCGTCACATGATACAACGATAATGGAATTGCTGAATAATCCCAGCAATCAATCTCTATCAATTGGTCTACAACAGACCCAGACATGAGGCGAGGACATCCCCTGTGGTGGACAGCTTTGGAAACCATAAGTCCAAAGACACCTGTTCTTTCTGAGTATGCTATACTCACCACATGTCATGTCATGTCTCAAATTACTCATATACTGTATCCCAAAATGCTATTTTCTGAAAGAAATCTATCTCATTTGCATTTGAATGGATCAGTATTACCTGCTTCCACCGTCGCCCTCGGGAACCTGTTCGATAGATTGACTACCTGATTACTGAAATATTGGCATTGATATTTACGGGGATGAGGGGAGGGAGTGGGGAAGTGTGTTTGTGGGGAGGAAACCCAGAAGTCCCAGGAACGCGGAGTTCCTGAGGAATTTAGCAGTCTGACCTCATTATCATTTTTTGTGTCATTTCCCACCCAGATTGACAGGCTGGCCGGCTGCCGAGCAGGAAAGCCTGCCATAAACGGCCTCAGCCAGGGACAGTTGGGGATGGCCTTCTCCTGTCTGTCATTGGGGGTTGTTCAAAATTCTCCCATTGTTTCTGCAGATTCGTTTTGAATTTACCTTTTTCAAGCACAGGCCATGTCCTCTGGTTCTACAGTTCTGGACAAGGTGAGATAGCTTCTCATGGTCTAGTCCCTTTAGAATCAGCAATCATATCCCTTCTCTAACTGTGTGGCTTAAAAGGGGGACTTTTAACAAATTGTGCATGAAACTTTTCCTTATAAAGTGGAGGTGCACTTCATTTACTGTCCAGAGTGCCTCGAGAGGTACGTTAGCCACAATTAAAATATTTAAAATATTTTTTTTCTGTGACATGACGATGCATTTTTAAATCTGGTTTGGGCAGCTCTAAATTCACCCATAGTGAAAGATTGCAGCTAAGGAAGAAAATTGCTATAACCGGAAAGTTGATTAGATTCATTCATTAAAAAAAACTGTATAAATTGGCACATTTCAACATTGCATACAAAGGCCCCAAAATTCCTCAGGTCATGATCGTAGCACAACCACCATTATCACAACTGATGGTGTCCTCCAGCACTGATCCTGCCAGAGATTGTCTGCATCAAGCAGGTGCAATTGCTACATTGGACACATTTTTCATACTCACCAGTCCATTCCTACCAGAACCATAGTCCCCTACTCTTAGACTCCCCAACCAGCTGTCTAGAACAGAACACAATTCTCCAGGTGTGGTCTGACTAGAGCCTTACCATAACTTCAACCCCCTTGTATTCTAGTCTCCTAGATATAAAGGCTAGCATTCCATTAGCTTTTTTGATTATTTTCTGTACTTGTCCATGACATTATAATGATCTATGTACACGGACACCTAAGTCTCTTTGGACCACCACTGCTTCTAGCTTTTCACCATTTAGAAAGTATTCTGTTCTATCCTGGATGACCTCACACTTGCCTTCATTGAATTCCATTTGCCACAGTTTTGCCCATCCACTTAATCTATTACTATATCTTAGTAACTTTATGCTTCCATCTACACTGCTTAAAATGCCGCCTAGCTTTGTGTCATCAGCAAACTTGGATATGTGGCTCTTTATCCCATCATCTAAGTCACTAATAAATACAGTGATTAGTTGAGGCCCCAACACAGATCCATGCGGGGCACCACTAGTCACATCCTGTCGATTGGAGTACCTGTCCAATATCCCTACTCTTGTAAGTGGTTTCCCTTTAGGTGTTTTCGACGCACCCCCACTTTACAAAAGTTTTAGAGCTGGGAGAGATTACTGTACTGAACAGATGAATGAGTCACGGGCGAATACCTTGGTCTCAACTGGCAATGCTTTTATTAAAGTTAAAGCACACACCTGCACCCAGTAAAACCACACACACCCTGGTGTGTAAAACAAACAAATGCAGTACAATTCACAGTCTGGCGCATCTCAACCGGCCCCTATCGCGAAGTACCCAAGTCTAAAACCTTCCCTGGAAACCCCTCAGATTTGGTTGGGAGAACACACGACACCCCCTCACATCGTGGCTGCGATCTTAAAAAGTGTGTGCAAAGATGATGCTCACCGATTCGTTGGCTTACTTGCTGCTTCTCCTGATGAAAATGTCTCTCTTCTGGTTTCTTCTCTCCATCCTACACGGAGGGTTCGGTTCTTGTAGAGGCAAAGCAGCGAGAGCAAGAGAGTGAGCTATGGCCACACAGCCTCCTTTATTCCCCCAGTTCGTTTGCCTTTTCAGGCCGAATAAAGTTTGTTCTTGTTCTGAAACTTCCTGTTTATGTGTCTTCTTCTGGCCCAATAAAGTCTTTTCCTTTGTTTTGAGGCTTCCTGTTTTGCCAATGATGGGTTTTCACTTCCGACCGGTCTGGGTTTAATGGCTTTCTATTGTTCTGGTATCACATCCAGGTAATGGCTCGATCACTGATCAGTTCATCTGATCTACCTTTGACGAGTTCACATTGCTTAACAATGGACACTCCATTTGCCCATCACCTGCGATGAATTGCCTTATCTTGGCCATTGTCTTCCCAGACCCCCTGCCCATCATTCCAAGTCCAACATGGAGAAGTACCTGAGCCCCTCCCAAAAACAGCATCCAGCTTTTTCTGCAGTAAGAATATGTCCAACAAATCCTTGGGGATTAAAACGCAATGTCCAGATAATGTCTAACAAATCCTTGGGGAGCCGATGCTTACACTCTGTCTCCTGCTGCTCAGCCAATTTCCTAACCAGGTCAATAATTTGCCTTCAATGCCATGAGCTTCAACTTTAGCTAACAGTCTCTTCTGAGGGATTTTGTCAAATGCCTTCTGAAAGTCCATATAAATAACATCCATAGACATTTCCCTGTCTACTACTTTAGTCACCTATTCAAAAAATGCAATCAAGTTCGTCAGGCATGACTTACACTTTACAAATCCATGCTGGCTGTCTCTGATCAGCTGAAAATGTTCAATGTGTTCAGTCACTCGATCATTAATTATAGACCTTTCAACAGATGTTAGGCTAACTCGTCTATAATTCCCTGGTTTCTCTCTCACCTTTTTTGAAATAACGGAGTGATATATGCAATTTTCCAATCTAAAGGAATGGTTCCAGAATTAAGTGAACTTTGTAAGATTATAATTAGGGCATCTGCAATGCCCTCACCTACTTCCTTTAAATCCAATGCATGGAAACCATCTGGTCCTGGGGATTTGTCACTCTTCAGTGCCATTATTTTCTTCATTACTGTTATTTTGCTTATGTTAATTTTGGTGAGACCCGTCCCTGATTCAATATTAGTTTTCTTGGGATGTCAGACATTCTATTCTCTTCCTCTACTGTAAATACTGATGCAAAGTAATTATTCAACATGTTTGCCATGTCCTTACTATAATTTACAATATCACTGTTATCAGGTTTCAAGGGGCCCACATTGCTCCTGACCAGCCTCTTTTTTCAAATACAATTATAAAAAGGCTTCTTTTGATTTTGATATCTCTTGCAACTTTCATTTCATACTCCCTCTTTGTATCTCTTGCTATGTTTTGTCACCTTTTGTTGTTCTTTGTATCTCTCCCAGTCGCCAGGATCTGTGCTACTTTTTGCATGTTTGTATGCTTTTTCTTGCTCCTTAAGGGTATACGCTGGTTCTGTATCACGTTAAATTATTATTTGAATTCCTCTCACTCATCTTCTGTCATTTTACCCATTAACCCATGTTGCCCAGTCTCTGTCTCATCCTGTTGAAGTTGGCCTTCCCTAAATCTAGAATCTTAGGAAATATTTTGCATTTTTCCCTTTCAAACAGATTAAACTCAATCAAAATCTGATCGCTATTGGATAAATGTTCACACACCGTGAAGCTGGCTCATTACTCATTATTAAATCTGATATGGTCTTCCCCCTTGTTGGTTCTCGGGTATATTGCTGCAGAAAACTATCCACAATCAAGAAATTCGCTACCTTTCTGACATGAGCTAGTCTGCATACCGCAATCTATATGAAAGTTGAAATGACGCATTAAAACCACTCTGGGCTAGACATTCCACTTTTCTGGTTATCGTCCAAAAAATGGGTGATGTTCCAACAATGTACGATGTCTCAGCCTTACCGATTACTGGAACATCGCCCATTTTTTGGATCGCGATTTTCCTCTCGGCGATAGGCCAGCGATGTGAAATGGGCGATACGAAAGGTCAGCGATGTGATGTGCGCCCAGCAAACTGCCAGCGATGTGGAAGGCAAAAGCTTCCCTAGCAATGGCCTTCTGCGCATGCCATTTTCTTTTTCTTGGTGACTGGTTTTCCCGCGTTTCGGAAGGTCAGGGGTCATGCACACATGCGCAGAAGGCATAGGGAGGGGCAGAGAGAGAGAGGAGACTGAGAAGGCAGTGGAGCAGAGAAGAGCAGAGAATAGCAGAAAACAGAACAGAGCAAACTTGAAATCATAATTTAAACTTTATAAAATGATATAATAGTTTAAAGAGCAGGCTTGAAATCATAATTTAAACTTTAAAATGTTATAATACTTTAAAGTAATGTCTGAAATGCATCATGATGCTGAGGGGGAGAGGAAGAGGGCGAAACCCTTTAGTGACGAGGCCAATGAGGCCCTCATCGACGACGTATATTCCCAGTGGGGACAACTGACTCGGGTGCTCACGGGAAACCCCCACTCTGTGTGTATCGGAAAATCTGGGTGGAGATCGCTGCGATGGTGTCCTCGGCATCCCATGAGGCGAGGGGGTCGGACCAGTGCCGAAATACTGGAACAGTTTGGTAGCTGCAGCAAGAGTAAGTTGCATTTTATATTGTACTGATGCAAATTTTAGTTATAACAATGAATCTCCTGGATTGAATTTAAGTTTGTTATTCATAAATGTAGTACATAAACTCCATGTTAAGATCCGGACAGGGCTCTGAACCTGGGATTATGTAGAGGGAGCTTTACTCTGCATCTAACCCCATGCTGTACCTGTCCTGGGAGTGTTTGATGGGACAGGGCAGAGGGAGCTTGACTCTGTATCTAACCCTGTGCTGTACCTGCCCTGGGAACATTTGATGGGATGGAAGTCTCTCTGGCTGCTGCACTATAGAGAGATGTATATGTGTCAAGCTGTAGCATGTAATGTGTTAAACTGTTATGACTCCATGATATTACCTCGTCAATTAGCTTATGCTATAATCTTTTCTCGTTTGCAGAAGAAGATATCTAACAATCGTGCCGAGCAGAGGTGCTACAACCCTTGATGGACCTGGAGGAGCGTGCAGCCGCGCTGGTGGGCCATTAAAGCCATTCAGCCACCACCCGCGGTCTGGAGGAGCCCAGCTATGTGTCTCGTGAGTAATGTGTCAAACAGTATTAAAAAGTAATGTAATGTCCTGTAATTATAATGCAATATGCAATATAGGAATGATGTCATGTCATGTCATGCATGCAGCCTTTGTTCATAAGAAGCAGGGGATGCAGCCGCTACAGCTTTCTGGGGTAGTGAAATGTATTGATATGTAACGTCTCTCATTAATGTGCACCGTTATGTTCTAATAAGCTCTGTAGTAAGCTCAAATGTGCTTTCAAGGTCATCCTAAGATGATGGTCGGGGTGCAACCAGCACCTGCACCTGGTGAACAGGGGGAGGAGGTGGAGGAGCACGACACCACCATCACCACCACTGAGCCCGAGGAGGAAGAGGAGGAGGAGCACCAGCAGCAGTTGACGAAAAATGTTGAAGGGGATGAACCTGCTGTCATCTCATTTGAGAGTAAAGAGGCACCGGGACCAAGCAGCGTGCAGCCGGCAACGCCAAGGCACATTATATTGCGTACGCTGACCCCACGGAGGCCGGGTCAGCGAGGTCAGCAATCGCCTCCCTCGGTCGATCAGTTGGAGGGTTTGATCTCCCTGTGCTCGGAGACGGTCACGATAGGTCGCGAGCTTCTCCAGGGGTTCTCTCAGTTTGCGCGTCACTTTTCACAGGTGTCTGCTGTGCAAGTCGAGCTACTGGAGGTAGCACGGCAGACCCTGGAAGGGGTGCATGAACAGACCACCATAACAAATGCCCTTCAGCATGCGCTGCTGGCTGAAAACAGCGTTGCACCCCAAGGTGTTGTGTTGGGTCTGAGTATAACACCGAGCACTCAAGCGAGTACGGAGGATACACTTCCTCCTGACTCGGAAGACAAACCGCCAGCTTTGTCTTCCACTCCAACACCCCCACCACGGCAGGAAGTCTTTCCATTGCCCGCTGCACGCCAGCGACGTCTCGGTCTGCGGGGACCAAAACGGGCGGGTGGTGCTAAGACACAGTGGGGGGGGGGGGGGTACAGGACCTGGAGGGAAATGTGGCCGCAGGTAGCGCAGGGGGCGGGGGGTGTTTTTGCAATGTTACCTCATTCTGTTCATTATAATGTTTTAAAGTGTTTGTTAAATTTTTACTGCTAATGTGCGTTCATAGTTGTGAGGGAGGTGGGACCATGGCTACATCGCCAGGCTGATTGTCCTCCCCGAGGTCCTCACCAGCCTCCTCCTCCTCCTCCTCATCTTGCTTCTTGCTCCTTGCCGTCTGGCTCTTCCATCTCCCCTCCTTCTGGAGGTGGACCTGCAGCCCCATCTGCTTATAGTCCTCTCCTTATAGCTAGGTTATGCAGCATGCAACACACCACAATAAACTCAGTGACCTGGTCAGGGTGGTATTGTAGGCTGCCACCAGAATGGTCCAGGCATCTGAAGCGCTGCTTTAAGACTCCAATTGTCTTTTCGACGATTTGCATGTACCTATGTGGCTTTCGTTGTAATGTTTCTCGGCTTCAGTGACGGGATTACGCAGTGGGATCATCAGCCAGCTGGGAAGGCCATATCCATTATCCCCCAGCATCCAACCGTGACCTTCTGGCTGATTGACAAACAGGTCAAGGATAGCACTCTCACGTAGGATTTGCGCATCATGGATATTGCCAGCAAATGTAGCATTTACTGTCGTAAATATTTGGTTGTGGTCGACAACAAGCTGCACATTCAGGGAGTGGAATCCCTTTCTGTTCAGGGCGATGTGCGTGCAGTCTATTGCTGCCTGCACCTTGGGGAAGTTTGCAATTCTCGAGAAACCCACAGCTCTCGCGGTCTGTGCCTCCCTGGTCATAGGGAAGTTTATGAAGTCCATCCTGCGGGCGTAAAGGGCTTCAGTCACCTGCCGAATGGAGCAATGTGTAACATGCTGAGAGATACCACAGATGTCACCAGCTGAAGCCTGAAAGGAGCCCGATGCGTAGAAGGATAGTGCCGCAGTAACCTTTACCCCAACGGGCAGTGCGGTTCTGATGGTGCTGAACGGCTGCAGATCCCCCTTGATGAGTTGGCAAATCTCATCAATGACCTCCTTCCGGAAGCGCGGCCTCCTAAGATACGTGTTTTCAGACAATTTGAGGTAAGATTGCTTTTCTTTGTACCTTTGTTGGCTGTACACTCGCCTCCTCTGCCTCCGCATTACTCTGCCACCTCTTCGATTGATCCTTTCAGAAACCAGCATGTGAGCAGTTACGAGTAATGGCACAGAAAGCATAGGCCCCATCACTATCAATAATTATTTTCAGTTGCTATAAATGCATTTGTAGTTAAAAAAAATGACTAATCTATTAAGCTATTATTAGTACAATTAAATATAAGTATAAACATGAGTGTATTTATCTGTAAAAGACCCTTAAATAACTCACAATATACAAGCTCGAGTTTTTTTGCTGCCGCCTCCCTTCCTCCGCAATTTAAAATGGCGTCCGTAGTGCCCAGTTCGATGAGGAAGGCCCAGGAAAAGCAACTATTCTCCAGCGATGTTCTCGGCAAGCGATCAGCCCGGCGCTGTGCCGAAAGTTCCTCTCAGCGATGTGCCGGCGATGTGAGCCGAAACTTGGGGGCTAATTTTCCGCCGATGTTCCAGCCTGAGTTTCCATTTTTTGCTCGAAATGGGCGATATCTGGGCGATATATGGGCAATGTGAAGTGGAAAGTCTAGCCCTCTATCTTTAAAATATGCTTGTCTAATCACTGCATTGATACATTCTGCCACTTCAGAGCTGCAACCAGGGATTATGGCCCCTATTTTCCACTTCCTGCATTTTTGGCGCCCGTGCATGTTAATGTACGATTTTTTTGTACGTTTGCGCCAGAAAAAAAAATCGGGACTTTTGCCAAACAAATATTTGAATTTGGCACCGTGCTCCCCGAAGTTATCTGCAGGGGGTGGAGCTTCAAGTCTGCGCTCTGTCTGGGCATGTGCGAAAAAATAAACTTCCTGGTCTGGATCAGACATTTTTAAAGAGCCCTTTGTGATCCGATCATTTTTCTTTTATGATCGGATCGTGCTGGCTGGAGCTTTCTGCAATTTTGAGCATTAAAACCTGCAAAACCTGGCTGAGAGGGAAGTGGAAGAGGAATTCGAAGGAGGAGAAGGAAGGGCCGTTCGATTTCTCCCACACAAAGTGTTATCCCTGGTAGATATCAGTGAGAGGAAATGGGATCTGCTGGCAATTCAGGGGGAAAAGCGAAAGAAAGTAAAACCTGCTCTAATGGCTCAACGTTGGGATGATTTTGCTGTAGAGTACAATGCAGTAGCCATCACCCGGAGAATCGGCGGGCAGCTGAAAAAGAAATGGCAGGACCCAGGACAATTAGTTAAAGTAAGTATGCACTGCAATGACATTTGTAAATGTGTGTGTGTGTGTGTGTGACCCTCTCTTAAAAAGTTTTATTTTCATCTTTGCAGTTAAAGAATGCAAAGATCAAGAGCCACAGGAATCGAACTGGTGGAGGTCCACCAAGTAAGCTGCAATTGAGCCAGCTGGAACAGAGTATCTCTGATCTGATTAAAGCTCACCGGAGAAGATCCACCACCAATCTGGACGCTGGGCCCAGGTCAAATAGATGGGGAAAGCCCCTGCAATTTGCACTGTGGGTTGGCAAAATACTGCGTGGGCTAGCTAGGCTTTAATGGATATTTTTGTTATGTTTTACAACAACTGAGCATCAGGAAGAGGCAGAAGGTGTTCCAGAAGTACCAGCAGAAGTAGCACCCGAAGGACATCCAGAAGAGAGTGCAGAATTGTTTTCTGATTTTGAGCAGGACGATCTGGATGAAGGCCAGCATGCCGATCCCCCCACTGATCAGATGGTCATATTGGACCTGTAGCCGGTGGAGCCCATGGATCAAGATGCGGGTCCCAGTGTGGTCCTGCAATGCACACCTGTGAGAGGGATGCCCAATAGGGTCGAGGAGCAATGCACAGGTGGGAGTCGGCAAGGGAGGGTGGAAAGGATAGCTGAACCACAAGCGCATGTAGACATGGTACAGCTCATCGGGATAAGTGGGGAGAGTATGCAGCTAACCAGGTCGCTCCTGGACACCATGGGTGAGGTCAGGGTAGAAATTGCGGGACTGTCAGGAGAAGTAGCAACACTGTCTGGAGGAATAGGACCACCACTTGCGGGGCAAATTAGGGAGGGAATGGTGGATGTACTCGATGCCCTGTCAGGACAGCTGATGGGGAAATTGTCTGAAATATGTGATGGAAATTTGCAGGTAGCTGCTGCAATAAGGGAACACACCCAGATTGTCATTCAACAACACCTATTGGCGGCATCAACTGCTGCCACTCAAATCATCCACAGACCACCCTCAGGGACTGTGCCACAGGTTGATCCACAGCTTGAAAAAGAAGACAAAGACTAACCCGGGCCTTCGAGAAAGGTGTCTACTAGGTCTGCCCCTGTCCAATCCCACCACCAACGACAAACAAAAAAATATAACCTTGGGCTCACCAGGGGGACCGAGGAAGTCTGCTGCGCCAACAGATAGGGCTAAGGTTAGAGGCACCAGGGCGGGCAAGAGGGGCACTATGCACTGGTGGTCATTGAATAAGGGGGAGGAGAGATATTTGTATCTTGCTGTTACTTGTTTTGTTAATAGAAAAGTTTGATACAATAAAGTTTTGTTAATTGAAAATGTTAAAGTTTGCAAAAAGTTTAACGTTTGATACGTTAATTGAAAATGTTAAAGCTTGATACAAAATGTTTTATTAAAGTTACGTACAAATGTATAAATGTTTAATAAACCTATTCTTTTAATTTAACCAGAATCAGTGCTTTATTTTGTGAATTTAACCAATATAAACCAACACAAGATTATTAAAAGTGCAAACAGGTGTAAACAATCAACATGGTGTGACACTATAATCAACCGTGCCACCGTTTAGCCTTCAGGCAGAAAAACGTTCATGGATTAGCCACTGACGCAAGTCTCTAGCAATGGCTAGAGGTCCCCTTGGTCACCCCATCCTCCTGTGCCGTCATCCTGCGGCTTGAGGTGGTTTCTCCTCTTGCTGCTGGTCCTCCTCCTCCTCCTCCTCCTCGTCAGTCTCCTCTGAATCTTCATCCCTACTCTTCCCCTCAAGAGGATCTTCAATGTCCAGTACATGTCCCCTCATGATCGCCAAGTTGTACAGCATGCAGCACACAACAGGGAACTGAGCGATGTGGTGAGGGGAGTATTGCAGGTAGCCTCCAGAGTGGTCCAGGCATCGAAAACACTGCTTTAAAACACCAATTGTCCGCTCTATGATATTCCATGTCGTTATGTGGGACATATTGCACTGACCCTCTGCCTCACTGCGGGGTTTGCGTAGAGGGGGGTCATAAGCCAGGTGGCGAGCCCGTACCCTTTGTCCCAAAGCAACCAGCTCTGCCCTCCTGAAACATCGCAGATATAGCGCTCTCATGTAAGATGAAAGCATCATGGATGGTACCGGGATATTTGGCATCCACTGCCATGATCCGCTGCAGATCGTCACACACCAGCTGTACATTTAGGGAGTGGATCCCTTTCCTGTTGCGGTAAACTTTGGAATCTTGCAAGGGTGCTCTCAAGGCAATGTGGGTACAGTCAATGGCACCCTGTACCCTGAGGAAGCCAGCAATTCTGGATAACCCCACAGACCTGTCTCTCATTGCCTGCGTGGTCATAGGGAAAGTGATGAACTGGTCCCTTTTGGCACACAGTGCAGCAGTCACCTGGCGAATGCAGCAATGGGTGGCGTGTTGAGAGATCGAGCATATGTTTCCAGTTGAAGCTTGAAATGATCCTGTAGCATAGAACGCAAGTGCCACTGTTACCTTTATTTCTACAGGTAGGGCAGTCCTCCTTCCACTTCTTGGCCGTATGTCTGCCCTGATTATTTGACAGATCTCAGTGATGACCTCCTTTCTGAATCGCAGCCAGCGAACCCAGTCTGCCTCACTCAGTTGCAGGTATGAGCGCCTCTCCCGATAGACTCGCTGAGTGTAAGGCCTCCTCCCCATCAATCTGTCTCCCCGATATCGGCGTTGAATTATTCGTCGCCTCTGCATGTGCATGCCATGTATGGCCAACAACCTTATCACATCAGGCATGCTAAAAATTGCACCCATTATTATTGTTATTATGCAGATAAATACTTAAATCACTGACACTTTTCCTCTCCGTTTAGCTCCACAAGGCTGGATGATGCCCTCGATCAGACTACACCCTGAACTAGCGCATGCGTTTGTTTGTTTGTTTGTACAGTGATTCTCTTGGGTCACCTGTGACAAATGGTCATTTCTAGCTTGCTACTGTGCCTGTGCACAAAACGTCCCATTTCGGATGCTGACCGAGCTCGAGCACAGGTCGAAGGAGTGCCAGCCGGGCAGGATCGCAAGCTCGGACGGACACATGCACAACAACTTGATGCACGGCTTCAAAAGCAACCCGGGCCCGATTTGGGTGAAAAAGAACCCAGCAAAGTTATTTCAGTTCCCTCCAAAAAAATTATACATGTGTTATTTACATTGTCTCTGAGTTATTTTCAGAGTACCCTGTCAAACAAAATCCATGCATTTGTATTTATTTTGTCTTCTTTTGCCTGGCCCCAATGTCCTTTTGTGGTGCCGTGCCGATTTCCTTAAGTTCACAGAAGTTTTTTGGGGGGGCTTTTTGGCAGTGTGTGCCACGCTGTAAAATATCATGGACGGCCAAATTCACCTAACTGCACAAAATCGGCGCCCGAGCCCGTTTTCACTTGTGTTTGCACCAAAACATTTTAAACTGCCGCACATGGTTGACGCCGATGTACAAATGTTGGTGAAAATTGGAAACTGAGGATTTCACGCCTAAAAACATTTGGATGCCAAAAAAGGCGCACAATCGTGGTGAAAATAGGGTCCATGAATCTTTGAGGTTCTGTTTTTTTAATTTGGCTCCTAGCTCCTGCCACTCTCTGAACAGGGCCTCTTGCCTACTCTTTCCTATGTTGTTGGTCCAAACGTGGACCACAGTGACTGGATCTTTGCCCTCCCTCTTCTATATCCTTACAAGCCAGTATGAGATGTCCCTCACTCTGGCTCCAGGTAGGCAACATATTATGTGGGACTCTCGATCCAGCGTACAAAGCATGGTATCCGTCTCCCTAATTATTGAATACCCTACAATTACCACATTAAGCAAATACGCATCATATTAACCTAATATCTGCAGTGATTATGTTCATTTACAGGTCAGCCTCTACAGTTTATGCTCGTGGAAGAAAATATTCCAACAACAGGTTGATGCAACATCACGTAAAAGGGATACGAGTTTAATATCATCAGTTGGCCCCTCAGTACCTCACCAATTTCTAACTTTAAAAAAATCAGAGTGTAAAATAAGAGCAATTTATAACATTTTAAAAATGGAGGGAGAGAGAAAACAGGGAATTATAGACCGGTCAGCCTGACATCAGTAGTGGGTAAAATGATGGAATTAATTATTAAGGATGTCATAGCAGCGCATTTGGAAAGAGGTGACATGATAGGTCCAAGTCAGCATGGATTTGTGAAAGGGAAATCATGCTTGACAAATCTTCTGGAATTTTTTGAGGATGTTTCCAGTAGAGTGGACAAGGGAGAACCAGTTGATGTGGTATATTTGGACTTTCAGAAGGCTTTCGACTAGGGCCCACACAAGAGATTAATGTGCAAAGTTAAAGCACATGGGATTGGGGGTAGTGTGCTGACATGGATTGAGAACTGGTTGGCAGACAGGAAACAAAGAGTAGGAGTAAATGGGTACTTTTCAGAATGGCAGGCAGTGACTAGTGGACTACCGCCCCAGCTGTTTACATTGTACATTAATGATTTTGACGAGGGGATTAAATGTAGTATCTCCAAATTTGCGGATGACACTAAGTTGGGTGGCAGTGTGAGCTGCGAGGAGGATGCTATGAGGCTGCAGAGTGACTTGGATAGGTTAGGTGAGTGGGCAAATGCATGGCAGATGAAGTATAATGTGGATAAATGTGAGGTTATCCACTTTGGTGGTAAAAACAGAGAGGCAGACTATTATCTGAATGGTGACAGATTAGGAAAAGGGGAGGTGCAACGAGACCTAGGTGTCATGGTACATCAGTCATTAAAGGTTGGCATGCAGGTACAGCAGGCGGTTAAGAAAGCAAATGGCATGTTGGCCTTCATAGCGAGGGGATTTGAGTACAGGGGCAGGGAGGTGTTGCTACAGTTGTACAGGGCCTTGGTGAGGCCACACCTGGAGTATTGTGTACAGTTTTGGTCTCCTAACTTGAGGAAGGACATTTTTGCTATTGAGGGAGTGCAGCAAAGGTTCACCAGACTGATTCCCGGGATGGCGGGACTGACATATCAAGAAAGACTGGATCAACTGGGCTTGTATTCACTGGAGTTCAGAAGAATGAGAGGGGATCTCATAGAAACGTTTAAAATTCTGACGGGTTTAGACAGGTTAGATGCAGGAAGAATGTTCCCAATGTTCGGAAGTCCAGAACCAGGGGTCACAGTCTAAGGATAAGGGGTAAGCCATTTAGGACCGAGATGAGGAGAAACTTCTTCACCCAGAGAGTGGTGAACCTGTGGAATTCTCTACCACAGAAAGTTGTTGAGGCCAATTCACTAAATATATTCAAAAAGGAGTTAGATGAAGTCCTTACTACTAGGGGGATCAAGGGGTATGGCGAGAAAGCAGGAATGGGGTACTGAAGTTGCATGTTCAACCATGATCTTATTGAATGGCGGTGCAGGCTCGAAGGGCCGAATGGCCTACTTCTGCATCTATTTTCTATGTTTCTATGTTTCTATGTTAACATTCTTTAGTGTTTCCCGCTTCTAATCCTACCCTCTTCTGTAATCACCCACCTGCACTTTACTTTCCACTGTACAGCAGAATGACACAGCCCACTGCCCCACTCTCCAAAAGAACTTATTTCAGTTTCCAGCTATGAAGCCATCGTCCCCAATTACATTGATTGGAGTTAGAGTACCATAACATCCCGAATGTTCAAATACAGTATAATAACTATGAGAAGCAATTCCTGTAAATAAAATAGCAACTGTGGAATAATTTATAGATTTTACAACAATACAAGTGATAGTTTAAAAACATTAATAAAGTTTCATAAAGAGTGCCAAGATGAAAGCAAACAAAAGCAAACCCAATGTTCAATCAAACATAATCTGCCAAATGTATAAGTATTTTAAATATTTAAAACAGACTGTGGGGGTGAAATTTACTTATGGTGAGGATGGAAAACGGGCGGTCTCACATCTGCCGCCCTGTCCGATATTCTGTTCCATTGATTCCGATCGATCTGACTATCGGGCGGGGCATATAACTGACAGCAGATGCCATACTGCCTGCATTGTGCTCTCGTCCAAGTCGTATTTCACCCCGATAGTTATACAATGATAGACAGTTACAACAATTTCCATTGTATTCCTCATTGTCAGAATGTGAAAGGATCCAGGAAGCTTCGATTAGAAACAGATGTTTCAGGGTTTTAGCCTCTGGCCATCGGCCATATGGAACCTTGCAATGCTCAAAATAGCCTCATGCCAACAATTACAAACTAGAGTTTCTTTTGTTTCTAAAAGTTAAAATAAACAAATAAATAGCTTCCCTCAGATAAATCCATTTTCTTAACAAATGTCTACTTTGCCAAGCTATGTTTAATAACAGACAGGAAGGAATTAGGAGACTCCACAGAAAGATATTTATATTTCCCGAAGCTGGATGTCCTTCCAGAATAGTAATGTGACTTGGAGCTGTAACGTGGAACCACAGCAAGATAGCTGCTTGATAATTATTTTATCAGATGACAAAAAGAGCTCAAGGGTTTCTGTGCATTTGCGTGCACAACAAAAATATTGCAGATTAAACAAGAGATATATATTTACAAATATAGCACTATGAAATCCAGTGTTCTAGGGCATTCATAATGAAGATTTCCTGCAAGATAGAAAAAATTACTATGATAGTAAAAGGATCCATTTGTTTGTGGGCAAGATTTTAGATTTCGTACCTGGTGCTTTTAGTTCCAAAGGACCAACAAATATCTAAGGAGAATGAAGGATTATTTAATTTTTGAGCTATTTCTACCCAGTACATTACCAAAAAAATAATAATTTTGGTGTGCCATGTGCGGCATATTTGAAAACTATCTTTTTTTCCATTTAGGATTTTCATTTGAAATAATAGCTTAAACTGTACAGAGGCAAGAAGGTTTATGATTCTAGGTATCATTTTTTCATAGTAAGTGCAGAGATGTGGGAGAATGAAGGTAGGAAAGCAAAAATTGTGGGAGCAGGGGGAGAAATGAGGCTGAGTACAAGTAGTGACTCATGAGTCGGTGTAGGGAGACAAATTTAAAGTTCTGGTGAGAGACAGGGACAGAGATCAGAGCAAGCAGGATAATCTGCAAAAAGCAACAGATGCAAGGGGCAAAATCCAAAGTAAAACATAGCTGGGAAAAATGGCACAGATGCTTGAAGACTGGAGAGCTGAGCCAGAGAGAAATGCAGAGAAGCCAGTGTTGCGTGGGAGCCGCCAAGAGAGAGCAAAGAGTCTTGAGAGCACCTGGAGAGGGAGAGCAGCCATTAAGAGATAGAACCCTATGTAAGGATTTGGCAAAAACATCGCCAGCAAAAGCACAAACTTTTGGACTTTAAGTTTTGGACATTGCTTTTAATTTTGCTGTTACTGCAGAACAGCATGACTTTGGACAGGTCCAAACATGTTCCACAGGAATACACATCAGGTGGGCAAGGATGGGTCGATGGCTGAATGCAGGAAAGCATCGTAGGAAGGAACCTAATGGAGGACCCTTTGTCATGTAATGGGAACCCATCAGGAAGATTGGTCGGTGGTCAAGGCACAAAGGAAGCTTTTCGGCCACCCAGACTTGTTGGAGGCTTATCCCCAGGAACAGCCAGTTGACAAAGACACCGGCCGAAAAGGTGTTTCATTTTCTTTTTAGTTGTACTGCCTCAGGCAAAGGACTAATTTTTGGCGCGAGAAGAAGCATTTTTGCAGGTATAAGAGAGGCAATTTTGGCTGCCATCTCGCTCTCCCTCTCCTCTTCTACGTTTGCTTGCTTCATTCAATGCACAAAAAGACCGAGCACTCCATCTGGGACGGAGAGAAGAAACCACCATCTATGAGCATAGAAAGCCAGCTCATTGGGAGAAGCAGTGAGTAAGCCAGAGGGGTAACTCGTGAGCATTATCCCAGCCCACGCATTCTTTAAGACTACCGCATAGTGTGAAGGGGGTGTCGTGTGTCCCAACCAAGCCTTAGGGGTTTCTGCACGGATCATAGGCGTACGCACATTCTGTTGTACAGATTCGGTGGTGCCCTATCGAACCAAGACATGGGTACTTCGCGATAGGGCCCGACGGGCCAGAGTTGTACTGTGTGTTGTACTGTGCTTGTTTGTTTTACACCACCAGGGTATGTTTTACTAGTGCAAGTGTATGCCTTAACTTGAATAAAAGCATTGTGACAGTTGAGACCGAAAGATTTAGCTATAACTGTGTAATTCTGTTCACTACTATAATAACGGTGTCTAGAACTGTTGTAAGGGGGTGATTCAAAACCACCAAGGGCAAAACCACTTACAGAATTGGTGACCGCAGCAGGACATTGGTATTTGAGTGAACAGATAGTAATGGAAGATCTCAAGGTCAAGAGAACGACAATGGGGTACAGGATTTCCTCGTACGTATTCAGAAAAGTTAATGTAATACAGCAGTGGGTGTTAGACCTGTTGCGGCTGAGAGTCCTGAGGACAAAGCTGCTGAGTGGACAGGGAATAAGGAGCACAAAAAGACAAATGAAAAGGCCATTTGGCTCCTGTGTTTGCAGAAGCAAGTCCAGCTGCTCAGGGAGCAGGTTGGTCAGCTTAAGGCAGAGCTCCAAGAGTCAGAGCAGCAGTCAGCCGCAAGGGCCACAGTGGGGAACAGATTAGTGGATGAGTTACGTGAGGAGTGGCAGGAAAGGCGCACTCAGGAGGAAACCTCCCCTAACACCGAGGAGTACCTGCAATGTCAGGTCACCGAGGCCAAGCTCAACGAGCAGGTTGTATGGGAGGAGAACGCCTGCTTAACGGATAAAGTTGATGGGCTGGAGTGGCAACTGAGAGATATTAAGACAGCTTACAAGGTAGCTAGCAGGAGGGGGGGTTGAGCGTGGGAATTGCGGGCCCTGCCAAGAAAAAATCCAAAGTTTGACTCAAGCTCTAGCCAAAGCCAAAGGCATGGTTTGCTTGATGGCCCCGGAGGAAGCTCGGGTGGACTGGGAAGAGGAAGGAGAAGATAGCGTGATTCGGGGCAGGGTAGGGACGTCTGACCACCTCCTGAAGAGCCAAAGGGACCGATGTGTCCCATACAGCAGCAGACGTTCGGCCCGCCCATAGAGGGTGCGGGTCAGGGTGCACTGCAAAGCGATTTTGTGGTTCCGTTCACCGCCCCGCAGCTGCAGAATATGATCTCGGGGGTGCCCAAGTTAAAGAAAGAAGGGGACCCACAGGTTGGGGGGATTAACGGATGTAGTGAGGCTGAGGCTCACAAGCTGTTGCTGTTTTCCCTGGAGGGGAAACTGTATCAGGCCCTGTCCGCCGAGACCAAACGGGGACAGGGGACCACGGCCGGCTTAAAGGAGGAAATCCTGAGAGCCATGGGTCACACCCAGGGTAGTCCATTCTCTAGGGTAGAGGGGATACTGCAACTGACAGGGGAAGCACCTCAGGCATTCGCAGACAGGCTCTGGCCCATCTACAAAATGGCTATGGGTGGTGTGCTCGACAGAGCACAGTTGCAGGGGGGGGCACTGAGAAACCATTGGCTCAGGACACTTGTGGCAAACAGTTTGCCACAAATAAGGGTAAAAGCGGAGGCCTGGTTCAACTCCAAGGACCTCACGAACACAGAGGCCGGAGTGCTCCGTCACATGAGCCTGGCCTTTAAAACTGGTTCAGAGGAGGAGGTCAAACCAAGTAAGGGCAAGGTACATGAAATAAAGGCCAGTGAGGCTAGTAAAAAGGAATGGCATCAGGAAGGGATTAGTGCAGGGCAGGGAAGGCTAGGATGTGTTTCGGGTGTGGGAAGATGGGACACTGGAGGAGAGACTGCCCGGCCCCGAGGAAGGGTCAAGGCAAAGGGGATCCTCCAGTGCCTAGGACAAAACCTGTCGAGGCGAAGGGACCGACCGTGGAACAATTTGATGTTCTGATGGCCACCATTCGGATCGGTTTTGTGCCAGAGCAGGGAAGGGTAGACGCTGCCGTGAGCAGGGAAATCCCGACCACTCCGGTAATCCCACCACCCTGACTAGCGCGTACCCAGCCTGTGTACCTGTGTTCACTCACGTATGATGAGTGGAGTAGACCATGCGTGAGGATGGGGAAGGAGAAGGTAGAGGGGAAGTACTTAGTGGACACCGGAGCTTTGAGCATGGTGATCCATGCGAGTAACCTGACCAATTCACCCTGGTCCAGCAAGGTTCCATTCAGTCTCGTGTGGTTCACCGGGAAGGAGCAGGTGGGGGCGATGTCCAGGCCGTTGGCCATAAATTTAGGATCCCTCCACACCAGGTGGGAATGCATCTGAATAAAATGGGAGCAGCCAGGGTCAGGAGTCCTAGGGGCCAACTTTATGTTAGCCCACAGAATTATAGTGGATTTGAGGAATCGCTGCCTTTGGGGAGCAGTGGGTTCCGATAAGGAGAAAGAAGTTGTAGTGATCCCAAGGAAAGGGGAAGGAAAAGGCAACAAGTTTACCATGAAGCCGAAGGGGAGTTACGACCTAGAGCAATTGGTCAATACTTCCCCGGCCGAGTACCAGGCGTATGTGCGGGACACCTCGCATCGTTCACCACACACACGCACGTCTGTGGTAGGGTGATGGGGGTGGAAGTCCGAGTACAGGAGACCATGTCACGGCTACAGAAACAGCACAGTTTCTCCAGAGAGGCAGAGGCCGACTTGGAGACGGCACTGGGATCCCTGGTAGCACAGGAAGTGTTGAGGCTCATAGCCACACATGTGAACTCGCCACTTTGGCCAGTTAGGAAACCGGATCAGTCGTGGAGAGCCATTGTGGACTATCGGGTGCTCACCAAAAACACCCCAGCCTGCGCGCCCACAGTCGTGGCCGTAGCTGATCTGATAGGGAGTATTCCAGCAACCGCAATCACATTTACAGTGCTGGACATTTCAAATGGGTTTTGGTCGATTCCCCTGAAATGGGAAGACCAGTACAAGTTTGTCTTCACTTTTAAATGACAGAGTACACATGGACATGCCTTGCCAGGGATTTCATAACAGCCCCTCCATATTCCACCAGTGTATGGCAGATGCCTTAAAGAGCTTCAGCAGACCCCAGCAGTTGGTGCATTATGTGGATGATTTGCTTTTGTTCTTCGACAAGAGGGAGAGGAGCATGGTCCGCTTTTGGCCGAGCTGCTGGAGCTGCTGAGAGAGACAGGGTTCAAGGTCAATCCTAAGAAAGCTCAGATCGGTCAGAGGAAAGTAAAATTCCTCGGGCTGACCGCAAGGGCTGGGAAAGGGCTATAGACGAGGCCAAACGGAAAGCGGTACATGAGTTACCAGCCCCCACGACCGTGACGCAGGTGAGATGCTTCCTGGGGCTCACGGGGTACTGCTGGGATTTTATTGAAGATTACGTCGCCATGGCAGCCCCTCTGCTTCGGCTCCTCTGCAAGGGAGTGGGATGTGAGTGGGATGGGGACTGCACAGCAGCGTTTAATCGCCTCAAGGGAGACCTGCAGAAGGCACCCACATTAGGGGCGATTAATGGTGGGGAGGACTTATTTTTGGAAGTAGCAGCTAGCGGGGACAGTTTGAGCGTGGTGCTGCTCCAGGATCGGCGCGGCAAGCTGAGGCCCGTGGTGTACTCATCAAGAGTCCACACAGATGTAGAACAGGGATATTCCAATTGTGAGAAGCATCTCCTAGCCACGCATTGGGCCGCAAAGCACTCACAGCACTTTATGGGATCGTCTCTGATCGTTCTACTAACCCACCATACCCCCACTCAGATGTTATTAGATGGGAGGATAAAGGACGGCATGGTGAGCAGTGCTCGCATTGCACGCTGGACTTTATTGCTCTCACAAATGCATCTGAGAGTGCAAGGCCTGAGTGAGCCCAAGTTGGCCGCCAGTATGATCTACCCAGGGACAGTCTACAAGTGTACGGTGGAAGGGGTATGGATGTGGACATAGGATTTCGGGCCGGGTTACACCCAATGGGCCGCGAGATCTACGTCGACGGGTCTAGTTGGATGATGAAAGGGGAGCGTTTCACCGGGTGTGGGATTTATGACCCTATGGCTGGGATAGCAAGAGTCATTAAACTCCCGAGCACCCTGAGCGGCCAGCACGCCGAACTGTTGTTATGGTGTATGTTGTTACCCACGCCGATGAGTTCCTGGCCCCAAACACCATCTGCTCGGATTCCATGTTTACGTGCAATTCATGTACCGAATACTTGGCCATCTGGTCTCGCCGCAGTTTCACATTCGCAGACAGGAAGCCCTTAGCAACAGCACCGTTGCTGGGAAAGGTCTTAGAGGCCATGGGGACCCCGGGATGTCATTACATGCACAAAGTAAAGGCTCACTCTAAGACAGAGCCCAGAGGGGAAGGCAAGCTAAAGGACAGATAAGTTAGCAAAGGAGGGAGCCAGTGAAGGAGTTTTTGGGATCCATATGGGTCCAGCCCAGTAGTAGCGATCTGGGACAAAGGAGGGACACAAGGAATGCAGGGGTAGCATTGGCCCAGAACTTGAGGCAAGTCCAAGCACAGGATCCCATCCTCAAGGTCATCCTGGAGCAGCTGGCTAAGGGCAAGAAGGTAAAAGGTCTGTTCGAGGTGGCAGGCATCACCGTAAAGGAGGGGATGCTCTTTAATGGGGATCGGTGGATAGTTCCCGAGGTGCACCAAAGGGAATTCCTCCAGTTGGCCCAAGGGGCCCAGGAGAGGGACACCCAGGGCCTGAGACTACCTGGCAGGTTGGTTGGTCATCGATTGTTTCTTCCTCCGACTGTTCCAGTTCGTCTGTGTGCCGCAGCTTTGTCTGATGCATATGTTTCCTGCATGTTTGCCCATTTTTGAGCTTGACAATAAATACTCTGCTGTCTTCCTTGGCCATGACAGTACCAGCGATCAACTTGGGACCCTGACCATAATTCAGAACATATACAGGATCATTTACAGAAATATCGCGTGACACAGCTGTGCGATCGTGATACCCTTGCTGAATTTGTCTTCTGTATTCAACATGATTATTCAAGTCAGGTTGTACAAGAGATAGCTTGGTCTTAAGACCTCTCTTCATCATTAGTTCAGCAGGCGAGACCCCGGTAAGCATGTGTGGTCTTGTCCTGTAACTAAGCAGTATGCACGACAGGCGGGTCTGCAGTGACCCTTAGGTTACTCGCTTCATACTTTGCTTTATGATTTGGACAGCACGTTCTGCTTGCCCATTGGATGCAGGTTTGAACGGTACTGACCTTACATACTTGAAACCATTAAGTTTCATGAACTCTTCAAACTCGTGACTGGTGAAGCATGATCCGTTATCACTAACAACGATGTCAGGCAGACCATGTGTCGCGAACACGACACTGAGATTCTCAATGGTAGCTGTGAATGTGCTGGATAACATGATTATACTCTCTATCCACTTCAAATATGCATCCGCCACAACTAAAAACATCTTCCCCAGGAAGGGACCTGCAAAGTCTATGTGGATCCTGGACCCTGGTTTGGATGGCCATGACCACAGACTCAGCGGCGATTCCACTGGTGCTTTGCTGAGCTGCATGCAAGTGTTGCACTGATGCACACATGATTCCAGCTCAGAGTCAATTCCCGGCCACCATACATGAGACCTGGTGATGGCTTTCATCATTACAATGCCGGAATGTGTGCTATGTATCTCACGTACAAATTTCTCTCTCCCTTTCTTGGGCATAAAAACACAATTGCCTCACAGTATACAATCCGAATAATCGACAGTTCATCTTTGCGACGAATGTAAGGTTTGGTCTCCTCGCACATTTGTTTCATATGGCAGACCAATCACCTTTGAGGATGCATCTCTTCAACACTGATAAAATCGGGTCCTGGCTGGTCCGGTCTTAACTTGTCGAGCCGTGACAGGGGTTCCTTCACTCTCAAAAGCATCCATAACTAACAATAGGTCCGCCATTTGTGGCGGTTCCATCTCCGGTGTGGGCAACGGCAGATGGCTCAAAGCATCGGCAGAATTCACGGTGCCAAGTCTATGGCGAATGCAATAATCATCAGCGGATAATGTCAGCGCCCACCTCTGGATGCGGGATGAAGCATTGGTATTGATACCTTTGTTTTCAGAGAACAGTGAAATGAGCAGCTTGTGACGTGCCTCCAGTACAAACTGAAGACCAAACAGGTACTTGTTATGTATGGAGAAAGAGTCAGACTGAACACTGTGAGCTCAAAGTAAAGTGTAACCTTAGTCTTTTATTGCTGGTCTCCAGAGTGCTTCTGCAACCTGTGAGGCCTCCTTAAATACCTGTGCTCCCAAGGGATTATGGGATCCCTTGGGACTCCAGGGGATGAGCCCTCTGGTGGCTGTACAGAGTAAGTACGAGTTTACATCTATAACAATACTCCCCCCCCCAAAGTCAACAGTGTAACTATTTACAAGGTGAGTCGATCTGGGGCCCTTCTTGCCCTGGTTGATCGTCTCAGTGTGAAAGCTGGTATTGGTGAATCAACTGTTGGGCTCTCGCTGGGCTGATGTGCAGCTGACCTCGCTGGGCTGTCTGGTGTGTTGGGTATTGCTGGGCTGCTGTGGATTACGGGTTCTGCTTCGTGGCCAACCGCAGTGCCAGTTGCCACTGGTGTGTATGTTGGGCGGTCAAAGAAGGTAGGGGCCAAAGTGGGGTTGCTCAGGATAGTCTGTGAATCTGAGTTTGATTTGGTCCAAGTGTTTCCGGTGAATGAGTCCATTTGAAAATTTGACCTGAAGCACCCTCTTTGGCTATGACAGCGCCGGGAAGCCATTTGGGATCTTGTCCATAATTTAATACAAATACAGGATCATTGACTTCAATCTCGCATGACACATTTGCGCTATCATGGTATGCACTTTGTTGAAGCCACCTGCTCTCTACCTGTTCATGTAGATCAGGGTGAACTAATGAGAGCCTTGTCTCAAATGCTCTTTTCATGAGCAGTTCAGCAGGTGGGATCCCAGTGAGTGAGTGGGGTCTCGTGCAGTAGCTAAGCAGGACTCGGGATAGGCGAGTCTGCAGTGAGCCTTCCGTTACCCTCTTCAAGCCCTGCTTGATGGTTTGCAGTGCTCTCTCTGCCTGACCATTGGACACTGGTTTAAACGGGGCATGTTTGATCCCGTTGCGGGTCATAAATTCTTTGAACTCAAGACTGGTAAAACATGGCCCGTTGTCGCTCACCAGGACATCGGTAGGCCGTGTGTGGCAAACATGGCCTGCAGGCTTTAAGTAGTGGCAGCGGATCGGCTAGCCGACATTATCTCACATTCAATCCACTTGGAGTACACATCTACAACCACAAGGAACATTTTACCCAAGAACGGGCCTGCATAGTCGACGTGTACCCGAGATCATGGTTTGGAGGGCCAAGACCATAAACCTAGCGGCGTCTCCCTGGGTACATTGCTTAACTGCGAGCATGTATTACATCTGTGCACGTAGGACTCGAAGTCTGCATTGATACCGGGCCACCACACGTGGGATCTGGCTATCGCTTTCATCATTACGATGCCTGGGTGAGTACTGTGGCGGTCACTGATGAAGGTGTCTCTGCCCTTCTTGGGAACCACTACACGATTGCCCCACAGAAGGCAGGCTGCCTGTATAGACATTTCATCTTTGCGCCGCGGAAAGGCTTTATCTCTTCCTGCATTTCCACTGGGATACTGGACCAGCTCCCGTGAACCACACAGCTTCTGACTAGGGACAATAAGGGGTCCTGGCTCATCCAGGTTTTGATCTGCCAGGCAGTGACGGGTGATTGCTCACTCTCAAATGCTTCCATAACCATGGCTGGATCTGCGGACTGCACCATTTCCATCCCCGTGGTGTGCAATGGCAGCCTACTGAGAGCATCGGCGCAGTTTTCTGTGCCTGGCCTGTGGCAGATGGTGTAGTTGTATGCGGACAACGTAAGCGCCCATCTCTGGATGCGGGCCGATGTATTGGTATTTATCCCTTTACTCTTGGAAAACAGGGATATAAGTGGCTTATGGTCAGTTTCCAATTCGAATTTTAACCCAAACAGATATTGATGCATTTTCTTTACCCCATAGACACATGCTAACACTTCTTTTTCAATCATGTTGTAGGCTCTCTCAGCCTTAGACACAGTCCTGGATGCATAAACAACCGGTTGCAATTTCCCAAAATCATTAGCTTGTTGCAATACATACCCGACGCCATATGATGACGCATCACATGCTAGTACCAAATGCTTACATGGATCATACAACACAAGCAATTTGTTTGAACATAACAATTTTCTAGCTTTTACAAAGGCATTTTCTTGGCTTTTGCCCCAAACCCATTTGTCCCCTTTTCACAGTAAGACATGCATTGGTTCTAACAGTGTGCTGAGACCCGGTAAGAAGTTACCAAAGTAGTTCAGAAGTTCTAGAAACGACCGCAGCTCCATCATGTTCTGTGGCCTCAGTGCGTTCTCCATTGCCTCCGTCTTTGAATCGGTGGGTCTGATGCCACCCGCCGCGATCCTCCTCCCCGGGAACTCCACTTCAGGCGCCAGAAAAACTCACTTCGAGCGTTTTAACCTGAGCCCCATGCGGTTGAGTTGACTAAGAACCTCCTCCAGGTTCTGCAGGTGCTCGACTGTGTCCCGACCTGTAACCAAGATGTCATCCTGGAGTCGGCGAGAGGCGGGAGCAGCGTGGTGAAGCCTATAAAAGGCCCAGCGGGTGTTCCACAGGCAGTGGCAGTCGGCGAGAGGCGGGAGCAGCGTGGTGAGGCCTATAAAAGGCCCAGCGGGTGTTCCACAGGCAGCGGCAGTCGGCGAGAGGCGGGAGCAGCGTGGTGAGGCCTATAAAAGGCCCAGCGGGTGTTCCACAGGCAGCGGCAGTCGGCGAGAGGCGGGAGCAGCGTGGTGAAGCCTATAAAAGGCCCAGCGGGTGTTCCACAGGCAGCGGCAGTCGGCGAGAGGCAGGAGCAGCATGGTGAGGCCTATAAAAGGCCCAGCGGGTGTTCCACAGGCAGCGGCAGTCGGCGAGAGGCGGGAGCAGTGCGGTGAAGCCTATAAAAGGCCCAGCGGGTGTTCCACAGGAAGCGGCAGTCAGCGAGAGGCGGGAGCAGCGTGAGTTGGAGAGGCGTGGCTTGTGCAGCTCCAGCCGGGAGAAAAAGCAGAAAAGAAGTAGAAAGGAATCAAAAGGTGACGTCACAGCCAAAGGGGTAATTGATTGGCTGGTGATTGGTAAGTAGTTTTTCTTTTTCTTTTTTATATCAGTAAGTAACCTGCAACACTGTTGTCAGCAATTTAAGTGTATCTAAGGGTTAAGTCATGGCAGGAGAGCTCGGTCACGTGATATGCTCCTCCTGTACCATGTGGGAACTCAGGGACACTTCTGGTGTTCCTGACGACTACATCTGCGGGAAGTGTATCCACCTCCAGCTCCTGACGGACTGCGTTGCGGAATTGGAGCTGAGAGTGGATTCACTCTGGAGCATCCATGATGCTGAGAATGACGTGAGTAGCACGTGTAGCGAGTTGGTCTTACCACAGGAGAAGGGTCCACAGCCAGATAGGGAATGGAAGACCAGCAGGAAGAGTAGTGCAAGGAAGGTAGTGCAGGGGTCCCCTGTGGTCATCCCCGTGCAAAACAGATACACTGCTTTGAGTACTGTTGAGGGGAATGACTCATCAGGGGAGGGCAGCAGCAGCCAAGTTCATGGCACCGTGGCTGGCTGGCTATGTTGCACAGGAGGGCAGGAAAAAGAGTGGGAGAGCGATAGTGATAGGGGATTCAATTGTGAGGGGAATAGATAGGCATTTCTGCGGCCGCAACCGAGACTCCAGGATGGTATGTTGCCTCCCTGGTGCAAGGGTCAAGGATGTCTCGGAGCGGGTGCAGATCATTCTGAAATGGGAGGGAGAACAGCCAGTTGTCGTGGTGCACATTGGTACCAACGACATTGGTAAAAAAAGGGATGAGGTCCTACGAAACGAATTTAAGGAGCTAGGAGCTAAATTAAAAAGTAGGACCTCAAAAGTAGTAATCTCGGGATTGCTACCAGTGCCACATGCTAGTCAGAGTAGGAAACGCAGGATAGCGCAGATGAATACGTGGCTTGAGCAGTGGTGCAGCAGGGAGGGATTCAAATTCCTGGGGCATTGGAACCTGTTCTGGTGGAGGTGGGACCAGTACAAACCGGACGGTCTGCACCTGGGCAGGACCGGAACCAATGTCCTAGGGGGAGTGTTTGCTAGTGCTGTTGGGGAGGAGTTAAAGTAATATGGCAGGGGGATGGGAACCAATGCAGGGAGACAGAGGGAAACAAAAAGGAGACAAAAGCAAAAGACAGAAAGGAGATGAGGAAAAGTGGAGGGCAGAGAAACACAAGGCAAAGAACAAAAAGGGCCACTGTACAGCAAAATTCTAAAAGGACAAAGGGTGTTAAAAAAAACAAGCCTGAAGGCTTTGTGTCTTAATGCAAGGAGTATCCGCAATAAGGTGGATGAATTAACTGTGCAAATAGATGTTAACAAATATGATGTGATTGGGATTACAGAGACGTGGCTCCAGGATGATCAGGGCTGGGAACTCAACATCACTCAGGAAGGAGAGAATAAAAGGAAAAGGAGGTGGGGTAGCCTTGCTGGTTAAAGAGGAGATTAATGCAATAGTTAGGAAGGACATTAGCTTGGATGATGTGGAATCTATATGGGTAGAGCTGCAGAACACCAAAGGGCAAAAAACGTTAGTGGGAGTTGTGTACAGACCTCCAAACAGTAGTAGTGATGTTGGGGAGGGCATCAAACAGGAAATTAGGGGTGCATGCAATAAAGGTGCAGCAGTTATAATGGGTGACTTTAATATGCACATAGATTGGGCTAACCAAACTGGAAGCAATACAGTGGAGGAGGATTTCCTGGAGTGCATAAGGGATGGTTTTCTAGACCAATATGTCGAGGAACCAACTAGCGGGGAGGCCATCTTAGACTGGGTGTTGTGTAATGAGAGAGGATTAATTAGCAATCTCGTTGTGCGAGGCCCCTTGGGGAAGAGTGACCATAATATGGTGGAATTCTACATTAGGATGGAGAATGAAACAGTTAATTCAGAGACCATGGTGCAGAACTTAAAGAAGGGTAACTTTGAAGGTATGAGGCGCGAATTGACTAGGATAGACTGGCGAATGATACTTCAGGGGTTGACTGTGGATGGGCAATGGCAGACATTTAGAGACCGCATGGATGAAATACAACAATTGTACATTCCTGTCTGGCGTAAAAATAAAAAAGAGAAGGTGGCTCAACCGTGGCTATCAAGGGAAATCAGGGATAGTATTAAAGCCAAGGAAGTGGCATACAAATTGGCCAGAAATAGCAGCGAACCCGGGGACTGGGAGAAATTTAGAACTCAGCAGAGGAGGACAAAGGGTTTGATTAGGGCAGGGAAAATGGAGTACGAGAAGAAGCTTGCAGGGAACATTAAGACGGATTGCAAAAGTTTCGATAGATATGTAAAGAGAAAAAGGTTAGTAAAGACAAACGTAGGTCCCCTGCAGTCAGAATAAGGGGAAGTCATAACGGGGAACAAAAAAATCGCAGACCAATTGAACAAGTACTTTGGTTCGGTATTCACTAAGGAGGACACAAACAACCTTCCGGATATAAAAGGGGTCAGAGGGTCTAGTAATGAGGAGGAACTGAGGGAAATCCTTATTAGTCGGGAAATTGTGTTGGGGAAATTGATGGGATTGAAGGCCGATAAATCCCCAGGGCCTGATGGACTGCATCCCAGAGTACTTAAGGAGGTGGCCTTGGAAACAGCGGATGCATTGACAGTCATTTTCCAACATTCCATTGACTCTGGATCAGTTCCTATGGACTGGAGGGTAGCCAATGTAACCCCACTTTTTAAAAAAGGAGGGAGAGAGAGAAAACAGGGAATTATAGACCGGTCAGCCTGACCTCAGTAGTGGGTAAAATGATGGAATCAATTATTAAGGATGTCATAGCAGCGCATTTGGAAAGAGGTGACATGATAGGTCCAAGTCAGCATGGATTTGTGAAAGGGAAATCATGCTTGACAAATCTTCTGGAATTTTTTGAGGATGTTTCCAGTAGAGTGGACAAGGGAGAACCAGTTGATGTGGTATATTTGGACTTTCAGAAGGCTTTCGACAAGGTCCCACACAAGAGATTAATGTGCAAAGTTAAAGCACATGGGATTGGGGGTAGTGTGCTGACATGGATTGAGAACTGGTTGGCAGACAGGAAACAAAGAGTAGGAGTAAATGGGTACTTTTCAGAATGGCAGGCAGTGACTAGTGGGGTACCGCAAGGTTCTGTGCTGGGGCCCCAGCTGTTTACACTGTACATTAATGATTTAGACGAGGGGATTAAATGTAGTATCTCCAAATTTGCGGATGACACTAAGTTAGGTGGCAGTGTGAGCTGCGAGGAGGATGCTATGAGGCTGCAGAGTGACTTGGATAGGTTAGGTGAGTGGGCAAATGCATGGCAGATGAAGTATAATGTGGATAAATGTGAGGTTATCCACTTTGGTGGTAAAAACAGAGAGGCAGACTATTATCTGAATGGTGACAGATTAGGAAAAGGGGAGGTACAACGAGACCTGGGTGTCATGGTACATCAGTCATTGAAGGTTAGCATGCAGGTAGAGCAGGCAGTTAAGAATGGAAATGGCATGTTGGCCTTCATAGCGAGGAGATTTGAGTACAGGGGCAGGGAGGTGTTGCTACAGTTGTACAGGGCCTTGGTGAGGCCACACCTGGAGTATTGTGTACAGTTTTGGTCTACTAACTTGAGGAAGGACATTCTTGCTATTGAGGGAGTGCAGCGAAGATTCACCAGACTGATTCCCGGGATGGCGGGACTGACCTATCAAGAAAGACTGGATCAACTGGGCTTGTATTCACTGGAGTTCAGAAGAATGAGAGGGGACCTCATAGAAACGTTTAAAATTCTGATGGGTTCAGACAGGTTTGATGCAGGAAGAATGTTCCCAAAGTGGGGAAGTCCAGAACCAGGGGTCACAGTCTAAGGATAAGGAGTAAGCCATTTAGGACCAAGATGAGGAGAAACTTCTTCACCCAGAGAGTGGTGAACCTGTGGAATTCTCTACCACAGAAAGTTGTTGAGGCCAATTCACTAAATATATTCAAAAAGGAGTGAGATGAAGTCCTTACTACTAGGGGGATCAAGGGGTATGGCGAGAAAGTAGGAATGGGGTACTGAAGTTACATGTTCAGCCATGAACTCATTGAGTGGCGGTGCAGGCTAGAAGGGCCGAATGGCCTACTCCTGCACCTATTTTCTATGTTTCTATGTCTATGTTTCTATGACCACGGAGTGCGGGACTAACTTCAGTCAGCTTTCCATGTTTCTCTGGAATATCACCGCTGCTGATCGAATTCGAAACGGGCATCTGTTATAAACAAAAAGACATTTGTGCATGTTGATGCAGGTGAGGCCCTTCAATGATTCCTCCAGTTCCAGAGTCATGTCGGCTGAAGTCAAATTCAGCTTCGTGAAGGTCTTTCCTCCCGCCAGCATTGCAAAGAGGTCATCGGCCTTTGGTAGTGGGTATTGGTCCTACAGGGAGAAACGATTGATAGTTACTTTGTAATTGCCACAGATTCTGACGGTGCCATCTCCTTTGAGGACTGGGACAATAGGACTGGCCCACTCATTGAACTCGATCAGTGAGATGATGCCCTCTCGTTGCAGCCGGTCCAGCTCGATCTCCACCCTCTCTCTCATAATGTACGGTACTGCTCTCGCCTTGTGATGGATGGGTCGTGCCCCTGGAATTAGGTGGATCTGCACTTTTGCTCCTTGGAATTTCCCGATGCCTGGTTCGAACAGCGACGGGAAGTTGTTTAAGACCTGGGCACACGAAGTGTTGTCAGCGGGCGTTAGCGCTCGGATGTCGTCCCAGTTCCAGGGTACCTTTCCCAGCCAGCTCCTGCCGAGCAGCGTGGGACCATCGCCCAGTATCACCCAGAGTGGTAGCTTGTGCACCGCTCCATCATAGGAGACTTTTACTGTAGCACTGGCGATTACGGGAATCAGTTCCTTTGTATAAGTTCTTAGTTTCGTGCGAATTGGAGTTAAGACTGGCCTTGAGGTCTTGCTGCACCACAGTTTCTCGAAAGTCTTTTTGCCCATGATAGACTGGCTCACACCCATATCCAGCTCCATTGACACCGGGAGTCCATTTAGTTCAACATTCAACATTACTGGGGGACAATTCCTGGTGAATGTGTGCACTACATGTACATCTGCCTCCTCCATCTAAGGCTCTGGTTCGTCGTGATTCTCCATGGATCTGTCCTCCTCTGCAACATGGTGGTTTGCAGATTTAACAGGAGTAGCAGCTCACCTGCACATACATTGGAGGTGTACCATTGTTCCACAGCTCTTGCAAACGTACCCTTGAATCCTCATGAATGGAAACGATGATCACCTCCGCAGCGCCAACAAGGTGTTAATGGCCTTGCATTCATCACCCTTGATGGTGGACTCTGAGACATCTGCGGATGTGCAGCTGCAGGCAATTGTGACCTGCCCTATATGGTTGAGATTTGAAAACAACATCACTTTGTTTACAGTATTTGTAGCAGCAGTTGTGTGCTGAGAGATTTGCTTCACATTGTCACTGGTGGCAATGAACGCCTGGGCTATCGCTATGGCCTTACTCAAGGTTGGGGTCTCTACAGTCAAAAGTTTGCGAAGTATGGTTTCGTGGCCAATGCCAAGTACAAAAAAGTCTCTGAGCATGTGCTCCAAATGTCCTTCAAATTCGCAATGTCCTGCAAGGCGTCTTAGCTCAGCGACATAACTCGCCACTTCCTGGCCTTCAGACCTTTTGTAGGTATAGAATCGGTACCTCGCCATCAGAAAGCTTTCCTTCGGGTTCAAATGCTCTCGGACCAGTGTGCATAAATCATCGTATGATTTCTCCGTGGGTTTTGCAGGAGTGAGCAGATTCTTCATGAGGCCATATGTTGGTGCCCCACAGACAGTGAGGAGGATCGCCCTACGTTTGGCAGCGTTCTCGTCTCCATCTACCTTGTTGGCCACGAAGTATTGGTCAAGTCGCTCCACAAAAGTTTCCCAATCATCTCCCTCCGAGAATTTCTCCAGAATGCCCACTGCTCTCTGCTTCGTTGGGTTCGTTATCTGTATCTCGTCGCCAGTTGTTATGTATGGAGAAAGAGTCAGACTGAACACTGTGAGCTCAAAGTAAAGTGTGACCTTAGTCTTTTATTGCAGGTCTCCAGAGTGCCTCTCCAACCTGTGAGGCCTCCTTAAATACCTGTGCTCCCAAGGGATTATGGGATCCCTTGGGACTCCAGGGGATGAGCCCTCTGGTACAAAGTAAATACAAGCTTACATATATAACAGTACTGATGCATCTTTTTAACCCAATACACACAGGCTAGTGCTTCTTTCTCTACTATGCTGTAGGCTCTTTCCGCTTCAGACAAACTTTTTGAAGCATATGCGACTGGTTGAAGTTTACCCGACTCATTAGCTTGTTGGAGTACGCAACCGATTCTATATGACGAAGCATCACAGGCCAATAGTAAACATTTACTTGGGTCATAATGTACCAGCAGCTTGTTAGAGCAAAGCAAATTCGTGGCTTTCTCAAAAGCTCTGTCTTGAGACGCAACCCACACCCAGTTGTCATCTTTTCTTAGCAGCATGTGCAGTGGTTCTAATCAGGTTCTCAATTTAGTTAGGAAGTTACCGAAGTAGTTGAGTAGACCCAGGAACGAACGCTGCTCTGTCACATTCTGCGGCTTGGGTGCATTCTTGATGGCCTTGGTTTTCGCATCAATGGGCCTGATGCCGTCAGCAGCAATTTTCCTCCCCAGGAATTCGACCTCTGGTGCCATGAAGATGCACTTCAAACATTTCAGTCTGAGTCCCACTTTGTCCAGACAATGTAAAACCTCTTCCAGGTTGTTCAGATGTTCCTCGGAGTCACGACCTGTGATCAGGATGTCATCTTGGAACACAACGGTTCTGGGAACGGACTTCAGTAGACTCTCCATGTTCCTCTGAAATATTGCTGCAGCCAAGCGAATTCCAAAAGGACACCTATGATAAATAACCAGTCCTTTATGCATGTTAATGCATGTAAGTCTCTTCAACATCTCGACCAGCTCCTATGTCATGTAGGCCAATGTCAAGTCCAGTTTGGTGAACGACTTTCCCCCGGCTAGCTTTATGATGGACGGGTCTTGCATCCGAGTCCACATGGATCTGTGGATCTGTACCTTGGCTCCCATGAAGTTGCTGATGCTTGATGTCGTTCCAATCGCATCTGATTTTTTCAATCCAGTTCCTGCCGAACACTGTTGGGCCATTGCCTGGGACAATTCATAGCGGTAACTCGTGAATCGCACCGCATACAACACTTTAATTGTAGCACTGCCAATCACTGTTATGAGTTCTTTGGTGTACGTGCGCAACTTGGCATTGACTGGACTCAGCCTGGGCCTCACAGCCTTAGTATCCCACAGCTTGTTGAATGCCCTCTGGCTCATTATCGATTGACTCGCCCTCATGCCCAGTTCCATCGATACCGGCACCCCATTAAATTTCATGTTGATCATTATCGGTTTGCTCTTAGTTAGGAATGAGTACAGTCCATATACTTCCTCCTCTGGTATCTCGGATTGCGGATCCAGATCCGCACTAGTCTGATCATCATCCTCCACGTGGTGTGTTGCAGCACGCTTGCTCACCTGCGGACACTTGATCTGAAGGTGCCCCAATCTCAGACAGCCTTTGCAACTATATTGCTTCAATCGGCACTGCTGGTGCCGGTGATTTCACCCACAATACCAACACGGAGAAATTGGATGCATTCCCGCTGGTGGATTTTGGGCAGCATAAGGTTTTATGTACGCAGACAGGTAGGCCCTGCCATGTGCCGCTCTGCTGAACGCCGAATCAATCATATTTACAGTACTTGCCGAGTTTTGATTTTTCACTGATATCTGCTTTAGACTTCTATCCATCATCATGCATAACTGAGCGATCGTGATGGCCCTGTTCAAGTCCAACGTCTCCACCGCCAGTAGTTTATGCAGGGTCACCTCGTGGTTGATGCCGATTACAAAGAAATCTCGCAGCATGTCTGCCAACACAGCCCGAACTTACACGGTCCTGCTAGACGTCTCAGGTTGGCAATGAAGTCCGCCGCATTCTGGCCCTCTGAGCGAACGTGCGTGTAAAATCTGTATCCCAAGATGATGATGCCTTCGTCTGGCATAAGGTGGTTCTGTACCAGTGTATACAATTCTTCATACATCTTCTCTGTTGGACTCACAGGCAGGAGTAGATTCTTTATCAGACCATAAATTTTTGGACCGCAAACCGTGAGGAACACGGCCCGGCGCCGATCTGCGTCGCCGACCTCCTCCATTTTGTTCAAATGGCTCACAAAGACTGCCCAATCTTCTCCTTCCACAAATCGCTCCGGCAATCCAATTGTGCTCATTTTTGCATGCAAAGGTTCTTGTTGCCTCGTCGCCAAATGTTGTGCAGTCAATAACTGTTAGACTGAGTACTGTTGAACTTCAAGAGGTATGACCTTGGCTCTGCTTTATTAAGGCCCAAAATGACTAATATACAAAATGGCTGGCCTTTTATACTTGGGATGCACACACGTGTGTGAAGTCCAATGGCCTCCAACAGTGACGCCATCTCGTGGCTAATGATCCCAAAAGTACATGCATGACAATTGCCCACCACAAAGGGGAGTTACAAGTACTGTTTGGTCCTAGTAGACATGTTCTCAAGTGGGTGGAAGCTTTCCCTTGCCGATCAGCCACGGTGTTTTGCCACTGGGCCAAGACCTAGCTCTGTCAAGCCCATGTGGTGGCTGGTGTGCAACGGCCAACACATGTTAAAAGAATCCATGCACAGGCATCTTCCACACTTCAAGATATCGTTTGGGACCTGGAATATTAGGTCCTTCATTGAAACACTTGTGAACTCATCCCTTTTTGGAATGGAAGCAAGTCGTCCTCATTTCAAGGGACTGCCTATGATGATGGTGACCGCAAGGATTTTGGTAAGGGAAGTATTCTCCAGGTGGGAACTGCCACAGATCGTGGGATCCGACCAAGGGAGCCACTGCGCAGGGTAAGTCATGCAGGCCACCTTGAAGGTTCTGGGGATAGAGGGTAAATGGCATATGGCTCACAACCCACAGTCATCAGGGGTTCTGGAGTGATTTAATCGGACCATCAAAGAAAGGCTGTGGAAGGAAACAGGGCCATCTCGGAAAAGGTGGGATGAGTTCCTGCCGTTAGTTTTGATGGATTCTGAGCCAGCCTCTCCAGGAGCACAGGGTACTCCCCACATGAGCTCATGACCAGGAGGGTCATGCGCTCGCCCACCCATGTTCTGACACCGGTTCTCACCGAAGGTCAAGTGAGAGAAGTAAACTGGGATAATTTTGTCAAGAATCTGTACGAGAGGTTGAAGCAGATTCATTGGCAGACAGCCAGTAACATGGGGAAGCAGCACCGGAGTAATCGGTTGCTGCTCGAGCCCCAGAGAACGCACGAGTGGAAGGTAGGGGACCAGGTGATGGTCCGAAACTACACTCATGTAGGGACGTTTGAGCCACTGTATATGGGACCTTACAGGATAAGGCAAGTTCCATGATTAACGTGGTTAAACTCCCAAGGTGCACAAAGTGGTTCCACGTGAACCAGTGTAAGTTGTTTAGCCCGGGGGAAAGGGTAAGGAAAGGAAACACCAAGGCACTGTAAACAGCATGGTGGACACGGGTCTTCCTCCCATAGTTTGGGACAGTGAGGATCCCGTGGTGGGGGCTGTAAGGAGCAGCAGGATCCCATGACCAAGGACGCCGTGGATGCCCCTTTACACGCCGACCGGAGCCGCAAAAGGCCCAGGCAAGAGGGGCCCTAGCAGGGCCACCCAGTGGCACAGGTGGAATTATACATAGTTTTCTTTTAAAGTGTTTTGCTTAGTTGTAATAAAGCTAGATCTGTGGAGGTGCTTGTCAGTTTTGTTTTGCAGGAAGCCGAGGACAGAATGGACACAGCCCTGAGACTGAGCATAATTTGGATGTTGGCCGGAATGGGGCACAGCAGGAGAGGAGATGCCGAGTTGTCCTTCCTCTATGGCTGTACTGGGGGAAACGGACCCACCATGTCACAGGGTCACGAACGGGATGGCAGCCTACTTCCACAAGGGAAGGTGGCCAGGGTGGCTGGGGTCGAATTCGACGAAATACTCCAGCCACGCCGGGTTCACATACGGGGAGGCTTCCATACCGTGTCCCAGACTGAAGGTCACAGTCACATCGGTTGGGTGACCGAGGGCAAGCGCGTATGCTTGAAGTACAAGGGACATATCCCCCTGGGACGGTGGTGGTGGCTCAGGAAATTGAGTCAGGACAAGGGGAACGACTGGGGAACGATACATAACTGTTGTGTATCTGTAAAGCATGCACTCCCATTTGCGCCACCAGGGAGCTCATCCCCTGAAGTCCCAAGGGATCCAAGCATCCCTTAGGAGCACTGAATATAAGCCGGCTCCGAAGGCTTGTTCCTCACTCTGGAGTGTCTTATTAAAGACTGAGGTCACTGTTACTTTAACCTCCCTGTGAGCAGCCTCATCTGTGTTAGGAACACAACTGGCGACGAGAATACGAATCCAACGCAAAGATGCAGTAAACTGTGGGCATCGTGGAGAAGTTCTCGGAGGGTGAGGACTGGGAAGCCTATGTCAAACGGCTAGACCAGTACCTTGTAGCCAACGAGCTGGACGGAGAAGGAAGCGCTGCAAAAAGGAGAGTGGTCCTCCTCACAGTCTGCGGGTTACCGACCTACAGCCTCATGCAGAATCTTCTGGCTCCGGTGAAACCCACAGATAAGTCATATGAGGAGCTGTGTACACTGGTTCGGGAGGATCTTAACCCGAAGGATAGCGTGCTGATGGCGAGGTATTGGTTCTACACGTGCCAGCCATCTGAAGGTCAGGAAGTGGCGAGCCAAGCTAAGGCGACTTGCAGGACAATGTGAGTTTGATGGCGACCTGGAGCAAATGCTCAGAGACTTTTTTGTACTGGGCATTGGCCAGAGACCATCCTATGAAAACTTTTGACTGTAGAGACATCGACCCTCAGCAAGGCCATTCCGATAGCACAGGCGTTTATGTCCACCAGTGATAACACCAAACAAATCTCTCAGCACACAAGTGCTAGCAATGTTCATAAATTAACTGAAACCGTGTTTGCGAGCAGAAATGTACAGGGCAGAACCCACGAGTCTGCAACTGCCAGCAGGCCTCAGGTGACCCAGATGACTCAGAGTCCCCAACAAAGGATGAATGCAAGGCAATTCACACCTTGTTGGCATTGTGGAGGCTTCCATTCAGCCAATTCATGCCGCTTCAAAGGGTATGTTTGCAAGAGCTATGGAACAATGGGGCACCTCCAATGAGCTTGCAAATGAGCTGCAAGCTCTGCAAAACCTGCTAACCACCATGTGGCCGAGGAAGATCGGTCCATGGTGGATCAAAGCAATTTTGAGGCTCAGAGAGAGGAGGCAGATGCTGAAGAGCATGGGGTGTACACATTTTCGACGAAATGTCCACCTATAATGCTAAACGTAAAATTGAATGGCTTACCCATAGCCATGGAACTGGACACTGGCGCTAGCCAATCCATCATGAGTAAAAAGATGTTTGAGAGACTGTGGTGCAACAAGACATTCAGACCAGCCCTGAGCCCCATCCACACGAAACTGAGATCGTACACCAAAGAGCTTATCACTGTCCTGGGCAGCGCCATGGTCAAGGTCACCTACGAGGGCACGGTGCACGAACTGCCACTCTGGATTGTCCCGGACAATGGCCCCACACTGCTTGGAAGGAGATGGCTGGGCAAAATCCGCTGGAACTGGGATGATATCCGAGCGTCATCACATGTTGATGAGGTCTCATGTACCCAGGTTCTTCACAAATTTCCTTCCCTTTTTGAGCCAGGCATTGGAAACTTTTCTGGGGCGAAGGTGTGGATCCACTTAGTCCCAGAGGCATGACCCATTCACCACAAGGCGCGAGCGGTACCTCACATGATGAGGGAGAGAGTGGAAATCGAGCTGGACAGGCTGCAACGCGAGGGCATCATCTCCCCAGTGGAATTCAGCAAGTGGGCCAGCCCGATTCTTCCAGTACTCAAAAGTGATGGCACGGTCAGGATTTGCGGTGATTATAAAGTAACTATTAATCGTTTCTCGCTACAGGCCCAATACCTGCTACCTAAGGCAGACGACCTATTTGCGACACTGGCAGGAGGTAAAACGTTCACCAAGCTCGACCTGACTTCGGCCTACATGACGCAGGAGCTGGAGGAGTCTTCGAAGGGCCTCACCTTCATCAACACGCACAAGGGACTGTTCATCTACAACAGATGCCCGTTTGGAATTCGGTCGGCTGCAGCGATCTTCCAGAGAAACATGGAGAGCCTATTCAAGTCGGTACCGCACACAGTGGTCTTTCTGGACGACATATTGCTCACGGGTCGGGACATCGCCGAGCACCTACAAAACCTGGAGGAGGTCCTCCAGCGACTGGATCGCTTAGGGCTGCGGCTGAAGAGGTTGAAATGCATCTTCATGGCAACAGAAGTGAAGTTTTTGGGGAGAAAGATTGCGGCGACGGCATTCGGCCCACAGACGCCAAGACAGAAGCTATCAGGAACGCGCCCAGGCCACAGAATGTCACGGTGCTGCGGTCGTTCCTGGGACTCCTGAACTATTTAGTAACTTCCTACCGGGGTTAAGCACCCTCTTAGAGCCCCTACATATGTTATTGCACAAAGGTGAGAACTGGGTATGGGGAAAAAAACAAGTAATTGCTTTTGAGAAAGCCAGAAATAAGCTGCTTGTATTGTATAACCCGTGTAAAAGACTTGTGCCAGCATGTAATGCATCGTCGTACGGAGTCGGGTGTGTATTAAAACAAGCAAACATTGCGGGGAAGTTGCAACCTGCCGCCTATACTTCCAGGAGCTTGTCTAAGGATGAGAGGGCCTACAGCATGATTGAGAAAGAGGCATTAGCGTGTGGGTTCAGGGTAAAGAAAATGCATCAGTACCTGTTTGGCCTCAAATTTGAGCTGGAAATCGATCACAAGCCCCTCACATCCCTGTTCGCTGAAAACAAGGGGATAAATACTAATGCCTCAGCCCACATACAAAGGTGGGCAGCACTTGCGCTATCAGCGTATAACTATACCATCCGCCACAGGCTAGGCACCGGAAGCGTTTGAAAATGATAAATCACCTGTCATGGCCCGCCAGATTAGGACATGGACCAGCCACGATCCTCTGCTGTCCCTAGTAAAAAACTGTGTACTGCATGGGAGCTGGGCCAGCATCTGAGCAAGAGCCAATCAAGCCGTTCCAGCGATGAAAGGACGAGCTGTCCATTTACGCAGACTGCCTGTTGTGGGGTAACCGTGTAGTGCTGCCAAAAAAGGGCAGGGAGACGTTCATCTCGGATCTCCACAGCACACACCCGGGTGTAGTAATGATGAAAGCGATAGCCAGATCCCATGTGTGGTGGCCCGGTATCGACTCTGACTTCGAGTCCTGTGTATGGCAATGCAGCGTATGTGCTCAGTTGAGCAACGCGCCAGAGAGGCACCACTAAGTTTGTGGTCCTGGCCCCCCAGACTATGGTCGAGGATCCATGTCGACTATCCGGGCCCGTTTCTCGGTAAAATGTTCCTGGTGGTGGTGGATGCTTTTTCAAAATGGATTGAATGTGAAATAATGTCGGGAAGCACCGCCACCGCCACCATTGAAAGCCTGAGGGCCATGTTTGCCACCCACGGCCTGTCTGACATACTGGTCAGTGACAATGGGCCATGTTTCACCAGTGCCGAATTTAAAGAATTCATGACCCGCAATGGGATCAAATATGTCACCTCGGCCCCGTTTAAACCAGCCTCCAATGGGCAGGCAGAGTGGGCAGTACAAACAGAGCCTTAAACGAGTCACAGAAGGCTCACTCCAAACCCGCCTGTCTCGAGTACTGCTCAGCTCCCGCACGGGACCCCACTCGCTCACAGGGGTGCCCCCGGCTGAGCTACTCATGAAAAGGACACTTAAAACCAGACTCTCGCTGGTTCACCCCAACCTGCATGATCAGGTAGAGAGCAGGCGGCAGCAACAAAATGTAAATGATGGTCGCGCCACTGTGTCACGGGAAATTGATCTTAATGATTCTATGCATGTGCTAAACTATGGACATGGTTCCAAGTGGATCGCGGGCACGATGATAGCTAAAGAAGGGTGTTTGTAGTCAAACTAGACAATGGTCAAATTTGCAGAAAGCACCTGGACCAAATGAGGCTGCGGTTCACAGACTGCCCTGAACAACCCACAGCAGACACCACCTTTTTCAAGCCCACAACACGCACCCAAAGGATCAGCGAAACCACGCCGGACCAGGAAATCAAACCCATCACACCCAACAGCCCAGCAAGGCCAGGCTCACCTAGCAGCCCTGAAGGGCCAACAACATGCCAGCCCAGCGAGGGCACAGCTAATACACCAGAACAGACATTTGTACCGAGGCAGTCCACCAGGAAAAGAAAGGCTCCTGACTGCCTCACCTTGTAAATAGTTTTCACTTTGACTTTGAGGGGGGAGTGATGTTGTGTATCTGTAAAGCATGCACTCCCATGTTCTGCCACCAGGGAGCTCATCCCCTGAAGTCCCAAGGGATTCCAGCATCCCTTGGGAGCACTGTATATAAGCCGGCCCCTAAGGTCTGTTCCTCACTCTGGAGTGTCTTATTAAAGACTGAGGTCACTGTTACTTTAACCTCCCTGTGTGCAGCCTCATCTATGTTCGGAACACAATAGTACCGACAGATTACAGGGTCACAGCGGGGAGTGGAAGTGTGCTGGGACAAGTGCGGAAGGAGGAACAAGGAATTTTTGTGTGAATGTGGGGGTCAGAAGGAAACTGCCCAACTGCTGTGTCGATTGCCTTTTCGAGGCGATGGCAGGATGCCGGGGCTGGGATCAGATGGGATCGGAGTATGGACTCCTGCGTGATCCCAGACCCTCCCAACAAAATAAATTCCACGGAGCTTGTTGCACACAAGAGGAAGCCCCTGCCCACAGCCCCACTGGTACAGGCGACAGAAGTTAGGTGTCCCACCACCACACCAGGCCCAGAGAATGGTTTAGTTTTAGTCCCGACTGGAAAGGTTTTATTCCAGGGGTGCATTACACGGTCGTGTCAGTCATTTTAAACTTAACCGGGGTACATCTGCCAAGTGGTGTCCAAAAGAAACTGAGTTGCTGTATGAGGCCCTCATGAAAGAAATGTTCTGCCAGTTCTTTGAACTCAGTTACGGGGAAAGTTGTACGACATGGGATTGTACGATAACGTTGGTCTGGGGAGGCAGAGGCGAGGGGTGCTCAATGATGTCGCTATGGCATTTAGCGCAGGTACATCCCTCGTCAATAGTATGGAAGATGTGCAGCTGCAGATGCAGGTTAGCGTTTTAAAGGACCTGCTGCGGAAAATCCTGGGGGAAACATAGAAACATAGAAAATAGGTGCAGGAGTAGGCCATTCAGCCCTTCTAGCCTGCACCGCCATTCAATGAGTTCATGGCTGAACATGAAACTTCAGTACCCCCTTCCTGCTTTCTCGCCATACCCCTTGATCCCCCTAGTAGTAAGGTGTTCATCTAACTCCCTTTTGAATATATTTAGTGAATTGGCCCCAACCACTTTCTGTGGCAGAGAATTCCACAGGTTCACCACTCTCTGGGTGAAGAAGTTTCTCCTCATCTCGGTCCTAAATGGCTTACCCCTTATCCTTAGACTGTGACCCCTGGTTCTGGACTTCCTCAACATTGGGAACATTCTTCCTGCATCCAACCTGTCTAAACCCGTCAGAATTTTAAACGTTTCTATGAGGTCCCCTCTCATTCTTCTGAACTCCAGTGAATACAAGCCCAGTTGATCCAGTCTTTCTTGATAGGTCAGTCCCACCATCCCGGGAATCAGTCTGGTGAATCTTCGCTGCACTCCCTCAATAGCAAGAATGTCCTTCCTCAAGTTAGGAGACCAAAACTGTACACAATACTCCAGGTGTGGCCTCACCAAGGCCCTGTACAACTGTAGCAACACCTCCCTGCCACTGTACTCAAATCCCCTCGCTATGAAGGCCAACATGCCATTTGCTTTCTTAACCGCCTGCTGTACCTGCATGCCAACCTTCAATGACTGATGTACCATGACACCCAGGTCTCGTTGCACCTTCCCTTTTCCTAATCTGTCACCATTCAGATAATAGTCTGTCTCTCTGTTTTTACCACCAAAGTGGATAACCTCACATTTATCCACATTATACTTCATCTGCCATGCATTTGCCCACTCACCTAACCTATCCAAGTCACTCTGCAGCCTCATAGCATCCTCCTCGCAGCTCACACTGCCACCCAACTTAGTGTCATCCGCAAATTTGGAGATACTACATTTAATCCCCTCGTCTAAATCATTAATGTACAATGTAAACAGCTGGGGCCCCAGCACAGAACCTTGCGGTACCCCACTAGTCACTGCCTGCCATTCTGAAAAGTACCCATTTACTCCTACTCTTTGCTTCCTGTCTGACAACCAGTTCTCAATCCACGCCAGCACACTACCCCCAATCCCATGTGCTCTAACTTTACACATTAATCTCTTGTGTGGGACCTTGTCGAAAGCCTTCTGAAAGTCCAAATATACCACATCAATTGGTTCTCCTTTGTCCACTTTACTGGAAACATCCTCAAAAAATTCCAGAAGATTTGTCAAGCATGATTTCCCCTTCACAAATCCATGCTGACTTGGACCTATCATGTTTCAAATGCACTGCTATGACATTCTTAATAATTGATTCCATCATTTTACCCACTACTGAGGTCAGGCTGACCGGTCTATAATTCCCTGTTTTCTCTCTCCCTCCTTTTTTAAAAAGCGGGGTTACATTGGCTACCCTCCACTCGATAGGAACTGATCCAGAGTCAATGGAATGTTGGAAAATGACTGTCAATGCATCCGCTATTTCCAAGGCCACCTCCTTAAGTACTCTGGGATGCAGTCCATCAGGCCCTGGGGATTTATCGGCCTTCAATCCCATCAATTTCCCCAACACAATTTCCCGACTAATAAAGATTTCCCTCAGTTCCTCCTCCTTACTAGACACTCTGACCCCTTTTATATCTGGACGGTTGTTTGTGTCCTCCTTAGTGAATACTGAACCAAAGTGCTTGTTCAATTGGTCTGCCATTTCTCTGTTCCCCGTTATGACTTCCCCTGATTCTGACTGCAGGGGACCTACGTTTGTCTTTACTAACCTTTTTCTCTTTACATACCTATAGAAACTTTTGCAATCCGCCTTAATGTTCCCTGCAAGCTTCTTCTCGTACTCCATTTTCCCTGCCCTAATCAAACCCTTTGTCCTCCTCTGCTGAGTTCTAAATTTCTCCCAGTCCCCGGGTTCGCTGCTATTTCTGGCCAATTTGTATGCCACTTCCTTGGCTTTAATACTATCCCTGATTTCCCTAGATAGCCACGGTTGAGCCACCTTCCCTTTTTTATTTTTACGCCAGACAGGAATGTACAATTGTTCGAATTCATCCATGCGGTCTGTAAATGTCTGCCATTGCCCATCCACAGTCAACCCCTTAAGTATCATTCGCCAATCTATCCTAGCCAATTCACGCCTCATACCTTCAAAGTTACCCTTCTTTAAGTTCTGGACCATGGTCTCTGAATTAACTGTATCATTCTCCATCCTAATGCAGAATTCCACCATATTATGGTCACTCTTCCGCAAGGGGCCTCGCACAATGAGATTGCTAATTAGTCCTCTCTCATTACACAACACCCAGTCTAAGATGGCCTCCCCGCTAGTTGGTTCCTCGACATATTGGTCTAGAAAACCATCCCTTATGCACTCCAGGAAATCCTCCTCCACCGTATTGCTTCCAGTTTGGTTAGCCCAATCTATGTGCATATTAAAGTCACCCATTATAACTGCTGCACCTTTATTGCATGCACCCCTAATTTCCTGTTTGATGCCCTCCCCAACATCACTACTACTGTTTGGAGGTCTGTACACAAATCCCACTAACGTTTTTTGCCCTTTGGTGTTCTGCAGCTCTACCCATATAGATTCCACATCATCCAAGCTAATGTCTTTCCTAACTATTGCATTAATCTCCTCTTTAACCAGCAATGCTACACCACTTCCTTTTCCTTTTATTCTATCCTTCCTGAATGTTGAATACCCCTGGATGTTGAGTTCCCAGCCCTGATCATCCTGGAGCCACGTCTCCGTAATCCCAATCACATCATATTTGTTAACATCTATTTGCACAGTTAATTCATCCACCTTATTGCGGATACTCCTTGCATTAAGACACAAAGCCTTCAGGCTTGTTTTTTTAACACCCTTTGTCCTTTTAGAATTTTGCTGTACAGTGGCCCTTTTTGTTCTTTGCCTTGGGTTTCTCTGCCCTCCACTTTTCCTCATCTCCTTTCTGTCTTTTGCTTTTGCCTCCTTTTTGTTTCCCTCTGTCTCCCTGCATTGGTTCCCATCCCCCTGCCATATTACTTTAACTCCTCCCCAACAGCACTAGCAAACACTCCCCCTAGGACATTGGTTCCGGTCCTGCCCAGGTGCAGACCGTCCGGTTTGTACTGGTCCCACCTCCCTCAGAACCGGTTCCAATGCCCCAGGAATTTGAATCCCTCCCTGCTGCACCACTGCTCAAGGCACGTATTCATCTGCGCTATCCTGCGATTCCTACTCTGACTAGCACATGGCACTGGTAGCAATCCCGAGATTACTACTTTTGAGGTCCTACTTTTTAATTTAGCTCCTAGCTCCTTAAATTCGTTTCGTAGGACCTCATCCCTTTTTTTACCTATGTCGTTGGTACCAATGTGCACCACGACAACTGGCTGTTCTCCCTCCCATTTCAGAATGTCCTGCACCCGCTCCGAGACATCCTTGACCCTTGCACCAGGGAGGCAACACACCATCCTGGAGTCTCGGTTGCGGCCGCAGAAACGCCTATCTATTCCCCTCACCATTGAATCCCCTATCACTATCGCGCTCCCACTCTTTTTCCTGCCCTCCTGTGCAGCAGAGCCAGCCACGGTGCCATGAACTTGGCTGCTGCTGCCCTCCCCTGATGAGTCATCCCCCCCAACAGTACTCAAAACGGTGTATCTGGAAGGGAACGAAGTGATAGGGTCAGAGCTAAAGGAGGACCAGGCAATGACTATTCACTTAAAAGAGGTCATCGCAGAGCTGGAGACACATACTAAAACGGTTAATGAATTAATACAGGAGGACAGGAATGCCTCGGCACAGACAGCCATGAATGAAGTGTGCGTGTTGTATGGTGCCTGGTTGCTCGGCGAGGGACGCAGTAATTTGGAGAACATCCAGCAAGGTCGCGTCCCATCATGGGTCATCAGCCGGCACCTTGCAGCGCTCAACCCGTAACATAATTCGATGAGTCTGTGTCAGCTCCATTTAGCTTCCGGAGCCTACTCAGTCCCAGTGGATCACGGTCGGTCCAACCACTTGGTTATGGGGATTGTGTTGCGTATGCCGGTGATGGGCAAGACACCACAGCCAGCGTTGGTATACCGAGTAGAAAACATTGCCGTCTTACGGGAGGGGGTGCACATGCGGTACCAGGGGGCCTCACCGTTTGTCATAAAGTGGGAGCACGTCATGACCGGCACTGACCTCAAGGGGTGCCAGAGCAGGGGCGCACACATCATATTGTGTCCCCAGCACTTGAACGCGTTCGATCGGCCAGAGTGCGGGTTTGAATCAGAGAGTGCAGATCCTATTAATTGCACCAAGGAGGTATGGCCCAGAGCCATGTTCCACCTCAGGTAGCATATGCGGGCAACGGGACATAGTGCGTCACGACAAGCATGGACCAGTACCAGCGACACTTGGTGTCCAGTCACTGACACGACTTTCTGCTTCAAATCCCACACCAAAGTTCAAGTGGCCCAAGAGCGAATTCCTTCCAATCCCAGAGCCACCCACCGTACACATCACAGTGAATGACACAATCCATAATCTGCAGCAGTACATCACACAGTCTGGATATCAGATTCCTTTTCTGCCCAAATACCTCAAAACGGTAATAAAAGCTCTCGCAGAAACATTATTTTACATTGGAACAGACAAACTGGAACACAGGGGAGGAAATTAAAGGGATAAATTCCCCACTCTGGTGAGACATTGGTTTGAATGTAGAAGTTCCTCCATGGATCCGGATTTGCTCGCATACTCTTGTAATTGTTATGTCTTGGGTAAGGAGTCAGACTAGATACTGCAAGCTCAAAGTAAATGTGACCGTAGTCCTTTATTACAGATCTCAGAGTGCCTCTCCAGCCTGTGAGGCCTCCTTATATACAGGTGCTCCCAAGGGATTGTGGAATCCCTTGGGACTCCAGGGGATAAGCCCTCTGGTGGTTAGACATGGTAATTACAGGTTTACATACATAACAACACTCCCCCCCACAAAGTCAATAGTGTAACTGTTTACAATGTGAGTCGATCTGGGGCCTTCCTTTCCCTGGTTGATCGTCTCGGTGCAAATTCTGGTGTTGGTGAGTCATTTGTTGGGCCTTGTCTGGGCTGCAGCGCAGGCCTTGCTGGACTGCTGGGGGTGGTGAGTCTTGCTGGGCTGCTGCGGGTGATGGGTTCTGCTTCGTCATCAACCACTGGGTTGGTTGCTACTTGTGTGTGTGTTGGAGGATCGAAAAAGGTAGAGTCTATTGTGGGTTGTTCTGGATGGTCCGTAAATCTGAGTTTGGTTTGGTCCAAGTGTTTTCTGCAGGTGAGTCAATTTGCGAGTTTGACCACAAACATCCTACTCCCCTCTTTGGCCAAAACAGTGCCAGTAATCCACTTGAGACCTTATCCATAGTTCAACACAAATACAGGATCACTTATTTCAATTTCGTGTGACACATTTGCACCATCATGATATGTATTCTCTTGAAACCACCTGCTCACTACCTGTTCATGTAGATCAGGGTGGACTAACGAGAGCCTTGTCTTCAGTGCCCTTTTCATGAGCAGTTCAGCGGGAGGGACCCCGGTGAGCGAGTGGGGTCTTGTGCGGTAACTAAGCAGGACTCAGGATAAGCGAGTCTGCAGTGAGTCTTCAGTTACACTTTTCAAGCTCTGCTTCATTGTTTGAACTGCTCGTTTTGCCTGACCGTTGGACGCTGGCTTAAACAGGGCAGACGTGACATATTTGACCCCATTGCGGGTCATGAATTCCTTGAATTCAGCATTGGTAAAGCATGGCCCATTGTCACTTACATCGGGGCAGGCCGTGCGTGGCAAACATGGCTCGTAGGCTTTCAATGGTGGCAGCGGACGTGCTTGCCGACATTATCACACATTCAATCCACTTGGAGTATGCATCTACAAGCACTAAAAGCATTTTTCCCAAGAATGGGCCGGCATAGTTGACATGAACCCTAGACCACGGTTTGGAGGGCCAAGACCATAAACATAGTGGTGCCTCCCTGGGTGCATTGCTTAACTGTGAACATGTATTACATTTGTGCACACAGGACTCTAAGTCTGCATCGATACCGGGTCACCACACGTGGGATCTGGCTATCGCTTTCATCATTACAATGCCTGGGTGGGTACTGTGGCGATCACTAATGAAAGTGTCCCCGCCCTTTTTTGGCACAATTACTCAATTACCCCATAGGAGGCAGTCTGCCTGTATAGATATTTCCTCTTTGTGCCGCTGGTACGGCTTTATTTCTTCCTGCATCTCGAACGGGACACTAGACCAACTCCCGTGGAGCACACAGTTTTTTTTTACTAAGGATAGTGGGGGGTCCTGGCTCATCCAGGTTCTATTCTGTCGGGCGGTAACAGGTGATTGCTCACTCTCAAATGCTTCCATTACCATAACTAAATCTGCAAACTGTGCCATCTCCACCCCCGTGGTGGGCAGTGGCAGCCTACTGAGAGCACCGGCACAGTTTTATGTGCCTGGCCTGTGGCGGATGACATAGTTGTATGTGGACAACGTGAGTGCCCATCTCTGGATGCAGGCCGATGCATTCGTATTTATCCCCTTGCTTTCAGAAAAGAGGGATATAAGTGACTTCTCATCGGTTTCCAAATAAAATTTGAGCCCGAACAGATATTGATGCATTTGCTTTACCCCGTAAACACACGCTAACGCTTCTTTTTCGATCATACTGTAGGCCCTCTCGGCCTTAGACAGACTTCTGGATGCATAAGCAACTGGTTGCAATTTCCCAAATTCATTAACTTGTTGCAATACACACCCGACCCCATACGACGACGCATCACATGCTAGTACCAAATGTTTACATGGATCGTACAACACAAGCAATTTGTTTGAACATAACAGTTTCCTAGCTTTCTCAAAGGCGTTTTCTTGGCTTTTACCCCATACCCATTCAGCTCATTTATGCAGTAAAGAATGCAGGGGTTCTAACAATGTGCTCAGACCCGGTAAGACGTTACCAAAATAGTTCAGGAGTCCTAGAAATGACCGCAGCTCCGTCACATTCTGTGGTCTTGGTGTGTTTTTGATTGCCTCTATCTTCGAATCAGTGGGCCTGATGCCGTCCGCCGCGATTCTTCTCCCCAGGAACTCCACTTCAGGCGCCAGGAAAATGCACTTTGAGCGTTTTAGCCTGAGCCCCACACGATTGAGCCAACAAAGAACCACCTCCAGGTTCTGCAGGTGCTCGATGGTGTTCCAACCTGTAACCAAGATGTCATCCTGGAAGACCACGGTGCACGGGACCAACTTTAGTAACCTTTCCATGTTCCTCTGGAATATCGCCGCAGCCGATCGAATCCCAAATGGGCATCTGTTGTAAATGAAAAGACCTTTGTGCGTGTTGATGCAGGTGAGGCCTTTCGAAGATTCCTCCAGCTCCTGCGTCATGTACCGAGGTCAAGTCCAGCTTCGTGAACGTTTTCCCTCCCACCAGCGTCGCAAATAGGTCGTCTGCCTTTGGTAGCGGGTATTGATCCTGCAGTGAGAAACGATTTATAGTTACTTTGTAATCACCGCAGATTCTGACGGTGCCATCTCCCTGAAACAATCGGACTGGCCCACTCATTGAATTCGATCGGCACAATGATGCCCTCTCATTGCAGCCCGTCCAGCTCGATCTCCACCCTCTCTCTCATCATGTAAGGTACTGCTCTCGCCTTGTGATGGATGGGTCATGCCCCAGAAATCAAATGGATCTGCACTTTTGCTTCTTGGAACTTCCCGATGCCTGGTTCGAATAGCGAGGGGAACTTGCTTAGGATCTGGGCACATGAGGTGTCGTCGACGGATGAAAGCGCTTGGACATCATCCCAGTTCCAGCATATCTTTCCCAGCCAGCTCCTGCCGAGCAGCGTGGGGCCATCGCCCGGTACCACCCAGAGTGGTAGCTTGTGCACCATTCCATCGTAGCAGACCTTTACGGTAGCACTTCCGATTACGGGAATCAGTTCCTTTGTGTACGTTCTAAGTTTGGTACGAATGGGAGTCAGGACTGGCCCTGAAGCCTTGGTGCACCACAACTTATCAAAAGTCTTTTTACTCATTATGGACTGGCTTGCGCCCGTGTCCAGCATTATCGGGGTAAATGTGTGCACCCCATAAACCTCTGCCTCCTCGGTCTGAGGCTCTGCTTCATCATGATCCACCATGGATCTGTCCTCCTCTGCAACATGGTGGTTTGCAGGATTAGCAGGATTTGTAGCTCGCCTGCACTTACGTTGGAGGTGTCCCATTGTTCCACAGCCCTTGAAAATGTATCCTTTGAAGCAACATGAATGGAATCGATGATCATCCCCACAGCTCCAAAAAGGTGTTAATTGCCTTGTATTCACCACCCTTGATGGCGGACTTTGAGTCATCTGCGGACGTGCAGCTACAGGCATGTAAGTCCAGCCATGTACATTTCGATTTGAAAACAACGTTACTTTGTTCACAGTACTTGCAGCAGCACTAGTGTGCTGAGAAAGTTGTTTGGTATTGTCACTGGTGGTGATAGCCGCCTGGGCTATCGCTATGGCTTTACTCAAGGTTGGGGTCTCTACAATCAAAAGTTTGCTAAGTATTACTTCATGGCCAATGCCAAGTACAAAGAAGTACCTGAGCATATGCTCCAAGTGTCCTTCAAATTCGCAATGTCCTGCAAGGCGCCTTAGCTCAGCGACGTAGCTCGCCACTTCCTAGCCTTCAGACCTCTTATATGTGTAGAACCGATACCTCTCCATCAGAACGCTTTCCTTCAGGTTCAGATGCTCCCGGACCAGTGTGCACGACTCATCACATGACTTGTCTGTGGGTTTTGCTGGAGCAAGCAGGTTTTTCATGAGGCCATACGTTGGTGCCTCGCAAAAGGTGAGGAGGATCGTCCTTCGTTTTGTAGCGTTCCCTTCCCTTCCAGCTCGTTGGCCACGAAGTATTGGTCAAGTTACTCCACAAAGGTTTCCCAATCATCTCCCTCTGAAAATTTCTCCAGGATGCCCTCAGTTCTCTGCATTGTTGCGTTGGGGTTCGTCTTCTGTATCTCGTCGCCAGTTGTTGTGTCTTGGGTAAGTAGTCAGACTAGATACTGCAAGCTCAAAGTAAGTGTGACCGTAGTCCTTTATTACAGATCTCAGAGTGCCTCTCCAGCCTGTGAGGCCTCCTTATTGTGGGATCCCTTGGGACTCCAGGGGATAAGCCCTCTGGTGGTTAGACATGGTCATTACAGGTCTACATACATAACAGTAATTATACAGTTTCTCATTGTAATGTATTTGTTGCGGCTGCCCTGCAAAAGGCGAAGCCAGGTGCTCCAAAGTCGGTGGGAGGCCTTGGTTAAAGGTTGAACCTGAATGTTTTTCTCTGCAAATATGTTGTACGAATGTGTTCGTGTTGTATTTTAAGGGATGTATTCGGGGAGTTTAGAAATAACGTATATAGGGTTAGTTGGAGGCCACAATGTTTTTTCGCCAGTGGATGTTTGATATTCCAGAAGGATTCTTGAAATATCATAGGGGGGACTGTAAGGATTCGGTGAAAATATCAACAGCAAAAGCACAAACTTTTGGACTTTAAGTTTTGGACATTGCTTTTAACTTTGCTGTTACTGCAGAACAGCATGACTTGAGACAGGTCCAAACATGTTCCACAGGAATACACATCAGGTGGGCAAGGATGGGTCGATGGCTGAATGCAGGAAAGCATCGCAGGAAGGAACCTAATGGAGGACCCTTTGTCATGTAATGGGAACCCATCAGGAAGATTGGTTGGTGCTCAAGACACAAAGGAAGCTTTTCGGCCACCCAGACTTGTTGGAACCTTATCCCCAGGAACAGCCAGTTGACAAAGACACCGGCCGAAAAGATGTTTCATTTTCTTTTTAGTTGTACTGCCTCAGGCGAAGGACTAACTCTTGGCGCGAGAGGAAGCATTTTTGCAGGTATAAGAGAGGCAATTTTAGCTGCCATCTCACTCTCTCTCTCTCTCCCCTTCTACATTTGCTTGCTTCGTTCAACGCACAAAGACCGAGCACTCCATCTGGGACGGAGAGAAGAAACCACCATCTATGAACAAAGAGAGCCTCGTTCATCGGGAGAAGCAGTGAGTTAGCCAGAGGGGTAACTGGTGAGCATTATCCCAGCCTATGCATTCTTTAAGACCACCGCATAGTGTGAAGGGGTGTTGAGAGTCCCAACCAAGCCTTAGGGGGTTTAGTGGGGAGGTTTCTGCATGGATCATAGGCGTACGCACAGTCTGTTGGACAGATTTGGTGGTGCCCTATCGAACCAAACAAGGGTGTTTTAGACATGGGTACTTCACATTAGGGGCCTGTTCAGATGGACCAGGGTTGTGTGTTGTACTGTGTTTGATTGTTTTATACCACTAGGGTGTGTTTTTACTGGGTGCAGGTGTGTTCTTTGAATAAAAGCATTGTGACAGTTTAGACCGAAAGATTTCTGTTCACCACTATAATTCTGTTGTCGAGAACTGTTGTAAGGGGGGGGTGATTCCAAACCATCAAGGGCAAAACCACTTTTTCCTACAAGGGTTTGGTACTATGCTGGTTATGTTACTGGACTAATAATCTAGAAGCCTGGACTAATAATCCAGATACATGAGTTCAAATCCCACCATGGCAACTGGGAAATTTAAATTTAGCTAATTAAATAAATCTGGAATAAAAAGCTAGTATCAGTAATGGTGACTATGAAACTATCGGATTGTCGTAAAAACCCATCTGGTTCACGAATGTCCTCTGGCGAAGGAAATCTGCTGTTCTTACCTGGTCTGGTGTATATGTAACTCCAGACCCACAGCAACGTGATTGATTCTTAACTGCCCTCTGAAATGGCCTAGCAAGCCACTCAGTTGTAACAAACCGCTTTGAAAAACAATAGTAAGAATAAAACTCGACGGACAATTGTCTTCTGACATGACTTGACATACCCAGCACAGTCGATCCTGCAAAGTCCTCCTCAATAACATCTGGGGACCTGTTCCACAGACTAGTCAAGCAACAGCCTGACTTATTCAAACTCACAGAATCATACCTTTCAGACAATGTCCCAGACTCTTCCTTCACCATCCCTGGTGGTGGCACAGTATTATACAGTCGGGAGAGACTGGCCCTGAGAGTCCTTAACATTAATTCCAGACCCCATGAAGTCTCATGGCTTTGGGTCAAGCATGGGCAAGGAAATCTCCTGCTGATTACCACCTACCACCCTCCCTCAGCAATGAATCAGTACTCCTCCATGTTGAAGATTACTTGGAGAAGCACTGAGGGCAGCAAAGACACAGAATGTACTCTGGGTGGGGGATTTCAATGTCCATCACCAAGAGTGGTTTGGTAGAATGACTACTGACCAAGCTGGCCGAGTCCTGAAGAATATAACTGACAGACTGGGCCTCCAGCAGGTAGTGAGAGAACCAACCCGAGGGAAAAACCTATTTGACCTCGTCCTCACCAATCTACCTGACGCAGATGCATCTGTCCATGACAGTATTGGTAGAAGTAACTACCGCACAGTTCTTGTGGAAACGAAATCCCATCTTCACACTGAGGACACCCTCCATCTTGTTCTGTGGAGACAAGGCTGAAGCGTATGCAACTATCTTCAGCCAGAAGTGCCGAGTGGATGATCCATATCAGCCTCCTCCTGAGGTTCCCATCATCATGGAACACAGTCTTCAGCCAATTCGATTCACTCCAGTAATATTTAAGAATATTAATACTGTCAAGCTGGTAGGCACAACACCACCACAGCCCGAACAATTTACAAGGAATTCTACTTCTAAAAAATAGTGCAAGGAGACCATCCGTACCTTGAGATCTGCACTTAAGGAAGTACAATGAGATCAAACAATTCTAGGTTGTACTGTATAAGTCAGGTTCATGTGCAGAACCTGATTCTGACTATATTTATGGAGCATATAAAACAGACATGGAAATATGATTTCCCTATCAAGTCTCATAACACATATGCGTTCTTTAAGCTATACTATAGCAAAAAGAACAAAGCAGCCCGCTTGATTGGTACCACATCCACCACCTTAAACATTCACTCCCTCCATCACCAGTGCACCGTGGCTGCAGTGTGTACCATCTACAAGATGTACTGCAGCAACTCACTAAGGCTGCTTTGGCAGCGCCTACCAACCCCGCGACCTCTACCACCAAGAAGGACAAGGGCAGCAGGCACATGGGAACACCACCACCATCACTTTCCTCTCCAAGTCACACACCATCCTGACTTGGAAGTATATCGCTGTTCCTTCATCATCGCTGTATCAAAATCCTGGAACTCCCTCCCTAACAGCACTGTGGGAGCACCTTCACTACACAGACTGCAGCGGTTCAAGAAGGCGGCTCACCATCATCTTCTCAAGGGCAATTAGGGAGGGGCAATAAATGCTGGCCTTGCCAGCGACGCCCACATCCCATAAACTAATTTTTAAAAAACAGTGGAATCACTTTCAGCAGTGGACATGTAAAACTCCTGCCTTCATTCACACTTGGCAGTGTTCATGTTGTATGGAAATGGGAGATGTTTGTACAGAAACACGTAAGTTATCTTAATGACACACTGAGCCTATAATACTGTGGGGGAACCCGGTTAGAATTTAAGTCTCATTAAGCTTTTTACTTAAATCTTGAAAAAAGTTAGGGTACCTCCTTCAGAAAATGTTTCTCAGGTTACATATCAATCTTTCAGTCATACATCTCAGGATGGAAACTATAGTTATGAGGAGAGATTTGAGGAGATATAAATGCTCAAGGCCCCTTTTCTGGGCCCCGAATCGCCCTAACCAAAAGGCCAGCTCGAAATTGGGCCTTGGGCCTCATTTGCATCATTGAGACGAGCTGCCAGAGTCTATTGCACCTCCACAGGCACCTCACAATTTGAGGAAATTAATATCGCACTGCTTCCCTTGCCGACAGCATCCTGAAGGTAAGTTCCGGAGAAGGGGTTGGAACGGCAACGGGTGAGGGGCCAATTGCGAGTCCTGTGGAGTCGGGGGAGCACTCCTGGGCTTCCTGATGCAGGGGCCACTGAAGAATCCTAAGTGGAGCAGGTCCGCTGTTTAGGGAGGGAGTTCCAAAGCTTAGGGCCCAGGCAGCTGAAGGCATGGTCACTGATGGTTGAGCAGTTATAATCTGGCAATAGCAGAAGGAAGTGACCTGAGGTACAGTGGGACTATAACACTTACCTCTCAATAAATTATGTGGGCCAACTCTCTGTAGGAGTGGCTAACCTCTTGATAATCCCTTTACCGAAGATGGAGAATGGAATTCAGAGAGCTGTCAGAATTCGGAACAACAGAATTTCTGAGCACTGAGTCATGCAGCTATGATGTGGTTTTAGCTCTGTGCTTTGATGCAAATTCTTAAGTCAGCCTTCCATTGTTGCACTATAGGTGACTCAAATGTGAGGTTGCAGGAATACAAGATTCCTTGCAGAAGCTGAACTCCAATTATAAATAAACATTTTACACCAGGGGTATTTTGAATTAAATTACAGAATTAAAATCTCACTCTGGCTCAAAACTATTTTGAAGAGCTGATCTTGTGAGTTCTTCATCCCAATGAAGACATTTTATTAAATACTGTGCTTTCTTCATATTTTCTCCTCCTGTCATCTTCCTTCACACCTCTTCTCTCTTAGGTAGTCCTTCGGAGTCGAGGATGACTTGCTTCCACGCTAATATGAGTTCTCAGGTGACTGATGAGACCAATGTGGGACCTACTGTCTCTGTCACAGGTGAGGGAGGTGGTGGTTGAAGGGACGGGTAGGTGGGGTGCTTGGATTGCCGTACACTCCTTCCGTTGTTTGTGCTTGGTTTCCGCATACTCCCGGCGAAGAGACTCAAGGTGTTCAGCGCCTTCTCGGATGCTTCTCCACCACCTTGAACCGTCTTGGGCCAGGGATTCCCAGGCGTCAGTTGGGATCACACCACACCAATCCTGGCAACAAGGACAGGCTGGTGACCTGCCTCAAGGGCCCCACACTTTTGCCGATAGCCAGCCATTAGAACGTGTGTGAGAACAGTATAAGATGACTGTACCTTTGTTTTTTTTTCCTTCCTCCCAGTGGGAAAACACCTGTGATCATTTGCTTGCACCTTGTCCGCAATTGAGATTAAGCACATTTTGCAAAACATCAGCACATCTTAAAGCAGGCATGACATGGCAGGAAGATGGAACTCCAATGTGCTGCACGACCATAGCAGCTCACTAAATGTAATAGCATTCTTTACCAACTCTACTGCAGGGCAGACTTCAACAATGCAGCTCAATGTAATACTTGACTTTTCCCCTTCAAGTTAATTGTTAAACGAACAAAAACATCTTGTTTAAACACTAGAAAGCAGATAGCTACAACCAGACAACACGTAATATTTATATATCACTCCAAATACACATGAGGCACACAGCTTAGCATCACGTACTTTCTGGCTTTGTGTCATCTACCTACACTACCTTCTACAACCATAGTATAAAAGTGCCCTCTCCTGGCCTTTAATAGTATCATTTCTGTGGATTCAGTAACTTTCAAACTATATAATCAATTCATCACTCTATTTTATATATGATTTCCTAATGCCTACTTTTACAGTAATGCTTTATTTAAATGTTATTCACATGTGATGACATCTCAGAATTTCCTCGTCATTTTTGGCACAATTGCAGTGTAAGAGCCACGTTGTACCGGTTTTCTTTCGAGGAAATTTGCATGTAAGTGACTTACACTGGTTTTATACCACAACTTCACTAAGTACAAATTTTCTCAATCATTTACACTGCTCCTGATTCTGTCGAAACCCCACTTAACTCATTAACATCAAAAGATGCATAAGACTAGAGAATGTGAGTTTCCTGCATTTATGCCAGTTCTGAATAAATTTACGCCCAGAATTTTAAGCACAGTAGGACATGAAGTCACTATTTCTGGTGTTTTACAGCAATTCTTTTAGTGATTTTTAAATTTCTCCTTACTGTGACCTGCACTATATTTTGTTTTTCTTGAATGCCTTTTATGGCATCATAATAAGCTGCATTAAAAAGAGAAAAGCTTCCACAATTGTATTGTCTTAACCATGTCTAATCAGCATAAATGATGGTTTGGTGGCTTCAAACTTCAATTTTCATCACATCAATAAGATAAAAAAGGACTTAAAGGAGGAAGATGGCTTCTGTACTGCACTTTCCTCGGGCCCCAATTGTTTATGTGATTTCTGTTTGCTTTACTGCTTTTTTTAATGTTCTGTCATATGCTAAAAACATTCTTAGGAAATTTCGTCATAAGTTGTCACGCAAGAGTAGACACCGGCGTAGCTTTCGGCTTAAGTCCAATCGAGGAACATCCAGCTAACAAGGTGTCAATGTATAGCTATTCCAACGTGTCCAGGATTTGGCTGCAATGTCACAGGCTGACAGAACGGCTTGTTCATGCATCTTTTGATTGAGTGCACTGTAGCACAGCTGACTATAGTTGAGGCACAGAAGTAAGAGACAAATATGGTGGAGGAAAACTCTGGCAGTGTATCATGGTTGTAACCTTCACATAACTGTAACCCTTATGTAACAATACTGTACACTGTATACACCTGAGTAATGCACACCTTGACCACAGGGGGTGAACTTGTGGGAGACACTCCTCACCTGGTCATCCATGTATATAAAGGGAGGTCCCACGTAGGGTCAGCATTTCTTGGTCCTGGGAATAAAGGTTCAGGTCACATAGTGACTTTGTCTACAGTACATGCCTCGTGTGATTCTATAGTAAGGTGTAAGGACACTACATTTGGCGACGAGAAACGGGAATCAACGACCCACGAGGATGGCCACCGGTAGCACAGAGGAATGGTACTGTGTTGGTGAGGACTGGGACGATTTCGTTGAGAGGCTCCAGCAGAGCTTTGTCACGAAGGACTGGCTGGGAGCGGCAGCGGCTGGCAAACGAAGGGCGCATCTACTGACCAGTTGTGGATCCAAGACGTATGCACTGATGAAAGACCTGCTCGCACCCGAGAAGCCGGCGGACAAGTCTTTTGAAGAGCTCAGCACTCTGATCGGTGAGCACCTCAAACCGGCGAGCAGTATGCACATGGCCCGGCACCGGTTCTACACACACCGGCGTCGGGAGGGACAAAGCATATCAGACTTCGTTGCGGACCTTCGCCGTTTGGCCAGCCTCTGTAAGTTCATAGATGCCTGCAGGGGGGAGATGTTAAGGGATTTCTTCATTGAGGGCATTGGTCATGCCAGGATTTTCAGGAAGCTTATTGAGACCAAGGACTTGACTTTGGAAAGGGCAATGATGATAGCTCAGGCCTTCATGGTAGAGGAAGAGGAGACCAAGATAATTTACGCGCGCAGCCCTAGTTCCAACGTGGCAATGGACCAGGGAGTTAACATTGTAAATGAGATTCAGAACCTCACAGGCAGGCAAGGGCAATTCGACACCGCCCAGGCAGCAACAGGCTCTAGGGTGGGCAAGCAACAGAGACAATGGCAGGGGGATCAGCAATTCACGCCATCACAAGGGACAATGTGTCCCGGGATGGGACCATTGACAATCAGCAACAGAATGCTCAGGAGTAATCAAAGAGACAATCAGAGAGGAATGCCTGCTAACAGTTCTTTTGTTCACAACAATCTCAGCTCATTCTGGAGGTGCGGTGGCAAACATGCTGCGAGAACCTGTAGGTTTCAGCAATTTATCTGCAGAAACTGTAACTTCAGTGGACATCTGGCCAGAACGTGCAGAAAGCCTGTAGCGAGGCTAGTTTATGAGGCAGAGGAACCAGACGAGGGGTCTGCAAGGCAAGGTGATGCTTGGGGCAAAGCCATGGACGCTGAAGTCCAGCGGGTTTAAGTGGCAGACGTCCACAGCTCGTATTCCAAAACACCATCTATGATGATGAAAGTTCTATTAAATGGCATCCCGGTACGCATGGAGCTGGGCACAGGAGCCAGCCAGTCACTTATGACTGCCCAACAATTTGAAAAACTATGGCCACTCAAAGCCAACAGGCCCAAACTGGAACGCATTGACAGGCAGTTACGGACGTACACCAGAGAGATCATCCCAGTACTAGGCAGTGAAAACTTGGTGGTCACACACAATGGATCGGAGAACCAGCTGCCACTCTGGATTGTCCCGGGGAATGGTCCCGCGCTCTTGGGGAGGAGCTGGTTAGCCGAGATGAACTGGAAATGGGGGGATGTGCACGTCATTTCATCTGTGGAGCGAAGTTCATGCTCACAGGTCCTACAAAAATTCGAGCCACTTTTTCAACCAGGTGTCGGGACATTTAAGGGCACCAAAGTAGTGATACGCATCACCCCAGATGCCAGACCAGTGCACCACGTAGCCAGAGCCGTGCCGTATGTGATGCGTGAGAGAATTGAGAGAGAGTTGGACAGGCTGCTAAGAGAGGGCATAATATCGCCTGTTGAATTCAGTGACTGGGCAAGCCCCATCGTTCCTGTCCTTAAAGCGGATGGCTCGGTCAGGAATTGTGGTGACTACAAGGCCATCATCAACCGAGTGTTACTACAGGACCAATACCCGCTTCCGAGAGCGGAGGATCTTTTTGCCACGCTGGCAGGTGGCAAGCTGTTCACCAAGTTGGTCCTCACTTCAGCCTACATGACTCAGGAACTGGCTGAAGAATCCAAGCTACTAACCACCATCACTACACACAAGGGGCTATTCGTTTACAACAGGTGTCCGTTTGGCATTCGTTCAGTGGCAGCTATCTTCCAGAGGAACATGGAAAGCTTGCTTAAATCCATCCCTGGAACAATCATATTCCAAGATGACATCCTAATCACAGGTCGAGACACCAAGGAACACCTCCACAACCTGGAGGAGGTGCTACGCCGACTGGACCGGGTAGGCTTGCGACTAAAGAAGTCCAAGTGTGTGTTTTTGGCCCCAGAGGTCGAGTTTTTGGGCAGGAGGGTTGCCGCAGACAGGATCCGGCCCACTGAATCAAAATCGGAGGTGATCTGCCGGGCGCCCAGGCCCGGCAACACATCAGAGTTGCGGTTATTTCTGGGACTATTGAACTACTTCGGGAACTTTCTGCCGAACTTAAGCACATTGTTGGAGCTGCTGCACGTGCTCCTGCATAAGGGTTGTGAATGGTTGTGGGGGGACTGTCAAGAACGGGCTTTCAATCGGGCGCGGAATCTGCTTTGTTCTAACAAGCTGTTGACCTTGTACAACCCCTGTAAGAAACTGGTTTTAATGTGTGATGCATCATCCTGTAGGGTTGGGTGCGTGTTGCAGCAGAGTAATGATGAGGGCCAACTCCAATCTGTGTCTTATGCCTCCAGGTCGCTCTCCCAGGCAGAACGGGGATCTGGGATAGTTGAAAAGGAAGCACTCGCATGTGTGTATGGGATGAAAAAGATGCACCAGTACCTTTTCGGCAGAAGGTTCGTGATACATCCTTACTACACAGTATAAATGCACACGAGGTCCATGCTTGACAGAAGGTCAGTCTGTGACCTGTCCTTTATTCCTTAGCACTCAAGTGATGAAGGTGGGTGGAGCTTCCCCTTTTATACCTGAAGGTCCAGGTTAGGAGTGTCTCCCACCTAGTGGTCAGTGTTCTCACGGTGTACAACTTAGGTCAGTTTATACATGGGTTACAATGCTGGTTGAATACATGACATCAACTCCCCCCCCAAAGTCTTATTGGGATCACAGGTTGAGTCTCACTGGTGGTTTACGCTCCCTTGTAGAGCGCCTGAGTTGGGGCTCCGGTTGTTGGGCACTGGCCTGAGTGTCTGCTGTTTGCAGTGCCTCAGGCCTGTCCGGACTGCCCACAGTGACTGGGCTCTCCTCCCTTTGGTTCCGGTGTTCGGTCACCTGTGGTGGAGTGAACTCTATATCGTGTTCTTCCTCTGCTTCTTCTATGGGGTTGCTGAACCTCCTTTTTGTTTGATCCACATGTTTGCGGCAGTTTTGTCCATTGGTAAGTTTAACTACCAGAATTCTATTCCCCTCTTTGGCAACCACAGTGCCTGCGAGCCATTTGGGCCCTGCAGCATAGTTGAGGACAAAAACAGGATAATTTACATCAATACATCGCGCCCTCGCATTCCTGTCATGGTAGTGATATTGTGACTGGTGCCTGCTCTCGACAATTTCTTTCATGGTGGGGTGTATAAGGGATAATCGGGTTTTGAGCATCCTTTTCATTAGTAGCTCTGCGGGTGGAACCCCTGTGAGCAAGTGTGGTCGGGATCTATAGGCCAACAGGAGGCGTGATAAGCGGGTTTGTAGGGAACCCCCTTGGAATCTGAGCATCCCCTGTTTGATTATCTGCACTGCTCGTTCTGCCTGGCCGTTTGAGGCCGGCTTGAATGGTGCCGTTCTAACATGGTTAATTCCATTGCCTGCCATGAAGTCCTGGAATTCAGTGCTTGTGAAGCACGGGCCATTGTCGCTGACCAATATGTCCGGTAGACCGTGGGCGGCGAACGTTGCCCGTAGACTTTCTACCGTGGCAGAGGATGTGCTTGAATTTAAAATATCACACTCGATCCATTTGGAGTAGGCGTCTACTACAACCAAAAACATTTTCCTCATGAAAGGACCTGCATAGTCCACATGGATGTGTGACCAAGGCTTGGCGGGCCATGGCCAGCGGCTAAAGGGGGCTTCCCTGGGCGCATGGCCCAGCTGCGCACACGTGTTGCACCTGCGAACACAAAGTTCCAGATCTGCGTCTATCCCTGGCCACCAAACTTGTGACCTGGCAATTGCCTTCATCGTGACAATGCCCGGGTGCTCATTGTGGAGTTTTCTGATGAACACCTCACTGCCCATCTGGGGCATGACTACGCGGTCTCCCCACAGTAGGCAATCGGCCTGAATCGAGAGTTCATCCCTGCGCCTGTGAAATGGTTTAAATTCCTCAGGGCATGCCCTGTACGTGGCTGCCCAGTCCCCATTCAGGACACATTTCTTGACTAGAGACAATAGCGGGTCTCTATTTGTCCAGACTTTAATCTGACGGGCTGTCACGGGTGAGCCTTCGCTTCCGAAAGCTTCAACAGCCATGACCATCTCAGCACCATGCTCGGTAGCCCCCTCAGTGGTGGCTAGTGGGAGCCTGCTGAGTGCATCGGCGCAGTTTTCGGTGCCCGGTCTGTGCCGAATTGTGTAGTCATAGGCAGCTAATGTGAGTGCCCACCTCTGTATGCGGGCCGATGCGTTTGCATTTATGGCCTTGTTGTCGGCCAAAAGGGACGTTAGGGGTTTGTGATCTGTCTCCTGCTCAAATTTCCTGCCAAACAGGTACTGGTGCATTTTCTTTACCGCATATACACATGTGAGCGCCTCCTTTTCTACCATCCCGTAGCCCCTTTCTGCCTGGGACAGACTCCTGGAGGCATAAGCTACCGGCTGTAACTGACCCTTGGCATTGACATGCTGCAACACACACCCGACACCATCGGACGACGCATCGCACGTTAACACAAGTTTCTTACATGGGTCATATAGCGTTAACAGATTGTTGGAACATAACAAATTGCGTGCTCTATTAAAAGCCCTTTCCTGGCTGTCCCCCCAGACCCATTCGCGACCTTTGCATAGGAGCACGTGTAGCAGCTCTAGCAGCGTGCTCAATTTGGGAAGAAAGTTACCAAAATAGTTCAGGAGCCCAAGGAACGAACGCAGCTCCGTTGTGTTACGGGGTCTGGGTGCTCTCAGGATCGCTTCCGTTTTGGATGCAGTAGGGCTGATCCCATCTGCTGCTACCCTCATCCCCAGGAATTCTACCTCTGGAGCTAGGAAGACGCACTTCGCCTTTTTCAGTCGCAGACCTACCCGGTCCAGTCTGCGTAGCACCTCCTCCAGGTTGTGGAGGTGTTCTTCAGTATCGTAACCCGTAATGAGGATGTCGTCCTGAAAAACCACCGTCCCTGGAATCGACTTGAGGAGGCTTTCCGTATTTCGTTGGAAGATCGCGGCGGCCGAGTGAATCCCGAACGGACATCTGTTGTACTCAAACAACCCCTTGTGTGTCGTGATGGTGGTCAGCTTCTTCGACTCACTCGCCAGCTCCTGGGTCATGTAAGCTGAGGTCAGGTCCAATTTTGAAAAAAGTTTGCCACCAGATAGCGTCGCAAAGAGGTCCTCCGCTCTCGGTAGTGGGTACTGGTCTTGGAGTGACACCCGATTGATGGTGGCCTTGTAATCGCCACATATCCTGACCGACCCATCCGCCTTGAGCACCGGCACAATCGGGCTCGCCCAGTCACTGAATTCGACTGGCGAGATGATGCCTTCCCTCAACAGGCAGCCCAATTCGTCGATCGTCCCTGACTGCCCCTGTTATTGTCCTTGAGTGCACCATTAACAGGTGTTGATGGCCCCATTACTGGCCGCATTGTCCCTTGCAATGGCGTGAATCGCTGTTCAGCTTGCCATTGTCTCTGTCGATCTCCCCCTCTGGGTTCGACTACATGTTGGGGCATGCCTGACTGCCCTTGTCTGCCTGGAGAACTGTGTGCTGCTTTAACAATGTTGAATCTCTGTCCCAACCATTCCTTAACACAGTACCTCTCGTCTGTTCTGCTAGTGGCCATGCTCGCGTGGTTTAAATCCCAGTTTCTTGTCGCCATTGATACGTCCTTACTACACAGTATAAATGCACACGAGGCCCATGCTTGAGAGAAGGTCAGTCTGTGACCTGTCCTTTATTTCATAAGCACTCAAGTGATGAAGGTGGGTGGAGCTTCCCCTTTTATACCTGAAGGTCCAGGTTAGGAGTGTCTCCCACCTAGTGGTCAGTGTTCTTATGGTGTATAATTTAGGTCAGTTTATACATGGGTTACATGACAGTTCGAGTTAGAAACGGACCACAAACTGTTAACATCCCTGTTGTCCGACAGTAAGGCTGTCAATGCCAATGCGTTAGCTCGCATACAGCGGTGGACCCTCACGCTGGCTGCGTATGACTACAACACACGGCACCGGCCAGGCACCGAAAATTGCGCTGACGCGCTCAGCAGGTTCCCACTGGCGACCACCGAGGGGGCGTCGGAGCAAAGCGTGGAGATGATCATGACCGTTGAGGCTTTCGCAGTCTCCCCTAACACAGCCCGCCAGATCAAAATCTGGACCAACAGAAACCCCTTCCTATTCCTGATAAAGAAATGTGTCCTGACCGGGGATTGGGAGCCCGCACACGGTGCGTGCCCGAGGAGGTCAGACTGTTTCACAGACGGATGGACGAGCTCTCCATCCAAGCCGACTGCCTGCTATGGGGCAGCCGGGTAGTCATGCCCCAAAAAGGAAGGGAAGCATTCATCAAGGAACTCCACAGCGAGCACCCAGGCATCGTGCTAATGAAGGCCATTGCCCGGTCACATGTATGGTGGCCGGGAATTGACTCAGACCTGGAATACTGTGTTCGCAGGTGCATGACGTGTGCTCAGCTGGGCAATGCCCCCAGGGAGGCCCCACTCAGCCCGTGGCCCTGGCCCACCAGGCCATGGTCACGTATTCACGTAGGCTACGCGGGCCCGTTCATGGGAAAAATGTTCCTGATTGTTGTCGATACATACTCGAAATGGATCAAGTGCATCATATTGAATTCATGCACGACATCCATCCCGTGGAGAGTTTGCGTGCGGTCTTTGCGACCCACGGCTTGCCAGACATCCTGGTTAGCGACAACAGCCCGTGTTTCACCAGCTATGAATTCCAAGAGTTTATGTCGGGTAATGGTTCAAGCCGGCTTCCAATGGCCAGGTGGAACATGCAGTTCAAATCATAAAACAGTGCATGCTCCAGATTCAAGGACCCTCCCTTCAGTACCGCCTATCGCGCCTCCTGCTGGCCTATAGGTCCTGGCTGCATTTGCTCACGGGAGTCCCGCCCGCGGAACTACTCATGAAACGCCGCTTAAAATGCGGCTGTCCCTCATTCATCTAGCCCTGTCAGACATTGTTGAGGGCAAGTGCCAGTCCCAAATCGAGTGCCATGATTGCAACTCAGTGGGGAGATGCATAGAAATTGATGACCTGTATTCATTCTCAATCATGCTTTGGGACCCAAGTGGCTTGATGGTACTGTAATTGGCAAAGAGGGGAATAGGGTCATAGTGGTCAGACTTAACAATGGGCAGATATGCCGCAAACATCTGGACCAAGTAAAGAAAAGGTTCAGCATGGACACTGAGGAACCTGAGGAAAATCATGAGATGTCACCCACACCACTGCCAGTGAACGACCAACAAGGACATTCACCAGCATGCACAGTCTCTGCGGCCAGCCCGGACAGGCCGGAATCACCTCAGGCGACAGAGACGCATGCCAAGGCCCAACCACCAGAGCCCCAACTGCGGCACTCCACGAGAGTCGACCGCCTGAAAGACTCAACCTTTGACCCAAAGACGTTGGGGGAGGTGATGTCATGTTTGCAACCTTCACATAACTGTAACCCTTATGTGACAATACTGTACACTGTATACACCTGAGTAATGGACACCTTGACCACAGGGGGTGAACTTGTGGGAGACACTCCTCACCTGGTCATCCAGGTATATAAAGGGAGGTCCCACACAGGGTCAGCACTTCTTGGTCCTGGGAATAAAGGTTCAGGTCACGTTGTGACTTTGTCTGCAATATGTGCCTCGTGTGATTCTATAGTAAGGTGTAAGGACACCAGACAGTGAATGTCACTAAATTGGACTGGAGTGGAGAGAGAAAAACAACATAGACAACAACATTTGAAAAGGTAGAAGACTGAAAAAGTGGAATGAAATAAAAAATTGTAAGATAACTGTGAAAGAGAAAAAAGATTGAACCAAAAAGGTAACAAGGTTCAGAGAGAAAAAAACAGAGTAAGTGAATGCTACTTATTTATTTTCTCATTTATTTCCCCTCTTCAGGCAACCTTTTAATGGTTGCCTGATTGAAAGGGCAGGTTGAAGACCCTGGTCTAAGACTTCTGTCAAAGCCATTTATAGCCCACTGCTAAGAGATGCACAATGGCAGGTGTAATGTATGCGCCAGTGAGTATGCTCACTCGTTTGTAGAGCTGTTGAGTTGGAAGTGGTTTAGCCAGTCACGTGATTTTCACAAGACTCAATAAAACCCCAGTCAGTTGGGTTCAGGGGATCCATGATGAGGCAGGTGGTTGTGAGGCTGGTGGATGAACTGGTAATGTGTAGTGTGGTTGTTGAACCTTTACTAATAAACCAACTAGTTCTTAATAGCAATGTGTTGCTATGAATTCTTAAGCAAAGAACCCATGATTGATTCAATGCTAGCATTGCCACAAAGTTTCAGCTTCCCACAGCAGTTCAGTTGAGATCAGGAACTAATACTGTGAGGAATGCTGGATGTGAACTTGTGCTCTACCAATCCAAGGCATAAGTGCGTTGGAGAATTCATGGTGCCGTGCCACTATGCCAAATATAGGAGTCAATACTTCTTTCACCTTATTCTCACAGCCGTTTCAGGAAATATTGTTGCAGGCTCGAAACTCATCACAGAGTTGCAGATCTGATGATGGTACCCATCAACAAGCTTTTCCATATTTGGTAATTTCCTGTACCATTTGGGTGTTGTTGTGTCCTTGGCCAATACTGAACTTTCCAGTCTCAGATACCCCTAATGATCTGGAAGACTGCAATTGACGCTGATTTATGTTGGATCCTAAGGAGACACCTGTTGGCAATAGCTCACATTTCATGTCAGCTCAGTGCCTCGCAGTCAAGCTTGGGACCTATTGTGGTTTCTTCACAATAGAGCAAAATTAATGTCAAAAATCTAATTCCTCCTGAAAGACGGCAGGCAATTCCATTTTTTTTCTGTTTAAACCAGATAGAGGGAGTAACTTACATTGAAAATACTGTCACCCTCAACACCCTCTTCAGCGCAACAATTCATCCACTGATATGAGGGCCGCCAACCCAATCCACATGACCATTAGTATTCAGGACCACTCCCCACCCTCTCCAAGCCTAACTAGCCACCAGAACCGAAAGCCAAACAAATTGCTTCTGCTCCCCTGCTCCCCAACCTGCATCACCCCAGTGCAAGCAGCCAGGTGTGGTGGTTTATTCCTCCTATGAGCACTGTGCAGTCAGGATGCACCGTGACTCTATAAACTATGTATGGGAATATCCACTCTAAAAAATATACATGATTATACCCATACATATACAATATAAGGTATATACATGAATGAACCCTTGATCATACAATGGCTTCGTAAAATATATGTATGAATGTACACCTAATGGCTTCATGGAATATGTTTTGAGTGTATGCCATAATAACTTCATTAAGTGTGAATGGACTTGCTCAAGTACCCAACAAAAATAAAGAGGCAAAAGGAAAATATTCTTACCAACATTTACATTATCTATTCTTGGCTTTCTCGACTATACCCCTTCCGGATCTGTCCTTCAGAAATTGGCACAAGAATATTATTGTGTTACTATTCTCTCAGCACAAAATGTATCACATTGCAAATTAGATATGTTCAATAAATTTAGCCATTATAATTGCTTATTTTCCCAGGCTGTAGGCCCAAACCATAATCTAATGCCTGACATTTGTGAGAACCAACGTGGACTATTTCTTGTTGCAGCTAATGAAAAAACACCAGGAGTAGAGGACCAGTGATATCAAGGCACCTCATAGTAGGTATTAATTGAAAACAGAGGAAGATGTGACAAAAATAAGCATTCATTTCTAAGCTTCAACATAATTTTGGCTTCTTTGATTCTGTCAGTGTGTAAGAGGTTAAAAAACAGCTTCACTCAGAGAAATCAGGTCCTATAACCTGTTACAATTGTCACAGATTTTAGTCGGTTTGTCTATGCCTGGTGTCTGAGGGAAGAGTCAAGGCATTCAAATCAAATACAACTTCTTGTGAAATTTGTTCAAATATGCGATTGGCTGCTTTTTGAAAGGGACTAATTAATTGTACTGCACTTTTTTTGACAGACAGGCTATCATGTATCCTACATGGCTATTGTTTGTATTATCACAAGGTGTTCAGCCATGAACTCATTGATGTTCAGCCATGAACTCATTGAATGGTGGTGCAGGCTAGAAGGGCCGAATGGCCTACTCCTGCACCTATTTTCTATGTTTCTATGTGCCACCAGAGGGTACAGCAGTGGGAGACTTGTAGGTTACCTGTACAGGTGTGCCTGGCCTAGTATAAAAGGCAGGCCACCAGGTGTGATCCTCACTCTGGAGTTATCAATAAAGGACTAAGGTCACTACAGTTCAAGTACAACACATTGCCTCGTGGAATCATTATCAGAGCATCCAAGGACATAACAATTGGCGACGAGATTACAGACTTTCACGTGAAAATAGCTACCCTTGGTTTGTTGCAGCAGTGATGATTGGGACGCCTTTGTGGAGAGGCTCGACCATTTCTTCACAGCAAACGACCTGGCAGGAGACAATCTGGCCACACTGGCTGGCAAGCGCAGAGCTATCCTGCAAACCAGTTGTGGGCCCACCATCTATGGCCTCATCAGGGACTTGCTGGCACCAGCTAAGACAACGACCAAGACGTACGAGGAGCTCGTAACACTGATCCATGAGCAACTCAAGTCCAAGGAGAGCATCCTCACAGCCAGACATCGGTTCTACACCCACCGACGGCCCAAAATCACGAAATATGCTGCTGGCCTCAGGAGGCTGGCAGCACCATGTGATTTCAGCGACCACCTCACCGAAGCGCTGCGGGACATTTTTGGCATTGGAATCGGCCATGAGGGCCTTCTTCATAAGCTACTGTCGACGGATACCACAGTCACACTGCAGAAGGCCATCTCTGTGAGCCAGGCATTCATGACCTCGACCTGCAGCTCTAGGCAGATGATTCACCCTCAGGACTCAAACCCGGCAAGTACTGTGCACAGAGTGGCGCCTTTTAGAGGCTGAACTGTAGAATGCGAACCTTCTCAGGGGAGAGAGAACAGACCCACATGTCCCTTAACTCAGAGTCCGCTGAGGGGGGGCTAATCGAGTAGCTCCATGCTGGCGTTGTGGAGGGAATCACAGGACTCACCAGTGCCGTTTTAAAGACTATGTATGCAACGGCTGCAGCACAAAGGGCCACCTCCAGCGAATGTGTAAGAGAAATATGACTCACTGTTTTGATGAAGAGTCTGCAGATGGCTATGAATCCAACGCGAATTATGAAATGATAGGCAAAGAGGCAGCTCAGCCCCACGACAAAGTATATAGCATGTTTAATTGCACCACCGAATGTTCCCCATTGAGGATGGAAGTCGAGATAGATGGCATTCCAGTCTTCATGGAGGTGGACACGGGGACGAGCCAGTCAGAATGAATCAAGAAGCCTTTGAGAGGTTATGGGACAATCAGGCTGAACGACCCAAGTTGGTCCCGGTTCAGGCAAAGCTGCGCACCTGCACTGATGAACTTATCCCAGTCGTTGGTTGTGTGGATGTTAAGGTACTCCATGTGCACAAGTTACCTCTGTGGATTGTTGCAGGTGATGGACCAACGCTACTCGAAAGAAGGTGGATGGAGAAGATCCATTGGAAGTGGGAAGACGTCACCCCTCCAGCGATCGATATCCTCTGCGCTCAGAGGCAAAGCAAGCCCTCACCTGAGCTTGGATCTGGCACCAGAGAGCAGACCAGCACAGCACCCGAGTCACAGACCACCCAGCACGACTGCGTGGAGATGATCCAGCTGGGACAACCCAAGCGTACCTTCCAGGCTCCAGTGGCAGGACTCTAGAGAAAGAAAATCGGCGACTTCCCAGCTTCGGAGGCAGAACCCGGGGAGAAGAGGATCACCGCAGTCGACATCATGGATAGAGGAAAGATGGCACCCGAACCACGAGGTGATGCGCTGAAGAAAAAGATGGCGGCGGCCAGACCACGAGGTGCAACGCTGATGGAGCAACATGTAGCACCAAATGGAGAAAAGGATTGGGGAAAATAAAGCAAGGCTCTCTTAAAGGAGGCCTGCAACCCTTAAAGGGAAAGTTCCACACACTCAAGCAATGTAATAGCAACTGTGAGTTAGAGATAAAATATGTAACTGATGATCAGAGTTGTGTACATGCAATAAGCAAGGAAAAGTCGCGCGATTGCTGTGGTGTATGTAGGCACCTTTAGTAATGACTCCACGAGGCAGGGTATGGTACTTAAACTGTGCAGGCCTGCAGTCCTTTATTAGCAGCTCCTGAGTGATGACAACAAGCTGTGTGTTCCTTTTTATATTGGGTTACCTGCCCTGGGTCTCCAGCAACAGCACCCTCTAGTGTACCGGTAAGGCGTGTACAGTACAAGGGTACACTCAATGTTGCATACAATGTTGCAGACATCGCACAGTGAACAGGCATGCCTACACAACAATACTCCCCCCTGAGCATTTTTCATATCCTAGTTGTCATGACCAGGGGAGGTGATCCGTGGTGGGCTATTGGAGGTTGTGGTGAGGGTTGTGTGGTTGCCAGGTGTGACCCCTGTGCTTGAGGCTGGCCTCGTACATTTCCCCTCCCTCACACACGGACCAAGTGGGTGTCACTGTTGTGGTATCCCTCATGGAGATAGCCACGGCAGCAGTGGGTGGGGTGTCTACACTGTGATGTGGGCCAGGGATTGTGGGTAATTGTGGGGTGGTGGGCAGGACCACAAGACTGGGTGGGCTCCTTGTCCACCAATGGGGATGAGGGTCAGTGTTTGCCAGGGAAGCTGGAGGGTATTGGCCTCATGCTTCTGGTGTTGGCCCTGGTGGCCAGGAGCTGTAGGGCTGGTCTGGTACAGGTTGCCATTGGTGATGGCTAGGCTGCCCATTGACCACTGTCCCTGTAGTGGGTCTGCTCCCACTGCCTGTGTGTGTGTACTGCAAGGGGCATCACATTCGTTCCAAAGGTCCAGGCTACATGGTCAGGTAGCCTGCTGGACCTGAGGGGGGGGGGTCTCCCACAGGGGGATTCCATTGGCATAAGCATGGTCCCTGTAGGACCCAATGTCCTTTGGTAGTGTCCTACCAGTATACATGACACCTTGGCTCTGATCACACATAGTCGAGCCGGCATTATACATTCTAGCACTTGCATCACTCATCACTTTTGGGTGTCCTGGTTTCAACAGACATGGTTACATTAGGCATTTCACAATCTCTATCATTATTGTTAAGCATAATAAACTTGTTCTTAACCTTACTGACACCTGCATCCATCTCACTAGTCACATTAGTTAAACCAGCATCACAATTCATGGTTACATTGCATACATTTTCATACTTGCACCCTTTAATTGCATCTTTAGCTTTAAAGTCCATGAACTCAAATAGTTGGAACTTCCCCTTTAAATTTTTTTGGTTACTGGGCTCCTTTAAGGGAGCCTTCAAATCCGATTGGCCGCTCGATGTCACATGATGCTCCTCCATGTTGACTCGTAGCATGGAGGAGGCCATTTTGAATGCAGGTCTGCTGCTTGTGGTGCTGCAGCCATTTTGTGGTCTTGCTGCAGGCAGGCTGTGGTGTTCTTTTCTTCCACAGCACCACTTCGCCTGATGTGGACCTGGTTCATCCAATTCCTGCCCAGCAGCGTGGGACCGTCGCCGGCTACAATCCACAGGAGGAGTTTGTTTAACACGCTGCCCTGGGAGACTTGGACATCTACACTGTCAACGATTTGGACTTTAACTTTGGTAGAGGTGAGCAGCTTTGCCTGGACAGGAGACAGTTTTGGTCGAGTGGCAGGATTCCTCCAAATTTTTTCAAAGGTCTTTTGGCTCATCACAGATTGGCTCGCCCCTGTGTCGATTTCCATAGAGACTGGGACCCCGTCGATGTCCACTTCCATCATCCACGGAGAACTTCTGGTGGAGCAGGTAAAGATTCCATACTCTTCTTCCAGGGTTTGAGCAGCTTCACCTTCATCTGTGTCGGAGCCCCAGTGATTAGCCAACTCTGTGCAGACCTGTAGCTTTACTAGCAGCTCCTGAGTGATGACAACAAGCTGTGTGTTCCTTTTTATACTGGGTTACCTGCCGTGTGCAGGCAACCCCTGGGTCTCCAGCAACAGCACCCTCTAGTGTACCAGTAAGGTGTGTACATTACAAGGGTACAATCAATGTTGCATACAGTGTTACAGACATCACACAGTGAACAGGCATGCCTACACAACAATTGCGATCATGTAAAATGTGTAATTGATGATCAGAATTGTGTACATGCAACAAGCAAGGAAAAGTCACGTGATCGCGATCGAAGCTATAGGGTACTCACAATAAGTAATGAAACGATGTAGGATTTCAACTATACACAGCTAATGCAGCGGGCAAACACCCATCGGGAGCATACAGGTCCAACGAGCTACCCAATGCTGTAGCCTGCGTCCCTGGCACCAGAGTTATGCACCATGGAGTGTGGCCACAAGTAGCCAATACACACGAGCTGTAGAGCAAGCGATCTCAAGAGGGCAATGGCACCGATATCGATACCCTACCCCTGATCGGCTCCACCTCTCAGGCACCCGATGGCACCAACCGCCACGAGCCTGAAAGAGCAAACTGCGCTAAGGCGCACCACCAGGCCTCATCGCCACCAAGGCCATATCCTGGAACAAAGGGTCACCCGCAACAGTCCTCCCAAAGGGGACCAGGATCAGCCAGGATCCCAAACCAAACAACGCTCAGGCTACCGAGTCAGCTGTTCCCTGTGCACTGCTAGACGACTGCCCCTCAGGGAGCAGCAGCGACCCAGAGCACAAAGAAAGGACAGGTAGGTCACAGGCATCTGTGAACCTGCCCGACGCTAAGAGCAACGGCAACAGCCCCAAGAGCAGGCAACTTGAGCCAACCAGGTTCCCACCGCCAGCACTGGGCACCGCGACACCACCAGACTGCCTGGACACCATCCAGCAGTTCTGGAACTAGCTTGTCCTCACGCACCGGTTACCGATCCCCAGTATGTATCAATAATGTATCTCACAGTCCAACGTACTTGTCTCACAACTGAACCACAAATGTAATGCAAACTTGTTTTCCTGGACTTGAATGTATATGAATGCAATGAGCCTCCAGCATAATCTATACGTGGTGGGGGGGGGGGGGAGCGGGTAGGGGGCAAGGGGGGAGAATGGAGATGTCAGGGACACACACACAAACAGCAACCACCTGTACTCTACTGCCAACGAAACACCAACCACTCACCCAAGATTGAAACGACCCGCCAAGGGTCAACCAGATAGAGCTAAGCCCAGAGTACAGTCAATGCAGAGGTGATTTGCACTAAAGACTTGGGGGAGAGTGATGTCATGTATCCTACATGGCTACTGTTTGTACTATCACCAGGTGTGCCACCAGGTGATAGTACAAACAGTAGCCATGTAGGATACATGACATCACTCTCCCCCAAGCCTTTAGTGCAAATCACCTCTGCAGTTTACCTGTACAGGTGTGCCTGGCCTAGTATAAAAGGCAGGCTACCAGGTGTGATCCTCACTCTGGAGTTATCAATAAAGGACTAAGGTCACTACAGTTAAAGTACAACACATTGCCTCGTGGAGTCATAATCAGAGCATCCAAGGACAGAACACAGGCGACAAGCCCCGCCCCTATCAAGCTCCACCGCCGCCCCGGCCACTCCCGGCCGAATCATTCCATCCACGTGGTGCCAGAAGCAGGACCTGAGGCTCCGACCCCCTCTCCCCCCAGCCGGCCTGCGCCCGATGGCAGCGGGAGGGTGTCGGTGGCACCCTGCTTCTTTAGCTGAGCGGGCCTCCCGCTGAGCTGCGAGCCTCCGATGGGGCCCCGAGCCTCCCGTGAGCCGTGAGTCCCGAGCAGCAGTGGTGGCGGGGGGCAGCTGGTGGTGGGGGGGAGTCAGAGGGCCTTGGGGCCACGAGTGAGAGAGGCTGGTGGAGAGAAAAGCTGGGGCGGGGGCGGGGGGCGGTGGCAGAAGAGAGAAAGAGGCTGGGGGTGGGGAGAGAGAGAGTGCGTCTGGGTGGAGAGAGAACGGCTGGGAGATGGGGAGAGAGAGAGGCTGGGGGGTTGGGGGGGGGAGAGAGAGACACGGGGTGGGGGGCGAGGGAATGGAGGGGAGAGAGGGAACTCAGGAAAGACGGGTCACGTTCTTCCAACTCTCTACAAGGGACCTCAATGGAATGGATGATATCCAGAAGTCACGACACTGTCACTATTCACTCCATACCCAATAAACCTGTTAACAATCCGTATACAGTGCCCCATCTATGGTGGTGGGGGGGAAGGATGCACTTGCGCTTGGGTGAGGCACTTCGGCTGGGGGAAGCATACACTTGGACTGGGGTAAGGCACTTTGGCTGGGGGAGGCATGCACTTGGACTGGGTATGGTAAGGCACTTTGGCTGGGGTAGGGATGTACTTGGACTGGGGTAAGATACTTTGGCTGGCCCTTGCTGTCTTTGGGGGAGCTCTATCCTCTGTTACTTCAGGAATTCAAAGTGGATCGAGTTACAATTTGCAAAATCAGTGAGACCTTGGGATGGGTGGACCCAGTGACACATTCCTGTGAAACTTCATGGTGTGGCTTATCATCCAAGGGGACCAATCAGAAATAAGGGATGGAGCCTGTTGGTCATTTTTGCAGTACAAATAAGCGTGTCCTTTTTGAAATGAACAGACAATTATGTAGATCTCTTTTTTTCACAGTCAGTTACCAGCCTATCTTGTTCAAATCACAGATTCTATTTGAAACCTTCGAAAAGAGATGGGCAGGCCAGGTGATTTCCACAGATAGTCAAAAAGACAAAAGGAACCATGACATCAAAATATCACATGTATCACAGTTTAGTGTAGCAGTGACATTTGTCACTATTTTTAATTATTTCAAGGGATATGGGGATCGGCCGGGAAAGTGGATTTGAGATGGAAGATCAGCCATGATTTTATTGAATGGGGGAGCAGGCATGAAGGACTGAATGGCATACGCCTGCTCCTACTTCTTAAATAGGGCCAAAAATTGCGGCCTCGCCAGATGCGTACGAAATGTGCATGCACCCGGCAAGGCCTCCCAAAAGTCGGTTCTAGGCGTGCGATGCTCATGCACCTGGCAAGGCCTCCCAAAAATCGGTTCTAGACGTGCGATGCTCATGCACCCGGCAAGGCCTCCCAAAAGTCGGTTCTAGGCGTGCGATGCTCATGCACCCGGCAAGGCCTCCCAAAAGTCGGTTCTAGGCGCGCGATGCTCATGCACCAAGAACCGGCTTTTCTGATCTGTCAAAATTTCTTTAGACAGATCAAACGCATCCCCACAGGAAGGACATCCGCGGGCAGAGATTGGGCTACTTGCCCAACTCTTGCTTCGCGAATGTCCTTCAAGCTCTTATGCCTGGTAAAAGCAAACATATAGGGCCCAAAATTGATGACCCTACCGCCGAGGCGGTCTCCCCGTTTATTCAGTGTTCTCCCCTCCATGCGAGATTGGTTTGAAAGGACCGCTGGGGAGCGTCCGCTGGCGTGTGCCGGCATGCAACGCCGAAAATGTCCTCCCGCCCTCTCCCACCCGAGATTCATCCGAGCGGTCCTCCGCTTCACCAGGAGAAAAGAACGCTGCGTGGAAGCAGGTCTTGCTTGGACGGTAGGTATGAAGACCTGCAAGAAAAGGTTAGTGAGATGCTTTTCTTTAATTCTTTTGCAGTGATTTTGTTTGAAAGGGTCCTCTGAAGGTTTTGTCATGTTTTGTTTTTTATTTGTTGAACATTTATTTTGTGTGCATTCCCCCCTCCCTGGGCCCAAGTCCAGCCTCGGCATAACTTGCATTTGCCACCCAGAATCCCACCTACCGCTCTCTACCACCCAGAATTGGTGTGTAACGCCCATTTTTTCTGCCGGCCGTTTTTATTTTCTATTTTTTCACCAAACTTCTGCCCAAAGTACTGTCAGGATCTTAACATTCTTTTCGACGGTAAATCAACGGAACTTGGCTTTGATCAAATTCGGTCCTTATATAGCCTACTTTTACCAGAATAACAATTTTAAAGGATAGAAACATTTTATTTAATCACTCATAATTATATTAAAAACCCTGTCCATTAAGGTAAGTTTATTTTAACCCTATTAAAACACATTAAAAAAAATTCCAAAATATCTATTTTTTAGTAAATTTAATTACATTTAATTTCAAGTAATTTTAAATATGTGAGGTGTTTTTTTTAATCTATTGTGCTGTGTTTCTTGTTTTAGGGGGTTATTCTCATTGATAGTAAAAGGAGCCCATTATTATCAATGAGAATACTCGATAGTGATTGGTGGTCCAGGCCCACGTGATTGCAACATAGACGTCTGTATGTGGAAGACATCTTCCCTTACACAGCGCAGTGAATGAAGGCCTCAGACCAGAATCCTACATTCCTCCAGGACCAACAGGTAGTTTAGATTTTTTTCAGGTCGGAGGCGTTCATACAAACGAAGCCTCCGACCGCAATTTACGGCCCGTTATGTTATGTTCTTATTTATTATTTTCTACTATTCAAGGATCGAGCTAAACTTAATCACTACTGTAAAATAAAGGTCATGATACTGTTGCATTTGCGTGTGCCTTTACTTGTTAATAAATTTGTTTGGCAGTTGCAACCTATGTCACCTTCCAAAGACAAGGGGGATCCCAGGAGATCACATGTTAAAACCAGTAGCTTAAATAAACTGAAGTGGGTTCTCTCTTTGTTTCCTGGGTATACTACAAACTTATGAAGCTCTCTGGGCAGGTGTAAATACTGGGGGGAAAATTCGGGGCATTTGCACATCCTGCTAGCGCCCCAGGGATGCTAACGGGCTGCAAATGACTTTTTGCCCGGGCGCGGGGCCGCTACCAACTTACGCAAAATTCCGTGGGAGTTTAGCGGCGGCGGTAACCGGTAGCGCCCTGCTCCATTGCGCTGGCGATGACAACATCATCACTGTACGCAACAACCCATTTTTGTTAGTGATGCCCGCGATAGCTTCATGGGGTGCATATCGGGCTGTAGGCTGCTCCCGGGGCAATAATTAAATGAGAGGTGGTGAAGGAAAACAAAATGGTTGACTTACTGGTCGCGGCCTTCTTGATTGTAGATCGCGGGGTTTGTGCTGCGATCTTGCAGCCCGGCACTTCGCTTATGTACCGGGCTGCCGACACGGCACTCTACTCCATGGTGGTCCAGTGATGGCCCTATTTCCCACCCGCAGAGTTTGGTCCTCCCCTGCCTTCCTGCCAGCACTACACGTCCCACCGCATAGCGCTACGAACTTCGTGGAGGCATGTCCCCGCCCTCGAGCCGAAGTGCAGCGCAATATTTTGCATTGCACTTTCTCTCGGGGGCGGTAACCCAAATATAGGTTGCGGAGTGGGACTTCCGCGCCTGGCGCCTGTTACCGCCCCACCGAGTTTCACGGCCATTCTCTCTGGAACATTGGGAGCTAAAGTTTACTAACAAATGCAGTCTAACATACGGAAGTCAAAAATATCTAGAGTAAAACTCCAAATCATAACTAAATTCAAGTGCGTATTTTTTCACACACAGAGCAATCGACTTGTGGAATAAGATACTGGAAAGCCATGAAGCAGAAATGAGTTCAAGAGGAAATTTGATGTGTCTCTGAAGACAGGGGAAATTGAGGGATATAGTGAGAAGCTAAGTAGGCAGGGTTGATCTATCAAATAGGAGCATGCTTGATGGCCTAATGCTCTTTCTGGTTCTGAGCAATTCTTACATTTTTATATTCTATGCCAAGCTGCCAACATGCTTTGCTAGTATAGTTGTACCAAAGATTTTTATTGTCAATTTTTCAAATGGCAATATGGCAACGACATGGAAGAGAGTGCATGTGATAGTACAGATGGTGGCAAGGGAGAAAACATTTCCAAAAGCAGCCACACAGCCTAGCCTGACTCAGGTCCATGAAAACAATTCTACTTAATTGCCAGTGCAAACCTTTATACTTATACTAATAGCCACCTTTAATCTTGGAATGATATGAGGAGGGAAAAATTGGCTAACCCCCAAAAACAAGCGCGGGGATCGCAGCACGCGATTAACTCGCGTCCGTTCATTGCGATGGAGGCAGCATGGTAAATCCGTCCTACCTGCTGCTTCATATAATTGCTGCGTGCAGCCAGCACCATCCATGCTGTTCATTGCTGCATGCAACAACAGGGGGCCCGATATCGTGGGTGGCTAGCGCTATTTAAAGGCAGCTTGCACCTCTTAAAGGTGAGGTGCATTGTAGCTGCAAGAACTGGTGGGAGTCATTTGAAAACTGAATATGTGCTCTGATACTTTGAACAATGTCTGATCATGCGCGAGAACATGGACCAAAGTTTTCAGACATTGCACTGGAGGCCTTGATGGAAGAGGTGGAGAGAAGAAGAGATGTCCTGTACCTGAAGGGCAGCAGGAGGCCCTCTAGACAGATGTTCAGGAAGCAGTGGGAGAGGTCAATGCCAGGAGTGTTACTCCAAGAATGTGAAATCAGTGCAGAAAGAAGTTTAATGATCTCACACGAGTTATCAAGGTGAGTGAGTTCATCTTCAAATGCCATATCCCACCAACTGCAACACTAGCCACATCCACTGCTCAATTCATCACTCTATCAGTACTCAACCCTAAAATTCATATGCATTACCTCACCCTCACACACTTAGCACTGTTGCACGCCTCGCATCCACAACTCACAGCTTGCACACACTGGAAGCTATTCAACCGTGACAGCCACATCCCCCAAACATATTGCAGGACACTCATCGACACACTTCCCCCTCTCTTGCAGGAGAAGGTGGCACATTGAAGCAGGCAACTTCAAAGAGCTGGAGGAGGACAAGCGAGCCTGCATGTTTTAACCCTCATGAAGGAGACAATGCTGGCCATCATGGGAAAGGGCATTGCTGAGGCTGTGGCCACTGGCAGGACTGGAGGGATCGATAATGAGGGAATCTGCATAGCTAATCCTCCTTCTCTCCTCCCACTTCTTCTTCATCCCTCAATCACTTCTGACTGAGAAGCTGCAGATGGTATAAGCATTCATTTCTTACTTTCTCCTCTACCCTCACCACAACCCAACCCTTGTCCATTTTTCATTTCAGATACCCAAGAACAGTCAGTGGAGAAAGAGGAAGAAGGCAGTGAAAACACAGCGTCACTCAATCTTACACTCGCAGCTCAGATACTGACACTGCACTTATTTTAGAGACTAGGATTGAGGAGCGATCTTCACGTGGTGAGACACTGGGCACAAGTGCACGAGAGTCAAGGTGGAGGAAAAGGATAGCACAGGTGCCAGCTCGCCGGAGGGTGAGGTCGCACACTAGTTGCTGCAGAGGACTCAAATGAGGACTTTGAAGGGCTAGTCTACAGAAGAAGGCTGATGGGTGTACATAACTGAATGATTGGTGCATTGGAAAGCCTACCAGAAAGTCTGTGTTCAATATCATAGACAATGGTGAAGTCCAGCACCAACTTGGTACAGGGCTTTGTGCAGAGCTTGGAGCCCATCCTTTCCAACATGGAGCAGGTAGTCACCTCTATCAGCACACCTGCGGAATCCATGATGCAGCGTCTGATGGCCAATATCACAACTTCCATTGCAGCACAAACAAGAGGGAATGAGATGATGCTGTCTCTGTGTACAGAGAGCCTCTGTGATCTCCTTTATGCAGCAGTGTACTGCAAACTGCAAGATGTTGCTTATATCACCAGCAGCAACGTGGAAGGAGCCAGATGCATAAAAGTTCAGAATTGCAGTCACCTTGACAGCCACAGGCAATGTGGTTCTTGCCCTGCTTTGAGATTGTTGTGGCTGCAGCAGTTAGCAGATTTCAGGCGTGACCTCTTTAGTGAAGCAAAGATGTCTCAAGCATTGGTCCTCTCTAAAGTTGAGGTAAGAGAATTGTTCCCTAAAGACCTTGGGTGCATATGATCTCCTGCTGAGAGCCCTTCTCCCTCTCCTCCTCCCTCTTCCAGCAGATTGTCCTGCTCTGCATGGCCTCCTTTCATTCTACCATTCATGCTCAATTCCAAGAGGAAGGTGTACCAGGACAACCATGTCTTGAAGCAACTTGTTTCTGCACAAGCTTTTAAATGAATAAAAAAAGTACTTCAGCACTAGCCAGACGACTCCCTGTAGACTATTGAAACTTTAGACAAGTATAGAAAGCTCCACAAACATGTACAATTGCACCAGCAGCCAAAAGAAATAATCCAGCAACTAGCCTGTAACAAGTTCATGATCCCTTTAAATAGCGCTGGTGATGGGTACTTCATGCCATAACGTTGTATTCCACTGTGCAAGGTTGGAGGAAAGATAGATTACGAAGGAAAACTTGCGCAAAAGGAAAGATAGATTATGAAGCTAAACTTGCGCAAAACATAAAAACGGATAGTAAAAGCTTTTACAGATATATAAAATGGAAAAGAGTGACTAAAGTAAATGTTGGCCCCTTAGAAGATGGGAAGGAGGATTTAATAATGGGAAATGTGGAAATGGCTGAGACCTTAAACAATTATTTTGCTTCAGTCTTCACAGTGGAAGACACAAAAACCATGCCAAAAATTGCTGGTCACAGGAATGTGGGAAGGGAGGACCTTGAGACAATCACTATCACTAGGGGGGTAGTGCTGGACAGGCTAATGGGACTGAAGGTAGACAAATCCCCTGGTCCTGATGAAATGCATCCCAGGGTATTAAAAGAGATGGCGGAAGTTATAACAGGTGCATTCGTTATAATCTACCAAAATTCTCTGGACTCTGGGGAGGTACCAGCAGATTGGAAAGCAGCTAATGTAACGCCTCTGTTTAAAAAAGGGATAGATAAAAGGCAGAGGTAACTATAGGCCGGTTAGTTTAACATCTGTAGTGGGGAAAATGCTTGAAACTATCATTAAGGAAGAAATAGCGGGACATCTAGATAGGAATAGTGCAATCAAGCAGACGCAGCATGGATTCAAGAAGGGGAAATCATGTTTAACTAATTTACTGGAATTCTTTGAGGATATAAAGAGCATGATGGATAGAGGTGTACCGATGGATGTGGTGTATTTAGATTTTCAAAAGGCATTCAATAAGGTGCCACACAAAAGGTTACTGCAGAAGATAAAGGTACGCGGAGTCAGGAAATGTATTAGCATGGATAGAGAATTGGCTGGCTAACAGAAAGCAGAGAGTCGGGATAAAAGGGTCCTTTTCGGGTTGGAAATCGGTGGTTAGTGGTGTGCCACAGGGATCGGTGCTGGGACCACAACTGTTTACAATATACATAGATGACCTGGAAGAGGGGACAGAGTGTAGTGTAACAAAATTTGCAGATGACACAAAGATTAGTGGGAAAGCGGGTTGTGTAGAGGACACAGAAAGGCTACAAAGAGATTTAGATAGGTTAAGCGAATGGGCTAAGGTTTGACAGATGGAATATAATGTCGGAAAGTGTGAGGTCATCCACCTTGGGAAAAAAAACAGTAAAAGGGAATATTATTTGAATGGGGAGAAATTACAACATGCCTCGGTGCAGAGGAACCTGGGGGTCCTTGTGCATGAATCCCAAAAAGTTAGTTTGCAGGTGCAGCAGGTAATCAGGAAGGCGAATGGAATGTTGGCCTTCATTGCGAGAGGGATGGAGTACAAAAGCAGGGAGGTCCTGCTGCAACTGTATAGGGTATTGGTGAGGCTGCACCTGGAGTACTGCGTGCAGTTTTGGTCACCTTACTTAAGGGAGGATATACTAGCTTTGGAGGGGGTACAGAGACGATTCACTAGGCTGATTCCGGAGATGAGGGTGTTGCCTTATGATGATAGATTGAGTAGACTGAGTCTTTACTCGAAGGATGAGGGGTGATCTTATAGAAACATTTGAAATAATGAAAGGGATAGACAAGATAGAGGCAGAGAGGTTGTTTCCAATGGTCAGGGAGACTAGAACTAGGGGGCACAGCCTCAAAATACGGGGGAGCCAATTTAAAACCGAGTTGAGAAGTAATTTCTTCTCCCAGAGGGTTGTGAATCTGTGGAATTCTCTGCCAAGGAAGCAGTTGAGGCTAGCTCATTGAATGTATTCAAGTCACAGATAGATAGATTTTTAACCAATAAGGGAATTAAGGGTTTCGGGGAGCGGGTGGGTAAGTGGAGCTGAGTCCACGGCCAGATCAGCCATGATCTTGTTGAATGGCGAAGCAGGCTCGAGGGGCTAGATGGCCTACTCCTGTTCCAAATTTTTATGTTATGTATCTTATGTTATGGAGCATAGCGTTCGAAAAATGCAGTGCCAGCATCAAAGCAGCATTGCACGCTGATTGACATCATAGTCTGCCTGCTCTGCATGCTGCCAGTGGTGGTTAGATGTGTGCAAGCAAACCCCTTTAACAAGATGGCATCTGACGCACTTCCCATTGGTAAGTATCTCTCCTTTTCTCTTTGGTAAGTATCTCTCTTTTTCTCTTTTTATTTTAATTAGATTTTAAATTAGACCTATTTAATTAGAGGGATGGCAGGGCAGCTCATTCCCATGAACTGCACATCCTGCGATATGTGGGAAGTCCTGGACGCTTCGCACGGTCTAGATAGCAATACGTGCAGGAGATGTCTCCAGCTTCAACTACTCGAGCTCCGCGTTTCGGAGCTTAAGCGGCTGCTGGAGTCAAAGGGTGCATCCATGAGGCTGAGAGTTACGTGGATAGCACATTTCAGAAGGTGGTCACCCCACAGCTTAAAAGCATACAGGTAGAGCGGAAGTGGGTGAACACCAGACAGAGGAAGAACACTAGGGCAGTGCAGGAGTACCCCCCCCGTGAGTCCATTTCGCTTTCAAACCGATATTCTCTTCTCAGCACCGGTGAGGGTGAGGGTTCCCCTAACTAAAGGGAGGTCAGCCAGAGCCAAGTCAAAGGCACCACGGGTGGCTCAGCTGCACAGGGGGGAGGGATGAAGAATAAAAGAGCTATAGTGATAGGGGATTCTATAGTTAGGGGAACAGAGAGGCATTTCTGTGGCCGCAGATGTGACTCCAGAATGGTATAGTGCCTCCCTGGTGCCACGATCAAAGATATCATAGAGCGGACGCAGGGCATTCTGGGCGGAGAGAATAAACAGCTAGAGGTCGTGGTCCATATCGGACCAATGACATAGGTAGAAAGAGGGATGAGGTCCTACAGGCAGAAGTCAGGGAACTAGGAAGAAAATTAAAGGGTAGGACCTCAAAGGTAGTAATCTCCGGGTTACTACCGGTGCCACGTGCTAATGAGTATAAGAATAGAAGGATAGAGAGGATGAGTGCATGGCTGGAGAGTTTGTGTAGGAGGAAAGACTTTAAATTCCTGGAGCATTGGGACCGCTTCTGGGGGAGATGGGACCTGTACAAATCGGATGGGTTGCACCTCAACAGCGCCGGGACCAATATCCTCGCGGGGAGTTTTGCTGGTGCTGTTGGGGAGAGTTTAAACTAGCTTGGCAAGGGAATGGGAACCTGAGAACAAATTCAATAGGAAAGGAAGTAAAGCAGAAATTGGATAGAAAGCATTTAGAAAGCGAATCTGTAAGACACAGGAAACAAAGGTTAGTAAGTAGTAATCAAGGAGGTCTTCCTGTGCTAAATGGTATATACTTTAATGCTAATGAGTATTGCGAATAAGGCGGATGAGCAAAGAGCACAGTTAGACGTTTGGGAGTATAACATTATAGCCATTACAGAGACATGGCAGAAAGAGGGGCAGGTTTGCCAGATCAATATTCCTGTCTACAGGAATTTTAGACAAGATAGAGAGGGTGGTAAAAAGGGATGGTGGGGGCTGTCGTGGTGTTGATTAAAGAAACTATTACAGTGGTGAGGAGGGATGATATGTTCGAGGGAATATCAAATGAGGCCATATGGGTCGAATTGAAAAATAAAAAAGGAGTGATCACACTGCTGAGCGTGTATTATAGACCCCCAAACAGTGGGAGGGAGATAGAAGTGCAAATACGTAGGCAAATTACTGTGAAGTCCAAAAACCATAGGCAGTAATAGTAGGGGATTTTAACTATCCTAATATGCATTAGGACAAATATAGTGTGAAGGATATAGAGGGTGCAGAATTCTTAAAATGCATTCAAGAGAACTTTTTTAGTCAGTATGTAACAAGCCCAACATGAGAGGGGGCAGTTTTGGATTTAGTTGGGCAGGTTGAAGGGGTATTAGTGGGAGAGCACTTGGGTGCCAGTGACCATAATTCAGTCAGATTCAAGTTAGTTATGGATAAGGACAAGGATAGACGAGGGATAAAAGTCCCAAATTGTGGACAAGCTAACTTTGCTAAGTTGAGAGTGATTTGGCCACAGTGGACTGGAAATAGCTACTTGTGGGTAAATCAGTGTCAGAACAGTGGGAGGCATTCAAGGAGGAGATCCAGAAGTACTGGGTCTCTTACTTTTTGTGGTATACATCAATGATCTAGATTTGAATATAGGGAGTATGATTAAGAAATTTTCAGATGACACTAAAATTGGCTGTGTGGTTGATAATGAAGTGGAAAGTCATGGGCTGCAGGAAGATATCCATCTACTGGTCAGTTGGGCAGAGCAGTGGCAAATGGAATTTAATTCGGAGAAGTGTGAGGTAATGCACTTTGGGACCTCCTCCATTTTGTTGGCCACGAAGAATTGGTTCAAACGGCTCACAAAGTCTGCCCAATCTTCTCCTTCCACAAATCGCTCCAACAATCCAATTGTGCTCATTTTTGCATGCACAGGTTCTTGTTGCCTCGTCGCCAAATGTTGTGTATGCAATAACTGTTAGACTGAGTACTGTTTAACTCCAAGAGATATGACCTTGGCTCTGCTTTATTAAGGCCCAAGGTGACTAATTTACAAAATGGCTGGCCTTTTACACTTGGGCTGCACACACACACATGTGTGTGTGCAGCCCAATGGCCTCCAATAGTGACGCCATCTAGTGGCTAGTGATCCCAAAAGTACATACATGACACATAACTAACTTGAATCTGACTGAATTATGGTCACTGGTACCCAAGTGCTCTCCCACTAATACCCCTTCAACCTGCCCAGCATAATTCCCCAAAACGAAATCCAAAACAGCCCCCTCTCATGATGGGCCTGCTACATACTGACTAAAAAAGTTCTCTTGAATGCATTTTAAGAATTTCGTACCCTTTATACCCTTCACACTATACTTGTCCCAATCCATATTAGGATAGTTAAAATCCCCTACTATTACTGCCTATGGTTTTTGGACTTCACAGTAATTTGCCTACGTATTTGCTCCTCTACCTCCCTCCCACTGTTTGGGGGTCTATAATACACGCCCAGTAGTGTGATCACTACTTTTTTATTTTTCAATATGAGGAGACATTTCTTCTCTCAGAGGGTTGTAAATCTGTGGAATTTGCTGCCTCAGAGAGCTGTAGAAGCTGGGACATTGAATAAATTTGACAGAAATAGACAGTTTCTTAAATGATAAGAGGATAAGGGGTTATGGGGAGCGGGCGGGGAAGTGGAGCTGAGTCCATGATCAGATCAGCCATGATCTTATTGAATGGCGGAGCAGGCTCGAGGGGCTGTATGGCCTACTCCTGTTCCTATTTCTTATGTTCTTATGTTCTCATTGGAACAGAGGAGGTTAAGAGGACACCTCATTGAGGTGTCTAAAATTTTGAGGGGACTGGATATAGTGGATAGCAAGGGCTTATTTCCCTTGGTGGAGAAGTCAATTACAAGGGGGCATAGTTTGAAGGTGGTTGGTGGAAGGTTCACAGGGGATTTGAGGGGAGGCTTCTTCACGCAGAGAGTTGTGGGAGTCTGGAACTCACTGCCTGGAAGGGTGGTGGATGCAGAAACCCTCACCACAATTAAAAGGTACTTGGATGGGCACTTAAAGTGCTGTAGCCTGCAGGGTTACGGACCTAGAGCTGGTAAGTGGGATTAGACTAGATAACCTCTTGTTGGCTGGCGCAGATACGATGGTAAGTACTGCAGGGAATCGAATACGGCCAGGATGATCACCTGGACTAGTTTTGATCGCCTAGATGAGTTGGAGAGGAATTTTCCCAGATTTTTTTCCCCCAATTGGCCTGGATTTTTATCTTGTTTTTACCTCTCCCGGGAGATCACATGGCTCCGGTTGGGGTGGAGTGTAGAATGTTTTGGTGCAAGAGGTGTCGCAGTTGTGTGGGGCAGACTGGTTGGGCTGGGCGCTCTTTACCTTTCTGCTATTGTTGATTGATCATAGGTTTATATGCAACCTTCAGGGCTGCTGACCGAGGGTCATGTGGCTCTTTGTTGGCCGGCGCGGACACGATGGGCCGAAATGGTCTTCTTCTGCGCTGTAGATTTCTATGTTTCTTCTACATCTCAAACGCCGTTTTCAAGCGTTCAGAGGCCGCAAAGTGCCTAAAAAAATGGGTGCTAGAGAGCCCAATTTCTCCCCAAGGTTATTAAACCAGTCCAGAATGTTCTTTCTGTAATTGCACTTATTTCACCAAGAGGGGCAAGGTAGAGTGCAGCAACGTCATCGCATATTTTATGTATTGTACCAGTAATTAGCATCATAAACTGTTCCTTCTGTTTGCTTTTTCCGAACCTACCTTTTCCAGCACCAACTCTTTCAGTTGAAGGCTGCACAGGTTAACTCACTGCCAACTCCTTCTATGACCAGCACCTGCATGTTGCACACTGCAGAGAGCACCCTGAACTGGATTGTTTGTAGGAAGATTCCATGTCATTAGTGACACGTAGTCAATGCATGATTCTGCTTTTCGGCACATAATATGAACAGGTGACTACCAGAATGGGTACGGTCACATCGCTTCCTCTGACCCCTGTAGGGGGTGGTGTGTGGGGTCAGGTTCATCTCTGACCTTCTGAGCGGTTCAAATCGCTCCCACTCCCTGGGTTCTAGACTTTGGATTTATTTTGGGGATGTGACAAAGTGCAAGAGACAACTGTTTTGGTGCAAAGAACTTCGATTTTATTATAGACAGGAAAAGTACAATGTCAAGCTTGAAATAACTAGAAAAACACACATTCAAAAGGGGTTACAGAAAATACTACACCTCCCACCTCCCAATGCCTAACTCTGAATAGGTTAAACTCCAGCGCAAACAGGGATTATGCTCACCAACCCTTTATTATCCGTTGGCGGTGGTTCGCGATTTCGGGGTTCGCTGGACTCTGTAGGTTTTGCTTGCCGTACCCCGAATGTCGTAGAGGACTTCTGACTGTGTAGACTTTAGTTGGGTGATGTCCGCTGATGCGGTAGGGCGCATATTGGACTTATGGGGTGAGTACCCACTTTCTTCCGTTAGAAATAGCTTACCTGTTGGTAGCTAGGACTAGATTGTCGAGTGGAAACTTTTGAATCTTCGGTTTCTTCTTGAGGAGTTTTGGTTTCGGAATTGGTCGATCGCAGTGCTTTCGATGTTACCACATTGGCTGTGGTCAGTTGTTGCCGCGATGGTGATGTCTGAATTTACTGGGAGCTGCTTTCTGCCGTGATGATGTTCTTCCTTCTTCTTTCGGTAGATGAATGCATGCTCGCTCACTCGCCTTCTTTTTTTTCTGTTAGAAACCGGGCCCCAGTTATACTTTTGGAGCCATTCTAATCTACGTGCCAAATCAGCCCTGATTCTTTGTTTTAATTTTGGCGGGCTCGATATCTCTTTACCATATTTTGGCGGGCCCCTTAAGGGTAACCTGTCTCGGATGTGTTGATCGTTTTGAATTTGTTTTTCGATCGGGAAAAATTAGCTTTGGTATTTGCAATGCCTGCCTAGGCCTGGGTTTCCATGCGGGCTGGATGGGCCATTATCATTATGTATGCACTGGATGGGTTTCCTGCTCAATGTGATGGCTGGCTATTTCTGGGTTGATTGTTGCTATGTTAATGTCTCCCAGGAAGAAGGGTTTTCGAGTTTATACAATTCCCCAGACAACGTCAATACCCAAAACTGGTTTCTTTGAAGGATAGTTATCCTTTAGTTTTCAGCCCTTCCCACATGGACCCAATCTGCCTTGTAAAAATCCCAAATTCGATAAAACTTGTAGGTTCTTCCATGTGCACTTCAGGATCCCAAACTTTCTGGTTGACAGTTCCAAATCAAATTCCCTTTCCAATGAGTCCAAACACTGAGGGGGTTTTCCCACGAATTTTGCAATCCTACACCCCTTTGAATTGAAGCAGGCCCATCGCCAGGTCACGCTGACGGAGGTCAAGATCGCTCTCGATCTCACAAACACTCAACTGCAGGCCATCTCACAGGCTCCAGACATGGGGGTTGCACTGCAAAGATGCACCAGATTAGGCCGTCAAGCACAATACATGCAGATTGTTAAGAAAGGAACGCACCAAGGTCGCAGACACTAGAATCAGAGATAGGTCACGTTTTGGCAAATAAATATATTGGAACAGTTGCAGTGTGCACACAGAATTTCATTTGTGAGGTTGGATAAAGGAATGTCCAGTGAACACATGTGGTCTGCCTGGCAAATTAGTAGTGTTGCAGAGGCAATATTCTGCATTGTAATTTGTTGCTGTTAATGGCAATGTTATATATACATAGTGCCTTTAGCAGAAAGAAAAATGAACACCAAACCAAAGGAGGAGTCATTAGGATAGGTGACGAAAAACTTGGTCAAAGAAGTAGGTTTTAAAGCATCTTAAAGGAGGTGGGGTAAGGTTTAGGGAGGGAATTCCAGAGCTTAAGGCCTACACAGCTGAAGGCACGTCTGCCAATGGTGGGACAAAGTAAGTTGGGATGCCCAGGAGGCCAGAATTGGAGAAATGCAGAGTTCCAAGAGGGCTGTAGGCATCGTTCCCCCTATTTGTTTCTGGGTGTGGGTTTTCTTCTATTATAACATCGTTGAGCGGCCTGCACAGGACCTGCAGTTCGCTGTGCAGCCACACAACTTAGAGGGAACATTGGTTGTGGGGCTGGAGGAGGTTACAGAGCTAGGGAGGGGTGAGGCCACGGACAGATTTGAAAACAAAAATGAGAAGTTTGAATCTGAGGCATTAGCGGAGTGAGAGCCAATCTAGATCAGCGAGCACAGGGGTGATGGGTGAATGGCTTCAAAAAGAGCTGGAGCATGCCACTGAAGATTCCAGTGCGAGTTGACACAAGTGTGCAATGGCTTCGAGGTGGGCAACTGGGTGACGTCATCAGGACCCAGGTTGACATTTTGAGCGTGGGCAGGAACATCGGCGGGGCCCTGGAGGAGTGGGATGGTCGTGTCGGACTTGCGATGAGTGATTGGGGCAGAGGAGCGATGAGGGATCGTGGCTGAGATTTGGTGGGTGATCGTGGCGGAGGTTCTGTGAATATTTGGTGTGGAGGTGCAGCGGGAGATCGTGGCGGAGGTGCAGTGAGTGTTTTTGTGGCGGAGGAGCGGAGAGAAATTGTGGCAGAGGTGCGGAGAATGAGGGTACGAGGCCCAGAAGAGGCGAGGGCCCAGGGGCAGCACGGGCCTGCCCACACTGCAATATGTGTGCGCGCTAGGTCTGTGTAGCAGAGCAAATCTCCAGTCGTCCTGGTTAACCCTTGCCACTGGATAAAGGCCTAGCTCTGTCAAGCCCGTGTGGTGGCTGATGTGCAACGGCCACCACACGTTAAAAAAATCCACGCACAGGCATCTTCCACCCCCTCAAATGGAGTTCAAGACTGGAACATCGGGTCCTTCGTTGAAACATCTGTGAACTCATATGGAAGCAAGTCATCCTCGATCGAGGGACCGCCTATGATGATGATGAATGGGCCGTGGTGCAAGTTTGGTGCAACGGTTTCGATGAGCTCAAGTGGGTCGGTGAAAGATAGGAAGCCATCCAGGAGAGTATTGGAATAGTCTGGAGATAACGAAAGTATGGAAGAGGTTTTCAGCAGCAGATGGGCTGAAACAGGGGTGGATAAGGATGATATTACTGAGGTGGAAATAGACAGTCTTGGCGATGGAGAGGATATGGAACCGAAAGGGCTGCTCGGGGTCAAATAAAATGCTGAGGTTACAGTCTGGTTTAGCTTAAGACAGTGACAAATAACATCCTTTGTGACTGTAACAAAGGCAAACTGTAATAGAGAGCTCCACCTAGTGGACTACTCCGCCACCTAGTGGACAACCAATGTAATGCAACTACTGCTTTAAATAATAAAAGGGATCATGTGGAAAAGTCACATGATCACAGTTTGGAGCTATCTTATGTTGTATGCTGTGTTAGTGCTGTGTAAGAATATATCACACAAATTATTCCTCCCCATCCTTCTTGACGTCTGCAGCCTTTGACAAGGTTGACCACTCTATTCTTCTCCAACGCCTCTTGCCTGGTTCCATTCTTATCTATCTAATCATAGCCAGAGAATCACCTGCAATGGCTTCTCTTCCTGCCCCGCATCGTTACCTCTGGTGTCCCCCAAGGATCTATACTTGGCCCCCTCCTATTGCTCATCTACATGCTACCCCTTGACGACATCATCGAGAAACACAGCGTCAGTTTCAACATGTATGCTGATGACACTCAGCTCTACCTCACTACCACTTCTCTCGACCCCTCCACTCTCTAAATTGTCAGACTGCTTGTCCGACACCCAGTTCTGAATAAGCAGAGATGTTCTCCAATAGAATATTGGGAAGGCCAAAGCCATTGTTTTCGGTCCCCGCCACAAACTCTGTTCCCTAGCCACTGATTCCATCCCTCTCTCCATTTTCTGGCTGAGCCTGAATCAGACTGTTCGCAACCTTGGTCTTATATTTGACCCTGAAGTGAGCTTTCGACCACATATCTGCAGCATAAGTAAGTCCGCCAATTTCCACCTCTGCAACAACGCCCATTTCCGTCCTTGCCTCAGCTCATCTGCTGCTGAAACCCTCATCTATGCCTTTGTTACCTCTAGACTTGACTATTCATACTTACTCCTGGCTGGTCTCCCACATTCTACCCTACATAAACTAGAGGTGATCCAAAACTGGGTTGGAGTGTCCTAACTCGCACCAAGTCCCGTTTACCTATCACCCCTGTGCTCGCTCATCTACACTGGCTTCTAGTAAAGCAATGCTTTGATTTCAAAATTCTCATCCTTATTTTCAAATCCCTCCATGGCCTCGCCCCTCCCTATCTCTGTAATCTCCTCCAGCCCCACAAACCCCCGAGATGTCTGTGCTCCTCTAATTCTGCCCTCTTCAGCATCCCTGATTATAATCACTTAACCATTGGTGGCCATGCCTTCTGTTGCCTAGGCCCCAAGCTCTGGAACTACTTGCCTAAACCTCTCCGCCTCTCTACCTCTCTTTCCTCCTGCAAGACCCTGCTTAAAACATACCTCTTTGACCAAGCTTTTGGTCACCTGCGATAATTTCTACTTATGCAGCTCGCTGTCAAATTTTTTATCTCACTATATTCCTGTGAAGTGCCTTGGGACATTTCACTATGTTAAAGGTGCTATATAAATACACGTTGTTGTTGTTGTTGATATTACGGAAGTGTTGGTGATGGAGAGAATATGGAACTGAAAGGGCTGCTCATGGTCAAATAAAATGCTAAGATTACTGCAGAGGCAGCCTGTAATAAAAGACTACTGTCACACCTTACTTTGAGCTTGCAGTATCTAGTCTGACTCTTTATTCAAGATATAACAACTGGTGACGAGATACAGATGACGAACCCCACTGCAAAAATGCAGAGAACTGTGGGCATCCTGGAGAAATTTTCAGAGGGAGATGATTGGGAAACCTTTGTGGAGTGACTCGACCAATACTTCTTGGCCAACGAATTGGAAGGCGAAGCGAACACAGCCAGACGAAGGGCGATCATCCTCACCGTTTGCGAGGCACCAACATATGACGTCATGAAAAACCTGCTCTCTCCAGCGAAACCCACAGACAAGTGCACACTGGTCCAGGAGCATCTAAACCCGAAGGAAAGCGGTCTGATGGTGAGGTATCGGTTCTAGATGTACAAGAGGTCTGAAGGCCAGGAAGTGGCGAGCTATGTCGCCGAGCTAAGGTGCCTTGCAGGACATTGCAAATTTGAAGGACACTTGGAGCACATACTCAGGGACTTCTTTGTACTTGGCATTGCGTAATACTTCGCAAACTTTTGACTGTAGGGACCCCAACCTTGAATAAAGCCTTAGCGATAGCCCAGGCATTTATCGCCACCAGTAACAATAGCAAACTAATTTTTCAGCACACTAGTGCTGCTCCAAGTACTGTGAACAAAGTAACGCTTTCGAATCGAAATGTACATGACAGGATTTATGCGCCTGCAGCTGCACGTCCGCAGATGACTCAGAGTCCACCATCAAGGGTGATGAATACAAGGCCATTAACACTTTGTTGGCGCTGCGGGGATGATCATCGTTTCCATTCATGCCGCTTCAAAGGATACTTTTGCAAGGGCTGTGGAACAATGGGACACCGCCAATGTATGTGCAGGCGAGCTGCAAACCCTGCTAATCCTGCAAACCACCATGTTGCAGAGGAGGACAGATCCACGGTGGATCATGATAAAGCAGAGCTTCAGACCGAGGAGGCAGAGGTATATGGGGTGCACACATTTACCACAAAGTGTCCCCCGATAATGCTGAAGGTTGAATTAAATGGACTCCCGGTGTCCATGGAACTGGAGACGAGCGAAGCCAGTCCATAATGAGCAAAAAGACTTTCGATAAATTTAGGTGCAGCAAGGCTTCAAGGCCAGTCCTGACTCCCATTCGTACTAAACTGAGAACATACACAAAGGAACTGATTCCCGTAATCGGCAGTGCTACCGTAAAGGTCTCCTACGATGGAGCGGTGCACGATTTACCACTCTGGGTGGTACAGTGTGATGGCCCCATGCTGTTCGGCAGGAGCTGGCTGGGAAAGATACACTGGAACTGGGATGACGACTGAGCGCTTTCATCCGTCGACACCACCTCATGTGCCCAGGTCCTAAGCAAGTTCCCCTCGCTGTTCGAACCAGGCATCGAGAAGTTCCAGGGAGAAAAAGTGCAGATCCATTTGATTCTGGGGGCGCGACCCATCCATCACAAGGCGAGAGCGGTACCTTACATGATGAGAGAGAGGGTGCAGATCGAGCTGGACAGGCTGCAACAAGAGGGCATCATTGCGCCGATTGAATTCAATGAGTGGGCCAGTCCGATTGTTCCAGTCCTCAAGGGAGATGGCAGCATCAGAATCTGTGGTGATTACAAAGTAACTATCAATCGTTTCTCACTGCAGGATCAATACCCACTACCAAAAGCAGACGATCTATTTGCGATGCTGGCAGGAGGGAAAACGTTCACGAAGCTGGACTTAACCTCGGCCTAAATGACGCAGGAGCTGGAGGAATCATTGAAAGGCCTCACCTGCATCAACACGCACAAAGGTCTCTTCATTTACAACAGATTCGGAATTCGATCAGCCGTGGTGATATTCCAGAGAAGCATGGAAAGCTTGCTGAAGTTGGTACCGCTCACCGTGGTCTTCCAGGACTACATCTTGGTTACAGGTCGGGACACCGTCTAGCACCTGCAGAACATGGAGTAGGTTCTTAGTCGGCTTAATTGTGTGGGGCTCAGGCTAAAACTCTCGAAGTGCATTTTCCTTGTTAGAACCCCTGCACTCTTTACTGCGTAAAGGAGATGAATGGCAATGGGGTAAAAGCCAAGAAAATGCCTTTGAGAAAGCTGTTAAGTTCAAACAAGTTGCTTGTGTTGTCCGATCCATGTAAGCGTTTGGTACTAGCATGTGATGTGTCGCCGTATGGGGTCAGGTGTGTATTGCAACAAACTAAGGAATTTAGGAAATTGCAACCGGTTGCTTATGCATCCAGAAGTCTATCTAAGGCTAAGAGGGCCTACAGTATGGTCGAAAAAGAAGCGATAGTGTGTGTTTATGGGGTAAAAAAAATGCATCAATATCTGGTCGGGCTCAAATTTGAATTGGAAACTGACCATAACCAGTTCATATCCCTCTTTTCTGAAGAAAGGGGATAAATATGAATGCATCGGCCCACATCCAGAGATGGGTGCACACGTTGGCCGCATACAACTATGCTATCCGCCACAGACCAGGCACAGAAAACTGTGCCGATGCTCTCAGTAGGTTGCCATTGCCCATCACAGGGGTGGAGATGGCACAGCCCGCAGATTTAGTTATGGTAATGGAAGCATTCGAGAGTTAGCAATCACCCGTTACCGCCCGACAGATTAGAGTCTGGACGAGCCAGGACGCCTTACTGTCCTTGATAAAAAAAACTGTGTGCTCCACGGGAGTTGGTCTTGTGTCCCGTTAGAGATGCAGGAAGAAATAAAGCCATACCAGCGGCGCAAAGATGAAATGTCTATAAAGACAGACTGCCTCCTATGGGGTAATCAGGTAGTGGTGCCAAAAAAGGGCAGGACTCCTTCATCGGTGATCTCCACAGCACCCACCCAGGCATCGTAATGATGAAAGCGATAGCCAGATCCCATGTGTGGTGGCCCGGTATCGATGCAGACTTAGAGTCCTGTGTGCACAAATGTAATACATGTTCCCAGTTAAGCAATGCACCCAGGGAGGTGCTACTAAGTTTATGGTCCTGGCCCTCCAAACCGTGGTCCACGGCCCATGTCGACTATGCAGGCCCATTCTTGGGAAAAATGTCTTTAGTGGTTGTAGATGCGTACTCCAAATGGATTGAATGTGTGATAATGTCGGCAAGCATGCCACCATTGAAAGCCTACGGGCCATGTTTGCCATGCACGGCCTGCCTGATGTCCTTGTAAGTGACAATGGGCCGTGCTTTACCAGTGCCGAATTCAAGGAATTCATGACCCGCAATGGGATTAAACATGTCACATCTGCCCCGTCGAAGCCAGGATCCAACGGTCAGGCAGAACGAGCAGTTCAAACAATCAAGCAGTGCTTGAAAAGGGTAACTGAAGGCTCACTGTAGACTCGCTTATCCCGAGTCCTGCTTAGTTACCGCACAAGACCCCACTCGCTCAATGGGGTCCCTCCCGCTGAACTGCTCATGAAAAGGGCACTGAAGACAAGGCTCTCGTTGGTCCACCCTGATCTACATGAACAGGTAGTGAGCAGGCGACTTCAACAGAATACATATCATGATGGCGCAAATGTGTCACGCGAAATTGAAATAAATGATCCTGTATTTGTGTTAAGCTATGGAGAAGGTCCCAACTGGATTGCTGGCACCGTTTGGCCAAAGAGTGGAGTAGGGTGTTTGTGGTCAAACTCACAAATGGACTCACCTGCAGGAAATACTTGGACCAAACCAAACTCAAATTTACGGACTATCCAGAACAACCCACAATAGACTCTACCTTTTTCGACCCCCCAACACACATATAAGTGGCAACCGACCCAGCGGTTGACCATGAAGCAGAACCCCTCACCCGCAGCAGCCCAGCAAGGCCAGCTACGCTACAGCCCAGCGAAGGCCGAACAAACGACTCATCAACACCAGCATTTGCACCGAGATGATCAACCAGGGAAGGGAAGGCTCCAGATCGATTCACATTGTAAATAGTTACACTATTGACTTTGGGGTGTTATGTATGGAGAAAGAGTCAGACTGAACACTGTGAGCTCAAAGTAAAGTGTGACCTTAGTCTTTTATTGCAGGTCTCCAGAGTGCCTCTCCAACCTGTGAGGCCTCCTTAAATACCTGTGCTCCCAAGGGATTATGGGATCCCTTGGGACTCCAGGGGATGAGCCCTCTGGTGGCTGTACAGAGTAAATACAAGTTTACATCTATAACAATACTCCCCTCCCCAAAGTCAGTCGTGTAACTATTTACAATGTAAGTCGATCTGGGGCCCTTCTTGCCCTGGTTGATCGTTTCAGTGTGAAAGCTGGTATTGTTGAATCATTTGTTGGGCCCACACTGCAGCTGGCCTTGCTGGGCTGCCTGGTGTGTTGGGTCCTGCTGGGCAGCTGTGGATGATGGGTTCTGTTTCGTGGTCAACCGTGGTGCCGGTTGCCACTGGTGTGTATGTTAGGGGATCAAAAAAGATAGGGTCCAAGGCGGGTTGCTCAGGATAGTCCGTGAATGTGAGTTTGATTTGGTCCAAGTGTTTCCGGTGAATGAGTCCATTTGAAAGTTTGACCCGAAACGCCCTGCTCCCCTCTTTGTCCATAATTCAATACAAATACAGGATCATTGTTTTCAATCTCGCATGACACATTTGCGTTATCATGGTATGTACTTTGTTGAAGCCGCCTGCTCTCTACCTGTTCATGTAGATCAGGGTGAACTAACGAGAGACTTATCTTAAGCGCTCTTTTCATGAGTAGTTCAGCAGGTGGAATCCCAGTGAGTGAGTGGGGTCTCATGCGGTAGCTAAGCAGGACTCGGGTTAAGTGAGTCTGCAGTGAGTCTTCAGTTACCCTCTTCAAGCCTTGCTTGATGGTTTGCAATGTTCTCTCTGCCTGACCGTTGGGCACTGGTTTAAACGGGGCAGATGTGACATGTTTGATCCCGTTACAGGTCATGAATTCTTTGAACTCAGCACTGGTAAAACATGGCCTGTTGTCACTCACCAGGATATCGGGTAGGCCGTGTGTGGCAAACATGGCCCGCAGGCTTTCAGTAGTGGCAGCAGACATGCTAGCCGACATTATCTCACATTCAATCCACTTGGAGTACGCATCTACAACCACAAGGAACATTTTACCCAAGAACGGGCCTGCATGTACCCTGGACCACGGTTTGGAGGGCCAAGACCATAAACTTAGCGGCGCCTCCCTGGGTACATTGCTTAACTGCAAGCATGTATTACATCTGTGAACGCAGGACTCTAATCGATACTGGGCCATCACACGTGGGATCTGGCTATCGCTTTCATCATTACAATGCCTGGGTGGGTACTGTGGAGATCATTGATGAAGGTGTCTATGCCCTTCTTGGGGACCACTACTCAATTGCCCCACAGAAGGCAGTCTGCCTGTATAGACATTTCATCTTTGCACTGCTGAAATGGCTTTATCTCTTCCTGCATTTCCACTGGGACACTGCACCAGCTCCTGTGAAGCACACAGTTTTCGACAAAGGATAATAAGGGGCCCTGGCTCGTCCAGGTTTTGATCTGCCGGGCAGTGACGGGTGATTGCTCACACTCAAATGCTTCCATAACCATGGCTAAATCTGCGGGCTGTGCCATTTCAACCCTCGTGGTGGGCAATGGCAGTCTACTGAGAGCATCGGCGCAGTTTTCTGTTCCTGGCCTGTGGCAGATGGCGTAGTTGTATGCAGACAACGTGAGCGTCCATCTCTGGATGCGGGCTGATGCGTTGGTATTAATCCCTTTACTCTTGGAAAACAGGGATATGAGTGGCTTATGGTCAGTTTCCAATTCGAATTTTAGCCCAAACAGGTATTGATGCATTTTCTTTACTCCATAACACGTTAACGCTTCTTTCTCAATCATGCTGTAGGCTCTCTCAGCCTTAGACAGACTTCTGGATACATAAGCAACCAGTTGCAGTTTCCCAAAATCATTAGCTTGTTGCAATACACACCCGACGCCATATGACGACGCATCACATGCTAGTACCAAACGCTTACATGGATCATACAACACCAACAATTTTCTCGCTTTTACAAAGGCATTTTCTTGGCTTTTGCCCCAAACCCATTCATCCACTTTTCGTAGTGAGACATGCAGTGGTTCTAACAGTGTGCCAAGACCTGGTAAGAAGTTACCAAAGTAGTTCAGAAGTCCTAAAAACGACTGCAGCTTCGTCATGTTCTGTGACCTCAGTGCATTCTCGATTGCCTCCGTCTTCGCATTGGTGGGCCTGATGCCGTCCGCCGCAATCCTCCTTCCCAAGAATTCCACTTCAGGCATCAGGAAAATGCACTTCGAGCATTTTAACCTGATCCCCACGCGATTGATTCAACTCAGAACCTCCTCCAGGTTCTGCAGATGCACGGCTGTGTTCCGATCTGTGACCAAGATGTCGTCCTGGAAGACCACGGTGTGCGGGACCAACTTTAGTAAGCTTTCCATGTTTCTCTGGAATATCGCCGCCACTGATCGAATTCCACACTGGCATCTGTTATAAATAAAAAGGCCTTTGTGCGTATTGATGCAGGTGAGGCCCTTCGATGATTCCTCCAGTTCCTGTGTCATGTAGGCTGAAGTCAGATCCAGCTTCGTGAACGTCTTTCCTCCTGCCAGCGTTGCAACGAGGTCATCGGCCTTTGGTAGTGGGTATTGGTCCTGCAGGGAGAGACGATTGATAGTTACTTTGTCATCATCACAGATTCTGACGGTGCTGTCTTCCTTGAGGACAGGAACGATCGGACTGACCCATTCGTTGAACTTGATCGGTGAAATGATGCCCTTTCGTTGCAATTCAGCTCAATCTCTACCCTTTCTCTCATCATGTATGGTACTGCTCTCGCCTTGTGATGGATGGGTCACGCTCCCAGAATTAGGTGGATCTTCACTTTTGCTCCTTGGAATTTCCCAATGCTTGGTTCAAACAGCGAAGGGAACTTGTTTAAGACCTGGGCACATGAAGGTGTCGTCAGTGGGCGATAGCGCTCGGACGTCGTCCCAGTTCCAGCGTATCTTTCCCAGCCAGTTCCTGCCGAGCAGCGTGGGACCATCGGCTGGTACCACCCAGGGTGGTAGCCTGTGCACTGCTCCATCGTAAGAGATCTTTACGATAGCACTGCCAATTACGGGAATCAGTTCTTTCGTGTAAGTTCTTAGTTTCATACGAATTGTTGTTAAGACTGGCCTTGAGGTCTTGTTGCACCACAGTCTTTCAAAAGTCTTTTTGCCCATGATGGACTGGCTCGCGCCCATGTCCCATTCCATTGACACCGGGAATCCATTTAGTTCAACATTCAGCATTATCGGGGGACAATTCGTGGTGAATGTGTGCGCCCCATGTACCTCTGTCTCCTTGGTCTGAGGCTCTGGTTCGTCATAATCCTCCATGGATCTGTCCTCCTCTACAACATGATGGTTTGCAGGTTTAACAGGATTAGCAGCTTGCCTGCACATACGTTGGAGGTATCCCATTGTTCCACAGCCCTTGCAAACATACCCTTTGAAGCGGCACGAATGGAAATGATGATCACCCCTGCAACACCAACAAGGTGTTAATGGTCTTGCATTAATCACCCTTGATGATGGACTCTGAGAATCTGCGGACGTGCAGCTGCAGGGCATGTGTGACCTGTCCTGTACGTTGCGATTCAAAAACAACATCATTTTGTTCACAGTACTTGTAGCAGCACTTGTGTGCTGAGAGATTTGTTTAGTATTGTCACTGGTGGCAATGAACGCCCGGGCTATTACTATGGCCTTACTCAAGGTTGGGGTCTCTACAGTCAAAAGTTTGCCAAGTATAGTTTCGTGGCCAATGCCAAGTATGAAAAAGTCTCTGAGCATGTGCTCCAAATGTCCTTCAAATTCGCAATGTCCTGCAAGGCGTGTTAGCTCGGCGACATAACTCACCACTTCCTGGCCTTCAGACCTTTTGTAGGTGTAGAATCGGTACCTCGCCATCAGAACGCTTTCCTTCAGGTTCAAAAGCTCTCGGACCAGCATGCACAAATCATCGTATGATTTCTCCGTGTGTTTTGCTGGAGTGAGCAGATTCTTCATGATGCCATACGTTGGTGCCCCACAGACGGTGAGGAGGATCGCCCTTCATTTGGCAGCATTCTCTTCCCATCTAGCTCGTTGGCCACAAAGTATTGGTCGAGTCGCTCCACGAAAGTTTCCCAATCATCTCCCTCCGAGAATTTCTCCAGGATGCCCACTGTTCTCTGCACCTTTGGGTTTGCTATCTGTATCTCGTCGCCAGTTGTTATATATGGAGAAAGAGTCAGACTGAACACTGTGAACTCAAAGTAAAGTGTGATCTTAGTCTTTTATTGCAGGTCTCCAGAGTGCCTCTCTAACCTGTGAGGCCTCCTTAAATACCTGTGCTCCGAAGGGATTATGGGATCCCTTGGGACTCCAGGGGATGAGCCCTCTGGTGGCTGTACAGAGTAAATACATGTTTGCATATATAACAGGGGGAAGTGTTGTTATGTATGTAAACCTGTAAATACCATGTCTAACCACCAGAGGGCTTATCCCCTGGAGTCCGAGGAATCCCACAATCTCTTGGGAGCACCTGTAGATAAGGAGGCCTCACAGACTGGAGATGCACTCTGAGGTCTGTAATAAAGGACTACGGTCACACCTTACTTTGAGCTTGTGGTATCTAGTCTGACTCTTTAATCAAGACATGACAATTACAAACTGGTTTAGCTTGAGACAGTGGCCAGGGTGGGGGATGAAATCTGTGCCGAGGGAACGGAGTATGTAGTGGGGGCTGAAGACAATGGCTTCGGTCTTCCCAATATTTAAGTGGAGAAAATTTCTGCTGTTGGATAAGCAGTGTGACAAGATAGAGGCAGTGGAGGAGTCGAGAGAGGTGTGGTGAGGTAGAGCTGGGTGTCGTCAGCGTACATGTGGAATCTGACATTGTGAGTTCAGATGATATTGCCAAGGGGCAGCAAGTAGATGAGAAGCGGGGGGGGGCAAGGATAGATCCTTAGGATCTCCAGAGGTAAATATGCAGGTGAAGGAAGAGAAGCCATTGCAGGAGATCCTCTGACTATGACTGGATAGATAAGAATTGAACCAGGCACAGCGAGTCCCCCTCAGCTGGACAATGGAGGAAGGATGTTGGAGGAAGATGATGTGGGCAACCGTGTCAAAGGCTGCAGACAGACCGAGAAGGATGAGGTGGGATAATTTACCACAGTCGCAGGAATGTAGGATGGCATTTGTGACTTTGATAAGGGCCATTTCAGTGCTGTGGCAAGGGCGCGGAAACCTGGTTGGAGAGGTTCAAACATGATGTTGTGGGAAAGATGGGCACAGATTTTGGAGGTGACAACACATTCTAGGACTTTGGAGAGGAAAGGGAAGTTGGAGATGGGACGGTAGTTTGCAAGGTCAGAGGGATCATGCAGGGAGGACTGGAGAAGGGAAAGTGTCCTCTACAATAGTTTCCAAATAGCTCTTGCAGCTGCCAAAGCTGTTTGCACTGTTGTTTCCTATAGTTTTTCAGGTTTTTCAATGATATCCTCAAATAACCCCAGAGGGTTCTTGCTCCAGCTTCTCCAGTGTAAAGCCTCTTTGAATAGCGACGTTATGGAAAAAGTAGCAGACTATGACAATCAAAGAAACTTTGGAAGGATTATGCTGGTGAACTCCCTCAGAATTGCCAAGCCAACAGGAGCACTGATTCAGCATGTCTATGATGTGCTCAATAACAAATCAAAGCAATCCTACTCCTGCACAAAGGAAATTTATAAAATTATAAGGGGCCTAGATAGAGTTGATAGGAAGGATCTATTTCCCTTAGCAGAAGGGTCAATAACCAGGGAGCATAGATTTAAAGTGGTTGGTGGAAGAATTAGAGGGAGATGAGGAAACATTTCTTCACCCAGAGGGTGCGGGGGGGGGGGGTTTGGAACTCACTGCCTGAAAGGGTGGTAGAGGCAGAAACCCTCATCACATTGAAGAGGTACTTGGATGTGCACTTAGTGTCGTAACCTACAGGGCTATGGACCTAGTGCTGGAAGGTGGGATTAGACTGGGTAACGCTTTTTCCACTGGCACAGATACGATGGACTGAATGGCCTCCTTCTGTGTCATAATTTTCTATGATTCTATGATTTTATGACTGGAGCATGGCCTCATTCTATCTGTGCTCTGCTGGTGTGCAGGGGTGTTGCAAAGGAGTCATAAACCAGCTATTTTAACTCCCGGACCTCATTTAAATCCCGCCAGCCAACTTGCCATCCAGAATGAGCGGGAAATCGATGAGAATCAGCAGAAAATCACGTGACCCAGAGTCTGCCTGTCAACACAAGATAGTTGGCAGGATTGGGTACCAGTAGTGGGAGTCCCACATTCGATAAGGGGCAAAGAGCTGGGCACGGGAGACCAGAACTTACATGAGCAGCATTAGCACATGACCAACATTAAGGAAGACAATTAATGTGGGGGTCATTTTGATGTAATTCATGGTCAATTTAAATGGAGTTAAAATCTCAGCCACTGTTTCAGGTGTAATGTCGCTGTCCTTAAACACAAATTGACAGCCAAGCACAAATAAGATGGAGACTGAGCCTCCAATCCTTTTTCCTCTCCCTAACATCTGGAAAATAGACATGGGGCATAAAGCAGAAGAAAATTTGCCCCAGAGTGTTGTATACAGAAGTGGACATCATGTGGTGTTAGTAATGGATAAATAAGGATGTGATTTTTGCAAGGGGTGTTGGTTTTATGACGATTTGGGAGATAGTGTGAAAATAAGAGCCTCGGGAAGTGAGATATACTACTGTGTAGTTTGGGGACAGTAGTTGGGAAGGAAAGATTTGAGGATTTAGGAAAAAGAATAGTTGAGGTAGAGTACTGAGTAGTGAAGAGGTAGGTAGGATAGTGAATATTGTAGTGGTAGGGACTATTAGGAGTAGTGAACATTTTGGGGATTGATGTAGTCAATAATCAAGGTGAGCTATGTCTGGTAGTAAGAATTCAGACAGGGGAAGTGAGTGATTACAGAGGGAGTAGTTAGTATGGGCCCAAGTTTCCACAAGAAAAAAAACTGGGCGCCCCTCCGAGCTGGGCGCCCGTTTTTCGCGCCTAAAACGGCGCCTAAAAAAATCCTCGGTATTCTCCACCTACTTACAGGTCCTGTGACACTCGGCGCAGCCAGCACGAGCTGTGGGGGGGCGGAGCCAGGTCCCGGCGCTGAAAACAGTGCGTGGACCTCTGCACATGCGCGCTACAGTCAGCACGCAAGTGCAGTAACTCCAGGCGCCGAACTGTGTGGGAGGGGCCCGGAGCACGCAGCCCCTAGCCCTGGCTGAATGGCCTCGCTGGGGCTGCGTTAATGAGGCTCCTCCCACGGCCAGCTCCTGCTCCCCCCCCCCGCCCCGCCCCGACCCGACACCCGCTCCACCACCCCCCCCGCCCCGACCCGAGACCCGCTTCCCCCCCCCCCGCCCCGACCCGACACCCGCTCCCGCCCCGAGACCCGCTTCTCCCCCCCCCGCCCCGCCCCGACCCGACACCCGCTCCACCACCCCCCCCGCCCCGACCCGACACCCGCTCCACCACCCCCCCGCCCCGACCCGACACCCGCTCCACCACCCCCCCGCCCCGACCCGACACCCGCTCCACCACCCCCCCGCCCCGACCCGACACCCGCTCCACCACCCCCCCGCCCCGACCCGACACCCGCTCCACCACCCCCCCGCCCCGACCCGACACCCGCTCCACCACCCCCCCGCCCCGACCCGACACCCGCTCCACCACCCCCCCGTCCCGACCCGACACCCGCTCCACCACCCCCCCCGCCCCGACCCGACACCCGCTCCACCACCCCCCCGCCCCGACCCGACACCCGCTCCACCACCCCCCCGCCCCGACCCGACACCCGCTCCACCACCCCCCCGCCCCGACCCGACACCCGCTCCACCACCCCCCCGCCCCGACCCGACACCCGCTCCACCACCCCCCCGCCCCGACCCGACACCCGCTCCACCACCCCCCCGCCCCGACCCGACACCCGCTCCACCACCCCCCCGCCCCGACCCGACACCCGCTCCACCACCCCCCCCGCCCCGACCCGACACCCGCTCCACCACCCCCCCGCCCCGACCCGACACCCGCTCCACCACCCCCCCGCCCCGACCCGACACCCGCTCCCGCCCCGACCCGAGACCCGCTTCCCACCCCCCCGCCCCGACCCGACACCCGCTCCCGCCCCGAGACCCGCTTCTCCCCCCCCCCGCCCCGCCCCGACCCGACACCCGCTCCACCACCCCCCCCGCCCCGACCCGAGACCCGCTCCCGCCCCGACCCGAGACCCGCTTCCCCCCCCCCCCGCCCCGACCCGACACCCGCTCCACCACCCCCCCCCCGACCCGAGACCCGCTCCCCCCCGCCCCGACCCGAGACCCGACACCCGCTCCCCCCCGCCCCGACCCGAGACCCGACACCCGCCCCCCCCCGCCCCGACCCGAGACCCGACACCCGCCCCCCCCCCGCCCCGACCCGAGACCCGCTCCCGACCCAACCCAAGGCCCGCTCCCCCGCCCCAACCCGAGGCCCGCTCCCCCCCGCCCCGACCCGAGACCCGCTCCCCCCCCCGACCCGAGGCCCGCTCCCCCCGCCCCAACCCAACCCGACACCCGCTCCTGTTCCCCGACCCCCCCCCTCTCTCTTCCCCCCCTCTCTCTTCCCCCCCCCTCTCTCTTCCCCCCCCCTCTCTCTTCCCCCCCCCTCTCTCTTCCCCCCCTCTCTTCTCCCTCCCTCTCTCTCTCTCTCCCCCTCCCGCTCAGCAACACGAATGGCTGCAGAATTCTCCCTGGCTGAAGCACTTTCACACAGGTAGGAAGATGGTTTATTTCATCTTTTCTTGGCTTATAAATGTTTATTCAGGTTGGATTTATTTGTATAATATTTGTAGAAGTATAAATAAGGATTTATTGTCGAATTTAATGAGTTCCCTTCCCCTCCCCCCCACCTCGTTCTGGACGCCTAATTTGTAACCTGCGCCTGATTTTTTAATGTGTAGAACAGGTTTTTTCAGTTCTACAAAAATCTTCACTGGCTCCATTCTACTTTAGTTTGGAGTACGTTTTCACTGTGGAAACTTTCAAATCAGGCGTCAGTGGCCGGACACGCCCCCTTTTGAAGAAAAAATTCTGTTCTAAACTAGAACTGTTCTACCTGACTAGAACTGCAGAAAAAAAAATGTGGAGAATTGCGATTTCTAAAATAGTCCGTTCTCCACCAGTTGCTCCTAAAAATCAGGCGCGAATCATGTGGAAACTTGGGCCCTATATGTGGAAGAGTAGTGGGCATGGCTGTAATGAATAGCTGAGGGAATAGATAGTGAGTACTGAGAGCTTAGGCAGCTGAAAAAGGATTGAGAAATTTGGATGGTAGGTAATGTGGGCGTGATGGATAGTTAGGGGTTGAGTGGATAGTTGGAGCAAATTAATAGTTTGGAGCTGGGCAAGGGCTGTCTGTACTGGTAGTGAAACTAATAAAGGGTTGCAGTTTGAAACAGATATAACTGGAATGGAGCAGGGTTGCCAAGCGTATGGGATATAGAGGACTGGAGAGACAGAGCAGAACATACATGGGATTTCGGGTGGTATGGAGAAGCAAAGTACAATCCGATTTCATTTATTCAGCTAATTAATTAATTGATTCTATGGCCTGCTTCCCTCAAGCCCCAGATAATTTATTCAGCCAGCATTTATTTAACTCAGTCATTGATGCCTGGTCCACTCCCACTGAAGCCCAATTTAATATCATTGATTTATTTACAGCATCATTTTAATTTTAATAATTTATTTCAGAGACAAAAGCTCAATTTTGGAAAAGCCCACTGTTTTAAATTGTTTGCTGACCTGCTGAAGTTTAATCTAATTGATTAATTCAAGAGATGTCAATTCAATTTTTAAAAGATCTTAATTGAATATTCGATTCATTTTTAAAAGATACCTTACAGTTAGTGGCAGAAGAGGAGGCTGTGGATGGTTCTCAGAGATGGGGTTTAGAGGTGTAACATTAGAAGACTGCCGAAATATGTTGATTTTTCAATTGAAAATCATTTCAACCATTAGTCTCTGGGAAGACCAAACCAGGCATGACAAAATTGGGACACAGAACTTAAGTATGCCAAACAAGAAGTGCGCGCTAGATGTGAGACTTTTAAAATTATTATAAATAGCAATCTAGGATCCTGGATACCCTCTTCTATTTGGTTGCTCCTAAACATGTGATTAGTAGGGACGAGTCAGATGTAATGTTCGGTATCCTGCCACATTGCTATGCTCCAAATGTTTCGAAGTTCAATTTCCTGGTGCCAATACTTCCAGTCCAGCCAGCATATGCAAGCATAACTGTGCTGGTACTAAGGGCCTAAATTTGGCCATCCGTTTTTTTCGGTGCACTTATGTGAGGTACGCCAACTTCCTGCACTCAAAACGGCGCCGAAAAGATAGCCCCGTAATCTGGCCCCTCTGCCGACTCTCCCGGAGCTTTGCGCGGCGTGGTGAGTCCATTGGGGGACAGAGCTAGGGCCCTGCGCCTAAAAGAGTGCTGGCAGCTGTCTGCATGCGCAGTAGAGTGTTCACGCATGCGCAATAGCTCCTCTCATGATTGTGATGATGCATGCCTGCAGTGTGGGACCCAACGCGTCCCGGGCTATCCCAGGTCGAGTGGCCTGCCGCACAGGCCGGCCACTGCCTTCCCGCGCTGAGGGCTACAAGAAACAAGTTGGTGTGGGGAGACTTTTGATCGGTGGGGGGGGGGGGGAAGAGTTTTGATCAAGGGGGAAGGAGGAGAGTTTCTTTAAATGATTTAGAAAAAGTCTCTGTCAATGGCACAATGCAACTGGCTGTTAAGAGGTGAGAATGACCAGAGAAAACTTTCCTTAGGTTTGGTCTCTCAGTACCAGCAAATATCTGGTCGTGGCTTTTGTTTTGGTAGTAATCATGACTTAGGTCAATTTTTTTTAAATTCCAGCAATTCTTAGTGAACAATTGCATGGATGCCCATAGATACCCTGTTGGGAACATTCCATCAGCACCCACGGGTGCCTTATTGTGGAGTAACTGCATGGGCACCCTCAGGTACCTTGCGCAAATGACCATCGTTCATTCATGTGTAAGCCCGAGCCTTGACAATCGGAGAAAGGCATGCTATGTGACCACGAGGGACATCACAGCCTGTTCCACTTTTCAGCTGACCTCTACACATAGGACAGTTCCAGCAGGCTCAATGGATAGCGACCAGGAGCTGGAACCCCAGTTGATTTTCCACTGCTTAACAAGGCCAGTTGTATTACTCCTATCATTGCACCACCCACGATCACTATCTCATGATGGTGTGATGACACAAGATAACAACTTGCATTAATATAGCCCTGCTAGCAAAATATTTGATTCATAAATGGTTTTATGAAACCCTTTGTCTTCTGATATAAATAATATTAAAAAGTGCATATTTTATGAAGCTTTATATAGTGGAATGTGTAAATTATGCAAAAGTTATAGTACAAGATCTGTATTAGTTGTTGTGAAGGTGTTTAGTGCTTTGCAAGGTCCTCTCCGATTCCCTTACACCCCCATCTCTGGTTACCTGCGCTGATTTCTTAACTCTCCGCAAGGGTTTTCTGTGCGGCCACAAGTGGCCACATATGCTGGCCTACGCTAGTTTGGTGCAACTATTAGCTGTCCAAACTGGCTTAACTGGCCAAAACAGGCGTAGGTGGCTGATAACACCCACTTATGAAAAAAAAAACTAAACTAAAAAAAATCCTAACTCACTTACACTGGCGCAAATTAAATGTGCAGAATGGGGATCTTAAAGATATTCCAGAAAAATCAAATTGCTCAAAAAAAAACAGAGCAGCTCCTGGGCAAATTTGGGCTCTATGTGTGGAACAAATTGTGACGTGGTAAAAGCAAATATTAGAACTTTGCTTACCAACTTTGCACACCCAGTTGTATGAATTTGATTCCAGTAATGCAATACCTCTACTGATTTTAAGAACTGGATAGAAAGAAACATGACATCATCATCATCATCATCATAGGCAGCCCCTCGGAATCGAGGAAGACATGCTTCCACTCTAAAAATGAATCCTTAGGTGGCTGAACAGTCCAATACAAGAACCACAGTCCCTGTCACAGATGGAACAGATGTTGTTGAGGGAAAGGGTGAGTGGGGCAGGTTTACCACACGCTCTTTCCGCTGCCTGTGCTTGATTTCTGCATGCTCTCGGCGACGAGACTCGAGGTGCTCAGCGCCCTCTCGGATGCACTTCCTCCACTTAGAGCGGTCTTTGGCCAGGGACTCCCAGGTGTCGGTGGGGATGTTGCACTTTATCAGGGAGGCTTTGAGGGTGTCCTTGTAACGTTTCCTCTGCCCACCTTTGGCTCGTTTGCCATGTAGGAGTTCCGAGTAGAGCGCTTGCTTTGGGAGCCTTGTGTCTGGCATGTGGACTATGTGGCCTGCCCAGCGGAGCTGATCAAGTGTGGTCAGTGCTTCGATGCTGGGGATGTTGGCCTGGTCGAGGACGCTAACGTTGGTGCGTCTGTCCTCCCAGGGGATTTGTAGGATCTTGCGGAGACATCGTTGGTGGTATTTCTCCAGTAACTTGAGATGTCCACTGTACATGGTCCATGTCTCTGAGCCATACAGGAGGGCGAGTATTACTACAGCCCTGTAGACCAGGAGCGTGATGGTGGATTTGAAGGCCTGGTCTTCAAACACTCTTTTCCTCAGGCGACCGAAGGCAGTGAGAGATGGAAATTTCATTTTTCTCTTTGTCAATTAACACAACAGGAAATTAATTAGTTTACAATAGATATATATAAAGAAAAAAAGACTTGCATTTATATAGCACCATTCACGCCCACCGGATGTCTCAAAATGCTTTATAGCCAATGAAGTATTTTGGGAGTGTAGTCACTGTTGTAATGTAGGAAACGCGGCAGCCAATTTGCACACAGCAAGCTTCCATAAACAGCAATGTGATAATGACCCGATAATGGCCAGAGCTGTGGCTCAGTGGGTAGCACCCTTGCCTCTGAGTCAGAAGCTTATGGGTTCAAGCCCTGTTGCAGGGACTTGAGCACATAAATCTAGGCTGACACTCCAGTACAGTGCTGAGGGAGTACTGCACTGTCGGAGGTGCTGTCTTTCGGATGAAACGTTAAACTGAGGCAACGTCTGCTCCCTCATGTGAATGTAAAAGATTCCATGGCACTATTTCGAAGAAAATATAGAGCTCCACCTAGTGGATTACTGCTCCATCTAATGGACTACTGTGGTAATGCAACTGCTGCTGTAAATACAATAAAAGCATCATGTGACAAGGTCATCTGACAAGTTTTCTGTATAGCCATCTTGTAGTCTGTGTGTTTATGATGTCATAAAGAAGATATCACATTAGCGATGAAGATAGGATAATCAGATTCCCTAGCTGAAATTTGTGTTGGTGGATCATTCAGCCAAACAACAGAGAGACTTTGAGAGTTTCTTTGTTTTGCAGCACAGCTAAAAATCCAAGGTAAATTTCAAGCACTGTTGACATTGCCAGAGTCCAGATGACCATACCTATAGGAATAATAGGGTGATTGGGTGAGTTCCATCACAACTGAGAGACTTTCAGAGTGTATGTGGAGCGACTAGAAATGTTTTTCACCGCAAATAGTATCGCCAAAGTCCCCGATGATGAAAACCGTAACCGGGTAGTGTTACAGAAAACGGGCTATTTTCTTGACTGAAGCAGGCCCCAAAGTGTATGAAACCCTGAAAAATGTGCTTGTTCCCATCACGCTGAAGGACAAGCCACTGACAGAGCTTCAGCACTACAGTCCTGAGCCCCTGCAAATCGCTGAAAGTTATCATTTTGGAAAATGAGATCAGTTAAATGACAAGAGGTATCAGCGAGCACATTCCTAGCTTTAAAAAAGCTATCCATTCACTGTCATTTTGGAAATTTTCAGCACCAAGCATCGCGTGACTGCTTTGTTTGTGGGATGAAAAATGAAGCAATCAGAAGGAAGTTGTTGACAACCCCTAACTTGACTTTTGATTTTGCTTGTCAGACAGCTAGGTCGATGGATATGGCCGACCAATACTCCCGAGAATTTCACATCATTTCCAGCCATCAGCCTGCAGGTTAGAAGTAAAAGGCAGTTGGGCCCCAAGGCGTCAGCAACTGGCAAGGTAACTGTGAATTGAAGTTATGCTATCGGTGCCTGGGACAACACATTGCTCTTAACTGTCCATATGTGAAGTCAGAGTGTTTCTTCTGCAAGAAAACTGGGCATCTTGTGAAAGCATGCCTACTGAAGAATAAATGGGCTTTCATTGCTAGAAGTAGAATTCTGAGCCCCTTTATTGCATCTCGCAGTAGTGGATTAAAAAAGTTCTCAGGGTTCAGTTCACATGGACGGCTAGTGTGGTCATTTTACCTGAGAGGAACATACGCCTTCATACTCCTTCCTTGCATTCTTTCCTTTATTCATACGTGTTTCAAAATGCAATATCAAAAACAACTTGCATTTATATAACGACTTTAATGTAGAAAAGCATCCAAGGCACTTCAAAGCGATGTAAGGGGGAAAATTCAATAAAATAAAATCAAAAAAAGATAAGACAGTGGGGCCAAAATTCAGCTTCCCAATAAGACCCGTTATTGCCGTAATGCGGCGGCCAGGCAGCGGTATCAAATGGCCGCCGATTTGTGGTCGAATGGCCGCTGCCAGCAAAATTCAGCACGGGGTTTTTCCTGGCGGTCCCCACTTCCGTCCTGCCGTTGCCCAATGGCTTTAAGTGCATCATCATTGCACGCACTGTCGGGACCCCCCACCTCCAGCAAAATTCAGGCCAAAAAATCTAATGCCCGCCGAGCGGTGCCCCCGACAGCTTTTTCTGTCAGTGTTCCTTGCATTCTATCTGTGAGCCCTGGCTGTGTGGCAGCTATTAAAGGCAAGGGCCCACTGCCGGAGCCGCCGTTTTATTTTTTTTGCCAGCCAACTTCCATGTTGGTGGCAGGCCACTGGCCCGGCCAAAACCCTCTCTGTTGGCCCAGTGGCCAATCCTAAATAATCGCTGCTTCTCTCCCCTTTAAGTTAAGTGGAGATATGTGGTGACGCAGACGCACAATGACATCACCACTGCTCCACTGCTGAGTGACAGCAGCAGAGAATCCGTCCCGCCTCCACTTTCGCCCCTCACCAGCACTTACCGCCACACTTCTGCCCCCATTATGACCGACTTACTGGCCGATTTAAAAAAAAAAATGACAAAGAGCTGAATATCAATCAAGAGTCGACCTCATTCTACCCGGCAGTGAAAACACTTAAAAAAAGGTAAATGCGTCAGGTTTCTGGCGGGCCTGAATTTCGGCCCCAGTGTTTCAACAACCATCCTAATGAACACTGGAGAGAATAAGAATAACTTGTCAAAGAAATAATCTCTGCAAAGACTATGAATTTGGGTTTATTTTTGGTGTAACAAAACCCTGCTACATTCTGCAAATAGTCTGGGCATCGACTATATTTTCCATGATACCACAGGATACAACATTCTGTTTTAGATCAACAAATCTTTTAGTTCACACATCTTATTTCAGAAAAACACCAAGACATTTGATGTGTGTCATGACGTTTTCCTAAATATTTTCTTGGCATATCACAGCTAGACTGCTAGACGGAGTCTTGCCCCCGCCCAGGAAGAAAAAGGCATGCTATTGCATCTGAACCACAGCGTGATTCCTCTTATTGCTACAACAGCATTACTAGCCTTGGAAATGTCTGCAGCTCTCTGTCGAAAAGTACAAGGGGAAAAGAGAGGGAATGTACTGTCAACTCCACTCTATTAGTAGTGGGGGGTTCTTCTCATCTCCCACTTTAACTTTGGCAGAAACTCCGGAAAAACAGAATAAACAGTCTACCATTTTATAAATGTAATTTTGGCAGAACCCTTTCAGTCTCATTGATGTATGCATCACTTTCCTTTATTGAAAGAATATGAAAATATTTTAAAGCAAAATTTACAATTAAAACATAATTGAGGGGTGGATCTTAGAGTGGAGCGCATAATGGGTAAGGAATGGGGTATGCAGATGTGTGGAGACAGCATGGGACCATTTTCATGCTCGGGCCTAATTTAAGTGAAGATGTTGAGCTGCCAGTGCAAATCGCACTCCCTATAAGGTGGGAAATCTGACCAAATTTCCAGGGCCTACAGCAGCACCTTAAAGGGGAGGGTGGAGACATCAGGAGGGAAAGGAAAGAGCAATTTAGAGCAGAAGGCAACATTTTTGCAGCACCTCCTTCAAACATAGTGCAGGGTAGCAGATTTATGGGGGCCTAAAGCAGGTCATGAATCCCCAGCAAATTTAGTGACACTTTGCACTATTGACCTGTGGCTGGGTCATCACTCGCATTACATTTTCCTAAAGTGGAGATCTGGGTAGGTCATCCATCCACACTGCGAGTGCAAGTTTGGAGGCGGGTCAGCTGTCAAAATGGTCATGACTGACAGCGGGACGGAAGTCCACTCTGAATCCGCCACCATGTGAATTTCCCAAGTGTCGGGTCTGCCTGTGCTTCACAGACCCGACACCAAGCGGCGGGGGAGCCAATTCAAATTGCTAATAGTTTGTTTAAAGGTATTTAAAAAGCATTTTACCAGGTACTTACCAATTTCCCGGCTTTTTCACGAGGTTCCTAGCATTCGGAGATCACGTCAGGTAAGTGTGTCAGGTTCTCAAGGACTCTCCATTGCTGGGAATAGTTGACAGTTGCAAAAGTGGTATAAATGCTACTATTTCACAGCTGTTCAATTTCCAATCTTAGAAGCTAGAGCCTTCAGGATTTGGAATACATTTTTCAGCTTTATGGAAGTTCAAAATGTTTGGAGTGAACTCTCTATCAAGTGTCACCTCCTTGGAGCAATCTCTCTCACCATTGATAGATCACTTCTGTCATCTCAACTTCAGCTGCCATCTATTCCATCAGTAGTGTCCTTCAAAAAATCTTACCTTGGTCCTCAGAATCCCACCACGATCAGCCCCAACACCAACACCACCAGGCACACCAGCATCACCAACAACAGCACCAACTTTTTCCACAATCACCTGATGCTACACAGGATACAGGGCATCAGCATCCAATCACACTGTTGCCCGGGAGGCCAGAGATGGCTAGATTTACTTCACTTGACACTATACACCCTGGCAACCACATGATAGGCCAGGTTGGCACCACCCCACACCAACAGCATAAAGCATCACTACAGTGCACAAGCCATTTCTTTCACACTCATCACCAGTTATGTCTCACCATTCACTGCAACTCACTAAGCCACTTCCAAAGGTGTACACAGATCTGTCCAAGAAGGTAAAGTGTTGAAAATAAAGATGTGAATGTTTAACATTGGGTTCAATTTTGCCCAAGCCCATTTTTGGGCGTATTGCCAGAGTTATGCCAGTTTTTCTGGGCCAGAAATGTGCCAAAAATATTTTGCCCAAGTTTCTCCGCTGTATTTTTAAAATTTTGCGCCGTGCAGCCTCGGGGGAGGGAGAGTGGAGCCTGCTGTCTATGCCGAAAAAATGATGCCGCACCTTCTGCGCATGCGCAAATAAAAGGACGTTTTTAACGTGATCCCAATGGGCGCGCATGCGCAGTACAGCTCCAGGTCTGCAATCGGCCATTTTTAAAGAGCCGTTGTGTGTGTGAGAACGTTGAGTGCTGTGTGAGAGCATTGGAAAAATCGGAGCTGCAATACAAGATGCAACGCGGTGCAAGGACCAAGAATTTCTTACAGGATGAAGTGGAGGCACTAGTTACTGTGATTGAGAACAGATGGCAGGAGCTGGACACCAGCAGAGGTCACATAAAAGTTCCACCCAAAGAAATGAGGAAACGCTGGAACCAAGTTGCAAAAGATTACTGTGCAATGGTGACCAGTGTAAAATGAAGTGGCAGGACCTTGGTCAAGTAGGTAGTGTAAGTAATATTTTCATTTATTCAAAGGAATTGCAATTGTAAATGTAACCAGCTGTATATGTCCCACCCAGCAGAAAGGCACCCTTTCTAAAAAGTTAGATTTTCATCTTTGCAGAGGATGGTGGCACATAACAAATGAGAAAGAACTCGAACAGGAGGTGGCCCAGCAAATCTGCACCCACTGACACCCTTGGAAGAGAGGGTCGCTGCTTGATGGGTCCTACCTGGAGAACAGCAACCACCACTGCACAAGCTGGGCCCACACTCGAGGGAGAGAGTAAGTCCTACAAATTCTACAGTCTGGCTTTGCTAAATGTTAAATAGTGCGTAGGCTAGCCATGCTTTGCTACCTGGGGATGTCTCCGTCAGCTACGCTTCGGTTGATGCAATGTGCTATCATTCATCGTGGTCCTTCAAATCAGCCTGCTGCCTGCACTGTGTGAGCCTACTCATGCCACCCATCCTGCCTACTCCTCTGCCGCTAATCATTTGTCTGTGTTCTGTTATATTTTGCAGAACTTGAGGCCAACCCTGACAATGCAGAAGAAGATTCGGACGAGGATGAGTCTGAAGAGGACAACATCTTCCAATTCCACCCTCCAGACCAAGAGCATGGGGGTGAGGGGGAGGTTGAAGGGATGGAGATGGATGAAACCCCCACTATTTTGCTGACTTTTGAGGAGGTGCAGGTGCCGCCCATTGAGGTGCCAGCCCCTTCCATGACTAGTGGTTTGAGTGTTGGTGGGACTTTCCATGGTTTCCTACCTTCCGAGGCTGCGGGTCCCAGTGGTGTGGTGCAGCGAAGCACACCCAGGGCCCCACCTTCCGAGGCTGCGGGTCCCAGTGGTGTGGTGCAGCGAGGCACACCCAGGGCCCCACCTTCCGAGGCTGCGGGTCCCAGTGGTGTGGTGCAGCGAAGCACACCCAGGGCCCCACCTTCCGAGGCTGCGGGTCCCAGTGGTGGGGTGCAGCGAGGCACACCCAGGGTGAGGAAGGTAAGGAGAGCTCTACAGCGCTCTCCTGAGATGCAGGATCTAACAGATGTAGTTCAGATGATAGCAATGAGTGCGGAGAACATTGACCTTATGCGATCACTCCTGGACACCATCAGTGGAGTGAGTGATGAGGTAACGGGACTGTCGGGAGAAGTAACAGCAATCTCATGAGAAATGGGAACGATGGCCGGGACCATGAGTGAGGGAATATCTCAGTCGACTGAAACCATGTCAGTGACCATGAGGGAGGGAATGTCACAGGTAGCTGATGCACTGTCAGTGAACATCAGGGAGGACATGTTAGAGATGGTGCAAACACTATCAGTGAACCTGAGGGAGGGAATGTCACAGGTAGTGCAAACACGATCAGTGAACATGAGGGAGGGATTGTTGCAGGTCGTTGAGACACTGACAGGGCGCATGAGGGATGGCATGTTGGAGTTAGCTGCTGCAATAAGGGAACACGTCTAGACCTCGCCCCCAAGCCGGGCCCTCCACATTGCTTCCTGGGCCCTCCACTTTGCCCACTCCCCACCCTCCTCAACAGGTGCGCACTACCTGAGATCTTAGAAAGAATAAGCTTGGTACCAACCCCAGAAATACTGCACCACCGCCTGCGGGCAGGGATGGTAGAGTCACTAAGAACAAGCGCGGCAGGCGATCATAGAATAAGGTGGAGGAGAGATGGGTGCAGCCTTTCTTTGCTGCTGCTGTTGTTGTTGTTATTATTATTGCTACTGTTGAAACTGTTGTTCTCAACTTAAAAGTTTTTTGTAAGTTATGTAAATTTACAAGTTTATAAGTTAGTAAGTGATCTTAGAGTTTGTAAGTGATTTTAAAGTTTGTAAGTGATCGTAATTAGAAACTTTAAAGTTTGATACAAGAATAATTTTATTAAAGTTAAGTTAAGTATAAAGAACTGTTGTTAAACTTTTGAATAAAATATATTTTACATTAAAACTGAATCATTTACATTATTTGTTCCATTATTAACACAACGTTTGGAACTCAAGAAGAATCATTTACATTATTTGTTAGATTATTAACGCAACTTTTGAAGTAAACAAGAATCATTTCCATCATTTGTTCCATTAACACAACACAATACTACAGAACAGGTCTAAACAGTAAACATCGTCCATGTGAAATAGCTGTCGCTGAGCCTTCAGGCAGCAAAGCGTTCACAGATGAGCTGCTGGCGCAAGGCTCGAGCAATCGTTAAAGGGGCATAACGGCCAACCCTCCTCTACCTTCGTGCTCCGGGTTCAGGTAGTTGCATGGCTTCCTCATCCTCGTCCTCCTGCTCGTCATCTGCATCTTCCACATCATTATCATCAGCCACTCTCACCGCAGGTGGGTCTTCTCCTACCAGGTGCTGTTGCGTCATGATGGCTAAGTTATGCAGCATGCAGCACACAACAGTGAACTGACCGACAATCTCAGGAGGGTATAGTAAGTAGCCTCCGGAATGATCCAGGCATCGGAAACGCTGCCAATGGTCCTCTCTATGATGCTGCGCATCGCAATTTGTGACATGTTGTATTCCCGGTCAGCTTCCGTCCAGGTTACGCGTAGGGGCATCATGAGCCAGGTGGTGAGGCCGTACCCTTTGTCTCCTAGTAGCCAGCTCTGCTGTTGAAACATGGCATATATAACGCTCTCGCGTAGGATGAACGCATCATGGGTGCTCCCAGGGTATCTTGCATCAACTGACATGATGCAATGCATGTCGTCACACACGAGCTGTACATTAAGTGGAAGCCTTTTCTGTTCCTGTACATCTCGGAATCCTCCAAAGGAGCTCGCAAGGCGATGTGGGTACAATTAATGCAGCCCTATACCTTTGGGAAGCCAGCAATCCTGGAGAAGCCCACAGTTCTGTCACTCATTGCCTGGGTGATCATGGGGAACTTTAGGTAGTCATTCCTCCACGCATATAGTGCAGCTGTACCTGCCGAATGCAGATATGTGTTGCATGTTGAGAAATGGTGCACACATCCCCAGTTGTAGCTTGAAACAATCCGGATGCATATAATGAAAGTGCAGTTATAACCTTCACTTCAACTGACAAAGCAGTCCTCCTGACGCTTCCCGGTTGCAGGTCTGCTTTCAGCAACTCACAGATCTCAGTTACAACTTCTTTGTGGAAACGCAGCCTTCTGCATCACTCAGGTGCAGGTACAAACAACTGTCTCGAAATACCCAAAATGGGTAAGGCTTCCTGCCCAGCACCCTATGGGCTCTGAGGTTCCTCATGCGATGACGTTGAATCATTTGTCTCCTCCATAGCACCATGATGCAGAAGGCTCGCACAAGGAATAGCATTGTCAGTATTGGCCCCTTGGTTAAATTTTACCGTTGTAAGAAGCTAAAAACCTGATCTTTGTTGTCTCTCCCCAAGGTCTGTATGGACTACACCCAGGTCTCAGCAGTCTTGTGACTTCCACCCATGGGAAGGGAAGAGAACATCGCTGTGTGCTGTCTCACCCTCATAAGCATCTGGAGGGAGTGATGGGAGAGCCTGGGTGCAGCCTGCACCTTTGTGCAGTGTTTGCAACACTTCAATGCTGCAGAACACTGACAGCACAATTGTCATAATCAATGTGGGCATGGTCCCTTTAAGGAAACCGGCTGATGACACGTCATCAAATGACGTCATCAGACCCGCTTCCTTTTAATTGGCCGGGAACCTCGCAGGGTGGGCTTAACAAGCCCACTCAGGGGAAAGTCGTGGGGGAAGCTGACATGGAGCCAGGGACGGAGTCGCAGCCTGCCTCGGATGTCGCCCGCCTCTCTCGGAAAAATCGAACCCTTAGGGCCCAAGTTTCAGGCCGCGCCTAAAACGGCGCAGCCCGGATCTGGACGCACGTTTTTCGCGCCACAAAGTGCGCCTAAAAAAAACTCACCTATTCTCCGGTTCCCTGCAGGCCCTCTGGAGCTGGGCACGGCGCAGCATGAGCTGTGGGGGACGGAGCCAGGTCCCTGCGCTGAAAACAGTGCCAGGACCTCTGCACATGCGCGCTACAGTGGGCGCGCATGTGCAGTAGCTCCAGGCGCCCAAAACTGTGGGAGGGGCCCGAAGCACGCAGCCCTAGCCCTGGCCGAATGGCCTCACTGGGGCTGTGTGGATAAGGCTCCGCCCATCTAACCGGACCCGACCGGACCCGACCCGACCCCCGCGTTCCCCACCCCCCAGCGACTCGACCTCTGCATCCCCCCCGCCCCCCCCACCACACCAGCGACCCGACCTCCGCGCCCCCCCCTGACCTCCGCGACTCTCTCCCCCGCGCCCCACACCCCCTCCGACCTCCGCGACTCTCTCCCACGCCCCCCCCCCCGACCTCTGCGACTCCCACCCCGGACCTCCGCGACCCCCCCCCCTCCGAGACCCGACGCCATCTACCTGTAAATCCAGCCTGAAGTCTTGGGCCCGGCCGTTCAGCCTCCTTCTCTCCCTTCCCACCCCCCTCCTCTCCCCACCCTCCCTCCTCTCTCTATCCTCTCTCCCTCCCCTCCCTCTCCCACCCTCCTCCCCTCCCTCTCCCCCCCTTTCCCACCTCCCTCTCCCCCCTCTCCTCCTCTCCTCCTCTCCCCCCTTCTTCTCCTCTCCCCCCTTCTCCTCCCCCCTTCTCCTTCTCCCCCCTTCTCCTCGCCCCTCCTCTCCTCCTCCCACCCCCCCACCCCCTTCTCCCCCTCCCTTCTCCCCCTCCCTTCTCCCGTTCTCCCCCTCCCTTCTCCCACTCCCTCCCCCCTTCTCCCCCTCCCACTCCCCTTCTCCCCCTCCCCCCCACCCCCCTTCTTCCCCCACCCCCACCCCCACCCCCCTTCTCCCCCTCCCCTCCCCTTCTCCCCCTCCCACCCCCCTTCTCCCCCTTCTCCTCCCACCCCCCTTCTCCCCCTCCCTCTTCCACCCCCTTCTCCCCCTCCCCCTCCCACCCCCTTCTCCCCGTCCCCCTCCCACCCCACTTCTCCCCCTCCCCCTCCCACCACCCTTATCCGCCTCCCCCTCCCACCCCCCTTCTCCCTCTCCCCCCCCTCCCCTCGCTGTCAGAAACACAGACACTGACAGACAGAGAGAGAGACACACACACAGACAGACAGACAGACAGAGACACTGACAGAGACACACCGGGGGGGCCGTCCCAGCATGCTGTTGGAGAACTCCCGGTGCTGCAGTCGGTAAGTAGAAGATGTTTTATTTATTGATTTTTAAATTTTTTTTAATTAATTTTTTTTGATTGATTTATTGGTTGATTTATTGATGTATTATCATTTATTATTGATGATGGCTCTTTATTTGTAAAACTGAAGTGTTTAATGTTTGTAAACTTCCCTTTAAATCCCCCCCCTCCCATTCCCTGCGCCTGATTTGTAACTTACGCCTGATTTTCTAAAGTGTAGACAAGGTTTTTTCGAACGTACAAAAATCTTCACTTACTCCATTCTAAGTTAGTTTGGAGTAAGTTTTCACTGCCTAAACTTTGAAAACAGGCGTAAGTGGCCGGACACGCCCCCTTTTGAAAAACAATTCTGTTCCAAAGTGAAACTGTTTTAACTGATTAGAACTGGAGCAAACTAAATGCCGAGAATTCAAATTTCTAAGATACTCCGTTCTACACCAGTTGCTCCAAAAAAACAGGAGCAACTCAGGCCGAAAATTGGCCCCATTGTGAGGATGGGAGGAAGTATCAGTCACCAATTGAAACAAGAAATCTATGACAGCACAGTGATGAAGCATGCTATAGAATACACACATGATATAATGAGGTAGGTACGGAGCTTTGTTTATTTTTAAGAGTGACATATATCAAAATAGATCTCATTTTTAAACTACAATGGTTGATTGTTACTCTTAATGAATGGCATTTGACAGGTGCTTCTGATTATGACAGGTTTTCCACATGTTCCAGTTAGAGTTGCTACCTGTTTAATGTTCACCAGACAGCCCAGTTACTGGGTGGGCTGTCTGAAAATACATATAATATATATGACACTAAATATCCATATTTTGTCTATAAAAAAGGAAGTCTATTTTCTCCCACTTTTGTTGTGGAGACATTACTTGAATTGCAATGCATTTTCATCAGCAGAAAACATCAGAAATGCAGCTATGTTGCGACTGGCTATCCAGTTTCTATTCTATGTGCACTTCCCCCTTAGAATTTGGAGTGTAGAAGCACCACAATGATCAATTCCATGAGAGCCACCACCCGTTATCCTAATCCCTTCCCAATCAAGCTCTTCACCACTCAATTACCATTCATTGAAAATATAACCTAGTTTGATCTCTCTCTTATGATAAACAATTTCAAACTACCCACTCCATTTCTCACCTTCCTTCTTTACTAAGGTTCTTCAATGCATAATTTTCACCAACTCAGCACCCACCTTCCCAATCATTCCCTGCTGGTCAGACAGCCTGTGACATTGTGACCACCATGCAATATCTTTCTTTATCCTTCGATTCAGTTATGCATTCCAACCTCCATAGCTCACCTCTGTAGCAATGCCCTGTTCCAGTTCCATTCCTACCTGGTCCATTATAGTTTGCTCCCGTGCCCATTCTGCCTCCATACCCATTCAATCTATAGAAGTGTAACTTCTTTCTTTCTCTGATGTTTTCTAAGACTCCACCATTGGCCCCCTCTCGGTGACCTCTTGGAGCTCGAGCCTAAGCGAACACAGCTGAAGACTGCAGCAACACGGCAGCTGCTGGGGAAGTCCGGCCCAGCTGGTTTTCTGGCAGCAGGTCGGGCATTGGTTGAGGGCACTGTGATGGCCCAGACATGCTGCCATCCCAAGAGATGGCATCATGTTCCAACGTGTTCTATTCCCATTACACGACAACCCTACTATCAGGCTGCAACACTGCAATCCCCCAGATCCGTGAGTATGTAAGTAAGAGAGTTAACCAGAAAGAGAAAGGGAAGGGAATATTCTCAAACACCCTGCCATGCATGACTTCCCGCCTAGTCACCTCTAATGTTCCATGCCCTCTCTCTGTCAATGATGTTGATGGTAGCCTCTTCCATTAGTGTCAATATCTGTATAGAGCCTGGACATCTTCATGATCTCGTACTCTCGCTTCTGTCATGTGCTAGCTTCTCCTGAAAGGAGAATGGAAGTGGATGAGTCCGTGCCCTGTCAAAGGGTTTTCAAGACGTCTGAGCAGCTTAGCATAGTGTGCATGTTGAAGGAGGAGGAAGTAGTTGTGAGGATGGTGGCAGGTTTTGAGTGCAAGCAGAAGGAGATGCAGTGGCGTGTCCCATTCTGATTGGAGGAGAGGGGAGGGAAGGATTGATAATGCTGGGGCTAAAGTAGAGTTTGCAGAGCTATATAAAGAGTAAAAGAGATATGAAGGGAAGCCCGGTAAAATCATTAATTTTTTTTCCTGCTCTGTAGCCTGATATTGGTAAGCACATGGTATTGGGGTAATGTATTGACGTGGATAGAGAACTGGTTGGCAGACAGGAAGCAGAGAGTAGGGATAAACAGGTCCTTCTCAGAATGGCAGGCAGTGACTAGTGGGGTGCCGCAGGACTCAGTGCTGGGACCCCAGCTATTTACAATATACATCAATGATTTAGACAAAGGAATTAGGTGCAATTTCTCCAAGTTTGCAGATGACACTAAGCTGGGTGGCAGTGTGAGCTGTGAGGAGACTGCTAAGAGGCTGCAGGGTGACTTGGACAGGTTAGGTGAGTGGGCAAATGCATGGCAGATGCAGTATAATGTGGATAAATGTGAGGTTATCCACTTTGGTGGCAAAAACATAAAGGCAGAATATTATCTGAATGACGGCAGATTAGGAAAAGGGGAGGTGCAACGAGACCTGGGTGTCATGGTACATCAGTCATTGAAAGGTGGCATGCAGGTACAGCAGGCAGTGAAGAAGGCAAATGGCATGTTGGCCTTCATAGCTAGGGGATTTGAGTATTGGAGCAGGGAGGTCTTACTGCAGTTGTACAGGGTCTTCGTGAGGCCTCACCTGGAATATTGTGTTCAGTTTTGGTCTCCTAATCTGAGGAAGGACATTCTTGCTATTGAGGGAGTGCAGCAAAGGTTCACCAGACTGATTCCCGGGGTGGCAGGACTGACTTATGAGGAGAGATTGGATCGACTGGGCCTGCATTCACTGGAGTTTAGAACAATGAGAGGGGATCTCATAGAAACATATAAGATTCTGATGGGACTGGACAGGTTAGATGCAGGAAGAATGTTCCCGATGTTGGGGAATTCCAGATCCAGGGGGTCACAGTCTAAGGATAAGGGGTAAGCCAGTTAGGACCAAGATGAAGAGAAACTTCTTCACTCAGAGAGTTGTTAACCTGTGGAATTCTCTACCGCAGAGAGTTGTTGATGCCAGTTCGTTAGATATATTCAAGGGGGAGTTAGATATGGCCCTGAGAGCTAAAGGGATCAGGGAGTATGGAGAGAAAGCAGGCAAGGAGTTCTGAGGTGAATGATCAGCCATGATCTTCTTGAATGGTGGTGCAGGCTCGAAGGGCCGAATGGCCTACTCCTGCACCTATTGTTTATGTGTCTATGTTTTTATGTCCTAGGAACAATGCTGGTGCAATTTATTTGCTCTGCCAGCTCTTTCCATTACTGCTGAAAATTTTGTCTGGGCACCTATTGACTGACCATTGGAGGGGAAGAGGACTTCTTTCCACCTGCTGCCTTCTTCTATGTGCACCTCTTCTGCTGCATCAGAGAATCTGGGGACCTTGGTTGAAGTCATGCTCCAGAAAATCAGAATATCCTGAGACTGTGAACCCTAGTTCTAGACACTCCAGCCAGAGGAAACAAGCACTCAGCATCTACCCTGTCAATCCCCTTCAGCATCGAGTATATTTCAATGAGATCACCTCTCATTCTTCTAAACTCAAGACAGTATAGGTCCATTCTACACAATCTCTCATCATAAGACAGCCCTCTCATCCCAGAAATCAATCTAGTGAACCTTTGTTGCACCAAGGTAAGTATATCCTTCCTTAGATAAAGAGACCAAAACTGTGCACAGTACTCCAGGTGTAGTCTCACCAAGGCCCTGTACAATTGTACCAAGACTTCCTTACTCTTATACTCCAACCCTCTTGCAATAAAGGACAACATGCCATTTGCCATCCTTATTGCTTGCTGTACCTTTATGCTAGCTTTTTGTGTTTCTTGCACAAGGACACCCAAATCTCTCTGAACACCAACACTGAAAAGTTTCTCACCATTTAAAAAATATTCTGTTTTTTTATTCTTCCTACCAAAGTGAATAACTGCACATTTCCTTACCTTATACTCCATCTGCCACCTTACTGCCTACACACTTAATCTATCTATATCCTTTTGCAGACGTTTTGTGTTCTCCTCACAGCTTACTGTCCCACCTAGCTTTGTATCGTCAGCAAATTTAGATACATTACACTCAGTCCCTTCATCTAGGTCATTAATATAGATTGTGAATAGCTGAGGCCCAAGCACTGATCCTTGCGGCACCCCACTAGTTACAGCGTGCCAACCTGATAAAGACCCGTTTATCCCTACTCTGTTTTCTGTCTGTTAACCAATCCTCTATCCATGCTAATACATTACCTCCAATCCCTTGAGCCCTTATCTTGTGTAATAATCTTTTATGTGGCATCTTATCGAATGTCTTTTGGAAATCCAAACATACTACAACCACTGGTTCCCCTTTATCTACCCTGCTAGTTACGTCCTCAAAAAAATCGAATAAATTTATCAAACAGGATTTCCCTTTCATAAAACCATGTTGACTCTGCCTAATCATGTTATGATTTTCTAAGTGCCCTCATACCAGTTACTTAACAATGCATTCTAGCATTTTCCCGATGATTGATGTCAGGCTAATTGACCTGTAGTTCCCTGTTTTCTTTCTCCCTCCTTTCGTGAATAGTGGTGTTGCATTTGCTACCTTCCAATTCGCTGAGACCTTTCTGGAATCTAGGGAATTTTGAAAGGTCAAAACCAATGCATCCACTTTCTCTGCAGCCACCTCTTTTAGAACCCTAGGAGTAGAAATTGCATTCCGCCAGAAATGGGGCGCACCTACCCTTTTTGAAGTGTTCTGGCTGCCGCAATAGATGCAGCGGTCTATCCGACAAAATTCAGCTCCTCGGGGTTTTTTTCCAGCGGGGCGGAAGTGGATCATGGAGGTGGAAGTGGGAGCGGAGCGCATTGGCCGTCACTAGCGGGCGCAGAAGTGGGGGTGGGACAGAGTATCTGAGGTTGTCAATCATCAGCTTCCCCGAGAGGGGGTGCCAGGCTGCCTGTTGGCCAATCAGGCTGTCGGCCAACAAAAAAAATAACAAGGCGGCTGCAGCAGAGCGTCCTCCCATTTAAGAGCGGCCGTGTCGCCATTTCACACAGAGCGTGCCAACAGCAAAAGCTGTCGGGGGCGTCGGGCTGTAGGGCAATTGCTCCGGCAGGGCAATTTTGCATAAGGCAGCAATTTCCCGAGGGCAATTTTGCAAGGAGATCCCCGCTAGATGGTAAAGGGTCGGCGCATGCACGCCGTGGAGGGAAAACGGGTAGAGCGGTCCTGGACACCACTTCGCTCCTGAGGGAGGGCAATTTACAAAATGGTGGCCCCTCCACAGAGAGTCGGCGGCCATTCCACGCTGACCCGTGGCCACTGCTTTCCGCCGGTCAGAGGCCTTATCAGAATGGGCAATTTTGGCCCCCTAGTACGTAGGCCGTTAGGGCCAGGGGATTTATCGGCTTTTATTCCCATTAGTTTCTGTAGTACTTTTTCTCTACTTATACGAATTACATTAAATTCCTCACCTTCATTAGACCCTTGGTTCCCCAGTATTTGAGGTATGCTTTTTGCATCTTCTACTGTGAAGACAGATACAAAATATTTGTTTAACGTTTCTGCCATCTCCTTATTCCCCATAATAATTTTGCCTGCCTCAGCTTCTAAGGGACCAATATTTACTTTTGCTCTCTCTTCCTTTTTACATACTTGTAGAAGCTCTTACAATCTGTTTTTATATTTCTTGCAAGTTTTCTCTCATAGTCCATTTTTTCCCTTTTTATCAATTTTGGCCATCCTTTGCTGGTTTCTGAAACTTTCCCAATCTGCAGGCTTACTAATATTCTTCGCAACATTACAAACTTCATTCAATCTAATGCTATCCTTAACTTCTTTAGTTAGCTGTGGATGGATCACTTTTCCTGTGTATTTTTTGTTTCTCAATGGAATGTATTTTTGTTGAGAATTATTAAATATTTCTTTAAGTGCTAGTCACTGCTTATCTACTGCCATACCTTTTAATCTATTTTTCCAATCCACCTTAGCCAACTCACCCTTCATACATATACAATTGGCTTTATTTAAGTTTAAGACTCTAGTTTCGGACTTAGGCAAGTCACTCTCAAACATAATGTGAAATTCTATCGTATTATGATCACTCTGCCCCAGAGGATCCTTTACTATGAGATTGCTAATTAAACCTGTCTCATTGCACAATATAAGAACTAAAATAACCTGTTCCCTGGTTGGTTCAATGATGTATTGTTGTAGGAAACTGTCCCGAATGCATTCCATGAACTTGTCCTCCAGGCTACCTTTGGCAATATGATTTGTCCAGTCTATATGAAAATTAAAGACCCCCATGATTATTGCATTACCTTTGTTACAAGCTCCGACTATTCCTTGATTAATATTTTGTCCAACGGTATAGCTACTGTTAGGGGGTCTATATATTACTCCCATCAGTGTTTTCTGCCCCTTGTTATTCCTTATCTCCACCCATACTGATTCTATTTCCTCATCTTCCGAGCCAAGATCCTTTCTCTCTACTTGTCCTTCTGTCATCCTTTATTATCAGGGCTACGCCCCCACCCCTGCGCCCCCCCAGCCCCCGGCCCATCCTTTACCATTCTGCCTGTCTTTTTGAAACATCAACTATCCTGGAACATTTAGTTCCCAACCTTGGTCACCGTGCAACCATGTTTCTGTAATGGCTATTACATCAAACCCATTTATCTCTATTTGTGCCACTAGTTAATCTATCTTGTTACGAATGCTCTGTGCATTCAGATAAAGAGTCTTTAATTTAATTTATTTACCATTATTCCCTGCTTTGACCTTATTCTCTGCTGCACTGGTACCATTAAACTCTGTCCCTTCCTGTCACAGTTTATTTTTACCCATTGCATTGACTTTTCTCTTTAGATATCTAAATTTCCCCTCACCTGACCCCTCCCCACCATTTTTTAGTTTAAAGCCCTATCTACAGCCCTAATTATTCGATTCGGTAGATGGAAGACTTGTTGAGGATACAGATAAGTCAAAGGACTATTGCCCACTTTTCAGATACTTCCCTGGAGATCCTAGTGGTGGAAGTGAGGATGCATATGGAGCAGCTGTTTCTCAAAACCTGCAAGGTCGTCCTTAAGATCAGTATGAAGCTGGCCTGAACAGAGGTGTCGGAAATGATCAGTGCCACCTGCATCACCCCTAGGAGCTGGATGCAATCCAGAAAGAGAACTTACAAGAGCAGCAAGGGTGACTTCAGCTCCTCGCCTCTCTATCTCTCGCATCAGCACCTCATAAAACTCCTAACACCACCTCCCCATCACTCTCAATAATTTCCTTCCCTCCATCATATATTTCAGCATAAAATCACAATAGCACACTGCAACAACTCTCTCATTCCAAACACACTTCCTTTCCACTCTTAACAGCGCATGCTAACACCATTCTTTTCTCACATCCCACCAAGTGCACAACCACCATTCCTCTCACTTCAAAGTGCACGCACTTGACTTTACATTCATCACCTCCCTATCCTCATTCCATGTTGTTTTGTCTCCACTTCGCAACAGATTCACTATATGCACAAGCCCTACACTCACCTCAGCAAACATGCAGAAACCTTCACAACTTCAAGTCTGCATTCTCAAGCCTGTCATCTGCAAATGTTCAGCTTCCATCTGCCATCCTAACTCTTGTCCCTTTTCTCTTTCTTTAGGTCCTTCTCGGAAGCAGGAGGCTCCATCACAAGAAGACACCTGAGAGGAGGCACCAGTTCAGACACCGGGTACTGTTTCTATGGCAGTTGGGGTTTGCACGTGGTAAAACACCCAGCATCAGTGGGCAACAGCAGGTACTGTTGGCAGGGAAAAGCCAGGAGACAGCTTGACAAAGGGTGAGGCCGTTTCCCAACTTTGCTGGGGATGACAAAGATGATGGCTTCATGGGCCTAGCCACGAGAAGAAACTGCTGGCATCACAGAAGCAGTTATAGGAGGTATTGGAAAGCATGGCAAGAGGAGTCCGTTTCCAGCCCCTCGTTGTCTTGCATGGCTTCACCATTCTGCAGTCTACCCAAGAGAGTGAGGTCACCTCTAGCAACACTACAGTCAGCCCCTCACAAGAGGAATCCGTATACACATGCTTTGCTGCTTTGGTGGAAGCTCAAACAACTGCCATGTAGGCTCTGAGCTGCACCATGGAGAGATTAGTAGATTGAAGGGCTTTGAAGAAGTCACTCATCTTCTGCAGTCTGCTCTCCTGCAGATTAGTGGAATTGCTGCAGCACAGCCCCAAGAGTGTGAGAGTGGTGCAATGGGAGTGGTGCGTGTTGGCCTCTCTCAGGATGTCACAGGTGTTCTCCTTCACCACTCCCTCAACCAGTACCCGCTATGGTACCAGCACGTCAACTGGGTCAGACTGTCGCAGCAGCAGCCAAGATGCAGTAGTCTGTAGCCCTGTCTTCACAAGCTCGTGCACCCAGAAGTTACCAGACAGAAGCCTGTCAATAGTCACCGCATGAGGAACAGCAGCCTTCTACCAGCTTTGCTGAGGCCACTAGGACAGCAACTTGTAGGAGTAGTGGAGTCAGTAAAACTTCTTTAAAGAAGAGGACTATGGGGTGATCATTTGGGTGAGAAATGAATGGAAGGCAATTATTATGTTTGCCATTAAATTAATCGCCTTTATCACATTTGGTACTTCTGTCTGCAGTGTGCTTTAATACCAGCTTCTGAGTCTGCTTCATCAGTATGTCATTGACATAGAATTTGGTTGAATGGTTTCAATTTTATTTAATGCAAGGTTAAGGGAGTGGTGCAGGATGTATCAAGCACTGTTAAGCAGAGGGGCTCTGTCTAAGTTTTAAGGGAAGCTCAGAGAAAATGGTGAGCAGTGATCTGATCCCACACATCTCATGCTGCAAGGCATTGAGCAGGCTCTCCCTGTCACCGCATGAGGAACAGCAGCCTTCTACCAGCTTTGCTGAGGCCACTAGGACAGCAACTCGTAGGAGTAGTGGAGTCAGTAAAAATTCTTTAAAGAAGAGGACTATGGGGTAATCATTTGGGTGAGAATGTGTGTGCAGCCCAAGTATAAAAGGCCAACCATTTTGTATATTAGTCACTTTGGGCCTTAATAAAGCAGAGCCAAGGTCATACCTCTTGGAGTTAAACAGCACTCAGTCTAACAGTTATTGACTGCACAACATTTGGCGACGAGGCAACAAGAACCTGTGCATGCAAAAATGAGCACAATTGGATTGTTGGAGCGATTTGTGGAAGGAGAAGATTGGGCAGTCTTTGTGAGCCGTTTGAGCCAGTTTTTCGTGGCCAACAAAATGGAGGAGGTCGGCGACGCAGATCGGTGCCGGGTGATGTTCCTCACAGTTTGTGGTCCAACTATTTATGGTCTGATAAAGAATCTACTCCTTACTGTGAGTCCAACAGAGAAGATATATGAAGAATTGTGCACACTGGTACAGGACCATCTTAAGCCAGACGACGGCATCATCATCTCAGATACAGATTTTACACACACGTTCGCTCAGAGGGCCAGAATGCGGCAGAATTCGTTGCTGACCTGAGACATCAAGCGGGACCAAGTAAGTTCGGGGCTGCGTTGGCAGACATGCTGCAGGACTTCTTTGTAATCAGCATCAACCACAAGGTGATTCTGTGTAAACTACTGGCGGTGAAGACGTTGGACTTGAACAGGGCCATCACGATTGCTCAGTCATGCATGACGACGGATAGAAGTCTAAAGCAGATATCAGTGAAAAATCGAAACTCGGCAAGTACTGTAAATATGATTGATTCGGCGTTCAGCAGAGCGGCACATGGCAGGGCCTACCCGACTGCGTACGCGAAACCTGTGGCTGCCCAAAGTCCGCCATTGGGAATGCATCCGATTTCTCCGTGTTGGCATTATGAGGGAAATCACCGGCACCAGCAGTGCCGATTTAAGCAATATGGTTGCAAAGGCTGTTTGAGAGTGGGGCATCTCCAGCGCAAGTGTCCACAGATGAGCAAGTGCGCTGTGACACACCACGTGGAGGATGATGGTCAGACTAGCACGGATCCAGATACGCCATCTGAGATACCAGAGGAGGAAGTGTATGGACTGAACTCGTTCCTTACTAAGAGCAAACCGATAATGATCAACGTGAAATTTAATGGGGTGCCGGTATCGATGGAACTGGACATGAGGACAAGTCAATCGATAATAAGCCAGAGGGCATTCGACAAGCTATGGAATACTAAGGCTGTGAGGCCCAGGCTGAGTCCAGTCAATGCCAAGTTGCGCACGTACACCAAGGAACTCATAACGTTGATTGGCAGTGCCACAATTAAAGTGTCGTATGACGGTGCGGTTCATGAGTTACCGCTATGGATTGTCCCAAGCAATGGCCCAACACTGTACGGCAGGAATTGGCTTGAAAAAATCAGATGCGATTCGAACATCAAGGCGTTGTCGTCGGTGAAAGATACATGTGCCCAAGTACTGAGCAAGTTCCCCTTGCTGTTTGAACCAGGCATCGGCAACTTCACGGGAGTTAATGTGCAGATCCACATGGACTCGGATGCAAGACCCATCCATCATAAAGCTCGGGCAGTTCCGTATATGATGAGGGAGAAGGTCAAAATCGAACTGGATGACTCCAGCGTGAAGGGATCATATCAGCGGTTGAATTTAATGAATGGGCCAGCCCCATTGTTTCTGTGCTGAAAAGTGATGGCACAGTCAGAATCTGTGGAAACTACAAGGCTACGAACAACAGGGTTTTGAAACAGGATCAGTACCCGTTACCGATGACTTGCAATGCTAGCTGGGAGGAAGTCGTTCACCAAACTGGACTTGACGTCGACCTACATGACACAGGAGCTGGTCGAGACGTCAAAGAGACTTACGTGCATTGACACGCATAAAGGACTGTTTATTTATCACAGGTGCCCTTTTGGAATTCGCTCGGCTACAGCAATATTTCAGAGGAACATGGAGAGTCTACTGAAGTCCGTTGCTAGAACCGTCGTGTTCCAAGATGACATCCTGATCACAGGTCGTGATTCCGAGGAACATCTGAACAACCTGGAAGAGGTTGTACATCGTCTGGACAAAGTGGGACTCAGACTGAAACGCTCAAAGTGCGTCTTCATGGCACCAGATGTCAAAATCCTGGGGAGGAAAATTGCTGCTGATGGCATCAGGCCCACGGACATGAAAACCAAGGCCATCAATAATGCACCCAAGCCGCAGAATGTGACGCAGCTGCGTTCGTTCCTGGGTCTACTCAACTACTTCGGTAACTTCCTACCTAAATTGAGCACCTTATTAGAACCACTGTGTTATGTATGTAAACCTGTAAATACCATGTCTAACCACCAGTGGGCTTATCCCCTGGAGTACCAAGGGATCCCACAATCCCTTAGGAGCACCTGTATATAAGGAGGCCTCTCCGGCTGGAGAGGCACTTTGAGAACTGTAATAAAGGACTACAGTCACACCTTAGATTTGTATCTAGTCTGACTCTTTATTCAAGACATAACAACTGGCAACGAGATACAAATGACGAACGCCATCGCAACAATGCAGAGAATCGTGGGCACCCTGGAGAAATTTTTGGAGGGAGATTATTGGGAAACCTTCATGGAGTGAATTGACCAATATTTCGTGGCCATCGAGCTGGAAGGAGAAGCGAACGCTGCCAAACGAAGAGCGATCCTCCTCACCGTTTGCGGGGCAACAACGAATGACCTCATGAAAAATCTGCTCGCTCCAGCGAAACCCACAGACAAGTCATACGATGAGTTGTGCACACTGGTCCGGAAGCATCTAAACCCGAAGGGAAGCGTTATGATGGTGTGGTACCAGTTCTACACGTACAAGAGGTCTGAAGGCCAGGAAGTGGCGAGCTATGTCGCTGAGCTAAGGCACCTTGCAGGGCATTGAGAATTTGAAGGACACTTGGAGCACATGCTCAGGGGCTTCTTTGTACTTGGCATTGGCCATGAAGTAATACTTCGCAAACTTTTGACTGTAGAGACCCCAAACTCGATTAAAGCCATAGCGATAGCCCAGGCATTTATTGCCACTAGTGAAAATATCAAACAAATTTCTCAGCACATGAGTGCTGCTGCAAGTCCTGTGAACAAAGTAATGTTGTTTTTGAATGAAAATGTACAGGGCAGGACTTGCACGCCTGCTGCTGCACATCCGCAGATGACTCAGAGTCCACCATCAAGGGTGATGAAAAGAAGATCATTTACACCTTGTTGGCGCTGCGGGGATGATCATCGTTTCCATTCATGCCGCTTCAGAGGATACGTTTGCAAAGGCTGTGGAACAATGGGACACCTCCAACGTATGTGCAGGCAAGCTGCAAACCCTGCTAATCCTGCAAACGACCATGTTGCAGAGGAGGACAGATCCACGGTGGATCATGACGAACCAGAGCCTCTGACTGAGGAGGCAGAGGTATATGGGGTAAACACATTTACTACAAAGAGTCCACCGATAATGCTGAAGGTTGAATTAAATGGACTCCCGGTGTCCATGGAGCTGGAGACGGGCGAAGCCAGTCCATAATGAGTAAAAAGACTTTCAATAAAGTTTGGTGCAGCAAGGCTTCAAGGCCAGTCCTGACTCCCATTCGTACTAAACTGAGAACACACACAAAGGAACTGATTCCCGTAATCGGCAGTGCGACCATAAAGGTCTCCTACGATAGAGCGGTGCATGATTTACCACTCTGGGTGGTACCGGACGATGGCCACACGCTGTTCGGCAGGAGCTGGCTGGGAAACATACGCTGGAACTGGGACGATGTCCGAGTGCTTTCGTCCGTCGACGACACCTCATGTGCCCAGGTCCTAAACAAGTTCCCCTCGCTGTTCGAACCAGGCATCGGGAAGTTCCAAGGAGCAAAAGTGCAGATCTATTTGATTCCAGGGGCGCGACCCATCCATCACAAGATGAGAGTGGTACCTTACATGATGAGAGAGAGGGTGGAGATTGAGCTGGACAGGCTTCAATGAGAGAGCATCATTTCGCCGATCGAATTCAATGAGTGGGCCAGTCCAATTGTTCCATTCCTCAAGGTAGATAACACCATAAGAATCTGTGGTGATTACAAAGTAACTATCAATCTTTTCTCACTGCAGGATCAATACCTGCTACCAAAGGCAGACGAACTATTTGTGATGCTGGCAGGAGGGAAAATGTTCACGAAGCTGGACTTGACCTCAGCCTACATGACACAGGAGCTGGAGGAATCATCAAAAGGCCTCATCTGCATCAACAGGCACAAAGGTCTCTTCATTTACAACAGATGCCTGTTTGGGATTCGATCAGCCGCGGCGATATTCCAGAGGAACATGGAAAGCTTACTGAAGTCGGTCCGCGCACCGTGGTCTTCCAGGATGACATCTTGATTACAGGTCAGAACCTGGAGGAGGTTCTTAGTCGGCTTAATCGTGTGGGGCTCAGGCTAAAACGCTCAAAGTGCGTTTTCCTGGTGCCTGAAGTGGAGTTCCTGGGGAGAAGAATCACGGCGGATGGCTTCAGGCCCACCGATTCAAAGATGGAGGCAATCGAGAACGCACCGAGACCACAGAACGTGACGGAGCTGCGGTCGTTTCTAGGACTCTTGAACTATTTTGGTGACTTCTTACTGGGCCTTAGCACACAGTTAGAACCCCTGCACTCTTTACTGCGTAAAGGAGATGAATGGGTATGGGGTAAAAGCCAAGAAAATGCCTCTGAGAAAGCTAGGAAGCTGTTATGTTCAAACAAGTTGCTTGTGTTCTACGATCCATGTAAACGTTTGGTACTAGCATATGATGCGTCGTCGTACGGGGTCGAGTGTGTTTTGCAACAAGCTAATGAATTTGGGAAATTGCCACCGATTGCTTGCGCATGCAGAAATCTGTCTAGGCCGAGAGGGCCTACAGTATGATCGAAAAAGAAATGTTAGCATGTGTTTACGGGGTAAAGAAAATGCATCAATATCTGTTCGGGCTCAAATTTGAATTGGAAACCGACCAGAAGCCGCTTATATCCCTCTTTTCTGAAAGCAAGGGGATAAATACGAATGCATCGGCCTGCATCCAGAGATGGGCACTCACGTTGTCCACATACAACTACGCCATCCGCCACAGGCCAGGCATAGAAAACTGTGCCGATGCTCTCAGTAGGCTGCCACTGCCCATCACAGGGGTGGAGGTGGCACAGCCAGCAGATCTAGTCATGTTAATGGAAGCATTCGATAGTGAGCAACCGCCCGACAGATTAGAATCTGGATGTGCCAGGACCCCTTACAGTCCTTAGTAAAAAACTGTGTGCTCCATGGTCCAGTGTCCCTTAGAGATGCAGGAAGAAATAAAGCCGTACCAGCGGCGCAAAGATGAAATGTCTATACAGGCAGACTGCCTCCTATGGGGTAATTGGGTAGTGGTGCCAAAAAAGGGCAGGGACACTTTCATCAGTGATCTCCACAGCACCCACCCAGGCATCGTGATGATGAAAGCGATAGCCAGATCCCAAGTGTGGTGGCCCGGTATCGATGTAGACTTAGAGTCCTGCATGCACAAATGTAATACATGTTCACAGTTAAGCAATGCACCCAGGGAGGCGCCACTAAGTTTATGGTCCTGGCCCTCCAAACCATGGTCCAGGGTCCATGTCGACTACGCAGGCTCATTCTTGGGAAAAATGTTCTTAGTGGTTGTAGATGCATACTCCAAATGGATTGAATGTGTGATAATGTCGGCAAGCACGTCCGCTGCCACCATTGAAAGCCTACGAGCCATGTTTGCCACGCACGGCCTGCCTGATGTCCTTGTAAGTGACAATGGGCCGTGCTTTACCAGTGCCAAGTTCAAGGAGTTCATGACCCGCAATGGGATCAAAAATGTCACATCTGCCCCGTTTAAACCAGCGTCCAACGATCAGGCAGAACGAGCAGTGCAAACAATCAAGCAGAGCTTGAAAAGGGTAACTGAAGGCTCACTGCAGACTCGCTTATCCCGAGTCTTGCTTAGTTACCGCACAAGACCCCACTCACTTACTGGGGTCCCTCACGCTGAACTGCTCATGAAAAGGGTACTTACGACAAGGCTCTCGTTAGTCCACCCTGATCTACACGAACAGATAGAGAGCAGGCGGCTTCAAAAGAATACATATCATGATCGCACAAATATGTCACGCGAAATTGAGATAAATGATCCTGTATTTGTGTTGAACTATGGACAAGGTCCCAAGTGGCTCCCTTGGCCAAAGAGGGGAGTAGGGTGTTTGTGGTCAAACTCTCAAATGGACTCGCCTGCAGGAAACACTTGGACCAAACCAAACTCAGATTCACGGACTATCCAGAACAACCCACAATAGATTCCACCTTTTTCAACCCTCCAACACACACACAAGTGGCAACCAACCCGTGGTTGACCACGAAGCAGAACCCATCACCCGCAGCAGCTCAGCAGGACTCACCATCCCCAGCAACCCAGCAAGGCCAGCGAGGGCCCAACAAATGATTCACCAAAGCCAGCATTTGCACTGAGATGATCAACAAGGGAAAGGAAGGCTCCAAATCGACTCACATTGTAAATAGTTACACTATTGACTTTGTGGGGGGAGTGTTGTTATGTATGTAAATACCATGTCCCACCACCAGAGGGCTTATTCCCTGGAGTCCCAAGGGATCCCACAATCCCTTGGAAGCACCTGTATATAAGGAGGCCTCAGAGGCTGGAGAGGCACTCTGAGATCTGTGATAAAGGACTACGGTCACACCTTACCTTGTGCTTGCAGTATCCTGTCTGATTCTTTATTCAAGACATAACACACTGCACATGCTGCTAAGAAAAGGTGTCAATTGGGTGTGGGGTGCGTCTCAAGACAGAGCTTTTGAGAAAGCCACTAATCTGCTTTGCTCTAACAAGCTGCTGGTACATTATGACCCATGTAAACGTTTAGTATTGGCCTGTGATGCTTCGTCATATGGAATTGGTTGCATACTCCAACAAGCCAATGAGTCGGGTAAACTTCAACCAGTTGCGTATGCTTCAAAAAGTTCGTCTAAAGCGGAAAGAGCCTACAGCATGGTAGAGAAAGAAGCACTAGCCTGTGTGTATGGGGTTAAAAAGATGCATCAGTACCTGCTTGGTCTTCGGTTTAAACTGGAGACAGCTCACAAGCTGCTCATTTCACTGTTCTCTGAAAACAAAGGTATCAATACCAAGGCTTCATCCCGCATCCAGAGGTGGGCGCTGACATTATCCGCTTATGATTATGTCATTCGCCATAGACCTGGCACCGAGAATTGTGCCGATGCTTTGAGCCGTCTGCCATTACCCACACCGGAGGTGGAAACGTCGCAACCGGTGGACCTATTGTTAGTTTTGAGAGTGAAGGAACCCCTGTCACGGCTCAACAAGTTAAGACCTGGACCAGCCAGGACCCGATTTTTTTGGTGGTGAAGAGTTGCATCCTCAAAGGTGATTGGTCTGCCATACCAAACAAATGTGCGAGGAGACCAAACCTTACATTCGTCGCAAAGACAAACTGTCTATTCAGTCAGATTGTATACTGTGGGCAATCGTGTTGTTGTGCCCAAGAAAGGGAGAGAGAAATTTGTACGTGAGCTACATAGCATGCATCACGGTATTGTAATGATGAAAGCCATCACCAGGTCTCATGTATGGTGGCCAGGAATTGACTCTGAGCTGGAATCATGTGTGCATCAGTGCAACACTTGCATGCAGCTCAGCAAAGCACCAGCGGAATAACCGTTGAGTCTGTGGTCATGGCCATCCAAACCTGGGTCCAGGATCCACATAGACTTTGCAGGTCCCTTCCTGGGGAAGATGTTTTTAGTTGTGGTGGATGCATATTCGAAGTGGATAGAGTGTATAATCATGTCATCCAGCACATTCACAGCTACCATTGAGAAACTCAGTGTCATGTTCGCGACACATGGTCTGCCTGGCATCGTTGTTAGCGACAAAGGATCCTGCTTCACCAGTCAGGAGTTTCAAGAGTTCATGAAACTCAATGGTATCAAACATGTAAGGTCAGCACCGTTCAAACCTGCATCCAATGGTCAAGCAGAATGTGCTGTCCAAATCATAAAGCAGAGTATGAAGCGAGTAACCCAAGGGTCACTGTAGACCCGCCTGTCGTGCATACTGCTTAGTTACAGGACAAGACCACACACGCTTACCGGGGTCTCGCCTGCTGAACTAATGATGAAGAGAGGTCTTAAGACCAAGCTATCTCTTGTACATCATGACTTGAATAATCATGTTGAATATAGAAGACAAAATCAGCAAGGGTATCACGATCGCGCAGCTGTGTCACGCGATATTTCTGTAAATTATCCTGTATATGTTCTGAATTATGGTCAGAGTCCCAAGTGGATCGCTGGTACTGTCATGGCCAAGGAGGGCAACAGAGTATTTATTGTCAAGCTCAAAAATGGGCAAACATGCAGGAAACATATGGATCAGACAAAGCTGCGGCATAGAAACGAAACGGAACAGTTGGAGGAAGAGACAATCGATGACCAACCAAGCTACCCCCAGTCATCAGAGGACTCAGTGGTCGTCAGTGAATCGGGACTTTCAATCACTGACATGTTCAATAAAAATGGACTTTCAATCCCTGACATGGCCATTGCCACTCCCGCCAGGTCAGCCACCCAGCCACCAGTCACAACAGACTCTGAACACTCACCCAAGGCTGGAGCTGAACTGAGATGGTCAACCCGGGAACGTAAAACACCAGACGGTCTCAATTTGTAAAAGACCGTGTTAATATCTCAGAGTTAAAAGATCGTGTTAATATGTCATGTATGTACTTTTGGGATCACTAGCCACTAGATGGCGTCACTGTTGGAGGCCATTGGCCTGCACGCACGTGCATGCAGCCCAAGTATAAAAGGCCAGCCATTTTGTATATATGCACTTTGGGCCTTAATAAAGCAGAGCCAAGGTCATACCTCTTGGAGTTAAACAGTACTCAGTCTAACAGTTATTGTATACACAACATTCTCCTTCCACCCTGGTTTTCCTCGTCCAATGATGGCTCCTGCTGTGGTTCTGTCTCATCCAAATGCTGGCCGCTCTGTAATGCGAGGTTGTGCAACATGCAGCACACCACAAAGATGCAGGAGACTGTCTCTAGGATATATTGTAGCGATTCCTCCCCCAACCCCCACCCCGACCAACCCATTGAGATACTTGAAGATCTACAATAATCTTGGTGGTTCCCTACTTTCATTATACCTTTGTTGCTAGGATGTGATAGGGTTGCACGGGGGTCATTAGCCATGTCTGTAGGAGCTTTCCCTTGTCGCCCCAACACCAACCCTGTAACAATCCTCAAAGGGTCAAATATTAGAGCGATGGTAGATTGTCCCAGGAAATGTATTGTGGCAGTTCCCTGGGTATCTTGCACAGACCTTGCATGGTGGTGCTCCTATGACTGGCCACTAGATGCACATTGATGGAGTGATAATCTTTTCTATTTACATATGTTGCTGGCTGCTGCTACAGTGTCCTGATGGCAACAGGAATACAGTTAATGATGCCCTGGAGGTGAGGGAAGCCAGACAATGCTGAAAAGCCCCAAACTCTTTTGTTCCCGTTGACTACTGAAGTCAATGGGGAAGGTGATGTACTGCTCTTCCCAGGCGAACATGGCATCAGTCACCTGCCTAACACAGCTGTGTACTGCAGACTGTGCTATTTGGCTGTTGTCCTCTGTAGCAGACTGAATGGATCTAGTTCCTAAAAACGTAATGGCTGTGGTAACTTTGAGAGCCACTGGCAAAGCATGCCCGCCTGGTCCAGCAGGCAGTAGATCCTGTTCTAGGTACAGTTGGACCTGTCTGGTCCGGTATTCTGTGGTCCGGAAGCATCAGTGGTTCGATTTCGGCATCGGTTTCCCGCGCTTGCTGGCTCTCGTTGATCAGTGCGCAGCTGCCGCTTTGCGTGCGTGGCGTCCCGGTTTCCTGCGCTTCAGTTGTCTTCAGATATTGGTATGCCTAGGCTCGGCATGATCTCCCATGGTTCGGAACATTGTTCCGGCACCGGTCAGGTCCCGAGGCTGCCGGACCACAGAGGTCCAACCTGTAACTGCAAAGATCTGTAAAGCTTCCCAGGAGAAGCTCTGCTTCCTCCTGCACTGTTGCTCAGAGTGGTTAGTCTGTGCACACTGTGTGCCCCCCTCACCTGCTGTCTTCTGAGAGGCCCAGCTGCTGATGAATGCTGAGGAGACTGAGATTGCTGTTGCAGCTGCTCCTCCTCCAAGTGTTCCACCAACCAGAATAAAGTAGAAATAGCACTCATAATAAGTAGCTGAAGCTCACTGAGGCCAAAAAAATGTACTGGGAAATCTAGCAAACCAAACAGCAAAAAAATACTCTGATCCAGGGAGTTGCAGTGCCTGAGAAACCCCTTTTTATCCACCTTCAGTAGCTCTCATACACCCAGCATGACAGCTTTTACTGGAAGATCCGAGACTGGGTGGGAGTACCCCAATGTTGAATTAAAATGACAATGGGATCCAGATTAAATAATTGGAATGTGACTTTTATATTTTAATAGGCTCCCCCGCTTGCCTGGGATAGGTGCCTATCCCAAACTAAAAATATCAGCGTTCATGATTTGGGAAAAGAGTAGGAAGTTCCCAGACAGGATTGTAACCTCCCCGCACACATCCACCCCCCGCCCAGCCCCACCAATCCCACTGCATATATCAGCTCTGTCAGGCAGGCAAGTTAAAATCAGCACTGTTGAGTCTGGAGATGAGGTGAAATCTGGAGAGGATAGAAAGACTTGCATTTATATAGTGTAAGGGAAATAAATTCCACACCGAATCCGAGAACAGTGAGGGAAACGTCACAGTTTATTCGTACAGAGCGCTCTGGGAGAAGTGGGGAAATTCCGCAGCTTCGCCACACCTGATAAGAACATCGGATAAGAACAATCCAATTCTACATTCGGGCTGTCTCGACGTCTTGTGCCTGGTGGTCCTGCTGAAAATGGAGGAGCAGCTTCTGGTATGTTGCGGGTGGAAGTTGGGTTGTTGTATCGTTGATGCGGGTCCCGGCAGCTATGTGTATCGCGGTACACAGCTTGGACATACATATCTTAATCATCATTACCGCAAGGTACAGAGCCAGGCATATGCCCACAATCACAATCAGCCCCTGTACAACACTTTGTCCCAACTTAGACATCCATCCCCCCAGCCAGCCAACTTCACCATCCGGGTGGTTAGTTTCCTCACTTCTCTCCTTATGTGGTCGGCTAGGTTGGTTATATTCTCCGAATTATCGGGTATATAAGTGCAACACTCGGCCCCAATCAATGCGCAAGTGCCTCCGTTCTGGGCCAATATGTAATCTAGGGCCATTCGGTTCTGAAGTACGGTAGTACGTATGGCTACCATTTCAGCTGTTATGCTCTCCATCGTCTCGGCAGTGTCGTTAGCTATTTGTTCCAGAACCCTCTCTACGTTTCTTAGTTCATCCATGGTGCGCCCTATCCCGTATGGGAACATCACAACTCCAAAGAGTCTTTCTACCGGGGTAATCGCTCGTCTTCGTCGACCTGGTGTACGCACCTCTGCCAGGGTACGTACCTGTCTGACAAAGGGGACCATATATCCCAAATAACAGGACCCTGTCCATCGCCTGGGTAACCAGGGATATGCCCTAGGCCCGCACACAAAATACGTGCCATTGCATGCTGCTGGGTCTCAGGATAGAATGACCATGTCCAATTTCGCCCCCCGCCCCGTCATGTTCTGGAGGCGTCGGAGGAAACTTGGCTCCGCCCCTTCGGTTACATTAAGGCGGTAGGTGCAATTACTATATCCCATGTTGTGTCCTTTTGTGCCAGTTACACTTCGGGTGAGGCATATTGTTCCCCGGGGTCTCCCTATCCTCGATGTGTTAGTCAGGGCCAAGGATGGAGGTAACGCGTGCCGATTGTAGGATGGTTGATACCATCCACGAAGCGCGCCTCTGGTATGATACCCAGCGCTTTCCCAATCTCCCCCGTCCCCGCTTCCGTCCACCTTGTATGAGGCAGATGTTCCTTTGGCCTTGGATCCCTCCCATATGGGACCGGAGGAGTTTTGATGAAGGGCCCATACGGCAACTTCGGTCAGATTTAGGGGAATGGGACGCAAAGGGATCCCTCCTCTCGAGTGTGTGGGGATATGAGAGCACATCCAGCAACTAGAGAAGTTCCCATTCCTCGCATAGGCATAGGACATATATAAAAAGGTGTTTACATGAAGCTCCCGTTTTTGTCTTACCAATGGGGCACATACAAAACAGACCGAGGCCATTACACAGATCGCGACGTATACTTTCATCTTATTACTCTATATTAACAATTACTCAAAGGCAAAATGGCCATTTGGCTTGCTTGAAGAGTCGCTCCTGACCTGTAAACAGAAAAATAATGACAGATAATACATGTATTGAGCGGCAGGCTCGAAAACCTTAAGCTGGGTTCTATGTTTCCATTGTCCTTTTCCCCTAATATCAATACAGGCGCATGTATCTCCACTAATCATAACCTCGTACGGCCCTATCCACTTCGGGGCGAACCCGGGTTTTCCTGGGAGAACCTTCACCATCACGCACGTTCCGGCTTGAGGTATGTTCGGGAAGGCGGCGAACTCCAGTTGTTTTTTTAATCGCATTGAGCCTGCCTTTCTCTGGTTTGCTTTCACATTTCCTGGAGATTATTACTCATCTCCAATATATATATCTCCGAATTCTATCCCTTAGGGGTCCTACATCCGCTCCTCCCATAAAAATTCCTTCTCGGAGTTGCATCGCTCTACCCGTCGTTAGCTCATAGGGGGACAGCCCAGTCATCCTGTTTGGGATCGCTTTTAACTTCATTAGAATGAGGGGCAACACGTCAACCCAGGTCCTCCCGGTTTCTCGGATTGCCTTTGCAATCGCCACCTTGAGGGTTCGATTCATCCGTTCTACCATCCCAGAGCTCTGGGGATGGTATGGGATGTGGAATTTCTGTCTTATTCTCATTAGTTGACATACGGCCTTTATTACCTTCCCCGTGAAGTGGGTGCCTTGGTCCGAGTTCATTTGCAATGGCACCCCCCCATCTAGGGATTATTTCTTCCACCAGAATTCTAGCTACCGCAGTGGCCGTACAATTTCTTGTTGGGTAAGCTTCCATCCATCGGGTGAACTGGCCTAGTACCACTAAGCAATATCTTTTCCCCCACGAGTGCGGCAATGGCCCGGTGAAATCTATCTGTATATTTTCCCGTGGCCCCCTGCCAGCTTCAAGCCTTCAATGAAGGCCACAATCTCAGCAACTTGGGCTGAGAGTCCCCCATCTAATCTGCCAGACGCCATGGTTTGTAACTGGCCATTTACCACGGCCCACCCGGTCCGTGGTGTCCCTTCCGACATACTTTCTGGACCCATCCACGTAGAGGGTCATCTGTGCCCCGGTTAAGGGTTCGCCTGCTAGGCGACCTTCTATATTCTTACCATCCACTCCCTCACACTGGTGCAGCTTCACTGCCCCCAGGAGGCCTTCTGCCGGGTTTTCTCCTATGTCCCTGATGTTCGGGCCCTGGGACGTTAACCGGCGTCATGTCAACAAGGCCCGTGTCCTGCTTTGTTTTGGCCCATACCGGCTCTAGGGCCTCACATTTCACCCCGTCTACCCCCAACTCTTATCCCTAATCCCGGGCCAGTGGTTTAGCACTACCTATTTTCGCAATGTTTCGTAAGGGTGCGGAGTACTTGCTTTTACGTCCATCCGCTTGCGGCCAGATTATTTTGTTAAGCTCGGGCGTCTATTAATAGTTTAAATTCCCTTATTAAGTCTGTTCCTAGAATAAATTTTTCATTATTTGTATCAGGCGAGTATTATTACATGGGCTAGTTCTGTTTTATTTTATTCTGACTATCCCACCATTTCCTTTATCTGTCAGGTGAGTCTTCTTTATTCTATTAAGAAATCCAAATGAATAATCCAATATAAAACAGTTGTCAATGGAAAGGGTTAACTTCTTTACAGGTTTGTAAGAAGGCTTGATGTCATTACGTGACTTCACGTAATCATCCAAATTTTTTTTTTTTAAATTTTGTGCTTTCAAAACTTGCTTAGAAATTAGGAATCCGTTAAAACAGCAGAAATCATTCGTAAAGTCGTCATAATAGAAGTCTTCTCATCAGGACAGACAGCATTTTAGATTACATTTCAATTTTTTTCCTTAACTCAAGTACTTGCCAAAGATTTTTTTTTAATTGATTTAAAACGATACCACACATTTTTAATAGCTATTTTGTTTACTGAACTTCAATTTTCACACAAGCTGTATGCATTCCAACATTTCCTATAAGAATTTTAAAATCAGTAAGATTTTCTAATTCCCAATTTTTCTTTCTGTGCTGAGTTCGCATAGTTTAGATCTCTTCTCCTCGTTATTTTCAAAACCCTCCTGCTTGTTTAGACTGTTCGGGACTTTTCTTGATAAACACGTCTATTCTGGAAATCTTTTCAAACTGCAATGAAACTTTCTCATAATTTAAAATCATTTTCAATGGAGAGTGTCTTTTACCTCTTCCAAAAATCTTTTCAATTAAACTAATATCTTTTTTTTTTCACAGCCAATATCAACAAGTATTTAGTAAGTTATGTCCTCTTTTTTTTGATCTCCTTTCTCAAATTAGGTTTTGGTATTTTACACAGAGGGCTCATCTCTCGGTAACTTTGTTAATTCAGACAATCGAAGACACTTTTTCTTTCAATTTCATTCAATTTGTTTTCTTTCAAGGCTGCATCTTTATTCTTTCTTTTCATAACTAGAACGGAGTCTAGCACGTAGGCTTTGAGGGCTGCTTTTCGTCCTCTCAAATGTCCCAGTTTTTTCTTTGTTTCTGAGTCTCCCATCCCTCTCTCTGTTCTCTCACACTTTTTTTTTTCCGTTGGGGCCCATCCCTCCTTTCGGTCATGTATAGTCTGGTGAGGGACCCTAGGCGGTGCCCTCTCCGTTTCCTTCAATCCCTTTTGGTCGACTAGGTACAGTCTGGTCAGGGACCCCGGGGAGTCCCACTCCATTTCCTTACCAGACATCGCAGTCTTTCCCGTCGTGGTCTTACGACTGTCAGCGGTCCATTCAGGACTTGCAGTCTCTATCGTCAGAGGTGTTTCAACACACTTGCGATTCCTCCACGACCCACTACGATCTTTTCCAGCTGCACCCGCAACTTACTACAACCACTCATCGTAGTCTCACGTCACGGTCTCACGATTGTCAGAGATACGCCTGGTCTTACTCACTTCTACCAGGCGGACTTGCAATCTTTATTGTCAGAGGTGTCTGATTACACTTGCAATTCTTCAAAATGGCCTCCGTGACTTACTACGATCTCATTAATCTGTTCTACACACGACCCTCAATGTCCCGACCTGTGTGGCTTAAAGTTGCAATGAGATTATTTCCTACCACATTCACTGTTCCACTTTTCCGTCGCCACTTTGTCCTCTCGTTTGTTCCCTTCGACCTTAATCTTTGGCCTTCACGTGGGGCATTCGCCCTCTTAATTCCGGCTCAAGTTAGGTGACTGAGATAGTTTGTGACAATCGAGGTGGCGGGGAACACTTGTTTCTTCCACACACACACACACCACTCACACCATGCTAGCTTCGACTCGAACCCACGGTTCAACTGTGGTTTTTCTCACCGTTCACGGACGTTTTGTTCTTTGGTGAATCGGGGCTCGGGAGTCGCCCTTTCCCGGGGCTCAATTGACTGGACGGTCAAACCTTGACTACTCGTCCCTCTCAATCGACTAGGTGACCCGAAGCGACCGTATTCATCCTGCTCGCAGCGCCAAATCTGTAAGGGAAATAAATTCCACACCGAATCCGAGAACAGTGAGGGAAACATCACAGTTTCTTCGTACAGAGCGCTCTGGGAGAAGTGGGGAAACTCCGCAGCTTCGCCACATCTTCTCTCCGAGCAAAGTATTCAAGTTACAATTATATCATTGGGGGCGGTCCCGCCCCCTTACACCATTGTCCAATTATCTAACATTTTTGTAACGTCTTACCCTATATGGTAATGCTATGACAATCTATCTTTATATTGTGGTAAGTTAAAGGTTAACCAGCATACGTACACACAAGTGGGGTTAGTTCCCGTCTCAGCAGAACTACCTTCCTGTTATTAGTACAAGCAATATACATCTGTCTGCCTCTCCAACTGCCCACTGTCCCACTTCCCCTATCTCCATGACTCAGGGTCAGCAGACATTGGAGACTGAATATGTTTTTTTGCTTAAGCATACATTTCTTACTTTGACCACTTTCCCTGTCCCATAATTCATCAGAGAGAGAGAGAGAGAGACACAGCGGAGCTGGTTACACATTATAAAAGTTATAAAGGTTATAGGTTAAGAAATTTTCTCCTACATATAGCACCTTTCATGACCACCAGACATCCCAAAGCGCTTTACAGACAGTGAAATACTTTTTGAAGTATAGTCACTCTTGTAATGTAGGAATCACAGCAGCCAATTTGCGCACAGCAAGCTTCCATAATCTGTTTTAGTGATGCTGATTGAGGGCTGAATAAATATTGGCTCGGACACCAGGGATAACATTAGCATCGATGAGGTGGAATCTGTATGGGTAGAGCTGCGGAACACCAAAGGGCAGAAAACGCTAGTGGGACTTGTGTACAGGCCACCAAACAGTCATAGTGAGGTTGGGGATGGCATCAAACAGGAAATTAGGGATGCATGCAATAAAGGTACAGCAGTCATCATGGATGACTTTAACCTACATATCGATTGGGCTAAACAAACTGGTAGCAATACGGGTGGAGGAGGATTTCCTGGAGTGTATAAGCGATAGTTTTCTAGACCAATATGTCGAGGAACCAACTAGAGAGCTGGCCATCCTAGACTGGGTGTTGTGTAATGAGAGAGGATTAATTAGCAATCTTGTTGTGCAAGGCACCTTGAGGAAGAGTGATCATAATATGGTAGAATTTTTCATTAAGATGGAGAGTGACACAGTTAATTCAGAGGCTAGAGTCCTGAACTTAAAGAAAGGTAACTTCAACGGTATGAGATGTGATTTGGCTAGGATAGAAGGGTTGACGGTGGCTAGGCAATGGCAGGCATTTAAAGATCACATGGATGAACTTCAACAGTTGTACATCCCTGTCTGGTGTAAAAATAAAACGGGGAAATTGGCTCAACCGTGGCTTTCAAGGGAAATTAAGGATAGTGTTAAATCCAATGAAGAGGCATATAAATTGGCCAAAAAAAAGCAGCAAACCTGAGGACTGTCAGAAATTTAGAATTCAGCAGAGGAGGACAAAGGGTTTAATTAGGAGTGGAAAAAAAGAATATGAGAGTAAACTTGCAGGGAACATAAAAACTGACTGTAAAAGCTTCTACAGATACGTGAAGAGAAAAGGATTAGTGAAGACAAATGTAGGTCCCTTACAGTCAGAATCAGGTGAATTTATAATGGGGAACAAAGAAATGGCAGAGCAATTGAACAAATACTTTGGTTCTGTCTAAGGAAGACACAAATAATCTTCTGGAAATACTAGGGGACCGAGGGTCTAGTGAGAAGGAGGAACTAAAAGAAATCCTTATTGGTCAGTAAATTGTGTTAGAAAAATTGATGGGATCAAAGGCTGATAAATCTCCAGGGCCTGATAGTCTGCATCCTAGAGTACTTAAGGAAGAGGCCCTAGAAATAGTGGATGCATTGCTGGTCATTTTCCAACATTCTATAGACTCTGGATCAATTCCTATGGACTAGAGGGTAGCTAATATAACCCCACTTTTTAAAAAAGGAGGGAAAGAGAAAACAGGGAATTATAGACCGGTCAACCTGACATCGGTGGTGGGGAAAATGTTGGAATCAATTATTAAAGATGAAATAGCAGCGCATTTGGAAAGTAGTGACAGGATCAGTCCAAGTCAGCATGGATTTATGATGGGGAAATCATGCTTGACAAATCTTCTAGAATTTTTTGAGGATGTAACTCGTAGAGTGGACAAGGGGGAGCCAGTGGATATGGTGTATTTAGACTTTCAAAAGCTTTTGACAAGGTCCCACACAAGAAGTTAGTGTGCAAAATTAAAGCACATGGTATTGGGGGTAATGTATTGACATGGATAGAGAACTGGTTGGCAGACAGGAAGCAAAGAGTAGGAATAAACGGGTCCTTTTCAGAATGGCAGGCAGTGACTGGTGGTGTACCGCAAGGTTCAGTGCTGGGACCCCAGCTATTTACAATATACATTCATGATTTAAACAAAGGAATTGAATGTAATATCTCCAACTTTGCAGATGACACTAAGCTGTGTGGCAGCGTGAGCTGTGAGGAGGATGCTAAGAGGCTGCAGGGTGACTTAGACTGGTTAGGTGAGTGGGCAAATGCATGGCAGATGCAATATAGTGTAGATAAATGTGAGGTTATCCACTTTGGTGGTAAAAACAGGAAGGCAGATTATAATGTGAATGGTGACAGATTAGTAAAAGGGGAGGTGCAACGAGACCCGGTTGTCATGGTACATAAGTCATTGAAAGCTGGCATACAGGTCCAGCAGGCGGAGAAGGCAAATGGCATGTTGGCCTTCATAGCAAGAGGATTTGAGTATAGGAGCAGGGAGGTCTTACTACAGTTGTACAGGGCCTTGGTGAGGCCACATCTTGAATATTGTGTACAGTTTTGGTCTCCTAATCTGAGGAAGGACATTCTTGCTGTTGAGGGAGTGCAGCGAAGGTTCACCAGACTGATGCCCAGGATGACAGGACTGACATATGAAGAAAGACTGGATCGACTAGGCTTATATTCAATGGAATTTAGACGAATGAGAGGAGATCTCAGAGAAATATATAAAATTCTGATCGAGAATGTTCCCGATGTTGCGGAAGTCCAGAACCAGGGGTCACAGTCTAAGGATAAGGGGTAAGCCATTTAAGACCGAGATGAGGAGAAACTTCTTCACTCAGAGAATTGTGAGCATGTGGAATTCTCTACCACAGAAAGTTGTTGAGGCCAGTTCATTAGATATATTCAAAAGGGAGTTAGATGTGGCCCTTACGGCTAAAGGGATCAAAGGGTATGGAGAGAAAGCAGGAATGGGGTACTGAAGTGCATGATCAGCCATGATCATATTGAATGGTGGTGCAGGCTCGAAGGGCCGAATGGCCTACTCCTGCACCTATTTTCTATGTTTCTATGTTTCTGCTCTTTTCGAAATAGTGCCGTAGGATCTTTTACATCCAACTGAGGGTAGATGGGGCCTCGGTTTAACGTCTCATCCGAAAGACAACACTGCTGACAGTGCAGCACTCTCTCGGTACTGCACTGGAGTGTCAATCTAGATTTTTGTGCTCAAGTCTCTGGAGTGGGACTTGAACTCACAACCTTCTGAGTCAGATGTGGGGGTGCAACCAACTGAGGCGTGGCTGACACTGATGAAATAATGTATGAGGATTTCAACAGCAGGTGGACTGAGGTAGGAGTGCGGGAAGACGATTTTGTCGAGGTGGAAGTAGGCAGTTATTGTGATGAAGAGGACATTGTGATGAGGGTTGGAAGCTCAGCCTGACATTGAGCAAGAAGCCAGAATTATTGTTAACAGTCTGGTTCAGTCTAAGGCCAGTGAAGCAGGTGGAATAAGTGGTGAGGGTACAAAGTTTGTTCCCGAGGCCGAAAATGATCTCTTCATTCTTCCCAATGTTGAGCTGGCGAAAGTTAAGCCTGATCCAGATGTTGGACAAGCAGTTTAACAAAATAGAGGCAGTCGAGAGATTGAGAGAAGTGGTGGAATGGCATTGATGTGCATGTGGAAGCTGACTCTGTAGATGTTGTTACCAAGAGCCAGCATATAGATCAGGAAGACAAAGAGCCATGGGTAGATCTTCAGGGGTCTCTGGAGGTGATGGTGTGAGGGTTGGAAGAAAAACTGGAGGTGCTTTAGCTGTGTCTAGATAGATAGGAGTGGAAGCAAACAACCACAGTCCCACCAAGCTGAACTGCAGAGGAGAGGTATTGGTGCGGAACCGCCTGGTTAAACACTATGGAGATGTATTTGTGCAGAACTGCGGGGGTAAAGACTATGGAGAGGGCGAGGAGGATAAGGAGAGATAATGCACTGCAGTCACAGACAATGTCATTTGTGACCTAGGTTAGAACTGTTTCGGTGCCATGAGAAGCTGGACTGGAGGGATTCAAACAGAGTTATGGGAGAGATGGGCATGGATCTGGGAGACGAACAACACATTGTCGGGCCTTAGAAAGGAAAGTTATTTTGAAGATGGATCAGTAGTTGATGAGGATGGAAGGGCTGAGGGTGAGGGTGATAGCAGCAGTTTTAAAGGGGAGAATGATGATGTCAGAGGAATGCGATCTATTGGCGATGTCACCTAGCATAAGGGCCAGGACAGGGATTTGGACCACTGGGAATTGAATCACCTGGAGCTGAATGCAAAGGGCATCAAGGAAGATCAGGAAGGTTTAACGGATGACGTGGCTTGAAGAGTGGGAAAAGCTGCAGAGACACAGTGATTCATGGATAAGAATGGGAGAAGGAGCAGGGCAAAGCTAGGGGGAGAAACTACACAAATGAACTCAATCTTGGTGACACAGAAATCTGTGAGCTCCTTGCACTTGATGTTTGAGATAAGGATTGTTGTGTATGGAGAAAGAGTCAGACTGAACACTGTGAGCTCAAAGTAAAGTGTGACCTCAGTCTTTTATTGCAGGTCTCCAGAGTGCCTCTCCAACTTGTGAAGCCTCCTTAAATACCTGTGCTCCCAAGGGATTATGGGATCCCTTGGGTCTCCGGGGAAAGAGCCCTCTGGTGGCTGTACAGAGTAAATACAAGTATACATATATAACAACACTCCCCCCCTCCCGGCCAAAGTCAATAGTGTAACTATTTACAATGTGAGTCAATCTGGGGCCCTTCTTGCCCTGGTTGATCGTCTCGGTGTGAAAGCTGGTATTGTTGAATCATTTGTTGGGCCCTCGCTGGGCTGCTGTGCAGCTGGCCTTGCTGGGCTGCCTGGTGTGTTGGGTCCTGCTGGGCTGCTGTGGATGATGGGTTTTCCTTCGTGGTCAACCGTGGTGCCAGTTGCCACTGGTGTGTATGTTGGGGGATCAAAAAAGGTAGGGTCCAAGGTGGGTTGCTCAGGATAGTCTGTGAATCTGAGTGTTTCCAGTGAATGAGTCCATTTGAAAGTTTGACCCAAAACACCCTGATCCCCTCTTTGGCCACGACAGTGCCGGGAAGCCATTTGGAACCTTGTCCATAATTTAATACAAATACAGGATCATTGATTTCAATCTCGCGTGACACATTTGCGCTATCATGGTAAGCACTTTGTTGAAGCCGCCTGCTCTCTACCTGTTCATGTAGATCAGGGTAAACTAATGAGAGCCTTGCATTAAGTGCTCTTTTCATGAGCAGTTCAGCAGGTGGGATCCCAGTTAGCGAGTGGGGACTCGTGCGGTAGCTGAGCAGGACGCGGGATAGGCGAGTCTGCAGTGAGCCTTCGGTTACCCTCTTCAAGCCTTGCTTGATGATTTGCACTGCTCTCTTTGCCTGACCATTGGATGCTGGTTTAAACGGGGCAGATGTGACATGTTTGATCCTGTTACAGGTCATGAAGTCTTTGAACTCAGCACTGGTAAAACATGGCCTGTTGTCGCTCACAAGGACACCGAGTAAGCCGTCAGTGGCAAACATGGCCCGCAGGCTTTTAGTAGTGGCAGCGGACATGCTTGCCGACATTATCTCACTTGCAATACACGTCTACAACCACAAGGAACATTTTACCCAAGAAGGGGCCTGCATAGCCGACATGTACCCTAGACCACGGTTTGGAGGGCCAAGACCATAAACTTAGCGGCGCCTCCCTGGGTACATTGCTTAACTGCGAGCATGTATTACATCTGTGAACGCAGGACTCTAAGTCTGCATTGATACCGGGCCACCACACGTGGGATCTTGCTATCGCTTTCATCATTACAATGCCTGGGTGGGTACTATGGAGGTCATTGATGAAGGTGTCTCTGCCCTTCTTGGGGACCACTACTCGATTGCCCCACAGAAGGCAGGCTGCCTGTATAGACATTTCATCTTTGCGCCGCTGGAACGGCTTTATCTCTTCCTGCATTTCCACTGGGACACTGGACAAGCTCCCGTGAAGCACACTGCTTTTGACTAGAGATAATAAGGGATCCTGGTTTTTCCAGGTTTTGATCTGTCGGGAAGTGACGGGTGATTGCTCACTCTCAAATGCTTCCATAACCATGGCTAGATCTGCGGGCTGCACCATTTCCACCCCCATGGTGAGCAATGGCTGCCTACTGAGAGCATCGGCGCAGTTTTCTGTGCCTGGCCTGTGGCGGATGGCGTAGTTGTATGCGGACAATGTGAGCGCCCATCTCTGGATGCGGGCCGATGCGTTGGTATTTATCCCTTTACTTTCGGAAAACAGGGATATAAGTGGCTTATGATCAGTTTCCAATTTGAATGTTAGCCCAAACAGGTATTGATGCATTTTGTTTACCCCATAGACACATGCTAACACTTCTTTTTCAATCATGCTGTAAGCCCTCTCAGCCTTAGACAGACTCCTGGATGCATAGGCAACCGGTTTCAGTTTCCCAAAATCATTAGCTTGTTGCAATACACACCCAACGCCATATGACGACGCATCACATGCTAGTATCAAACGCTTACATGGATCATGTAAGAAGTTACCAAAGTAGATCAAGAGTCCCAGAAACGACCACAGCTCCAAAACGTTCTGTGGCCTTGGTGCGTTTTCGATTGCCTCTGTCTTCGCGTTGGTGGGCCTGATGCCGTCCGCCGCGATCCTCCTTCCCAAGAACTCCACTTCAGGCACCAGGAAAACGCATTTCGAGCATTTTAACCTGAACCCCACGTGGTTGAGTCGACTGAGAACCTCCTCCAGGTTCTGCAGGTGCTCAACGGTATTCCGACCTGTGACCAAGATGTCATCCTGGAAGACCATGGTGTGCGGGACCGACTTCAGTAAACTTTCCATGTTTCTCTGGAATATCGCCGCCGCTGATCGGATTCCAAACGGGCATCTGTTATAAACAAAAAGACCTTTGTGCGTGTTGATGCAGGTGAGGGCCTTCGATGATCCCTCCAGTTCCTGCGTCATGTAGGCTGAAGTCAGATCCAGCTTTGTGAACGTCTTTCCTCCCGCCAGCATTGCAAAGAGGTCGTCGGCCTTTGATAGTGGGCATTGGTCCTGTAGGAAGAAACGATTGATAGTTACTTTGTATTCGCCACAGATTCTGATGGTGCCGTCTGTCTTGAGGACTGGAACAATAGGACTGGCCCACTCGCTGAACTCGATCAGTAAAATGATCTCTTTGCAGCCGGTCTACCCTTTCTCTCATCATGTACGGTACTGCTCTCGCCTTTTGATGGATGGGTCGTGCCCCCGGAATTAGGTGGATCTGCACTTTTGCTCCTTGGAATTTCCCGATGCCTGGTCCGAACAGCGAAGGAAATTTGTTTAAGACCTGGGCACACGAAGTGTCATCAGCGGGCGATAGCGCTCGGACGTCATCCCAGTTCCAGCTTATCTTTCCCAGCCAGCTCTTGCCGAGCAGAGTGGGACCATCGCCCGGTACCACCCAGAGTGGTAGCTTGTGCACCACTCTATCATACGAGACCTTTTACGGTAGCACTGCCAATTACAGGAATCAGTTCTTTTGTGTAAGTTCTTAGTTTTGTGCGAACTGGAGTTAAGACTGGCCTTGAGGCCTTGTTGCACGACAACATTTCGAAAGTCTTTTTGCCCATGATGGACTGGCTTGCACCCGTGTCCAGCTCCACTGACACTGGAAGTCCATTTAGTTTAACATTCAGCATTATCGGGGGACAATTCGTGGTGAATGTGTGCACCCCATGTACCTCTGCCTCCTCGATCCGAGGCTCTGGTTCATCGTGATCCTCCGTGGATCTGTCCTCCTCTGCAACATGGTGGTTTGCAGGTTTAAAAGCCATGATCATACATCTTGGAGTTAAATTGTACTCAGTCTAACAGTTATTGCATACACAACATTTGGCAACGAGACAACAAGAACCTTTGCATGCAAAAATGAGCACAATTGGATTGTTGGAGCAATTTGTGGAAGGAGAAGATTGGGCAGACTTTGTGAGCCGTTTGAGCCAGTTCTTCATGGCCAATAAAATGGAGGAGGTCGGCGACGCAGATCGGCACCGGGCAGTGTTCCTCACGGTTTGCGGTCCAAAAGTTTATGGTCTGATAAAGAATCTACTCCTGCCTGTGAGTCCAACAGAGAAGATGTATGAAGAATTGTGTACACTGGTACAGGGCCACCCTAAGCCAGACGAAGGCATCATCATCTCGAGATACAGATTTTACACGCACGTTCGCTCAGAGGGCCAGAATGCGGCAGAATTCGTTGCCGGCCTGAGACATCTAGCAGGACCATATAATTTCGGGGCTGTGTTGGCAGACATGCTGCAGGACTTCTTTGTAATCGGCATCAACCACGAGGTGATCCTGCGTAAACTACTGGCAGTGGAGACGTTGGACTTGAACAGGGCCATCACGATCGCTCAGTCATGCATGACGACGGATAGAAGTCTAAAGCAGATATCAGTGAAAAATCGAAACTCGGCAAGTACTGTAAATATGATTGATTCGGCGTTCAGCAGAGCGGCACATGGCAGGGCCTACCCGACTGCGTACACGAAACCTGTGGCTGCCCAAAGTCCGCCAGTGGGAATGCATCCGATTTCTCCGTGTTGGCGTTGTGGGGGAAATCACTGGCACCAGCAGTGCCGATTTAAGCAATATAGTTGAAAAGGCTGTCTGAGAGTGGGGCATCTCCAGTGCAAGTGTCCGCAGATGAGCAAGTGCGCTGCGACACACCACGTGGAGGAGGATGGTCAGACTAGCGTGGATCTGGATATGCAATCCGAGACACCAGAGGAAGAAGTGTATGAAATGTACTCGTTCCTAACTAAGAGCAAACCGATAATGATCAATGTGAAATTTAATGGGGTGCCGGTATCGATGGAACTGGACACAGGGGCGAGTCAATCGCAATGAGCCAGAGGGCATTCGATAAGCTGTGGGATACTAAGGCTGTGAGGCCCGGCTGAGTCCAGTCAATGCCAAGTTGCACACGTACACCAAAGAACTCATAACGGTGATTGGCAGTGCCACAATTAAAGTGTCGTATGACAGTGTGGTTCACGAGTTACCGCTATGGATTGTCCCAGGCAATGAGTCATCAGAGGACTCAGTGGTCATCAGTGAATTGGGACTTTCAATCACTGACATGTTCAATGAAAATGGACTTTCAATCCCTGACAGGGCCATTGCCACTCCCACTAGGTCAGCCACCCAGCCACAAGTCACAACAGACTCTGAACACTCACCCAAGACGGGAGTTGAACTGAGACGGTCAACCCAGGAGTGTAAAACACCGGACCGTCTCAATTTGTAAAAGACTGTGTTAATATCTCAGAGTGGGGTATTGTCATGTACTTTTGTGATCACTAGCCACATAGCGTCACTGTTGGAGGCCATTGGGTTGCACGCACGTGTGTGCAGCCCAAGTATAAAAGGCCAGCCATTTTGTGTATTAGTCACTTTGGGCCTTAATAAATCAGAGCCAAGGTCATAGCTCTTGGAGTTAAACAGTACTCAATCTAACAGTTACTGCATATACAACAATGACCTCACACCTCCCCACACTGAACTCCATCTGCCATTGTTTTATCCACTCACTTCATCTATCAATGTCCCTTTGCAACTTTCTGCTCCCATGTACACTACTTACCGTGCCACCTAACTTACTGTTGTCAGAAAATGTGGATATAGGGCTCTCTTTTCCTTTATCTAAGTCATTGATAAATGGCTGAAACTATTTGCAACACCAAAGGTCTGACATATTCCCTTGCAGGACAAGATCAGATTTCTGATTAGTCCCCTTGGAGGACAAGACACACCCAGCAATTTATCTGGAATGTGTAATTAGATGTTGCCTGCTGGAGAATAATCAAGAACTTTGCAATGTGTAATGTGATCCAGTCATTGTGACAGCCAGGCTCCAGAGCTCACGTTGCGAACACTACTGCTTGCAGAGAACAGACCTCCAGACAGCTGTACGGCCGCGCAGCTTAGCGAGCACAGGGGTTGTTATGGTTGTAAACCTGTAAATACCATGTCTAACCACCAGAGGGCATATTCCCTGGAGTCCCAAAGGATCCCACAATCCCTTGGGTGCACCTGTATATAAGGAGTCCTCACAGGCTGGAGAGTCACTCTAAGATCTGTAATAAAAGACTACGGTCACACCTTACTTTGAGCTTGCAGTATCCAGTCTGACTCTTTATTCAAGATATAACAACTGGCGACGAGATACAAATGACAACCCCCACCATAACAATGCAGAGAACTGTGGGCATCCTGCAGAAATTTTTGGAGGGAGATGATTGGGAACCTTCGTGGAGCGACTCGACCAATACTTCGTGGCCAACAAGCTGGAAGGAGAAGCGAGCGCTGCCAAAGGGCAATCCTCCTCACCATTTGTTGGGCACCAATGTATGACCTCATGAAAAATCTGCTCGCTCCAGCGAAACCCACAGACAAGTCGTACGATGAGTTGTGCACACTGGTCCGGGAGCATCTAAACCCGAAGGAAAGCATTCTGATGGTCAAGGGATCGGTTCTACACGTACAAGAGGCCTGAAGGCCAGGAAGTAGCGAGCTACATCGCCGAGCTAAGGCGCCTTGCAGGACATTGCGAATTTGAAGGACACTTGAAACACATGCTCAGGGACTTCTTTGTGCTTGGCATTGGCCATGAAGTAATACTTCACAAACTTTTGACTGTAGAGACCCCAAACTTGAGTAAAGCCATAGCGATAGCCCAGGCGTCTATCGCCACCAGTGACAATACCAAACAAATTTCTCAGCACACAAGTGCTGCTGCAAGTACTGTGAACAAAGTAACGTTGCTTTCAAATCGAAATGCACAGGGCAGAACTTACACGCCTGCAGCTGCACGTCCGCAGATGACTCAGAGTCCACCATCAAGGGTGGTGAATACAAGGCCATTAACACCTTGTTGGCGCTGCGGGGGTGATCATCGTTTCCATTCATGCCGCTTCAAAGGATACGTTTGCAAGGGCTGTGGAACAATGGGACACCGCCAACGTATGTGCAAGCGAGCTGCAAACCCCTGCTAATCCTGCAAACCACCATGTTGCAGAGGAGGACAGATCCACAGTGGATCACGACGAACCAGAGCCTTGGACCGAGGAGGCAGAGGTATTTGGGGTGCACACATTTACCACAAAGTGTCCCCCGATAATGCTGAAGGTTGAATTAAATGGACTCCCGGTGTCCATGGAGCTGGACACGGGCGCAAGCCAGTCCATATTGAGCAAAAAGACTTTCGATAAATTGTGGTGCAGCAAGGCCTCAAGGCCAGTCCTGACTCCCATTTGTACTAAATTGAGAACGTACACAAAGGAACTGATTCCCATATTCAGCAGTGCTACTGTAAAGGTCTCCTACGATGGAGCGGTGCACGAGTTACCACTCTGGGTGCTACCGGGCGATGGCCCCACACTGTTCAGTAGGAGCTGGCTGGAACTGGGACGATGTCCGAGTGCTTTCATCCGTCGACGACACCTCATGTGCCCAGGTCCTAAACAAGTTCCCCTCGCTGTTCGAACCAGGCATCGGGAAGTTCCAAGGAGCAAAAGTGCAGATCCATTTGATTCCGGGGGCACGACCCATCCATCACAAGGCGAGAGCGGTACCTTACGTGATGAGAGAGAGGGTGGAGATTGAACTGGATAGGCTGCAACAAGAGGGCATCATTGCGCCGATTGAATTCAATGAGTGGGCCAGTCCGATTGTTCCAGTTCTCAAGGGAGACGGCACTGTCAGAATCTGTGGTGATTATAAAGTAACTATTAATCGCTTCTCACTGCAGGATCAATACCCGTTACCGAAGGCAGACGACCTATTTGCGACATTGGCAGGAGGGAAAACGTTCACAAAGCTGGATTGACCTCGGCCTACATGATGCAGGAGCTGGAGGAATCATCGAAGGGCCTCACCTGCATCAACACGCACAAATGTCTCTTCAGTTACAACAGATGGCCGTTTGGGATTCGATCGGCCGCGCCGTTATTCCAGAGAAGCATGGAAAGCTTGCTGAAGTCGGTCCTGCGCACCGTGGTCTTCCAGGACGACATCTTGGTTACAGGTCGGAACACTGTCGAGCATCTGCAGAACCTGGAGGAGGTTCTTAGTCAGCTCAATCGTGTGGGACTCAACCTAAAATGCTCGAAGTGTGTTTTCCTGGCACCTGAAGTGGAGTTCCTGGGGAGAAGAATCACGGCGGACGGCATCAGGCCCACCGGCTTGAAGACGGAGGTAATCAAGAACGCACCAAGACCACAGAACGTGACGGAGCTGCGGTCGTTTCTAGGACTCCTGAACTATTTTGGTAACTTCTTACAGGGTCTCAGCACATTGTTAGAACCCCTGCACTCTTTACTGCAGAAATTAGATGAATGGGTATGGGGTAAAAGCCAAGAAAATGCCTTTGAGAAAGCTAGGAAGCAGTTATGTTCAAACAAATTGCTTGTGCTGTACGATCCATGTAAACGTTTGGTACTAGCATGTGATGTGTCGTCGTACGGGGTCGGGTGTGTATTGCAATAAGTTAATGAATTTGGGAAATTGCAACCACTTGCTTATGCATCCAGAAGTCTCTCTAAGGCTGAAAAGTCCTACAGTATGATCGGGAAAAAAGCGTTAGCGTTTGTTTACGGGGTAAAGAAAATGCATCAATATCTGTTGGGCTCAAATTTGAATTAGAAAAATTTTCTTAGTGGTTGTAGATGCATACTCCAAATGGACTGAATGTGTGATAATGTCATCAAGCACGTCCGCTGCCACCATTGAAAGCCTACAGGCTATGTTTGCCACACACGGCCTGCCTGATGTCCTTGTAAGCAACAATGGGCCGTGCTTTACCAGTGTCGAGTTCAAGGAGTTTTCATGACCCGCAATGGGATCAAACATGTCACATCTTCCCCGTTTAAACCAGCATCCAACGGTTAGGCAGAACGAGCAGTTCAAACAATCAAGCAGAGTTTGAAAAAGATAACTGAAGGCTCACTGCAGACTCACTTATCCCGAGTCCTGCTTAGTTACCTCACAAGACCCCACTCACTCACTGGGGTCCCTCCCACTGTACTGCTCATGAAAAGAGCACTTAAGACAAGGCTCTCGTTCGTTCACCCTGATGTACACGAACAGGCAGAGAGCAGGTGGCTTCGACAGAATACATATCATAATCGCGCAAATGTGCCACGCAAAATTGAGATAAATGATCCTGTATTTGTGTTGAACTATGGACAAGGTCCCAAGTGGCTCCCTGGCACTGTTTTGGCCAAAGAGAGGAGTAGGGTGTTGTGGTCAAACTCTCAAATGGACTCACCTGTAGGAAACACTTGAACCAAACCAAACTCAGATTTATGGACTATCCAGAACAACCCACAATAGACTCCACCTTTTTCGACCCTCCAACACACACACAAGTGGCAACCAACCCAGCGGTTGACCACAAAGCAGAACCCATCACCCGCAGCAGCCCAGCAGGACTCACCACCACCAGCAGCCCAGCAAGGCCAGCTGCACAGCAGCCCAGCGAGGGTCCAACAAATGACTCACCAAAACCAGCATTTGCATCGAGACGATCAACCAGGGAAAGGAAGGCCCCAGTTCGAGTCACATTGTAAATAGTTCCACATTGACTTTGGGGTGGAGTGTTGTTATGTATGTAAACCTGTAAATACCATGTCTAACCACCAGGGGGCTTATCCCCTGGAGTCCCAAGGGATCCCACAATCCCTTGGGAGCACCTGGATATAAGGAGGCCTCACAGGTTGGAGAGGCACTCTGAGATCTGTAATAAAGGACTACGGTCACAACTTACTTTTAGCTTGCAGTATCTCGTCTGACTCTTTACTCAAGATATAAGGGTGATGAGTAAATGGGATTTACTGCATGTTACGCTACATGCAGCAGAGTTTTGGATGAGCTCAAGTTCATTGATGGTGGAAGATGGGAAGCTGGCCAAAAGAACATTTGAATATTTGAGTCTGGCAAATAACACATAAATGTAATGTTATGCATGTTGTAGAGATGTTGTAGATATTAAAAGAGATGGCGGAAGTTATAGCAGATGCATTCGTTATAATCTACCAAAATTCTCTGGACTCTGGGAAGGTACCAGCGGATTGGAGAGCAGCTAATGTAACGCCTCTGTTTAAAAAAGGGGGCAGGCAAAAGGCAGGTAACTATAGGCCGGTTAGTTTAACATCTGTAGTGGGGAAAATGCTTGAAACTATCATTAAGGAAGAAATAGCAGGACATCTGGATAGGAATAGTGCAATCAAGCAGACGCAGCATGGATTCATGAAAGGGAAATCATGTTTAACTAACTTACTGGAATTCTTTGAGGATATAACGAGCATGGTGGATAGAGGTGTACCGATGGATGTAGTGTATTTAGATTTCCAAAAGGCATTCGATAAGGTGCCACACAAAAGGTTACTGCAGAAGATAAAGGTACGCGGAGTCAGAGGAAATGTATTAGCATGGATAGAGAATTGGTTGCCGAACAGAAAGCAGAGAGTCGGGATAAATGGATCCTTTTCCGGTTGGAAATCAGTGGTTAGTGGTGTGCCACAGGGATCAGTACTGGGACCACAACTGTTTACAATATACATAGATGACCTGGAAGAGGGGACAGAGTGTAGTGCAACAAAATTTGCAGATGACACTAAGATTAGTGGGAAAGCGGGTTGTGTAGAGGACTCAGAGAGGCTGCAAGGAGATTTGGATAGGTTAAGCGAATGGGCTAAGGTTTGGCAGATGGAATACAATGTCGGAAAGTGTGAGGTCATCCACCTTGGGAAAAAAAAACAGTAAAAGGGAATATTATTTGAATGGGGAGAAATTACAACATGCTGTGGTGCAGAGGGACCTGGGGGTCCTTGTGCATGAATCCCAAAAAGTTAGTTTGCAGGTGCAGCAGGTAATCAGGAAGGCGAATGGAATGTTGGCCTTCATTGCGAAAGGGATGGAGTACAAAAGCAGGGAGGTGTAGCTGCAACTGTATAAGGTATTGGTAAGGCCGCACCTGGAGTACTGCGTGCAGTTTTGGTCACCTTACTTAAGGAAGGATATACTAGCTTTGGAAGGGGTACAGAGACGATTCACTAGGCTGATTCCAGAAATGAGGGGGTTACCTTATGATGATAGATTGAGTAGACTGGGTCTTTACTCCTTGGAGTTCAGAAGGATGAGGGGTGATCTTATAGAAACATTTAAAATCATGAAAGGGATAGACAAGATAGAGGCAGAAAGGTTGTTTCCATTGGTGGGGGAGACTAGAACTAGGGGGCACAGCCTCAATATACGGAGGAGCCAATTTAAAACCGAGTTGAGAAAGAATTTCTTCTCCCAAAGGGTTGTGAATCTGTGGAATTCTCTGCACAAGGAAGCAGTTGAGGCTGGCTCATTGAATGTTTTCAAGTCAAAGATAGATAGATTTTTAAGCAATAAGGGAATTAAGGGTTACGGGGAGAGGGCGGGTAAGTGGAGCTGAGTCCACGACCAGATCAGCCATGATCTTATTGAATGGCAGAGCAGGCTCGAGGGGCTAGATGGTCTACTCCTGTTCCTAATTCTTATGTTCTTATGTAGGACCAACACAGAATATTCTCTCATTTATAAAAATTCACTTATTTATTGCCCAACCCTAATTGCCCATGAGAGGGTGGTAGTGAGCTTCCTTCTTGCGGGGTCAGGGTCGGGGGGAGCGGGGGAAAGGAAAGGGAGAATGTGGTACAAGTGTAAAGGGGGTGGGGGTGGAAGAACGTGATCCAGGCCTAACAGGGGGTGTGGGAATCTGATCTATCTTCCCATCTGAATCACATTCTTGCTTTCATCCCCACCCCGCCCTTCCTTTAGACCTCCCCACTGTTTCACTGTGCTCCCCCTGAACAAGTTCCTTACCCTCTCTCCCTGAGTTCCTGACCTCTCCCCGAGCACCTGTCCTTCTCCACCTGCCCCCACCCACCCCCACTCCAAGTTTCTGACCTATACTCCCCTCTCTGAGCTCCTCTCTCTCCGAGTGCCTCTCCGCCCTTTGATCCCCGATCCTCTACCTTCCTTTGATCCCCTCTCTTTTCCCCCTTTGATTCCCTCCCCCCTTCGATTCCCTCTCCCCTTTCGATCCCTATGATCCTCTCACCCTTTGATCCCCTCTCCCCCTTCGATCCCTATGATCCTCTCTCCCCCTTTGATCCCCTCTCCCCTTTGATCCCTATGATACACTCTCCCCTTTGATCCATATGATCCTCTCTCCCCCTTCGATCCACTCTCCCCCTTTGACCCATATGATTCCCTCTTCCCCTTTTGATCCCTACAATCCCCTCTCCCCCATTTGCTCTCTCCCCACCGCTCCCCCCCCCAAGATCCCATCTGATCCCCTGACCTTCTCTGTACAGAACCGAAGAAAGCGTGGTGGTGCAGGCCGCATCACCATTGGGTATTGAGCATGCACGACCGGATCAAGTGCGCATACATGGTACCAAAGTCAAATAATCACTCCGTTGATAAATATAGTGAAAAGCTGTACAGATCCCTGGGGGTCACCACGAGTCACATCCAACCAGTTGCAGTACATACCCATTGTCCCGCCTCAAAGACTCCCGCTGCGGGATTAACGAATGCCTGATGACCCTTCACCTTATCTTATCCCGAAACCAATGTGCCACAGTCATCAGTGTATACGCCCCAACATTCAATGCAACGGATGAGGCTAAAGAGGGTTTTTGTTTCAACCTCAAGACATCCCTGTCCTGCGTCCCCAAGGACGACAAATTGATCTTCCAAGGAGACTTTAATGCTAGAGTCGGCAAAGACACAGCCCTCTGGGGAGGCATGATTGACAGAGAGGAGGTAGGGAAATCCAACTCCAACAGCACCCTACTCCTGATAAAATGTCTAGAACACGAACTCCTCATCACCAACACCCTGTTCCGCCAGAGGGACAAATACAAGGCATTGTGGCAACACCCTCGTTCCAAACACTGGCACCTGCTGGACTATGTCATTGTCCGAGCCAAGGATTGCAAGGATGTGCGCATCACCCGTGCCATGACGGGAGCTGACGACTGCTGGACGGACCATCGCCTAATACAATCCATCATCAATATTAACATAGCCCCAAAGCAGAGGGGACAGCAGAAGCAGTGCCACAAAAAAATTTAATGCCGGGGCACTTAAAGACCCAGCTAAGAGAGCCCTATACAGCCAGCGCCTCACAGCCAATCTGGCGTGCCTTGATGACCCGGAAATGCTCAATGTCCACAGCGCTTGGTCTGCCCTCCAGGCCTCCATAACCAGTGCCTTTGAAAAGACACTTGGTTACTCAACCAGAAAACACGAGGACTGGTTTGATGAAAACGATCAGGAGATCCAAGAACTAATAGATCGTAAGCACAGAGCATTTTTGAGCTTCAAGCAACAATCAAACTCGGGAGCTACAAAGCAACGTTACAGACAGCTCAAGGCTGAGGTCCAACAAAAAAAACGGGACCTAAAGAACAGGTGGTGGACGGAGAAAGCGCAGGTGATACAACAATTAGCCGACAGCCACGATATACGAGGATTCTTCACTACAGTCAAGGCCACCTACGGTCCAAACTCCCAAGTCCCCACCCCACTCCTGGCCAAGAACGGGAAAACACTCATCAAGGACACCAAGGCTGTCAGGGCCCGCTGGAAGGTGCACTTCGAAGATCTCCTCAATCGAGACTCTGCCTTTGACTCGAGTGTTCTCAACTCCATCCCGCAGCATGCAACCCGCCACCACCTCAGTGAAACTCCAAAGCTGCACGAGGTAGGCAAAGCCATAAAACAGCTCAAGAACAACAAGGCTACAGGTGCAGATGGAATTCCTGCTGAGGTGCTAAAATATGGCGGAGAGGCGCTGTTGGCGCGGATACGTGCCCTCATCTCTCTCATTTGGAGGGAGGAAAGCATGCCAGGAGAGCTCAGAGATGCAGTGATCATGTCCATTTTTAAAAAGGGGAACAAATCCGACTGTGGCAACTACAGAGGAATCTCCCTGCTATGAACCATTGGGAAGGTTGTCGCTAGTGTCCTCCTCAACCGCCTTCTCCCTGTGGTCGAGGAGCTCCTCCCGGAGTCACAGTGTGGATTTCGTCCTCTACGGGGAACAACGGACATGATCTTTGCAGCACGACAACTGTAAAAAAAATGTAGGGAGCAGCGTCAGCCCTTATACATGGCCTTTTTTGATCTTACAAAGGCCTTTGACACTGTCGACCGTGAGGGCTTATGGAGCGTCCTCCTCCATTTTGGGTGCCCCCAAAAGTTTGTCCACATCCTTCGCCTGCCCCATGACGACATGTAGGCTGTGATCCTTACCAGCAGATCCGTTATACACCCATTACACGTCCGAACCGGAGTCAAGCAGGGCTGCGTCATCGCTCCAACCCTCTTCTCAATCTTCCTCACTGCCATGCTCTACCTCACTGTCAACAAGCTCCCCGCCAGAGTGGAACTAAACTACAGAACCAGTGGGAAGCTGTTTAACCTACGCCGCCTCCAGGCCAGGTCCAAGACCACCCCTCTGTCGTTGAACTGCAGTACCCGGACGACGCCTGCGTCTGCGCACATTTGGAGACTGAACTCCAGGATATAGTCGATGTATTCACCAAGGCATATGAAAGCATGGGTCTTACGCTTAACATCCGTAAGACAAAGGTCCTACACCAGCCTGTCTGCGCTGCACAGCACTGCCCCCCAGTCATCAAGATTCACGGCGTGGCTCTCGACAATGTGGACCACTTCCTATACCTCGGGAGCCTCTTGTCAACAAAGGGAGACATTGATGCGGAGATTCAACATCGCCTCCAGTGCGTCAGTGCAGCCTTCGGCCGTCTGAGGAAAAGAGTGTTTGAAGATCAAGCCCTCAAACCTACCACCAAGCTCATGGTCTATAGGGCTGTAGTAATTCCTCAAAGGATGTAAAATTCACAAGACACCCCCCCCCCCCCCCCACCCCCTCAGTGTTTGGGCTCATTCGAAAGGAAATTTAATTTGGGACTATCTACTGGAAAGTTTGGAACCTTAAAGTGCTTATGGAAGAAATACGAACTTTAATCGCATTGTGGACTTTTAAAAGACAAACTCAAGGCTGTGGGCGGGCCTAGGAAACACAAGAAGCCCACTTGATTATTAGAATTGTCTGGGTGTTGGGACTAAGTTAACTTGTCTGGAGAAATGGGGATTCGAGAATCCTTCTCCACAAGAGACATTAACATTACAATAAATAACCCAGAGATAGCTAACCATCAACCTGAATCTGGAAAACCATTTCAGCATATACATCACAAAGGGTCCACTACAGCCTGTATGCGAAAAACCAAGCACAAAAGAACATTGCGATTACCCAGCTAATATTTCCATCAGGAAACAGTTTTCGAACATTAACCCACCCAAAACATATTAACTTTTAACGAGCCCGCCAAAATATTACAAAGAACAGTCAAGCCTGCCAAATTTAAACAAAGAATTCTGAACTGATATGGCGCGAAGATTGGAACAGCTCAAACCGTATAACTGGCCCCTGTTTTTAACAGAGGTTAGGTTGCTAGGTAGCTACTCCCTCAGGAGACACTGGATGACACACTTTGCCATACAGCCGAGACCAAGCTGATGTCATCAAGACAGGGAGAGAAACCAACGTGACAGTAGTAAACTAACTTCTCCAGCCTCGAAGTCCTGAAGTCCTGAAGGAAGGAAGAATATCACCATTGTGGCAGCAATCAACCACAACCAACGTGGTACCAACGAAAAACCACCACGATTGATCAAACTCGAAACAAAACTCCAACTGGAAGAAACCGAAGAATCGAAAAGTTTCCACTTTACTATCTAAGGCCTGACTACCAACAGGTGAAAAACATTACCTAAAGAGACTATGAACCTATTTCTAACGAAGAAAACTGGGTACTTACCCCATAGATCCAAAATGCGCCTTACCGCATCAGCGGACTCAACCCAACTGAAGATTGCACAGCTAGAAGTCTCCTCCGACGTTCGGAGTACGGCAAGCAGAACCTACAGATTTTAACGAACACCGAAATTGCGAACTACCGCTAACTGACCAGAAACGATTGGTAAGCATAGTCCCTGCCTGCCCTGGAGTCTAACCTAGCTAGAATTAGGTATTGGGAAGTGGGAGGTATAATTTTTACTGTAACTGCCTTGGAATGTGTAATATATTGTTCTTTATTAGAGTAATTATAAGTTTGACATTGTATTTTCTTGACTGTAATAAAATCGAAGTTCTTTTGTACCAAACCAGTTGTCCTTTGTACTTTTTCACATCCCCCAAATAAATCCAGAGTCTAGAACCCAAGGGAGTGGGAGCGATTCGAACTGCTCAGGTTGGTCAGAGGTGAACCTGACCCCGGGACGACCACCTCCTTACATTCCCGCCCTCCTGTATGGATCAGATGCATGGACAACTTACAGAAGACACATCAAGTCGCTGGAGATAGATCACCAACAATGTCTCCGCAAGATCCTGCAAATTCCCTGGGAGGACAGACGCACCAACATCAGTGTCCTCGCCCAGGCTAACATCCCCAGCACTGAAGCACTAACCACACAAGATCAGCTTCGCTGGGCAGGCCACTTAGTCCACATGCCAGACACGAGACTCCCTAAGCAACTGCTATATGCGGAGCTCCTTCATGGCAAACGAGCCAAAGGTGGAAACTTTACAAGGACACCCTCAAAGCCTCCCTGGTGAAGTGCGACATCACTACTGACACCTGGGAGACCCTGGCCGAAGACTGCCTTCGGTAGACAAAGTGCATTTGGGAGGGCATTGAGCTCTTTAAATCTCAACGCTGCGAGCGTGAAGAGGTCAGGCACAGGCAGTGGAAGGAGCGTGTGGTAAATCAGTGCCATCCCCCTTCCCCTGACGAATATCTGTCCCACCTGTGACAGGGTCTGTGGCTCTCGTATTGGACTGTTCAGCCACTAAAGAACTCACTTTAGGAGTGGAAGCAAGTCTTTCTCGATTCAGAGGGACTGCCTATGATGATGACTCTCTGTCTACCTCCTAACCAATTCCCTAGCAATGTCAATAGGTTGCCTCCAATTCCGTGTGCTTTCATTTTTGCTAACAGTCTCTTGTGTGGACTGTGGAGCTTTATCGAATGCCTTCTGGAAATCAGGGAAAGAGCCGTATTAGAGTGGTCAACATCTGTGAGGAAGTGTGAAGCATGACATATATAATCAATAAAACATTAATCGACTGAAAAATTCAGATTGGAAACAGCCAGTCAGGTCCACCTGAGAACACTACATTAGCCCCTCTTGTTCCTCAAAACCATGTTTTTATGTATTTTCGTGTTTAAAAAATGATTTCACGGTACATTGGCTTAGAAATTGGATATGGCCACGAAACGGGCTGTGTTAAGGCCCAATGATGTTAAGCTGCGCCAAGTCAAAATGGTCTAGGTAGCATGCAAAATTCGTGCTCAGTCCTCAGTAAAAATTTTTTTTAGTTAATTCGAGATGTGGGCATTGCTGACAAGGTCAGCAATTATTGTCCATCCCTAATTGCCCTTAAGAAGGTGGTGAGTCGCCTTCTTGAACCGCTGCAGTCCTTGTGGTGAAGGAACTCCCACAGTGCTGTTGGGGGGGGGGGGGGGGAGTTCCAGGATTTTGACCCAGTGACGATGAAGGAATGGCGATATATTTTCAAATCAAGATGGTGGGTAACTTGGAGGGGAACTTGCAGGTGATGGTGCTCCCATGTGCCTGCTGACTTTGTTCTTCTAGGTGCTAGAGGTCGTGGGTTTGGAAGGTGCTGCTGAAGAAGCTGTAGCGAGTTGGCAGTGCATCTTGTAGATGGTACACACTGCAGCCATGGTGCGCTGGTGGTGGGGGGGGGCGGTGAATGTTGAAGGTGGTGGATGGGATGCCAATCAAGTGGGCTGCTTTGTCCTGGGTGATGTCGAGCTTCTTGAGTGTTGTTGGAGCTGCACTCATCCAGGTAAGTGGAGAGTATTCCATCACACTCCTGACTTGTGCCTTGTAGATGGTGGAAAGGCTTTGAGGGGTCAGGAGGTGAGACACTCAGTGCAGAATACCCAGCCTCTGACCCGCTCTTGTTGCCACAGTATTTATGTAGCTGGTCCAGTTAAGTTTCTGATCAATGGTGACCCCCAGGATGTTGATGGTGGGGGATTCGGCAATGATAATACCGTTGAATGTCAAGGGGAAATGGTTAGACTCTCACATGATTATAGTCTTGATGTCAGTGCTATCATCATCATCATCATCATAGGCAGTCCCTCGGAGTCGAGGATGACTTGCTTCCACACTAAAAGTGAATTCTCAGATGACTGAGGGGTCCAACGCGGGACCTACAGTCTCTGTCACAGGTGGGGCAGACAGTGGTTGAAGGAAACCATTGGTCGGGGAGCCTGGGTTGATGCACGCTCCTTCTGCTGTCTACGCTTAGTTTCTGCTTGTTCTCGGCAAAGAGACTTGAGGTGCTCAGCGCCCTCCTGGATACTTTTCCTCCACTTTGGGCGGTCGTGGGTCAGGGATTCCCAGGAGTCGGTGGGAATGTTGCACTTAATCAAGGAGACTTTGAGGGTGTCCTTGAAGCGTTTTCTCTGCCCACCTGGGGTTCACTTGCCGTGTCGAAGTTCCGCATAGAGCGCTTGCTTTGGGAGTCTCGTGTCGGGCATGCGGATGATGTGGCCCGCCCAATGGAGCTGTTCGAGCGTGGTCAATGCTTCGATGCTGGGGATGTTGGCCTGAGCGAGAACATTGACATTGATGCATCTGTATTGCCAATGGATTTGCAGGATCTTGCGGAGGCAGCGCTGGTGGTACTTCTCCAGCGCTTTGAGGTGGCTGCTGTATAGTCCACGTCTCTGAGCCATATAGGAGGGCGGGTATCACTACTGCCCTATAGACCATGAGATTAGTGCCAGATTTGAGGTCCTGACCGAAGGCTGGGCTGGCGCACTTAAGTTGGTGTTGGACCTTATCATCAATATATCATTAATATATTCAAAAAGGAGTTAGATGTAGTCCTTACTACTAGGGAGATCAAGGGGTATGGTGAGAAAGCAGGAATGGGGTACTGAAGTTGCATGTTCAGCCATGAACTCATTGAATGGTGGTGCAGGCTCGAAGGGCCGAATGGTCTACTCCTGCACCTATTTTCTATGTTTCTATGTTTCTATCAATGTCTGCTCTTGCTGACAGTAGGCTCCCGAGGTATGGAAAATTGTCCACGTTGTCCAAGGCTTCGTCGTGGATTTTGATAATCGGGGGGGAAGTGCTGTGAGGCGGGATCAGGTTGCTAGAGGACCTTTGTCTTAAGGATGTTTACCGTAAGACCCATGCTCTCGTACAACTCGATGAAGGTGTTGATGATGGCTTGGAGTTCAGCAGCCTATTACCGCCGGCGGTAAACTGAACCACCCGCCCATCAGCTGCAGGTGATTTTCCATGCACTTCAACGAGATACCGAAATACCGTCCAGATTACCGCCGGAAGGAACAAAGTGAATTTTGAATTCACTTTCAGATTAGTGATTGAGGCAGAAACTATGTAAACATTCAAAATTGGATTGGATTGGTAAATTAAGGAAAATAAGTTGAAGGCATATGGGAAACATGAGTAAATGCAATGAGAAGTATCTACTCACGTGGAGGATAAATGCTGACATGGACTGGTAGGGTTAGGCCAAATGGTCTGTTTCCATGTTGTAACATCTACGCATTTCTATGTAAGGCATTACATGATGGCGGGGAATGAGGATGGCATATGGGGGAAGTTGATATGGAGGTGAAATCGAAAAAGAGAAGGAAGGCAGAAAAATCAGAGGGCAATAAAACAGGGTAGGTTCCTGTGCAAGTTGAAATCTTCAAAGACTTGGTTGAGACTGGGAGTGGAATGGAAGAAAATAAAGACAGCAGATCAGGCAGTATCTGTGGAGCGAGAAACAGAGTTAACATTTCAGGTCAATGACTATTTGTCAGAATTGGAAAAAGTTAGAAATGTGACAGATTTTAAGCAAGTGCAGAGTCAAGGGAAGGAGAGGAAAGAACAAAAAGGGAAGGTCTGTGCTAGGAGGAAGGCAGGAGAGATTAAATGACAAAAGCTATGATTGTATAAAGCAAAAGGAATGGAAGTGAAATGGCAGAGTTCCATATGTGGGAGCTTGCTCGTGTGCAAATTGGCTGCGCGTTTCCCACATTACAACAGTGACTATACTTTAAAAGTATTTCATTGGCTATAAAGCGCTTTGAGACGGCCGGTGGCCGTGAAAGGCGTTCTATAAATCCAAGTCTTTCTTTTTATATTAAATAGCCCTATAATCTTCCTGACGCTTTCAGATCAAAAATTTAATTAGTAACATTTTCTCAAATGCTAATACCTCTGCTAATTACCTCTGCAACTGAAAATCTTAAAAAATATATGCCAAGCTATATAATTTTTTTAAGTTGGCACCTACGTTTCAGCTTCAGTACTTGGCCTCGTCTCCATGACAGCGGGCGGGCCTGGGGGGTGGGGCAGAGCTGCAGGGTGAGCGCGCATGCGCAGGAGGGCTCGGCTCAGCCTGTCCTCACAAGCAAAATGGCAGCGAGTGCGGCGGCGCAGCTTATGTTGCTGCTGTGTGGAGGTGAGCGCCGCAGGGTGGCTTGTGGTTCCCCAATTACTGAATGCCTTTAGGTTTAAAAGGAAGAAGGAGGGAAGGGGGAAACACAAGGAAAGCAATTGATCAGCTTCCTCGGTGCCTTTGATTGAGATGTGTTTTTGTCTTCTCTTTCTGTTGCAGTGGCCGCTTTCCAGACAGCTGCGGTGTCTTCCTTTGCTATAGATTTGGATGAGTCGTAAGTAGTCGCACACTGAGCGTGCGGTGAGGGCTATGTAGTGTCTGTGGGCCGGGATGTATGTGTTTCTCACACTTGTGTTTAGACAAGATACGAAACTGTGTACGAACCCGAACTCGACAGGGTGGAACATTTTATTTAAAGCAATGCCAGCCATGTGCATTTGTCAACAATGCAATTTGTGTCTGTTTTACATTCATTCCCGCACAGTGTTTTTGTTGTTGAGAGGGTGGGGAAGTGCAACACTGGCCAGGAATCAAAGGAACTTAAGAATTAGAAGCAGGAGTAGGCAATTCGGCCCCTCGAGCCTGCTCTACCATTCAATAAGATCATGGCTACCTGAACTCCACTTTCCTGCACTGTCCCCATATCTCTTGATTCCCTCAATATCCAAAAATCTGTGGATGTCTGTCTTGAATACACAAAGGGACTAAGTTTCGAGCCGCGCCTAGAACAGCGCAGTCCCGACCTGGACGCCCGTTTTTCACGTCACAAAGTGCGCCTAAAAAAACCCTCCGTATTCTCCACCTCCCTGCAGGTCCTCTGGCCCTCGGCGCGGCGCAGCAGGAGCTGTAGGGGGCGGAGCCAGGTCCCTGCGCTGAAAACAGTGCTGGGACCTCTGCAAATGCGTGCTACAGTGGGCACGTAAGTGCAGTAGCTCCAGGCGCCCAAAACTGTGGGAGGGGCCCGAAGCACGCAGCCCCTAGCCCTGGCCGAATGGCCTCACTGGGGCTGCGTGAATAAGGCTCCTCCCACGGCCAGCTCCTGCTTCCTCCCGACCCGACCCCCGCTCCCCCCCCCCCGACTGGACCCGACCCGACTCCTGCTCCCCCCCCCCCCCCCCCCGATTGGACCCGACTCCGACCCCCCCCCCCCCCCCCCCGATTGGACCCGACCCCGCTCCCCCCCGACTCCCGCTCTCCCCCCCCCCCCCCACCCCGGACTGGACCCAACCCGACTCCCGCCCCCGCCCCCGGACTGGATCCGACCTGACCTCCCTCTCCCCGACCTGACCTCCCTCTCCCTCTCCCTCTTTCCCCCGACCCAACCGAACCTCCTGACCCGACCCGACCCAACGCCACCTACCTGTAAATCTGGTGCTGGGGACGGGCCCTGCCTGAAGTCTCGGGGCCCGGCCCGTTCAGCCTTCAGTCCCGATGGCAAACCGCTGCCTGAAAGGCCTGCCTGAAGCACTTTCACACAGGTAGGAGCGTGGTTTATTTAATCTTTTCTTTGCTTATAAATTTTTTTTCAGGTTGGATTTATTTGTATAATATTTGTATAAGTATAACTAAGGATTTATTGTAGAATTTAATGACTTCCCTTCCCCCCCTCGTTCCCGACGCCTAATTTGTAACCTGCGCCTGATTTTTTAATGTGTAGACAAGGTTTTTTCAAGCGTACAAAAATCTTCACTTACTCCATTCTAAGTTAGTTTGGAGTACATTTTCACTGTGGAAACTTTGAAATCAGGCGTCAGTGGCCGGACACACCCCCTTTTGAAAAAAAAATTCTGTTCCAAAGTGAAACTGTTCTACCTGACTAGAACTGCAGAAAACTAAATGTGGAGAATTCCGATTTCTAAGATACTCTGTTCTCCACCAGTTGCTCCTAAAAATCAGGAGCAAATCATGTGGAAACTTGGGGCCAAAATGACTCTGGGGTAGAGAATTCCAAAAATTCAACACCCTCAGCGAAGAAGTTTATCCTCATCTTAATCCTAAATGGCCGAACCATTATTCTGAGACTGACCCTCGGTTCTAGACTCCCCAGCCAGAGGAAACATCCTCCCTGCATCTACCCTGTCAAGTCTTGAATTTTGTATGTTTCAATGAGATGGAAAGATAATATAAAAACAGAAAATGCTGGAAATCTCAGCAGGTCGGGCAGCATCTGTGGAGAGGGAGCAGAGTTAATGTTTCGGGTTGATGACTCTTCGCCAGTTCTGACGAAGGGTCATTGACCTGAAATGTTAACTCTGCTTCCTGCCTGACTTGCTGAGATTTCCAACATTTTCTGTTTTTATTCCAGAGACCAGCATCTGCAGTATTTTGCTTTTGTATAAGAAAGATGATAGTGTGAAGCCCTGAAGATGCATTGTGGATACTTTCAGTTTGCCCTCAAGCTCTATGTAAATTACAGCCAGGCCAAAGCGGAAAATCACCGGTCAGATAATGTATCCACAGGGAAGAAGAATTTCCTATTTCAGTGTTGGGAAGCTAAATATCTCCAAAAGGGGTTACTCAGCTTTGAGTGAGAGAGTTCATCATCATCTCCGGTTTGAGTGAGATAGTTAAATGGTGGTCAATTTGTTGCCATGCCAGATGTGATTGCTACAGTAAGTTGTTTTGTCATTTTATGTTTTCAGGGCAAAATCCAAATTGGAGCTGCAGAGCTACTGTAGTCAAGTCTAACTTCTATAACGTATTGTGAAGTTCATCCTTTTAGATTTCAGTGCGTTTGCTTCAGGAGACCGTTCTGTGCATCACTGCTGACAGCAGTCAGCATAACTGCATGCATGTTTCTGTACTGAATATACTATTTCCATAGTGTACAGTTTACAAAGATTGTGGAATATGGTATTTTATGAATTTAGATACTGTATCTACAACTGAAGGATTGGATGAGAATAGCTGCAGGAACCTTTTTCTGCAATATATATTAGCAGCTTTGCTGATTAGTGTCCACCTGCAGTAGATATGTTGACTTTATTTTAAGTCTGAGCTGTCTTTACTGTGCAGTAAACTATTTACGTATATGTGTAAAGTTGCAATGATTCAGGCTGGTGGTAGGCTGTGTCCTGCATGTTAATATGGTAATGCTAAAGCATGGCTGCGATGAAGGTTTTGTTCACTTTGTGGAGGTGTTACTTTGAGTGTCCTCATTGGAAAAGACCATCCTGTTGCATATCATTCAAGTGAATGAGTCTTGCTTTGCTGTTAAAGAAAATATTTACATGCTAAGGACCAGAATAAAAGTGGTCTTAATGCACAATACAGTTTCCTTCAAAAATCATATTATCTGCTGACTTAAGATTGGCTGTCTTTCCCCTTCCCGTTCCCTTCCATTGACGAGAGTGCAGAGTGGCCAGTTGTAGCATTCAAGCTGGTACCTTGGCTTATTTATAGAATGGATCCTGGTTTGTTTGATCTTGATGGCTTAGTCCTACACTGGGCATCACATCTACCCACTAAGCATTTACCAGAAAAATGGTAACCTGTAGTTATTGAGGTCACAATCACAGTTTTGGGAGACTTTCCTTGAGTAATATTTCAAAGTACCAAATAATTTATATCCATTGAAGATTTTAGCAGAGAGAGCCATGTTGCTTTGTCAAATATGTTCCAAGTACACTGAAATAGTTTATGTAGAATTGCAATTGGTTCTAAATGTAGTGCTAAAAAGTTTGTAGACTGGAAAGATGGGATAATCAGAAATAGTGAACACAGACTTGTCATGCTTGACTAATTTAATGGAATTCTTTGGGGAAATTACAGAGTCTGTAGATTTGGAGAATGCAGTAGATATGGTATGTTTGGACTTTCCAAAAACACTTTGATAAAATACCACATGAGACTTGTTGCAAAGTTAAGGACCATTATATTAAATGTAAAGTGGCAGCATGGATGAAGGATGGAAAGCGATGAGTATAGTTTCACTTTGGGAAGAGGTTAGTGGTGTGCCCCAAGGATATCTTTGATTGTCTTTCCCCTTCCCTTGCATTTGACTAGAGTGCAATGGCCAGTTGTAGTATTCAAGCTGATACCCTGGCTTATTTAAATAAGAAAGAAAAAAAGAATTTATGTAGTGCATTTCATGTCCTCGGGTTGTCCGGAAGTACTTTAAAGCCAATGAAATACTTTTTTTGAAGTATCGTTAGTAACTGTAGTTACGCAGGAAACATGGCAGCTAATTTGCACACAGTAAGGTCCCACAAACACTGCGATAATGACTAGATAATCTAAGAGCATAAATTATATGCAGATAGACTAATATTAAAATTTGCTGACGACAACAAAAACATTACTGAGCATAGCAAACAATGTGGAAGAACACCAGGGACTGCAGAAGAATATTGACCGGCTAGGGAGATAAGAACATAAGAAACAGGAACAGGAGTAGGCCATATTGCCCCTCGAGCCTGCTCCGCCATTCAATAAGATCTTGGCTGATCTGATCATGGACTCAGCTCTACTTCCCCACCCTTATCCCCTTATCGTTTAAGAAACTGTCTATTTTTGTCCTAAATTTATTCAATGTCCCAGCTTCCACAGCACTCTGAGGCAGCGAATTCCACAGATTTACAACCCTCTGAGAGAAGAAATTCCTCCTCATCTCTGTTTTAAATGGGTGGCCCCTTATTCTAAGGTCATGCCCCCTAATTCTAGTCTCCCCCATCAGTGGAAACATCCTCTCTGCATCCACCTTGTCGAGCTTCCTCATAATCGTATACGTTTCGATACGATCACCTCTCATTCTTCTGAATTCCAATGAATAGAGGCCCAACCTACTCAACCTTTCCTCAAAAGTGGATGATATGTGGCAAATTCAGGTAATTATAAATAAATTAGAATTCCATTCTTTCTGGATATGATTGACAGCAGCAATCCAAACCCTGCTGTCAAATATGAACTCACTGGTGTCTCAGCAGGTGAAATGAATGAGTGAATATTTCTTTTTTGGGGGCGGGTGGGGGGGAGAAACGACAAAGAATGGAAATATAAAATAAATAAACTTTAAAACAAGAATTTCAATTGGAAAAAGGGCAAATAGCATTCTGTGTTTTAGGTAAAAGGGCAACAGTTGCAAAAGCAAAGACATGGTGATAAATCTGTACAAGACATGGTTAAAGCACACTTGGAGCATTGTGTGAAGCACCTTGGGATGTTTCACCTTAAGTTAAAGGTGCTATATAATTACAAGTTATTATGTGCATTTTTTGGTATCTAAAAAAAATTGGGATGAAAAAGATAGTGTGGATTTATTAACATGATACCAGGGATGAAAGGATATAGGTCGGATTACAGACTTTCAAAAATAGGGCTGTTTTCATTAAATTGTTAGAACAGAATGGCATCATAGGTATCTTGTCCTTTATTGCAAAGGGGATGGAGTATAAAAGCAGGGAAGTCTTACTAAAGCTGTATAAGGTATTGGTGAGGCCACACCTGGAATACTATGTGCAATTTTGGTTTCCATATTTACGAAAGGATATACTTGCTTTGGAGGCAGTTCAGAGAAGGTTCACTAGGTTGATTCCGGGGATGAGGGGGTTGACTTATGAGGAAAGGTTGAGTAGGTTGGCCCTCTACTCATTGGAATTCAGAAGAATGGGCCCAAGTTTCCACAGGATAAAAAACGGGTGCCCCTCCGAGCTGGGCGCCCGTTTTTCATGCCTAAAACGGCGCCTAAAAAAAAACTCTCAATTCTGGAGCGTTCTGCAGCTCCTTGTCTGCCTGGCGCGGCGCCCAGGGGGGGCGGAGCCTACACTCACGCCGATTTTGTAAGTGGGAGGGGACGGGTACTATTTAAATTAGTTTTTTTCCCTGCCGGCAACGCTGCGCCTGCGCGTTGGAGCGTTCGCGCATGCTCAGTGTGAAAAAAACATTGGCACTCGGCCATTTTTGTAGTTCTTTGTAGCTGTTTAATTTTTGAACATTTTTTTAATAAAAGCACATTAGCACTTGCAGCCTTCTCACTGTCTCCTTCCCCCCCCCCCCCCCACGGGAACGAAACAGCTGTTCCCTCCCCCCCCCCCTCCCCTCCGCAGGAACGAAGCGGCTGTTCCCTTCCCTCCCCCCCCCCCCCCCCTCCACGGGAACGAAGCGGCTGTTTAATTCTCTCCCCTCTTCCCCCCCCCCCCCCTCCACGGGAACGAAGCGGCTGTTTAATTCACCCCCCTCCCCTCCACGGGAACGAAGCGGCTGTTCCCTTCTCCCCCTTCTTCCCCCCCCCCCCCCACCCCTGCCCCGCGGGAACGAACGCCTGCAGAATTCTCTGTGCTTGAAGCACTTTCACACAGGTAGGAAGATGGTTTATTTAATCTTTTCTTTGCTTATAAATGTTTATTCAGGTTGGATTTATTTGTATAATATTTGTAGAAGTATAAATAAGGATTTATTGTACAATTTAATGAGTTCCCTTTCCCCCCCCCCGCCCTCCCCCCACCTCGTTCTGGACGCCTAATTTGTAACCTGCGCCTGATTTTTTAATGTGTAGAACAGGTTTTTTCAGTTCTACAAAAATCTTCACTTGCTCCATTCTACTTTAGTTTGGAGTACGTTTTCACTGTGGAAACTTTCAAATCAGGCGTCAGTGGCCGGACACACCCCCTTTTGAAGAAAAAATTCTGTTCCAAAGTAGAACTGTTCTACCTGACTAGAACTGCAGAAAAAAAAATGTGGAGAATTGCGATTTCTAAGATAGTCCGTTCTCCACCAGTTGCTCCTAAAAATCAGGCGCAAATCATGTGGAAACTTGGGCCCAAAGAGAGGTGATCTTATCGAAACGTATACGATTATGGGAGGGCTTGACAAGGTGGATGCAGAGAGGATGTTTCTACTGATGGGCACGCTCTTAGAATAAGGGGCCACCCATTTAAAACCGAGATGAGAAGAAATTTCTTCTGAGAGTTGTAAATCTCTGGAATTCGCTGCCTCAGAGAGCTGTGGAAGCTGGGACATTGAATAAATTTAAGACAGAAATCGACAGTTTCTTAAATGATATGGGGTTATGGGGAGCGGGTGGGGAAGTGGAGCTGAGTCCATGATCAGATCAGCCATGATCTTATTGAATGGCGGAGCAGGCTCGAGGGGCCGTATGGCCTACTCCTGTTCCTATTTCTTATGTTCTTATTCGAATGGGTATGGGAAGGATCTAAAAGCAGTATTCAAAGTTTTGAAAGGGTTACATTACACATTACAACAGTGACTACACTTCAAAAGTACTTCATTGGCTGTAAAGTGCTTTGAGATGTCCGATGGCCATGAAAGGCGCGATATAAATGCAAGTCTCCTTTAGGGAGCGTGAAATAGATTATTTCAACTGGTTGTTGAATGGGTAACAATGTGGTATACATTTAGGATTACTACTACTAGCATAAAGGGGATGGTTAGAAGAAATGTTCTTTATGCATAGGGTTATTAGAATATAAAATGCATTACTGTGAGTGGCTGGTTAGAGTCGATCATGGCATTTAAGAGGGAACGAAAGTCAATATTCGATGAGTGAAAATATATTAAAGGGTACAGGGAAGGGCAAGATAATGGGATTAGAATAGATAGTGCTGATGAGCTGGGACTGGTACAGTCCTGGTTCAGTGAGCTGAAAGGTACCCTCTTGTGCTGATATTTCTGTGGTTTTATGAAACTATTCTAAACACTGTTATACAAACAGGGCTGTAGTAGAGCTTAAATTTCCATTGTTTATGTGCCCAGTGATGTGTAAATAGTCTGCAGGGTGAGCTAATTCCCTGTGCTTGTACTACTAAATCCAGCTTTCTCATCCTGGTGGCAGAATCATAGACCCATTCAAAAAAAAACTGGGTCTGTGATTTCACCCCAGGATAAGAGAATAGGATTCAGTAGTTTAAATGGCAGGAGCTGGTTCCCAGTAGCCAGATTCCCAGTACAAAAGTGGTGTAAGATGTGTAAATCAACAAAACAGGACCAGTGCTGATTTAGGATGTCCTGTGTGCTTTGCAGCTCAGTATGGAGGTATTTTTGTTGCAAATTTGAAAGCAAAGTGGACTCTTGGGCAAGGGTTTACTTTGAGAGAACTCTGTGGTTACGACTTCAATGATTCTTCTTTTCCCAAGTGTTGTAGCAATCTGTTTGTTGGTTGGAAGAATAACATGGCCTGGGATTTAACTTCATCCATATTAATTGTAAATTTGTTTTAAAGTTTATAATGTATTCCTGTTCACACTTGGATGATTAATAACTGAAAAGGAAAAGTCTTTGGTTTAGCAAGTTATGAACTGAAATATAAATTAATTCTTGGGTGCAGCAAAGTTGTAAAACTTTTCCTGTTTTTATGTCATCATTCATTCTAGTTGCTTTGTTTGGTGTCTTGGTTCATGTTCAATAAATCGTCTCAAGAGGTGAAAGGGAGTAGTGTGAGAGGTCTCATGTATGTGACTCTGTTGTTGGATTGTCTATTGCTCCAACTCTAGAAGCAAATAGCAATAGCATCTCTTTAAAACTTAGTGTTATAGTAATCACTTGGATTATTTTCAATGCTTTCATGGTATAAATATATTTAAGCACTAAAGTTGGTTATATGTAAACACCAAGAGTTTTATCAAAGCAAGCAATTCAAACTCTCCCAGCAACTCTGTTTTTAAATTGAATATTATTTGCAAATATTGAAGTATGAGGTCTCTAGATGACTCGCTGGGTAAATGCACCATATAGTCTGCAAATGAGTGGGACCAACAAGTTATTAGATTCAATTATTGGTCTATGCTAAGATAGTTGATCTTGGGTAAGGTGCTACATTTGATCAGTGTTTCTGAGAGGATGTGGAGAAAAAAAATCAACTGGGGTTCAAGCTCCTGACTTGCATATTAAGTTTTTGTTTCCTTCCTTCTGATTCGTGGGGAAAATGTTGGAATCAATTATTAAAGATGAAATAGCAGCATATTTGGAAAGCAGTGATGGGATCGGCCCAAGTCAGCATGGATTTATGAAAGGGAAATCCTGCTTGACAAATCTTCTAGAATTTTTTGAGGATGTAACTGGTAGAGTAGACAAGGGAGAACCAGTGGATGTGGTGTATTTGGACTTTCAAAAGGCTTTTGACAAGGTCCCACACAAGAGATTGGTGTGCAGAATTAAAGTACGTGGTATTGGGGGTAATGTACTGACGTGGATAGAGAACTGGTTGGCGGACAGGAAGTAGAGTGTCGCGATAAATGGGTCCTTTTCAGAATGGCAGGCAGTGACTAGTGGGGTACCGCAGGGCTCAGTGCTGGGACCCCAGCTCTTTACAAAATACATTAATGATTTGGATGAGGGAATTGAGTGTAATATCTCCAAGTTTGCAGATGACACTAAGCTGGGTAGCAGTGTGAGCTGTGAGGAGGACGCCAAAAGGCTGCAGGGTGACTTGGGCAGGTTAGGTGAGTGGACAAACGCGTGGCAGATGCAGTTTATGTGGATAAATGTGAGGTTATCCACTTTGGTGGCAAAAACACGAAGGCAGAATATTATCTGAATGGCGGCCGATTAGGAAAAGGGGAGGTGCAGCGAGACCTGGGTGTCATGCTACATCAGTCTTGGAAGTTGGCATGCAGGTTCAGCAGACAGTGAAGAAGGCAAATGGTATGTTGGCCTTCATAGCTAGGGGATTTGAGTATCGGAGCAGAGAGGTCTTACAGCAGTTGTACAGGGCCTTAGTGAGGCCTCACCTGGAATATTGAGTTCAGTTTTGGTCTCCTAATCTGAGGAAGGACGTTCTTGCTATTGAGGGAGTGCAGCAAAGGTTCACCAGACTGATTCCCAGGATGGCAGGACTGACACATGAGGAGAGACTGGATCGACTGGGCCTGTATTAGAAGGATGAGAGGGGATCTCATAGAAACATATAAAATTCTGATGGATAGCTTCGATGCAGGAAGAATGTTCATGATGTTTGGGAAGTCCAGAACCAGGGGACATATTCTAAGGATAAGGGGTAAGTCATTTAGGACTGAGATGAGGAGAAACTTCTTCACTCAGAGTTGTCAGCCTGTGGAATTCCCTACCGCAGAGAGTTGTTGATGCCAGTTTATTGGGTATATTCAAGAGGGAGTTAGATATGGCCCTTACAGCTAAAGGGATCAAGGGGTATGGAGAGAAAACAGGAAAGGGGTACTGATCAGCCATGATCTTATTGAATGGTGGGGCAGGCTCGAAGGGCTGAATGGCCTACTCCTGCACCTATTTTCTATGTTTCTTCATGGGCCACAGCAAAAAGAACTTTTCCTGTGACCAGCAATTACTGTTGCAGCAGAAAATAAATCATAAAAATGATTGATATTAGAAACCATATGAAAATCTGACGTGTATCTAAAGGTATTGTATTATCTAACCCCAGGACCACAGAACAACAGTTTTCTATAATCACTAGGGCAAAAAATCTAGGCATGTGACAGTTTTTGTGATGTCCAGTTTTGCATGCATTGGGCCAGATGTTGCTGGAGCATGCCCAGTTAGACTTTTTGCTGCAACAATCAGCTCAAAAGAATTTTGTGACTCTCCTTTGCTAGAAGTGCGAGTTGCAAATGCACTAGTGAGGACAGCCGGACATCTCGTCATCATCATAGTCAGTCCTTCGGAATCGAGGAAGACTTGCTTCCACTCCTGAAGTGGTTCTTTGGTGGCTGAACAGTCCAATACGAGAGCCACAGACTCTGTCACAGGTGGGACAGATAGTTGTTGAGGGAAGGGGTGGGTGGGTCAGGTTTGCTGCACGCTCTTTCCGCTGCCTGCGCTTGATTTCTGCATGCTCTCGGCGTTGAGACTCGAGGTGCTCAGCACCCTCCCGGATGCACTTTCTCCAATTAGGGCGGTCTTTGGCCAGGGACTCCCAGGTGACAGTGGGGATGTCGCACTTTATGAGGGAGGCTTTGAGGGTGTCCTTGTAACGTTTCCGCTGCCCACCTTTGGCTTGTTTGCCGTGAAGGAGCTCCGCGTAGAGCACTTGTTTTGGGAGTCTCGTGTCTGGCATGCGAACTATGTGGCCTGCCCAGCGGAGCTGATCGAGTGTGGTCAGTTGACCATAGTGAACAGCGGGACTAACAGTGTATCTCCTTAACCAATGATATTTAAGGATTGAGAAACAAACAGAAGAAGGACTGAGAAGCAGGGTGAATGCAATGTCAAATCAGTTAAGAAAGAGAAATAGAGAGGGGAAGAAAGATTGGATTAAGAGAGAGAAGAAAAAAAGACAGACAGGAAAAGTTTTTTAAAAAAAGATAAATTAATTTTGACATTTTTAAAATCTCCTAAAATATTTCACTACTTGAAGGAATGACTCCACAGTTTAACTGTTTAATTTTTAGGCCAGTGAGGTTGATTGGCAGTCATTAACAACAATAACAAATTGCATTTATATAGTGCCGTTGGCGTAGTAAAACGTCCCAAGGAGCTTCACTGGAGTGTTATCAAACAAAATTTGACACTGAACCACAGAAGGAGATATTGGCACTGGTGACCAAAAGCTTGGTCAAAGAAGTATAATCTATAATTTAATCTATAGAACAAACGGGAAACTGTTCAACCTCAATCGCCTTCAGACCGGATCCAAGGTCGTGCCATACTCTATCATCGAATTACAATATGCAGACGATGCTTGCGCCTGCGCTCACTCAGAGGACGAACTCCAAACCATCGTCAACATGCTCACCGTAGCGTACAAGAGCATGGGCCTTAAACTAAACATCCGTAAAACAAAGGTCCTCTATCAACCTGATCCCGCCACACAGCACTGCCCCCCCCCCCCCCCAATTATCAAAATCCACGACGAGGCCTTGGACAACGTGGACCATTTTCCATACTTTGGGAGCCAACTGTCAACAAGGGCTGACATCGATAACTAGGTACAACACTGCCTTCAATGTGTCAGTGCAGCCTTCGGTCGTCTGAGGAAGAGAGTGTTTCAAGACCAGAACCTTAAAACCTGCACAAAGCTCATGGTCTACAGAGTAGTAGTGATACCTGCCCTCCTATATGCTTCTGAGACATGGACTATATACAGCAGGCACATCAAAGCACTGGAGAAGTACCACCATTGCTGCCTCCGCAAGATCCTGCAAATCCATTGGCAGGATAGGTGTACCAACGTGTGTTATCGCTCAGGCCAACATCCCCAGCATAGAGTGTGGTTAATGCTTCGATCAGCTCCGATGCTTCGTCCGCATGCTCGAAACGAGACTCCCAAAACAAGCACTCTACTCTGAACTCCGACATGGCAAATGAGCCCCAGGTGGGCAGAGGAAACGCTTCAAGCACACCCTCAAGGCCTCCTTGAAGAAATTCAACATCCCCACCGACACCTGGGAATCCCTGGCGCAAGATCGCTCGAAGTGGAAGAGCAGGATCTGGGAAGGCGCGGAACACCTTGCGTCTCTTCGCCAGGAGCAAGCAGAGACCAAGCGCAAAGGGCGGAAGGAGCGTATGACAACCCAAGCACTTCAACAAACTGGCCTTTCGACCAACGTCCTTTCAACCATCGTCTGCCCAACCTGCAATAGAGACTGTAGTTCCTGCACTGAACTCCTCAGTCACTGAGAACTCACTTTTAACATGGAAGCAAGTCATCCTCGACTTCAAGGGACTGCCTAAGAGAGGTCAAAGATGTAAGTTTTAGGGAATGACTTAAAGGAGGAAAAAGAGGTGGAGAGGCTTGGAGAGGGAATTCCGCAGCATAGGGCCGAGCCAACTGAAGGTACGGCCGCCAATGGTGAAGCGATTTAAATTGGTGGTGCACAAGAGGTCAGAACTGAAGGAGTGCCGAGATCTGAGGGTTGCAGGGCTGGAGGAGGTTACAGAAATAGGGAATGACGAGAATTTTAAAATTGAGGCGTTGCCTGACTGGGAGCCAATGTAGGTCATTGAGCACAGGGGTGATGGGTGGATGAGACGAAGCAAGTTAGGATATGCTAAATAAATTTTGGATGAGGTCAAGTTTATGGAGGGTGGAAGATGTGAGGCTGGCCAGGAGAGCATTGGAATAATTAAGTTCTGAGGTAAAGGCAGATAGGCTTTCAGCAGCAAATGAGCTGAGGCAGGGGCTAAGTTGGGCAATGTTACGGAGGTGGAAGTAGGCGAACTTGGTGATGGAGCGGATATGTTGTCGGAAGCTCATCTCTAGGTTAAACAGGACGCCAAGGTTGTGAACGGTCTGGTTCAACCTCAGACAATGGCTAGGGAGAAAGATAGAGTCGGTGGCTAGGGAACAGAGTTTGTGGCGTGGTCCAAAGGCAATGGCTTCAGTCTTCCCAATATTTAGTTATAATTATCACTTTGTTATAACGGTATTTACGCTATTAATTGCTAGACTTGTGTTTCTAAACTTACCACAGAAAGTCAACAACCAATTAGTACACAAGATCTCACAGGTGACAATTAAATAAATGATCAGATGCGTTGGTTGCGGGATAAATGTTGGCCAATATACCGTGAGAATTCCCCTGCTCTTTAAATAGTGCCATGAATCTTTTATGTTCATCTGAGAGGGCAGCTGGGGCCTCAGTTTAACGTTCCATCTGAAAAATGACACCTCTGACAGTGAAGCACACCCTCCGAAGTGTTAGGGTAGTTCGTGCTAAAGTGTCTGGAGTGGGGCTTGAACCTTTGACCTGCTGATTCAGATTAGTGAGAACTGCCACTGAGCCAAGGCTGGCAATTGTTGGTAAGATCGTATATTTCAATCAGTTGGTAGAGAATATTAGAAGTTTTGGAATAAATATATTCAATAAGTGAGAAATTTAAACTCTCCTAGCATGTTTAGCTTCCTTTCTATTCAATATATCCTGTTTTGGTTTTGTTTTAAATAAATTTGGTACAATGTAGTTTTGCTCTAATGTGGCAGATTGTGAGTGAAACATTATAAAGTAAGCCAATTATTCGATGTGAGTTATAATTGCACCTGGTACTTTACATTTATATAGTATGTTTCTCACTGAATCATCCCAAGATAATTTGCAAGAGGATTGGAGGACATTGTGTAGAAAATTAGGGGTGGTGATTGTAGGCACAGGGAAGAGGTAGACTTTTGAAAATGATGACCGTAGGAAGGCAGAGTAACTTCAGAACGATGCGGGGTCTGGAGGCTGAAGGCTCTGCCACTGATGATTGGGGGAGAGAAAATTTGTACAGTAGGCCAAAGATGGAAAAGGAGAGGAGGGTGTATGCTAGGATGTAGGACTGGAGAAGATTACAGAAGTAGGGTGGGATAAGATTATGGGATTTTGTTTCTAGTCTTATCAGCTTGAATAACTGAATTTGCTCTTCAATTATTTTTTTCCTCTGATGCTAGTGGCTTAAAGGATAACAGTTCTGATTGGGTTGAAGGGTACATTACAATAGTTAGCTATGTTTTTTTTTAATTCATTCCTGGGATGTGGGTGTCGCTGGTAATGCCAGCATTTATTGCCCTTGAGAAGGTGATGGTGAGCCGCCGCCTTGAACCGCTACAGTCGGGGTGGTGAAGATATTCCCACAGTGCTGTTAGGGAGGGAGTTCCAGGGTTTTGACCCAGCAAAGATGAAAGAACGGCGATATACTTCCAAGTCGGGATGGTGTGTGACTTGGAGGGGAACTTGCAGGTGACATCACATCACATCAGATCTGCCAATTGAGCACGATTAGAAATTAGTTATTGACTCAACTGGACCAGTAAGCCAGTAAATCCTGAAATGGACAATGGCTAGACATAGTGCAGTGTTACTTTTCCAATTACTGCCTTGCTTGAGTGCCACTCTTTGGAAAGCTAAAGCATGCTGTGCCGTGGAGACATGGGTGTGTGCGGGAAATCCTGGTCTCGATTGCTATGGGCACGAAAAGAAAAATAAAGTCATGGTATAGGGTTAATAATTCTATTTTAATTGGGTCCTTGCACTCCAGTGAAATCACAAAGGCAACAGCACTGAATTGCAAGCTCCAGAGGTATGTGGAACAGCAAGTGTGCTTCAGGTGAGGCATGGGCTACCTGATGAGCAGTACTTGTCTAGCTGTTTTTTGTACACTTTGCCAGGAGTTGTCACTCCAATGGGTGGAGCTTGAATAGACACTCCATGCCATGCATAGTTTGTGCATGGTGGGTCAATGAATCAATGAATGATTTAGTCCCTGAAAACCTGCAGAATTGCTTATTTTCTACTGTCTGCAATAAATCCCTGTCACAAAAGCTTAATACCTGAGATTCCTGACTCAATGGGCTCAAGTTTTGGCCTGAGTTGCTCCTATATTTTGGAGCAACTAGTTTAGAATGTAGCATCTTAGAAATTGCAATTCTTGGCATTTAGTTTGCTCCAGTTCTAGTCAGTTAGAATAGTTTCATTTTAGAATTTTTTTTTTTCCAAAAGTGGGTGTGTCCAGCCACTTACGCCTGTTTTGCCAGTTTAGGCAGCGAAAGCTTACTCCAAACTAACAGAATGGAGTAAATGTAGATTTTTGTACACTCAAAAACCTTGCCTACACTTATAAATCAGGTGTAGGGAACAAAAAATAGGGGTGGGGTGGCAGGTAATCTGTCTCTGTCTCTGTGACGAGGAGGAACGAGGAGGAGGAACAGGAACGAGGAGGAGGAACAGGAACGAGGAGGAGGAGGAGGAGGAGGAGGAACAGGAACAGGAACGAGGAGGAGGAGGGACGAGGACGAGGACGAGGAGGAGGAGGAGGAGGACGACGACGACGTGGCAAGGATGAAAAGTGTGGAGGCCCCGCCCTGCGATAAACCACCAGTCGCAGGACAGGGCCATAAAAGGAGCGGAGGTGTGGAGGCCCTGTTCACACAGCATGAGACCAGACAATCTGATTTTAGGTGTTGAAGGGATAAATATTGGCCAGGACACTAGGCATTCTTTCCCTGCCCTTCAAAATAGTTCCATGTAATCATTTATGTTCACCTGAGAGGGCAAACGGGGCCTCAGTTCAATGTCTCATTCGAAAAACTGCACTCGAGTGTCGGCCTAGCTTTTGTGTTCAAGTCCCTGTAGTGGGACCTGAAGATGCTCTGATGTATGATGGTGAGGAGGAGTGGAAAGAAAGGGCTCAAGTTTCGGGCCGCGCCCGCCTAAAAAAAACTTACCTATTCTCCGGCTCCCTGCAGGCCCTCTGGAGCTGGGCGTGGCGCAGTACGAGCTGTTGGGGGCGGAGCCAGATCCCTGCGCTGAAAACAGTGCTGGGACCTCTGCACATGCGCGCGACAGTGGGCGCACATGTGCAGTAGCTCCAGGCGCCTAAAACCGTGGGAGGGGCCCGAAGCACGCAGCCCTACCCTGGCCGAATGGCCTCACTGGGGCTGCGTGTATAAGGCTCCTCCCACCTGACCTGACCCCCGCTCTCCCCCCACCCCCGGCGACTCGACCGCTCCTCTCTCCTTCCCTCGCTCCCTTCCTCCTTCCCTCCTCTCTCCTTCCCTCCCTCCATCCTCTCTCCCCTTCCCTCCCTCCATCCTCTCTCCCCTTCCCTCCCTCCATCCTCTCTCTCCTCCCCCCCCCCCCCCGGACTTCCACGACTCTCTTTTCCCCCACCCTCCGCGACTCTCCCACCCCAACCTCCGCGACTCCCAACCTCCGCGACTCCACACCCCCACCCCGCCCCCGAGACCCGACGCCACCTACCTGCAAATCTAGCCCGAAGTCTTGGCCCGGCCGTTCAGCCTCCAGCCTCCCTCCTCTCTTCTTCCCTCCCTCGCTCCTGTCTCTTTCCCTCCCTCCCTCTCTCCCTCCCTGCCTACTCTATCCTTCCCTCCTCCCTCCCTCCTTTCTCCTTCATTCCCTCCCTCCTTTCTCCTTCATTCCTTCCCTCCCTTCTTTCTCCTTCATTCCTTCCCTCCCTCCTTTCTCCTTCATTCCTTCCCTCCCTCCTTTCTCCTTCATTCCTTCCCTCCCTCCTTTCTCCTTCATTCCTTCCCTCCCCCCCCCTCTCCTCCCCCCCTTTTCCTCGCGCCTTCGCGCCCTCTCTCCTTTCCTCGCGCCTTCGCGCCCTCTCTCCTTTCCTCGCGCCTTCGCGCCCTCTCTCCTTTCCTCGCGCCCTCTCTCCTTTCCTCGCGCCTTTGCGCCCTCCCTCCCCTGTCAGAGACACTGGGGGGGGGGGGGGCGTCCCAGCACCCTGTTGGAGGACTCCCGGTGCTGCAGTCGGTAAGTAGAAAATGTTTTGTTTTATTGATTTTTTTTTTAAATTTTTTTTTAAATTTTTTTGATTGATTTATTGATGTATTTAGCATTTATTATTGATGATGGCTCTTTATTTGTAAAACTGAAGTGTTTAATGTTTGTAAACTTCCCTTTTAAACCCCCCCCCTCCCCCCATTCCCTACGCCTAATTTGTAACCTACGCCTGTTTTTCTAAAGTGTAGACAAGGTTTTTTCGAACGTACAAAAATCTTCACTTACTCCATTCTAAGTTAGTTTGGAGTAAGTTTTCACTGCCTAAACTTTGAAAACAGGCGTAAGTGGCCGGACATGCCCCCTTTTGAAAAGAAAATTCTGTTCCAAAGCGAAACTGTTCTAACTGAATAGAACTGGAGCAAATTAAATGCCGAGAATTCTAATTTCTAAGATACTCCATTCTAAACCAGTTGCTCCAAAAAAACAGGAGCAACTCAGGCCGAAACTTGGCCCCAAAGAGTGGCATCTGTGTGTGCTGTAGTGGCTTCATACGCTTGCATGAAAGTTGGTGCTTCAGAATAACACCATTGTTATTTTATTGCTGGAATTGTTTCATCAGCCCTGATACTGTCTGGAAACAGCATATTGTGTGCTGTCCTTTTTATTAAAAATATTCCATTCTTGCAGACTCACCTGCTGTATCCTCAGGATATGATTGTCTACTTTCTAAGTTTTTCATGCTTGAATACAACAGGCAAATTATGGTTGTGAAGGTGCTGGCTTCCAAATGTTATTGATACATAACTACTAAAAGAAGCATTTATGAGCTTACACATCTATTCTAGCCTGTTGCATGATCCTTTACCAGTAAAGAAAATAAATCCCCGTGACATGAATGCTTCGTGCAACCTGGTCATTAATTGTACCATTGCGTTTTCCAGTCGGATGAGCTGCATGTGTTGGAAGGCCCTGAATTTTTTTTCTGTTTTCCCAAAACCCTCATTTATTTTTAAAATTACAGAGCTTTCACTGTAACCCTTTAGTTTACAGGACTTAATTGCAGGGTTTTTCATAATCGGATTGAGTTTATTTGGGAAGGGGCCTCCGAAGAGGCGAGGGCCCAGGGGCAGCACAGGCCATCCCACACTGCGATGTGTGTGCGCACTAGGTCCATGCAGCAGAGCTGGTCTCCAGTTGTCTTGGATAATCCTTGCCACTGGACCAAGACCTAGCTCTGTCAACCCGTGTGGTGGCTGGTGTTCTTTCCACCCCTCCCCACCGACATACATCAGAGCATCTTCAGATCTCACTCCAGGGACTTGAGCACAAACATCCACGCACAGGCATTTTCCACCCTTCGGCATGTAATTTGGAACCTAGAAATATTAGATCCTTCATTGAAACACCTGCGAACTCATCCCTTTTTGGCGTGGAAGCAAGTCGATAAGATACGAGGGACCGCCTATGATGATGATGATATTTTGGGAAGGTACATTCATTGCGCAGTGGAATGATTTACATAAGCCATACATGCACATGAATTATCATTGGGCAATAGATGTGTCTGTATAGCATTCCAGAATTGGTATGGAAGTGAAACAGAAATGTCCAAAGCTTGTACCTTCCCGTAGAACCTCTTGCAGATTAATTGAGTCCTAGGTGTTTTCACTTGTGAAAGATTCCTAATGGCAACGTGGAGTCTGTTTTAACTGCATTCCAAATAACGAGGCTTTGTGCACCCAGTATAATATACTTTGGGACCAACAGGAAATCTTGTTTTGTCCAACTTGGCTGTAGAAATAGTCCTGCTTGGTTTTCACTGTATCTTGTTCACCCCCAGAGGTTCAGAAATTGGCCTTTGTGAATTCGTACCATAGGCCACCATGATCAGATATGTAGAGTATCTACGGTCAATAACAAAAACTGTAATATCCACTAATCCAAAAATATTAATAGTGTGGTGTCTTGGATATAATCTGTATTTGAAACACAATTCTGTATTTGTTGACAACATGGTGATTTTATTACAGGTTTAAAGAAAATAGAGAAGATGAAATTTGGTTAGTGGATGTAAGTATGGACTTCCTTTTTTAAAAAATTTAAAAGCAAAATGCAGCCGCTTAATGCTGACAATTTTAGTGAACATTTTCCAATACAGCTATTTACTTCTGACTGTATCCACCACCAAAAATAACACCACAGTTAATGATAGTCTTTAGAGGATTAAGAGTAGCATGTTTTTCAGTTAGATGGTTGTGTTTATGCATGACACACTTGAACCATCCACTGATGCTGTATGTTATGCTTACCATTCTACATGTGTGTATGATTATTGAACTGAAAGGGTTAGACTGCTTACTGCACTGTCTGGAATAGACTGTGACCTAAATATTAAGTTTCTCTTCACAACACTATGCATAAGCAGACTTTTTTTGCTAATTTATTATAACATAAAGAATGACCTCAGTATATCACATCCCTGGTATTGCTGATTACATAAGATTACATAGGATATACAGCACAGACGCCGTCTATTCGGCCCAAGCAGTCCATGCTGGCATTTATGCTCCACTCCTGCCTCCTCCTGTCTTTCCTCATCTAAATCTATCAGCATAATCCTCTATTCCCTTTTCCCTCAGATGCTTGTCTAGCCGCCCCTTAAATGCATCCATACTATTTGCTTCAACCACTCCCTGTGGTAGCGAGTTCCACGTTCTCACCACTCTGGATAAAGAATTTTCTTCTGAATTCCCTATTGGATTTCTTGATGACTATCTTGTATTGATGGCCTCGAGTTATGCTGTTCTCCACAAGTGGAAACATTCTCTCTGTATCAATGCTATGAAAACCTTTCATAATTTTTAAGACCTCTATTAGGTCACACCTCGGCCTTTTTCGAGAGAAAAAAGACTCAACCTGTTCATCCATTCCTGATGTGTATACCCTTGCATTTCTGGTATCATCCTTGTAAATCTTCTCTGCACCCTCTTCACCCTCTCCAGTGCCTCTATCATTTTTTATATATGGTGACCAGAACTGCACACAGTACTCTTAAGTGTGGTCTAACCAATGTTCGATACAAGTTTAGCATAACATCCCTACTTTTCAATTCTATACCTCTAGAAGTAAACCCCTAGTGCTTGGTTTGCTTTTTTTTAATGGCCTTGCTAACCTGTGTCGCAATTTTAGTGATTTGTGTATTTGGTACTCTTGAGATCCCTTTGTTCCTCTACCCTGCCTAGACTCGCCCTCCAAGTATTAAGTGACCTCCCTATTCTTCCTACCAAAATGTAATACAGGTTGAGCGTCCAAAATCCGGAGTTCCGGGACGATCCGTAGCAGGGTCATCCGGAATCCGTAAAATGTTCCAGAATCCGGACCGGGTGACTCTGCCGACCTCGGTGCCTCACCTCACCACCCTTAACTCTGGGCCTCCTCGCCGGCCCACTCGAACACCTCCTTGGCGAGGCCCCGCCCGACGATGACCTGCTGGACGGGGCTGGCGACCCGAATAGCTCCTCGGAGAGCAAACCCCCCCCCCAAACTTTCTGATGTTCCGAAATCCGGAAATAGCCGAATCTGGGCTAGGGTGTTTCCGGATTTCGGACGTCAGAAACACGTTCCGAAGTCCGGAAAAACACACAAACCGGCTCTGCCTCGGTCCCAAGGTTGGCGGATTTGGGACGCTCAAATGTATCTCACATTTATCTGCGTTGAACTTCGTTTGCCAATTATGTGCCATTTCTGCAAGTTTATTACTGTCCTCCTGTAATTTGTTGCAGTCCTCTTCAGTATTGACTTGCCCTCAATTTGGTGTCATCCGCAAATTTAGGAATTGTGTTTTTGATTCCAAAGTCTAAATCGTTAAGGATCAGTGCCGTTCACAATTTATATTGTGAAACACCACTACACCCCTTCCTCAACTGATGTTTGTTTTTTGTTCAAACCTGGGCATTGACACAACAATATCTCGACGTGAAGATCATGGCTGTACATATCTTTAGGTATTTTTGATGTTGACACCTAAATCCTATTCCGTTTCCATGTAGGCTGTTGATCTTTAACGTAACATCAGAGTAACCGAGATTTCTATTTTATAACCTCCTGATGTATGTAAAGTTATGAAAAGGTACATACTGCTTTTATAAAATGCCAACAGTTGGCAGTTCAGTAAACTTTTTAGTTTGACAAGTCATATCCCAAAGTTAAAACATATAAAAAAAATTCATATTTGCATTTCTCAAACGGTAACCAGTTCGGTTTACTCGAGGAAACTATTAATGCTGGGTGTTACTGAGTGACAAAAGGATATGCACAGTTGAGGAAGGGTTGCAATTTTATGTTTTATTTCTTGGGTTGTATAACTGCAGATGGGGACAGCTGTCCCAAAATTGACACCGACGGTTGTTAAAACAGACTTGGAGCAATTGTTTTTGGCTATGAATAGGCAGATGACAAATTTTCCATATTCTAATGCGTGCATCAGCAAATCTGATTCAGCACATAGGAGGAGGAGGAGTAGGCCATTCGGCCCCTCGATTCTGCTCCACCATTCAATAAGATCATGGCTGATCTGATCTTGATCTCAACTCCACTTCCCTGCCCGCTTCCCATAATCCTTGACTTCCCTATTGTTCAAAAATCTGTATCTCCACCTTTAAATATATTCAACGACCCAGCCTTCTCCGCTCTCTGGGGCAGAGAATACCAAAGATTTACGACCCCCTGAGAAGAAAAAATTCCTTGTCGTCTCCATTTTAAATGTACGACCCCTTATTCTGAAACTATGCCCCTCTAGATTCCCCCACGAGGGGGAACATCCTCTCTGCATCTACCCTCTCCAACATGATGGTTAACGATTTGCAAAGAAGGTACAGGGGTAGAAATTCGTCTTGGGTGGTGGCGCAAGACCAATGGGCTAGACTTTCCATTATTTTTGCAAGCATACAGCTCACTTAACGCTCATTTTAAAGCTGAAATGAGATATATTGCCCATTTAGCCACAAAATGGAAACTAACATAGATACATAGAAAATAGGTGCAGGAGTAGGCCATTCAGCCCTTCGAGCCTGCACCACCATTCAATATGATCATGGCTGATCATGCAGCTTCAGTACCCCATTCCTGCTTTCTCCCATAACACCTTGATCCCTTTAGCCGCAAGGGTCACATCTAACTCCCCTTTGAATATATCTAACAAACTGGCCTCAACAACTTTCTGTAGTAGAGAATTCCACAGGTTCACAATTCTGAGTGAAGAAGTTTCTCCTCATCTCAGTCCTAAATGGCATACCCACTTATCCTTAGACTGTGACCCCTGGTTCTGGGCTTCCCCAACATCGGGAACATTCTTCCTGCATCTAACCTGTCCAATCCCGTTAGAATTTTATGTTTCTATGAAATCCCCTCTCATTCTTCTAAATTCCAGTGAATATAAGCCTAGTCGATCCAGTCTTTCTTCATATGTCAGTCCTGCCATCCCGGGAATCAGTCTGCACTCCCTCCATAGCAAGAATGACCTTCCTCAGATTAGAGACCAAAACTGTACACCATATTCAAGGTGTGGCCTCACCAAGGCCCTGTACACCTACAGTAAGACCTCCCTGCTCCTATACTCAAATCCTCTCGCTATGAAGGCCAACATGCAATTTGCCTCCTTCACTGTCTGCTGTACCTGCATGCCAACTTTCAATGACTGATATACCATGACACCCAGGTCTCGTTGCACCTCCCCTTTTCCTTATCTATCAGCATTCAGATAAACTGCCTTCCTGTTTTTGCCACCAAAGTGGATAACCTCACATTTATCTACATTATACTGCATCTGCCATGCATTTGCCCACTCACCTAACCTGTCCAAGTCACCCTGCAGCCTTTTAGCATCCTCCTCACAGCTCACACTGCCACCCAGCTTAGTGTCATCTGTAAACTCGGAGATATTACATTCAATTCCTCGTCCAAATAATTAATGTATATTGTAAATAGCTGGGGTCCCAGCGCTGAACTTTGCGGTACCTCACTAGTCACTGCCTGCCATTCTAAAAAGGACCCGTTTATTGCTACTCTTTGCTTCCTGTCTGCCAACCAGTTCTCTATCCACGTTAATACATTACCCCCAATACCATGTGCATTAATTTTGCACACCAATCTCTTGTGTGGGATCTTGTCAAAAAGCCTTTTGAAAGTCCAAATACACCACATCCATTTGTTTTCCCTTGTCCACTCTAGTAGTTACATCCTCAAAAAATTCTAGAAGATTTGTCGAGCATGATTTCCCTTTCATAAATCCATGCTGACTTGGACTGATCCTGTTGTTGCTTTCTAAATGCGCTGCTATTACATCTTTAATAATTGATTCCAACATTTTCCCCACTACTGATGTCAGGCTAACTGGTCTATAATTCCCTGTTTTCTCTCTACTTTTTAAAAAAGTGGTGTTACATAGCTACCCTCCAGTCCATAGGAACTGATCCAGAGTCTATAGACTGTTGGAAAATGGTCACCAATGCATCCACTATTTCTAGGGCCACTTCCTTAAGTACTCTGGGATGCAGCCTATCAGGCCCTGGGGATTTATCGGCCTTCAATCCCATCAATTTTCCCTAACACAATTTCCTGACCATTTCTCGGTCACTTATCGCCGAGCGCAACTTTCGGCATGAACTTAATGCCGATTTAAAAAAAAATTATAATACCGCCCACCTTTTTTGGGCAGAAAGCTCAGAATGGGCAAAACCAACGTCCATAATATTGCCCAGCGTTACTTTCGGCATGTAATTAACGGCGAGATTTAATAATACCGCCCGCCCACTTTTTTTTTTGTCGTAAAGATCACATTTGCCGAAACTAACGCCCAGAAAATCGCCCAGTGTTATTTTTGGCATCTCGCCGACAATATCACTCGCCGAAAAAGTTGCTCTCACCTGAACTAATCACAGTGGTATGGACGCCATGTTCTAAATCGCAGGTCGCATCATTTAAAAGGCTGCTTCAACTTCGGGGAGCTTGGATGTACTCTGAACTTCTTTTAAGGTGATGTGACCATCTGACCAAACATCGCATCATACTGTGGACAATTGGAATTTACTTTAGGTGTCTTAGTGGGGACATTTATTGTTTGTGAACAATCGGTGTAATACTGATAGTTGTTGGAATGGGGCCTGTCATTCCTCAGCCTGTCTTGATAAGTACGCACATGCTTCGGACTAGAGATGGTAGAAGATATATTTAACAGCATTATGTGCCCAATCTAAGACGTGTCAGACTGATGAGTAGGACCAGACCTTACACCCACTGCACTTACAGGGAGAAGCGGTCTTACCTTGACTTGTCCAAAAACACTTGCCTTAGGAGACGGCGCTTCCACAAGGAGATATGCCAACTCATCAGAAGAGCTCTGCAGCCTGCCAGCACCATCAGGACCGCACTGTCCGTCGAGGTCACGGTCACCGTGGGACTTTCGTTCTATGCGTCGGGTTCCTTTCAGGCCCCAGCTGGCGACATTTGCGGTATATCTTAGCATGCCATACATTGCTGCATTAGACAGGTGACTGAAGCCCTTTACGCACACAGGATGGACTTTATCAGCTTTCCTATGACCAGAGAAACTCTGACTGAAAGGGCTTTAGGATTCTACCGAATTGCTAACTTCCCCAGGGAACAGTAGACTGCACGCACATCACGATGCGGGTATCTTTTCAGGGTGCAGAGGTTTTTAGGAATCACAAGGGATTCCACTCTCTCTGCATCTCGTTGTCGATCACCAGCTAATAATTATGGCAGTGAATGCTAAATTTCTGGGCAGCATCCTTGATGCTCATCCTGCGTGAGAGCACTATATCTGACATGTTTACCAGTCGGCCACAAGGTCAATGCTGGATGCTTGGTGACAAAGGATATGGCCTCGCCACCTGGCTGATGACCCCCCTGCCTGACACCTACACCGAAGCCGAGAAGCGATACGAAAGCCACTCACAATATCGTCAAACCATTGGAGTGCTTAAGCAGCGCATTAGATGCCTGGATCACTCTGGAGGAGAGCTCCAATACCACCCTGAGCAGGTAGATCAATTCATGGTGGTGTGCTCAATGCTGCAGAACTTGGCTATCAGGAGGGGGCAAGAATTGCCAGAAGGGACTGATGGCCCACCTCAGGAGAGAGAGGAAGAGGAGGTGGACGCTGACCTCGAACCAGACAATCAGGCTGACGCTAAAACCATGCCGCCGCCCCCCTCTAGACTGCAGGAAAGGGCCCGTGGTGGCTACATAGCTGCAAGACTCTTGCGTTAGCAGCTCATAATGTTCTTTCAAGCAAAGCGCTCATTTGTTATTTGCAAAGCTGCAACACTGCTGGGTGTGCAGGTCATACATCAATGGTATGCATCACCTTGGTGGCAGTTGAAGTAAAAGTTGATTCAAGTTAAGTGTAATTATACCCTTTCATGTTAAGGAATCACCAGTGTGTAACGGTGCAGCTATCTGAGACAATGCGCAACAAGGTTATGTTAAATAAAAAACATTTAATCCGACCATTTGTGTGAAATCATAATTATAATTGTAAAAGACACCCCACCCCACCCTGCAACAAATTTATCACATTTACATAATTTGATTGGTCACCATTTCCAGCAACACAGAATACACATGCAAACCAGCAAGGTAGCCCCCTCGCCCCTTACCCCGCCTCTCCCACCAAAATAGCACCAACAACATAAAAATATGCCCAAGACAACACCTGCGGCCATGCACCTCACTTCCCACCCCCCTGCCATCTCTATCCCTTCCCCTCCTGACTCCAAGCCACCTGGCCGAGGAGCTCCTGAGGCGCTGCTTCATTGGGGGGGATGACGGCAGAACCGCTGCTTGGACGGATATTGGAGAGGATGGTCCCGAGGTGGGAACATCCTCCGGGTCAGAAGCAAGATCTTCCTCCTGGCTCTCGTGTCGTTGGCAATGGGAGTGCGGAACCTTGGGGTACAGTGTCGCACTCCGGGACCACTGGGCGGCTTCTGCCACCAGTGTTCCTGGCTATCCACGGCACGTACTCTGTCATGGTGGCGGACATGCTGGCCAGCTGGAGGGATATGACCCCCATTGTCAACACTATGCCAACACTCCTCCTGGACAAGTGTACCATGTCACTGCTCAGATCAGCCGTTCATGGAGCAGACCTGCTGCGTCGAACCAACCTCCGCTCGGTCGGCGCTGTCCTGGAGACACCTGGGGTGCCGTGTGGCAAGCTGCTTGGGCCCAGTACCTCCACGGTGGATGTTGGAATGGCCGCAGGCGCACTAGATGTCATCAATGTCGAAGGGATTATGGAGGTTGGGGAAGCAGGCTCCTCGAAGTTGGCGCTGTCATCCGTGGAGAAGGGACCCAACAGATGCACGGCAAGAATCGGTGCCCCTTAGCACCAGATGGGGGAAGAGTCCGGTGAGTCCGTCCCCGCGCCCCCACCTTCTGGGCTCAGTGTTCTTGCATGGGGCCGTGCTGCTGGCTGAGCTGCAAAACATAAATTAGGTTATTAGAGGAGAAGCGAGTGCTAGGGTCACAAGGTGAGTCCAGTGCTACACACAGCATATGCATGACAAAAGCAACACAGCTATCAAGATCATCACAGACCTCACATTTCATGACCATCACCAAATTCTGCATTGCAATGATTCTCATGAGGACATCATTATTTAGAGAAGAATTTTATGATTCATCTATCATGTAATATTGGTCGGATATGAGTGGGTGTGGCATCTATTGACTTTCATCATGCAATGGTGTATACTTTACTCACGGGGCATCACATCAGGCTATGTTGCTGCTTGCATGGCCGACCGGGGTGGCTCCCCACTAGTGCCAGCACCCGCTCCTCAATGTCGGTGTAGTCGATGATGACAGGTGGCCCCCCCACCCGTTCGCCTCTGCTCGGCCCTATTCCTCGAAAGCTTCTGTAAAATGTAATAACAGCAAGACATGGCACAAGATCATTGTGTGATATCATTGCTAGATACTGTCACAGAGACTGATACAACACTTAACCGATAGATGTAATCATGATTATAATGAAAATGATCATTCTTTACCTGAAAACTTACACTGTGACCGCAGGCTTTGAGTACAACCTTCCTGGTATAAGTGCAAGACATCACATCTGATCTTAATCACTCATTACACTTACAATTCCAATTATATAAATATATAAGTACATATAAATAAATGTAATACTCTGGTGGATCCGACAAGGTCGTTACATCACTTGCGGCATTGGATGCCCTCACGTACCTCGTTGGTCGCCGATGAGACTATCTCGGCCCATATCTTCTGGTAGGCCTTTGGGGTGGGCTTCCCACGCCCTCCCTGGGTCAATTGACTCGATCTCCTGCATGAGGGAGGCATTTGCTTCGTCCGAGAACTTCCTCGCTCTTTTTCGTCGTCCTCCCTTTTGTTCCCCTCCCAGCTCACTGCTTTCGCCAGTGTCCCCAGTCTCCACAGTGTGCTGGGTCGCCTCCTTCATCCCTTCCATGTTAAATATTATTTTTTCCACAGAAACTCGATGCCAACTACCTTCTTTGTGCTTAGCAGGCTTTTTGCTGCAGGTGACTCTCGCTCGTGCCTCCCACAACAGCCAAACGAGCGCACACCACACCATTTCAGTCCCTCTCTGCTCCCCCTCTCTGTCTCTTATGCGCATGTAATGATGACCCCTGACTTTCTGAAACGCAAGTAACGAGCATTGCCATGGTCGGCGACACTTTATGGCAGAAGGTCAAAAAAAATTATCGCTAACACCCATTTCAGATCGCTCGCGGTAATGCCCATTTTCAAAAATGTAAAGTTAGGGTTTTGAAAATGGATGATAATCCGGCGATCTCAAAACCCATTTTTACCGCCCACGCTAGAAATAACGCCCATTTTTGGGCGATCTGCACAAAAGAGGAACGTCTAGTCCATATATCTTACACAACTGATCAAGGTGACTGCAATGGAACTGAGTAACAGGCTGAGCGTCCGATCCAATGCCACCCATTTTGCGCCACTGCTTGACACTAATTTCTAGGCCCTTTTTGTTTTAAGTGATAAAAACTGAGAATGCTGAAAATACTCAGCATCTGTGGAGAGAGAGAGAAACAGTTAACATTTCAGGTCGATGACCCTTCGTCAGAACTGGAAAACGTTAGAGATGTAACCGAGTTTAAGCAAGGGTGGGGCGGGAGGGGGGGGTGGGGGGGAAGAACAAAAGGGAAGATGTTTGATCGGGTGGAAGAGATTAAGAGACAAAAGGGATGATGGTTCAAGGCAAAGAGATGGAAATGGGACAAGTTAAGAAACAAAAGATGAGTCTAGATAGTGTAAATGGAGATGGCAGAATCATTATCAGCTGCCATGGGAAAGAGAGAGAAAAAAAGAGAAAATAAGGGCAGAGGTTATCTGAAATTGTTGAGCTCGATGAGTCCAGAAGGCTGTAAAGTGCCGAAATGAAAGATGGGGTACTGCTCCTCGAGCTTATGTTGAACTTCGTTGGAACAGTGCAAGAGGCCGAGAAAGAACCGTGGCTGGCTCTGTTGCACAGGAGGGCAGGAAAAAGAGTGGGAGAGCGATAGTGATAGGGGATTCAATTGTGAGGGGAATAGATAGGCGTTTCTGCGGCCGCAACCGAGACTCCAGGATGGTATGTTGCCTCCCTGGTGCAAGGGTCAAGGATGTCTCGGAGCAGGTGCAGGACATTCTAAAAAGGGAGGGAGAACAGCCAGTTGTCGTGGTGCACATTGGTACCAACGACAGGTTTAAAAAAAAAGGGATGAGGTCCTACAAAACGAATTTAAGGAGCTAGGAGCTAAATTTAAAAAGTAGGACCTCAAAAGTAGTAATCTCGGGATTGCTACCAGTGCCACGTGCTAGTCAGAGTAGGAATCGCAGGATAGCGCAGATGAATACGTGGCTTGAGCAGTGGTGCAGCAGGGAGGGATTCAAATTCCTGGGGCATTGGAACCGGTTCTGGGGGAGGTGGGACCAGTACAAACCGGACGGTCTGCACCTGGGCAGGACCGGAACCAATGTCCTAGGGGGAGTGTTTGCTAGTGCTGTTGGAGAGGAGTTAAACTAATATGGCAGGGGGATGGGAACCGATGCAGGGAGACAGAAGGAAACAAAAAGGAGACAAAAGCAAAAGACAGAAAGGAGATGAGGAAAAGTGGAGAGCAGAGAAACCCAAGGCAAAGAACAAAAGGCCACTGTACAGCAAAATTCTAAAAGGACGAAGGGTGTTAAAAAAACAAGCCTGAGGCTTTGTGTCTTAATGCAAGGAGTATCCGTAATAAGGTGGATGAATTAACTGTGCAAATAGATGTTAACAAATATGATGTGATCGGGATTACGGAGACGTGGCTCCAGGATGCTCAGGGCTGGGAACTCAACATCCAGGGGTATTCAACATTCAGGAAGGATAGAATAAAAGGAAAAGGAGGTGGGGTAGCATTGCTGGTTAAAGAGGAGATTAATGCAATAGTTAGGAAGGACATTAGCTTGGATGATGTGGAATCTATATGGGTAGAGCTGCAGAACACCAAAGGGCAAAAAACGTTAGTGGGAGTTGTGTGCAGACCTCCAAACAGTAGTAGTGATGTTGGGGAGGGCATCAAACAGGAAATTAGGGGTGCATGCAATAAAGGTGCAGCAGTTATAATGGGTGACTTTAATATGCACATAGATTGAGCTAGCCAAACTGGAAGCAATACGGTAAAGGAGGATTTCCTGGAGTGCATAAGGGATGGTTTTCTCGACCAATATGTCGAGGAACTAACTAGGGGGGAGGCCATCTTAGACTGGGTGTTGTGCAATGAGAGAGGATTAATTAGCAATCTCGTTGTGCAAGGCCCCTTGGGGAAGAGTGACCATAATATGGTGGAATTCTGCATTAGGATGGAGAATGAAACAGTTAATTCAGAGACCATGGTCCAGAACTTAAAGAAGGGTAACTTTGAAGGTATGAGGTGTGAATTGGCTAGGATAGATTGGCGAATGATACTTAAGGGGTTGACTGTGGATGGGCAATGGCAGACATTTAGGCCCCAAGTTTCCACATGATTTGTTCCAGATTTTTAGGAGCAACTGGTGGAGAACGGAGTATCATAGAAATCGGAATTCTCCACATTTAAGTTTTCTGCAGTTCTAGTCAGGTAGAACAGTTTCACTTTTGAACAGAATTTTTTTTTCAAAAGGGGGCGTGTCCGGCCACTGACGCCTGATTTGAAAGTTTCCACAGTGAAAACGTACTCCAAACTAACTTAGAATGGAGCAAGTGAAGATTTTTGTAGGCTTGAAAAAACCTTGTCTATACATTAAAAAAATCAGGCGCAGGTTACAAATTAGGCGTCGGGAACGAGGTGGAGGGGGGGGGGAGGGGGGAAGGGAAGTCATTACATTCTACAATAAATCCTTAGTTATACTTATACAAATATTATACAAATAAATCCAACCTGAATAAAACATTTATAAGCAAAGAAAAGATTAAATAAACCATGTTCCTACCTGTGTGAAAGTGCTTCAGGCAGGCCTTTCAGGCAGCGGTTTGCCGTCGGGACTGAACGACGGCGGGGGGGGGGGGAGGGAGGGAGAAGGCTGCAGGAAGCCTCATTACTTGAGGCAGCCATTCCCGATGGCAGGGGGTGGGGGGAGGCAGGGAGAAGGCTGCAGGAAGCCTCATTACTTGAGGCAGCCGTTTGCCGTCGGGCCCGACGGACGGCAGGGGGAGAAAGTTGCAAGAAGCCTCCGTGCTGATCATGGAAGGGCAATGTGGTTTTATTAAATGTTAAAAATTGAACAGCAACAAAGAATTTGAATAGTCTCAAACAAGTGCATGTGTCCCGTTTATCAGAGTCTATCTTTAATTACAGAATGCACTCCCTCACCCTCACACACAGAAATATCAAGAAAATTAAAATACCAGCCTTTGCAAGGGTTCAATAAACAAATTTTCACTTTTTCTGCAGCACTTTTTAAAATGGCCGAGTGCCAATGTTTCCTCAACACGGCGCGTGCGCGAACGCTCCAATGCGCACGCGCAGCGTTGCCGGCACGAAAAAAACTCATTTAAATTGTGCCCGCCCCCCTCCTACTTACAAAATCGGCGCGAGTGGTAGGCTCCGCCCCCTGGGCGCTGCGCCAATCAGACATCGAGCTGCTTGGAGGGGCACCCGTTTTGCCGCGTGTGGAAACTTGGGGCCTTCGAGACCGCATGGATGAACTACAACAATTGTACATCCCTGTCTGGCGTAAAAATAAAAAAGGGAAGGTGGCTCAACCGTGGCTATCAAGGGAAATCAGGGATAGTATTAAAGCACATGGGATTGGGGGTAGTGTGCTGACATGGATTGAGAACTGGTTGTCAGACAGGAAGCAAAGAATAGGAGTAAATGGGTACTTTTCAGAATGGCAGGCAGTGACGAGTGGGGTACCGCAGGGTTCTGTGCTGGGGCCTCAGCTGTTTACATTGTACATTAATGATTTAGATGAGGGGATTAAATGTAGTATCTCCAAATTTGCGGATGACACTAAGTTGGTTGGCAGTGTGAGCTGTGAGGAGGATGTTATGAGGCTGCAGAGTGACTTGGATAGATTAGGTGAGTGGGCAAATGCATGGCAGATGAAGTATAATGTGGATAAATGTGAGGTTATCCACTTTGGTGGTAAAAACAGAGAGACAGACTATTATCTGAACGGTGACAGATTAGGAAAAGGAGAGGTGCAACGAGACCTGGGTGTCATGGTACATCAGTCATTGAAGGTTGGCATGCAGGTACAGCAGGCGGTTAAGAAAGCAAATGGCATGTTGGCCTTCATAGTGAGGGGATTTGAGTACAGGGGCAGGGAGGTGTTGCTACAGTTGTGCAGGGCCTTGGTGAGGCCACACCTGGAGTATTGTGTACAGTTTTGGTCTCCTAACTTGAGGAAGGACATTCTTGCTATTGAGGGAGTGCAGCGAAGGTTCACCAGACTGATTCCCGGGATGGTGGGACTGACCTATCAAGAAAGACTGGATCAACTGGGCTTGTATTCACGAGTTCAGAAGAATGAGAGGGGACCTCATAGAAACGTTTTAAAATTCTGACGGGTTTAGACAGGTTGGATGCAGGAAGAATGTTCCCAATGTTGGGGAAGTCCAGAACCAGGGGTCACAGTCTAAGGATAAGGGATAAGTCATTTAGGACCGAGATGAGGAGAAACTTCTTCACCCAGAGAGTGGTGAACCTGTGGAATTCTCTACCACAGAAAGTAGTTGAGGCCAATTCACTAAATATATTCAAAAGGGAGTTAGATGAAGTCCTTACTACTCGGGGGATCAAAGGGTATGGCGAGAAAGCAGGAATGGGGTACTGAAGTTGCATGTTCAGCCATGAACTCATTGAATGGCGGTGCAGGCTAGAAGGGCCAAATGGCCTGCTCCTGCACATATTTTCTATGTTTCTATGTCTAAGAAACCGGCGACCAGAAGCTTGTGGTCATGCTTACGGACTGAACAGCGGTGTTTTGCATCTGCGTTTTAAGTGATAATGTCTGGGAAAGATTTTTATAGGCAAAAGATGATGATGTGTTTTCTTCTGGATTTGTATAGTGTTGAGAATCAGATGTAGCAGTTCTTTCATTCTTGGCATAAATTTGGAGGACTGGTATAAACGCTAGCAGCCTTTTAATACTGCCCCCATCTATAATTGTGTAGAGTAGAGACTCCTAAAGGTTGTTCCTGTTCATGAATCCAATTTCCTAAGAAAAATTAAGAGGATTTAATTTTTGCAGCTAATATAATATTCCTTAAGACAGAAAGCAACATAAATAACAGAGTACTATCCAACAGGCTCATCCTACTCAGACAAAGTTGAGTCATCAAGTATTCTTTTTTATGTTCAAGTTTATTCAGTAGCATCGTATAATTACTAGACTACTGAATAAACTTGATGCCTCCTCTTTATCTCTGAAAAATAAATATGTTTGCTGATGCACATTTGTAGAATTGTTTTGATTTTTGGAGAGTTTCAACCTCAAATCAGTCTCTACATTCAAGAAGCTTCTACGCTTGTTTATGATGCAAGTAAGCAAAGAACAACCAATTGACGCAGCTACATTAAAGCAAAGTGAATAAGTATTTTTTTGGGACAATTCAGGAACTTTTTCTTTGAATTGAGAGCCAGAACTGATCAAGAGCCATGACATTAAAATTATGTCTCAATACATAGTCACCAGCAATGTCAATCAAATTCTCACGGCAATCATGGTCTTTGCTACAAAGTCCTCTGAAAACAGATTTCAAATTAAGGCAAAATCCTGCAATTAATTTGGCTCTTTCGGGAAAATATTTGCTGAATTTTCTGTAAAGTTAAGATAAATGTTCCAGATTAACTTCCAGGACTTCTTGTCCATAATGACAGAGGAACATGTTGGGAACATAGGTACATTATCTTGCAGCACATAGCTACTCCATAGAATAATGTTCTTTTGACTAAATCTGTAATTTTTAGTGGGAGTTGTGTACAGACCACCAAATAGTAGTAGTGAGGTTGGGGACAGCATCAAATAAGAAATTAGGGATGCATGCAATAACGGTACAGCAGTTATCATGGGCGACTTTCATCTACATATAGATTGGGCTAACCAAACTGGTAGCAATACGGTGGAGGAGGATTTCCTGGAGTGTATTAGGGATGGTTTTCTGGACTAATATGTCGAGGAACCAATTCGAGGGCTGGCCATCTTAGACTGGGTGATGTGTAATGAGAAAGCACTAATTAGCAATCTTGTGCGAGGCCCCTTGGGGAAGAGTGACCATAATATGGTAGAATTCTTTATTAAGATGGAGAGTGACACAGTTAATTCAGAGACTAGGGTCCTGAACTTAAAAGGTTACTTTGATGGTATGAGACGTGAATTGGCTAGAATAGACTGGCAAATGATACTTAAAGGCAATGGATAGGCAATGGCAAACATTTAAAGATCACATGGATGAACTTCAACAATTGTACATTCCTGTCTGGAGTAAAAATAAAACTGGGAAGGTGGCTCAACCGTGGCTAACAAGGGGAATTAAGGATAGCGTTAAATCCAAGGAAGAAGCATATAAATTGGCCAGAAAAAGCAGCAAACCTGAAGACTGGGAGAAATTTAGAATTCATCAGAGGAGCACAAAGGGTTTAATTAGGAAGGGGAAAATAGAGTATGAGAGGAAGCTTGCCGTGAACATAAAAACTGATTGCAAAAGCTTCTATAGATATGTGAAGACAAACGTAGGCCCCTTGCAGTCAGATTCAGGTGAATTTGTAATGGGGAACAAAGAAATGGCAGACCAGTTGAACAAATACTTTGGTTCTGTCTTCACGAAGGAAGACACAAATAACCTTCCAGCAGTACTAGGGGACTGAGGGTCTAGTGAGAAGGAGGAACTGAAAGATATCCTTATTAGGCGGGAAATTGATAGGATTGAAGGCCAATAAATGCCCGGGGCCTGGTAGTCTGCATCCCAGAGTACTTAAGGAAGTGGCCCTAAAAATAGTGGATGCATTGGTGACCATTTTCCAACAGTCTATCGACTGGATCAGTCCCTATGGACTGGAGGGTAGCTAATGTAACATAACACCACTTTTTAAAAAAGGACAGAGAGAAAACGGGTAATTATAGTCTGGTTAACCTGACATCAGTAGTGGGGAAAATGTTGGAATCAATTATTAAAGATGAAATAACAGCGCATTTGGAAAGCAGTGACAACATCGGTCCAAGTCAAAATGGATTTATGAAAGGAAAATCATGCTTGACAAATCTTCTAGAATTTTTTGAGGATGTAAATAGTCGAGTGGAAAAGGGAGAACCAGTGGATGTGGTGTATTTGGACTTTCAAAAGGCTTTTGACAAGGTCCCACACAATAGATTGGTGTGCAGAATTAAAGCACATGGCATTAGGGATAATATACTGAAGTGGATAGAGAACTGGTTGGCAGACAGGAAGCAGAGAGTCGGGATAAACTGGTTCTTTTCAGAATGGCAGGCAGTGACTAGTGGGGTGCCGCATGGCTCAGTGCTGGGACCCCAGCTATTTACAATATACATTAATGATTTAGATGAAAAAATTGAGTGTAATATCTCCAAGTTTGCAGATGACACTAAACTGGGTGACGGTGTGAGCTGTGAGGAGGATGCTAAGATGCTGCAGGGTGACTTGGACAGGTTAGGTGAGTGGGCAAATGCATGGCAGATGCAGTATAATGTGGATAAATGTGAGGTTATCCACTTTGGTGGCAAAAACACGAAGGCAGAATATTATCTGAATGGCGGCAGATTAGAAGAAGGGGAGGTGCAACGAGACCTGGGTGTCATGGTACATCAGTCATTGAAAGTTGGCATGCAGGTACAGCAGGCGGTGAAGGCAAATGTCATGTTGGCCTTCATAGCTAGGGGTTGAGTATAGGAGCAGGGAGGTCTTACTGCAATTGTACAGGGCTTTGGTGAGGCCTCACCTGGAATATTGTGTTCAGTTTTGGTCTCCTAATCTGAGGAAGGACGTTCTTGCTATTGAGGGAGCGCAGCGAAGGTTCACCAGACTGATTCCCGGGATGGCTGGACCGACATATAAGGAGAGACTGGATCAACTGGAGTTTAGAAGGATGAGAGGGGATCTCATAGAAACATAAAATTCTGACGGGACTGGACAGGTTAGATGCAGGAAGAATGTTCCCGATGTTTGGGAAGTCCAGAACTAGAGGACACAGTCTAAGGATAAGGGGTAAGCCATTTAGGACTGAGATGAGGAGAAACTTCTTCACTCAGAGTTGTTAACCTGTGGAATTCCCTACTGCAGAGGGTTGTTGATGCCAGTTCATTGGATATATTCAAGAGGGAGTTAGATATGGCCCTTACGGCTAAAGGGATCAAAGGGGTATGGAGAGAAAGCAGGAAAGAGGTACTGAGGTGAATGATCAGCCATGATCTTATTGAATGGTGGTGCAGGCTCGAAGGGCCGAATGGCCTACTCCTGCACCTATTTTCTTTGTTTCTATGTTTCTAGAATGAGAATATTATAGTTCTTGCCTTGCAAAAAAATGCTAAGTTCATTGAGCTTGTCAAATATGTTAGCTAAATAGCCTACCAAACCTGGAATCGCTGATCGAGGATGTGGTGATTTAGTCATTCATAAATGTGCGATGCTCCTCTTAAGTTCACAGATTGTTGCCAAAATTTACCATGTGACAGCCAACAGCCATCAAACGTGTATGAAGCTGCAGTTGCTGGTCCAACAATCCCATTTCTGCACAAAGCACTGAGAAGAGGCGTGAGTTCAGTGGTCGAGCTTTGAGGTTGCTAATCAGAAACCTTTCCTCTACACACTGTTGGCACTAGAAGCCTTTCACCAATTGTATGAGACTTTATACTACTTGCTATTTAATATGTGACCGCGTAGGAAGCTTCAAGTGCATTGGCAAGGGTATTATGTAATTTACAACACAGAGACAAGCCATTCGGCCCCACTGGTCCATGTTGCTGTTTCTGTACTGCACTCCTCCCACCCTTTTCATCTAACCCCAACAATATATAGAATCATAGACATTTACAGTATGGAAGGAGGCCATTTTGGCCCATCGTGTCCACGCCGGCCGACAAAGAGCTATCCAGCCGAACCCATATCCTTCTATTCCTTTCTCCCTCATGTTTATCTAGCTACCTTTTTAAATGCGCCTAATCTCGTCACCTCAACTACTCCTGGTGGTGGTGAGTTCCACATTTTAAACGCTGTCTCTGGGTAAATACATTTCTCCTGATTTCCCTATTGGATTTATTAGTGATTATCTTATATTTATGACCCCTAGTTCTGGTCTCCCCCACAAGTGGAAACATGTCTACATCTACCCTATCGAACTCTTTCAGAATCTTGGAGATCTTTATCGGGTCACCCCTCAGTCTTCTATCTTCTAGTTAAGAGTCTGAGCTTGTTCAATTTTTCCTGATGGGTATGACCTCTCAGTTATGGTATCATTCTAGTAAATATTTTTTGCACCTTCTCCAATGTCCCTATATCCTTTTCATAATATGGAGAGCAGAACTCCAAGGGTAGCACTGGGTTCTTTTGATTACTTCCATCTGTCCTTTCAGCTGAAAGCTTTTGTTGAAAAAAATCTGACCGTTTATCCTTCCCTTGGATCAACATTCTCAACTTTACACTTCACAAAACGCTCCATTTATGCACTATTCTCAAACATCACACTCCACTCTCACGTCCGTTATATGGCACAGGAGCTAGAGGATGCTGACATAAAGGTGTACATGGTCAATAATGTGTTGGTACTATGCACTCATAATCTTGGGATTTGAGGGATGAAGCCCATGTATGCTCATAAGCTCATTGCACCTGCCCCCCCCCCCTCCCCCTTCCAGTTTGAAAATCTATGGTGTAGAGGATTGATATTCTAGCCACATCTATTAAATGTTGTGAAATGTAGCGGTCAAGCGTATACTCTACTGAAGTGAGATATGGCTGTTTTTTAATAGGATCCCACTTTGCAGCTAAGTTTTGCAAATTATATCACTTGTTTGCCCAGAGTAAATGGATGTAATCCGTAAGTAAAAGAGTTGAATATTTAGAATGCTAAAACATCATTTATCTGCCCACTGTTCACTTTGTCACTTGCAGTGGTTTGATTGCTGTTTGCCTTTAAGATAACTGCCCTGCAAAGGATGATAGGAACTAAGTGAACATCATTAATAGTAACATTCATAAGGTTGATGATGATAGGTGAGAAATAAAGTTGGCCAAGATATTTTCCAGAGCAAGCTTCAAGTAGATTTTGTGGTAAGATGGGCTCCCATTTATTACGAGCTACAGGATTAATTGAAAACATGGCATCATCTGGGAAATGTGTGTTCCCCAATGATAGTGTGGGTTGTTGCGACCAGGTGGCACTTGGGGGGTTTAAAGTCACACCCTTGTAGCTTCCAATGAACCTGTTTCAGTATGGTGGGGCACTCCCTGATGGTGATGTCGCTGGAACGGCCGAGCAAGGAGGAAGCTATCCTATTTGAAAGTCTCCACACCAGGAAGCAAGTCGCCATTTTTTTTTAATCATCAAGTTCCGACACATTTTCTTCTATAAATAGCTGAGTAATTGTACACTACACTACAGACTATGAATGAAAATTCCCATTCCCAAGTAGTTTGAATCAAAACTTACTTCTACATTTGATGGTGTGATCATTCCTAATTTAATTGTTGCCTTAGTGACCCCGCGCTTCAATTATTCGGTTTAATGTGCAAGATAGTGGTATGTAGAACATGTGATTGTAGAGAGCCTTGAGTGTTACTGATTGGTTTTTTTTTTCTAGCCATCTTGTATTGGTCACTTAATCTGTGTGGATCAATCACATTCGGAGCGTCGAGTATAGAAAAATAGTTGTATTTTTTTCCCAGTCCAGCTGTACATCCAGACCTCATGGCACCACTTTTCTTCTGTAGTGCATGTTAATTTAACAAGACTTGACCTAGTCTGCCATTCACTTCCAGGCCTCCCCTCATTAGTGTGCAACTAATGTCATGGGATATTCCTGTACCTCCAGTAAATATTTACAACAGTCTTTGCAAAAGCATAGTGGGTAAAAGGAGTCGATTTGCATTCTCTCCAATTTCTTGACTGATGTGCCTGGTGTTGGTGCTGTTGGTGTTGGTCCTGCACCAAATGAAAAAAGTAGCCATATATGTTTCACTGGAACTAAAATATGTTGAAGCATGTGTTAAAGGGTGCTGAAGTGTGTTAATTTGACACTCTGATCCTGTTGGGCATGGTAATGAGGGGTGAATCCATAATCCATGCTAGTGAATTGCTCATGAGTTTGCTTAAGGTTTGGCAGCTTCATTCGCACAGGCTCCTACCAGATCCAATTTGATCTGATGGGGATTTATTTGGTCGTGGCGGTATGAAGTCACATCACAAATTTGTGCATCCCAAAAATGTAAATTTTTAAGGCATTAAAATAATTAATAACTTCCTCTCTGGAGGAACAATCAATTGAGCTGTGATTTCAGGGATTAGTTCAAAACTGTTGCTCTTGGGGACCCAAATTGCAGGAGTCACAATGCAGTATGATATTTGTAGATGGGGAAAAATGCAAGTATGGAAAAATTAACATTTTTTGTAACTTTTTTTCAGAAAAAATTATTGATTGGGACCTCCATTTTTTTAAATCCTTAAAATAATGTAATAGTAATAACTATTGGAGTGTCTTAGTACCATGTCAGTTGATCCACACAACTGTTGTTTGTTGCTTAATCTGCTGTGATGGATGTGGCTTGTCTTTTGAAATAATTTAGGCTAGGCATTTTCTGAATAATGCCAGGACCAAAACGCATGTAAAATAAATCCCCAAACTAATAATGTACTTCCATTTTACTTCCAATTGGCAGCAATTGTTGTTTGTCTTTTCTGTGGTTTTTTTTTGGTTCTCCATCAAGGTGAGGGATGTTAGAAATGGAACATATCTAATAAGCACTCCCAGGTTCAGTAGCCCATTAAAACCCTCTTGCCATATAGGATTGAGCACCACGTCGGCTGGCCAAGGATGGTTATGGCCATGGAAGGAGGGTTCACGTTGCAGACTGTTAATCAGCCTGCGTGTCCTACCACTACTTCACACTATATGCCATGGGGAAAGTGTAAAGGTACAGCAACTGAGTGTTTTGGGAAGGGAGGAGAAAATAAACAAATAAAAATATTTGCATGTAATCTGCCAGAGGGATAAGGAAACAAATGTTGCACAATAATGCAAATAATTGAGCATTGGAGGTGTTGCAGAGAGAACAATGAAAGTTATTTTCATCAGAAACATATTTATTAGAGGAATCTTATAACTGAAAGCTATGGGATGTATTTTTTACTTTAAGTAATGTGTATAATATCTTTACCTTGTGTCAGTCATGTGATATGTTTCAGTAAATTTGTTGCATTACAGCACTGGGCAAGCCACTCAAAGGAGTAGAAACAACAATCCTGATCCGTGACTACCTATAAACAAGACCACAGGAGATCTGAGTGTAATCTGTTAATACTGATTATCCTAGTCTACAGATCCATTTTAGAGTTTGGTTGGTTATATGTACAGCAGAAGTGCACATCTGGTGTTTGCCTGACATGTTTGTATCCTGAAACCGTAAGGAAGTGTCACTATCAGCAGGTCCTTTTTTTTTTTAAAAAAACTTTTTAATGAATTCTAATTTACTTGATACTCTTATTTTTTTTTAACGAAAAAAAATTCAAATCGAATCTTAGTAAAATATTCCGGGAGATTTGAGGATGCAAATACATATATTTTTAACATTGACTGCTGGTGAAAAGGACAATATTCCTTGGGGTGAGGAAAGTTTAAAAAAAGAAATTGGATGGGGCGGGAGGAGTTTGATTTGAATTCCTAATGTTTTTTAAAATTGTTCTGAATTGAAGTTACTTCCCTAAGCCCTCTACTGATTGAATTACATTACTAACCAATGAATCGGCTGCTAATTGTTGCAACATGTTTATTTCAGTTCTATGCACCTTGGTGTGGCCACTGCAAGAAGTTGGAACCAATATGGGATGAGGTAGCTGCTGAAATGCATACCTTGGGGTCTCCAGTAAAAGTGGGGAAGATGGATGCAACAGTTTATGCAGGTGAGGTGTGCCCAGTGTCCTATTATGTCTTGCATTGAAAAATTGCTCCGTCTTTTTTAAAAAAAAAACACAACCAGAATGAGTTGTATAAGAAATTGTTTTACATTACTCAATCATCTAAAACATTCTGTTATTGGGTTTAACCAGAGTCACCATTTTAGCATGACTGAAGAAGTCAAATCCCACTTTTATTTCATTGAATGCTGGGATTTTTAGTGTGTGTGTGTATGTGTTGAGGGAGGGCTGGTGGTTTGGTTAACACTGTTCAGTGATTCATTCTATATTGCAATTAAGTCATTCCATTTTTATTGCATGGTATTACAGGTGTTTTGGAGATGTTTTAAGATTGAATTCTGCATTATGCTCATTTTATTCCTTAAACTGCTGATCAAATGACCTTGGACAAAACCAATTCAATCCTTTTCAAAAGGAGTTGAATGCATACTTAAACACAACATATTTGGTTCCGACTGAATCCACCTTAGATGCAAGTGACAATATCTGAGCTGCATTCACTTTTGTTTCTTGATTTCAGTCTACTCTATACCCTATTTCCGCATGTAATAGCTGATATAGCCATTAAATTTAACTTTGATTCACTATTCGTCCTGAATACTCTTGTCAAAGTGCCCTTTTTAAATCTGTTAAGTAAAGTTGCTTGAAGATTAGAGAACACACGAGTTTCCTAATGAACAAAGACAACTACATCTGCAAGGAATAATGAACCTTTGCTCTTGCTACTCTAATCTAATCACTTCTGGAAAATATTGCTACAGATAGTGTAACAAACCCCCTCTTTATATTTTAACACTTTTTTTAATTTCAAAAGGAAATCTTTAAATTCAATTAATCAGATTGACACATGCTAGACGGTCGCTTCCCCTTCCCATTCTGTCAATCAACCAGTTAAATGTGGAGTCCTGTGACTGTCAGTCACTGGAGCATGGAGGTCCTTGGAGCAGGACAGACTTCATGTCTGCGGTTCCTGTATTTGGGGGGTTTTCACACAAATGGGAGATTTGACATGTGTATCCTCCCTAGGTGGTGGTCCTATTGGGGATAGCAAAATTTTTACTGCAGTAAGAAATGCCAGTCCTCTTTGGGTCATTACTTAGGAACTTTAATTACTTAGTGAATTTTAACTTAGAAGATTTTTATGGCTTAATTATATGGCAACTTCCCTGGCTTAAAGTAGCTTTGATTTACAGCCATTTCCCAGCATTCAGTTCAATTACAGGCTCCATATTATGTGGGTGGTTTCCATTTTAGGCAGCTTATAGGGCATTTCCCCAACTAATCTCGAAGGCAATTTATGGGGCTCTGTTTCTACAGTTATGCGATCCACCTGCTCTGCTCTCAACTGTGCTCCCTTTTGCCTTCAGTCTGCCTCCCATTCTTGCTCTGTATACCTCAGTCTGCTTCTTGAGCCCATACCATATGTATTTAATGACCAGGGGAACAGTCCCATCATCTAAATGAAAGGTGCAGCAATGATGCACAAGCATGTGCTTGGCCCTTTAAGCAATATTGTGTGAGATCCATTAGTAAGTTCATAAAGTTCCCATGAGTTCCATGGACATTTGGCACTTTTAAAGTGTAGCCTTGCACCATGCTGGAGCTGCACTTGGATCCATTGTAAAGTCAGTGTGAAACTGCCTACTCAAGATGTTCTTTCATCTCAAATCACTAACTCCCCAGATAGAATGCCACTTGAGTTGTACAATCAAAACCACTTCATATTGACAGGAAAATGGCTATATTAAAAGGGTTAGTCTATAAAAGACTGCCAGTTTTATCCAGCTTCATTTTTTTAGCTGTGATAAAATAAAGATTATGAACAGTTGAGTTTGTTGAAATAAATATTTATAATTTTATATTGCTTTTCTTACAATTTATGATTTTAAAGTATTCTAACAATATGCCAATATTACTTGTTTAAAATAAATGCTAAAATTTGCCCTTTGTATTACAGCCACAAAGCAGATATTTTCATACTGTTTATCTGACAGATTTTCTTAGTTTGGAACTTTATGGTAAAAAAATAAGCAGCATCACTGATTATGTTCCCTGTAGACCATTCTCATCAAAGGAAAATTAGTGCCAGTAATCTATCTCTCACACTGAAAATAACAGCTTTTATCCACATATGATCTAACACACGTTTTTATAATCAGAGTGACTGCTGCTAATGACCAGAAACTGCACAGAAGTATTGTGCGCCTAAATCTATGGTGGTTTTGTTCGACCGGCTTCCCCCTTCTATCCTGGCCCGTTTATTTTCCTTTTTATAAATGCCTGCCTTTGACCTGTTGTAGCTTTGCTCTCGCTGCTGTTTCTGCTTTTGTTTCCTCAGTGCTCGTGTGTCCTGAGGGCCTACTCTGTTCCCTGTTCAATGGTAGTATGTTACCAGTACCAGTTAGCCCCTCGACACATTCAGCTCCTCACTCTGTTCATATTTTCCTTCCAATTTACATCAATTCGCCTCCTGTTGAACTCTCTTTCACCTTTATTTAACACATCTTTACTCGTTGATTTTTTTTCCCCCCCCCCCTCCCCTCCTTTCTCTCGGAGTGATTTTTTTGTGATGGCGACAATTTTCCTTTTCAGTTAGCAAACAACAAAAAAAACCAGACTGCGCATGTACAACTACTTCAACTTCATTGGCAGCAGTCGCTGTCTTTTATGATACAGGAACAGCCTTGATGCCATATTCAGATCCTTATGACAGATGATCTTTAAATTATTTTAAAGTTTCCTGCAAATGTATTTCATATTTTCACACAAACCCTAAGCTCTTTGACATCTCATTCAACAAGCCATTTTACATGTGTGAGAATAGGTGGTGAGTCTGAGCAGGCTATTTGCTGTAAGGAGGTAATGCAATCATGTCCAATCCTATCCTGACCTGATGTCCACAGTTCAACTTTCTAGCACGAACTGTCGGTGGTACTATCCCACACCCTCCGTTTCGGAGCATTTAGACCAATTATAGCAACTCACTGCTGCCTAGCTGACATTGGTTAACTCACCAAGGACCAGGAAGCAAACCTGAGGTTCATGCTCTTTGTTGCTTGGAGCCATACCATGTAACATTTCCCATTACACAACAAAACTTGCATCTGGATGTACAATGCCTTTACACTCAATCCCTCACCAGGGTGGCCCATGGACTCTCCACTTCCTTGATCAGTGGCCCAAACAGTTCCTGTCCAACACCAATCACCAACATCTGGATGAACTTGTTCTCGCATTGAACAACATTTCCTTTAATTTCATTCACTTGCTCAAGGATAAAAGGTGTTTCTGTGGATACCCACATGGATTCTAACTGTCTTTTTGTAGAATACGACAAACATTCTTTGTTCCAGCCCTACTTCGGTTCCCTTCCTGATCTCTTTTTCTGTTATGTTGATGACTATGTCAGGGCTGCTTCCTACTTGCACAGATCTTGAGAAATTCATCAATTTTGCTCTAAATTTCCACCCATCCCTTACCTTTTTATATGTTCCCTCTTGGAAACTTGCCTTCCTTTCCTAGACTTCTCTCTTTCTATCTCAGGGGATAGGCTGTCTGCTGTCGTCTTTTACAAGCCAACTGACTCTCAAAACTACCTGGATAATAGTTCTTCCTACTCTGCAACCTGTAAGGACCCCATTCCCTACTCTCAGTTTCTCCATCTCTGCCACATCTGCCCTAATGATACCACCCAAGATTTGAAATGTCGTCCTTATTCCTCAGCCAAGTATTCCCCTCCACCGTGGTTGACAGGACCTTTAATCGAGTCCAACCCATTTCCTGTAATTGTGTCTTCGCCGATTCCTTTGCCTCTCAGAATCGTGATGGGGTTTCCCCCTTGTTCTCACTTTCTGCCCACCGGCCTCTGAATCTGACAGATTATTTTCTTCTGCCATTTCTGACATCTCTCTTCCTTCCCCCCCCTCCCCTCCTAACATTCCAAAGAGGCTATTCCCTCTCTGCCACCCTGGTTCATTCAAATCACCCCAACCCCTGCTTTCCTTTCCATTCAAGCACAGGAGATATGAACACTTGTCCATTTACCTCCCCCCACACCACTGTCCAGGATCTCAAATGCTCCTGTGTGAGACCATCATCTACATGAACTTCCTCCAACCTAGTTTACTATATTCGTCACCTCTACATTGGAGAAATAAAATGCAAATTAGGTGACCGCTGGATTGAACATCTCCAATTCTGTTTTCAAATATGGCCCAGAGCTCCCTGTTGCTTTCAATTTCAATTCTCTGCCCACTTCCACTCTGACCTCTGTCTTTGCCCTGCACTGTTTCAGTAAAGTTCAATGTAGATTTGGGGACCTCATCTTTCTACTAGACACTTTGCAGCCTTCTCGGCTTAATGTTAGTGTTACAACTTCAAACCTTAACTAAAATTCCCATTTTCTTTCTGGTAGTCGGCGCTAGCAATGTGGTATGGTGTTGCCGGTGTTTTCGGGGATGGGGGTGGGAGCAGATTGGTACTTGGGGTGCCTTTTTGGAACACTACAGGTGGGATAGTCTGACCCTTGGTGTTGGCCTGCTTCCTTTACTCCCAGGCCACTAGAGCTTGCTCTGCTTTATCAATATTTTAATATAAATGCTTCCATTGCTACCTATCCTCTAGCTATTCACACCCTCTGTTTTGTATCTGACCTTTATTTCTATAATTTCTCTCTCGTCTCCTTTTGTCTCCTGCTAACATCACGTCTGCCATTAATCGCCTCCTGTCTTCCACCCAAACACTTCGTCATTTTATTTTTCTTTGTCTTTTGTTTTTCCATTCTCTCTATTCCCTTGTGTTCTTTTTTAAAATGCTGCTCCTCTGTAATATCTACTAGTCTTGAGAAGAGGCCAATGGCTTGAAATGTTGACTGCTATTTTTCACGGATGCTGCGGGACCTGTTTTGTTCATGGAGTGTGGGCGTTGCTGGCAAGGCCATCACTTGTTGCTGATCCCTAACTGCCCTTGAGAAGGTGGTGGTGAGCCGCTGCCTTGAACCGATTGAGTCTGTGGGGAAGGAACTCCCACAGTGCTGTTAGGGAAGGAGTTCCAGGAGTTTGACCCAGTGACTATGAAGAACGGTGATATATTTCTAAGTCAGGTTGGTGTGAGACTTGGAGGGGAACTTGGAAGTGGTGTTTCCATGTGCCTGCTGCCTTTGTCCTTCTAGATGGTCGAGGTCGTGAGTTTGGGAGGTACAGTGGAAGAAACCTTGGAGCTGTAGTGTATCTTGTAGATGGTACACATTGCAACCACGTTGCGCCGGTTGTGGGTGGGGAGCTGATCAAGCGGGCTGCTTTGTCCTGGATGATTTTGAGCCTCTTGAGTGTTGTTGGAGCTTCACCCATCCAGACAAGTGGAGAGTATTCCATTATGCTCCTGACTCTTGTAGGTGGTGGAAAGGCTTTCGGAGTCAGGAGGCGAGTCACTCACCACAGTATACCCAACCTCTGACCTGCCCCTGTAGTCACAGTTAAAGTTAACCAAAGGAAACCAGTTAAGTTTCTGGTCAATGGTGACCCCCATGATATTGATGGTGGGGGATTCAACAATGCTAATGCAATTGAATGTTATGCGAAGGTGCTTAGACTCTCTTGTTGGAGATGGTCATTGCCTGCCACTTGTGTGGCACAAATGTTAAATGCCACTTATCAGTCCAAGCCTGGATGCTGTCCAGTCTTGCTGCATGTGGGCACAGACTGCTTCATTATCTGAGGAATTGCAAATGGAACTGAACACTGTGCAGTCATCAGTGAACATCTTCCGCCTTCTGATCTTAAGATGCAGGTCATTGATGAAGCAGCGGAAGATGGTCTAATCTAATGCGTTGGTCTCTAAAATACATTCCATAAAGTTTTGCTAACCTGTTCAATGCAAAGATTTGGAGTCAGTATCATTGCATAAATATTTAGTAAATAGAATACACCGGGTCTTTAAATTTCCATTTATGTTTAATCAATTTTGATAACTCATTAGAACAGTTTACTCTTGTTAACTGAAGCAATCATGAATGAGTCTAATCAATTAAGGAGATGCATCTTGAGGAAGCTTTGGTTCGGAGGGAGAATGAGTTGAACTATTTATAATTTATTGGAATGGTCACATTTGGAATATTGTCTTCATTTTTTTGGATACCCTAACTTCAGAACGATAATTTGTTGGAGAGAATTCAGAAGCGTACCAAGGATGAGTTGGGCACTTATGGCTCATTGAGTTTCACAGAAATAGAATGTGGAAAAATAATCCCGGTCATTTTAAAAAAAAAAGAAAGACAGACTTACATTTATATAGCGCCTTTTACGACCACCGGACGTCTCAAAGCACTTTACAGCCAATTAAGTACTTTTGAAGTGTAGAGACTGTTGTAGTGTGGGAAATGCAGCAGCCAATTTGCGCACAGCAAGCTCCCACAAACAGCAATGTGATAATGACCAGATAGTTTGTTTTGTTATGTTGATTGAGGATAAATATTTGCCAGGACACTGGTGATAACTCCCCTGCTCTTCTTTGAAACAGCGCTGAGATCTTTTACGTCCACCTGAGAGAGTAGAGAGGGCCTCGGTTTAACATCTCATCCGAAAGACGGCACCTCCTTCAGCACTGCACGGGAGTGTCAGTCTAGATTTGTGGGACTTGCGCACAATCTTCTGACCCCGAGGCGAGTTGTGCTACCCACTGAGCTGCAGCTGACATGAATGCTACAAGGCATCAATAAAGCATATGTGAGGAGGCTATTAAACTTCAAATTGTTATTGCGGTATTTGGTGTTTCAAAAATGTCAAGTCAGATGCGATTAAAAGTGTGGATTAAACTCCCATCAAATGCTCATGCTGTGCTGATTCACTCCTTTAAAAAGGAACTTGGCAAATATTGGGTTATAAATAGGTACAGATAGTTGAATACTTTGGAATGCAAATGAATTCTCTTGTTTGAATCATGGAACTGTCATCTGTGGAGTGCTGTTGTGATACCTGCAAATTGTACTATTTTAATTTTGTGTAGAATGAATTGAAAACACCCAACTGTCAATGGGGCTGTCTTTAAATGCAAGAGAACAGTATTTTATATAGCACAACACTTTAATGTGAACACCGAATGTGTGAAGGTTGAATAATGTTTAATATTCTGGAATTTTTGGCAAGTTTCTGCAGAGGTTCTGGGAGAAAATTGTTGTTTAAAGTTTGAAAAGTTTTGTTAACTTGGAAGTCGTGTGTTTTGGTTCCAGGAACAGGAGCGCGGGTCGGGTCGGGTCCAGTCGGGGAGGCGGGGAGCGGGAACAGGTGCGTGGGTCGGGGAGCGGGAACAGGAGCGCGGGTCAGGTCCAGTTGGGGAGGCGGGGAGCGGGAACAGGTGCGTGGGTCGGGGAGGCGGGGAGCGGGAACAGGAGCGCGGGTCAGGTCCAGTTGGGGAGGCGGGGAGCGGGAACAGGAGCGCGGGTCGGGTCCAGTCGGGGAGGCGGGGAGCGGGAACAGGAGCGCGGGTCGGGTCCCGTCGGGGGGGGGCGGGGAGCGGGAACAGGAGCGCGGGTCGGGTCCATTGGGGAGGCGGGGAGCGGGAACAGAAGCGCGGGTCAGGTCCAGTCGGGGAGCGGGAACAGGAGCGCGGGTCGGGTCCCGTCGGGGGGGGGGGGGCGGGGAGCGGGAACAGGAGCGCGAGTCGGCGAGGCGGGGAGCGGGAACAGGAGCGCGGGTCGGGTCAGTCGGGGCGGGGGCGTGGGTGTTGGGTCTGGTCCGGAGGGGCGGGGGGCGGGTGTCTGGTCTGGTCCGGAGGCGCGGGGGGGGGAGCGGGTGTCTGGTCTGGGGGGGGAGGGGCGGGGAGCGAGTGTCGGGTCTGGTCGGTGGGGGAGAAGCAGGAGCTGGCCGTGGGCGGAGCCTTATTAACGCAACCCCAGTGAGGCCATTCGGCCAGGGCTAGGGGCTGCGTGCTTCGGTCCCTCCCACACAGTTCGGCGCCTGGAGCTACTGCACTTGCGTGCCCATTGTAGTGCGCATGTGCAGAGGTCCCGGCACTGTTTTCAGCGCAGGGACCTGACTCCGCCCCCCCCACAGCTCGTGCTGGCTGCGCCGAGGGCCAGAGGACCTGCAAGTAGGTGGAGAATACCGAGGATTTTTTTAGGCGCACTTTGTGGCGCGAAAAACAGACGTCCAGGTCGGGACTGCGCCGTTCTAGGCGCGTGTGGAAACTTGGGCCCCTAATGTGGGCAAGTTTGCGTCAGTTCCACATGAATAGAATTGGAAGAGTTGTGTGATTTATATGACACATAATTCAAGTTATATTTCAATGAATTGCAGATTTTTTTTGGAAATGGTCATTCACTTTGCAGGAATTATGTAATAGATTATTTTTAAGTTAATTGGCTGGACTTTATTACAGTTAGTCATTTTTGCCAGTAGTAAAATATTGGTTCTGAATTGCTGTACGGTATGTGTGTTAATGTTTTGTTCATCAGTATCCTTGTATGAAGATTCTGTGTATGCAATTGTTAAATTACATGCAAATATTTTTCCTCACCCAAGTAACTGTGTTCTTAAGCCTTCCTAGACTGGGTGATGTGTAATGAGAAGGGACTAATTAGCAATCTTGTTGTGCGAGGCCCCTTGGGGAAAAGTGACCATAATATGGTACAGTTCTTTATTAAGATGGAGAGTGACAGTTAATTCGGAAACTAGGGTCCAGAACTTAAAGAAAGGTAACTTTGACGGTTTGAGGCATGAATTGGCTAGAATAGACTGGCAAAGGATACTTAAAGGGTTGACGGTAGATAGGCAGTGGCAAACATTTAAAGATCACATGGATGAACTTCAGCAATTGTTCATCCCTGTCTGGAGTAAAAATAAAACTGGGAAGGTGGCTCAACCATGGCTAGCAAAGGAAATTAAGGATAGTGTTAAAGCCAAGGAAGAGGCATATAAATTGGCGAGAAAAAGCAACACACCCGAGGACTGGGAGAAATTTAACAGAGGAGGACTAAGGGTTTAATTAGGAGGGGGAAAATAGAGTATGAGAGGAAGCTTGCAGGGAATATTAAAAACTGACTGCAAAAGCTTCTATAAATATGTGAAGAGAAAAAGATTAGTGAAGACAAACGTAGGTCCCTTGCAGTCTGATTCAGGTGAATTTATAATGGGGAACAAAGAAATGGCAGACCAATTGAACCAATTCTTTGGTTCTGTCTTCGCGAAGGAAGATATAAATAACCTTCCGAAGGTACTGGGGACAGTGGGTCGAGTGAGAAGGAGGAACTGAAGGATATCCTTATTGAGTGGGAAATTGATGGGATTGAAGTCTGATAAATCCCCGGGGCCTGATAGTTTGCATCCCAGAGTACTCAAGGAAGTGGCCCTAGAAATAGTGGATGGATTGGTGATCATTTTCCAACAGTCTATCGACTCTGGATCAGTTCCTATGGACTGAAGAGTAGCTAATGTAACACCACTTTTTTAAAAAAGGAGGGAGAGAGAAAACTGGTAATTATAGACCGGTTAGCCTGACATCAGTTGTGGGGAAAATGTTGGAATCAATCATTAAGGATGAAATAGCAGCGCATTTGGAAAGCAGTGACGGGATCGGACCAAGTCAGCATGGATTTATGAAAGGGAAATCATGCTTGACGAATCTTCTGGAATTTTTTGAGGATGTAACTAGCAGAGTGGACAAGAGAGAACCAGTGGATGTGGTGTATTTAGACTTTCAAAAGGCTTTTAACAAGGTCCCGCACAAGAGATTGGTGTGCATAATCAAAGCACATAATATTGGGGGTAATATACTGACGTGGATAAGGAACTGGTTGGCAGACAGGAAGCAGAGAGTGGGGATAAACGGGTCCTTTTCAGGATGGCAGGCAGTGACTAGTGGAGTGCCGCAGGGCTCAGTGCTGGGACCCCAGCTCTTTACAGTGTACATTAACAATTTAGATGAAGGAATAGAGTGTAATATCTCCAAGTTTGCAGATGACACTAAACTGGGTGGTGGTGTGAGCTGTGAGGAGCACGCTAATAGGCTGCAGGATGACTTGGACAGGTTAGGTGAGTGGGCAAATACATGGCAGATGCAGTATAATGTGGATAAATGTGAGGTTATCCATTTTGGGGGCAAAAACACGAAGGCAGAATATTATCTGAATGGCGGCAGACTAGGAAAAGGGGAGGTGCAACGAGACCCGGATGTCATCAGTCACTGAAAGTGGGCACGCAGGTACAGCAGGCGGTAAAGAAGGCAAATGGTATGTTGGCTTTCATAACTAGGGGATTTGAATATAGAAGCAGGGAGGTCTTAATGCAGCTGTGCAGGGCCTTGGTGAGGCCTCACCTGGAATATTGTGTTCAGTTTTGGTCGTCTAATCTGAGGAAGTACGTTCTTGCTATTGAGGGAGTGCAGCAAAGGTTCACCAGACTGATTCCAGGGATGGTTGGGCTGTCACATGAGGAGAGACTGAATCAACTGGGCCTTTATTCACTGGAGTTTAGAAGGATGAGTGGGGAGCTCATAGACACGTATTAGATTCTGACGGGACTGGACAGGATAGATGCGGGAAGAATGTTCCCGATGTTGGGGAAGTCCAGAACCAGGGGACATAGTCTTAGGATAAGGGGTAGGCCATTTAGGACTGAGATGAGGAGAAACTTCTTCACTCAGAGTTGTTAACCTGTGGAATTCCCTGCCACAGAAAGTCGTTGATGCCAGTTCACTGGATATATTCAAGCGGGAGTTAGATGTGGCCCTTACGGTTAAGGGGATCAAGGGGTATGGAGAGAAAGCAGGAAAGGGGTACTGAATGAATGATCAGCCATAATGTTATTGAATGGTGGTGCAGGCTCGAAGGGTCGAATGGCCTCCTCTTGCACCTATTTTCTATGTTTCTATGTTTATCAGCTATATTTGATGGGAAAGTGAAATCAAAACTACGATAGAGATTTGTTTTTAGTGTTTAAGTGTTGCAATCTCTAGATGTCCAAAATGGGTTAATAACATGTTTTAGCAGACTGGATAGTCAAACAAGTCCAGCAATTTCATTGCATTTCATAGCTTAATCCCAAAACTGTCTACAATATCATTGCAGTTCCTTGGTCTGCACTTTCACATTTTGTAATTTGATGATTACTTCATTCTTAAACTTCTCCTCCTCACAGCCGAAATGAAGAAAGAATTAAGCCACGACGATAGAAATTTCCATCAGCTCTGTCAATGCTGCTTTGTAGCCAGCCAACCCAAAGTGCGAAATTGTCTTTCGAGGTGGAAACTTTGATTTCCTTTCCTTTCTGTCACGAGCTTCCTCGCTTTTATTTAGTTCGGTTTCTGGTGACCTAAATTATATTGTCCACTGAGTCAAAGTTTTTTTTGCACTAAAAAATTGAATTAACCAATAATTGAATTAACCAATAATTTGAAGTGAGTAATGTAAGTATCATAATAAAGTGGGAAATTAGTGCTTTAAAAATAAGAATTTGGATTAAACAACTTTAACTCGGGTGTAGACTGTATTCGCTCTTCACGATACTTATGGCAAATTAAGTTCAGCCATTTTATTAAAAAAAAAGGATAAAAAATTTTATTCATATAACTAGGTTTTATAACTAGGATGAAAACACTCTACCTAAATGCACGCAGCATTCGAAATAAAGTAAATGAGTTGACGGCACAAATCATTACAAATGGGTATGATTTGGTGGCCATTACAGAAACATGGTTGCAAGGTGGCCAAGACTGGGAATTAAACATACAGGGGTATCTGACGATTCAGAAAGATAGGCAAGAAGGGAAAGGAGGTGGGGTAGCTCTGTTAATAAAAGATGATATCAGGGCAGTTGTGAGGGATGATATTGGCTCCAATGAACAAAATGTTGAATCATTGTGGGTGGAGATTAGAGATAGTAAGGGGAAAAAGTCACTGGTCGGCGTAGTTTATAGGCCCCCAAATAATAACTTCATGGTGGGGCGGGCAATAATCAAGGGAATAATGGAGGCATGTGAAAAAGGGACGGCAGTAGTCATGGGGGATTTTAACCTACATATCGATTGATCAAATCGCACGGGGTAGCCTGGAGGAGGAATTCATAGAATGCATACGGGATTGTTTCTTAGAACAGTATGTAATAGAACCTACAAGGGAGCAAGCCATCTCAGATCTGGTCCTTTGTAATGAGACAGGAAAAATAAACGATCTCCTCGTAAAAGATCCTCTCGGAATGAGTGATCGCAATATGGTTGAATTTGTAATACAGATTGAGGATGAGGAAGTTGTGTCAGAAACGAGCGTACTATGCTTAAACAAAGGGGACTACAGTGGGATGAGGGCAGAGTTGGCTAAAGTAGACTGGAAACAAGGACTAAACGGTGGCACAATTGAGGAACAGTGGAGGACTTTTAAGGAGCTCTTTCATAGTGCGCAACAAAAGTATATTCCAGTGAAAAAGAAGGGCGGCAAGAGAAGGGATAACCAGCCGTGGATAACCAAGGAAATAAAGGAAAGTATCAAATCAAAGACCAATGCGTATAAGGTGGCCAAGGTTAGTGGGAAAGTAGAAGATTGGGAACATTTTAAGCAACAGCAAAGAATGACTAAAAAAGCAATAAAGAAAGGAAAGATAGATTACGAAGGTAAACTTGCGCAAAACATAAAAACAGATAGTAAAAGCTTTTACAGATATATAAAATGGAAAAGAGTGACTAAAGTAAATGTTGGTCCCTTAGAAGATGAAAAGGAGGATTTAATAATGGGAAATGTGGAAATGGCTGAGACCTTAAACAATTATTTTGCTTCCGTCTTCACAGTGGAAGACACAAAAACCATGCCAAAATTTGCAGGCCACAGGAATGTGGGAAGGGAGGACCTTGAGACAATCACTATCACTAGGGGGGTAGTGCTGGACAGGCTAATGGGACTGAAGGTAGACAAGTCCCCTGGTCCTGATGAAATGCATCCCAGGGTATTAAAAGAGATGGCGGAAGTTATAGCAGATGCATTCGTTATAATCTACCAAAATTCTCTGGACTCTGGGGAGGTACCAGCGGATTGGAAAGCAGCTAATGTAACGCCTCTGTTTAAAAAAGGGGGTAGGCAAAAGGCAGGTAATTATAGGCCGGTTAGTTTAACATCTGTAGTGGGGAAAATGCTTGAAACTATCATTAAGGAAGAAATAGCGGGACATCTAGATAGGAATAGTGCAATCAAGCAGACGCAGCATGGATTTATGAAAGGGAAATCATGTTTAACTAACTTACTGGAATTCTTTGAGGATATAAGGAGTATGGTGGATAGAGGTGTACCGATGGATGTGGTGTATTTAGATTTCCAAAAGGCATTCGATAAGGTGCCACACAAAAGGTTACTGCAGAAGATAAAGATACGCGGAGTCAGAGGAAATGTATTAGCATGGATAGAGAATTGGCTGGCGAACAGAAAGCAGAGAGTCGGGATAAATGGGTCCTTTTCCGGTTGGAAATCAGTGGTTAGTGGTGTGCTACAGGGATCAGTGCTGGGATCACAACTGTTTACAATATACATAGATGACCTAGAAGAGGGGACAGAGTGTAGTGCAACAAAATTTGCAGATGACACTAAAATTAGTGGGAAAGCGGGTTGTGTAGAGGACTGAGGCTGCAAAGAGATTTGGATAGGTTAAGCGAATGGGCTAAGGTTTGGCAGATGGAATACAATGTCGGAAAGTGTGAGGTCATCCACCTTGGGGGGAAAAAAAAACAGTAAAAGGGAATATTATTTGAATGGGGAGAAATTACAACATGCTGTGGTGCAGAGGGACCTGGGGGTCCTTGTGCATGAATCCCAAAAGGTTAGTTTGCAGGTGCAGCAGGTAATCAGGAAGGCAAATGGAATGTTGGCCTTCATTGCGAGAGGGATGGAGTACAAAAGCAGGGAGGTCTTGCTGCAACTGTATAAGGTATTGGTAAGGCCGCACCTGGAGTACTGCGTGCAGTTTTGGTCACCTTACTTAAGGAAGGATATACTAGCTTTGGAAGGGGTACAGAAACGATTCACTAGGCTGATTCCAGAAATGAGGGGGTTACCTTATGATGATAGATTGAGTAGACTGGGTCTTTACTCCTTGGAGTTCAGAAGGATGAGGGGTGATCTTATAGAAACATTTAAAATCATGAAAGGGATAGACAAGATAGAGGCAGAGAGGTTGTTTCCATTGGTAGGGGAGACTAGAACTAGGGGGCACAGCCTCAAAATACGGAGGAGCCAATTTAAAACCGAGTTGAGAAGTAATTTCTTCTCCCAGAGGGTTGTGAATCTGTGGAATTCTCTGCCCAAGGAAGCAGTTGAGGCTAGCTCATTGAATGTTTTCAAGTCAAAGATAGATAGATTTTTAACTAATAAGGGAATTAAGGGTTACGGGGAGAGGGCGGGTAAGTGGAGCTGAGTCCACGACCAGATCAGCCATGATCTTATTGAATGGCGGAGCAGGCTCGAGGGGCTAGATGGCCTACTCCTGTTCCTAATTCTTATGTTCTTTAACGTAGTAAAACATACAGACAAACAGATGAGTCTGACACCGAGCCACAGAAGAAATTAAGGCAGATGATGAAAAACTTGTTTAATGAGGGTAGGTTTTAACGAGTGTCTTAAAGGAGGAAAGACAGGCATCGAGGTTTAGGGAGGGAGTTCCAGAGCTTGGGGCCCAGGATAGATGTTTACTGCTCCCATTCCAAGTTGGTCTTTTGAGAATTAAATGTTTTCAACTGTTCCATAAAATATTACATGCTGTAATTAATATTGGACACAGATGCACTAGACAATATTCTCTACGGGATTTAATTTGCTGTTGCTTAAATCCTCGGCTTCATTGTATGAGTTAACTAGGGAATTATATAATGAGTCAACGTGTGCATTTAAATTACTGGGTTTATACCTATTCTGTCCCCTCCCATTCCCTAGATGGCATTTGGTGGGGAGTGCTGATCAGTCAGTATTTGGTTGCTGCTTACAATCTTCAACACTTCCGCCTCAATGGGAATCATGTTTATTTTGTACAAAATATACTGAAACCTCCTAGGGCCAACTTTATTCTGGCATGTCTAACTATAAGCATCTGTTGGGTTATGCTCCGTGCTCTGGTCAAATGAGAATTTTTTTTCTCTGCGCGCCAGGATTCATGACTCAATCCTTGAATTAAAAAGTAGGCATGCTGTGAAATGTCTCAATGCTGCTAGGAAATCTTACTGACTAGGTGTGTTATGAATATTCATTGTATCTGTTCCAACGGCTTTTTTTTGTGCCAGTTTCACCTTTTGATGAGACTGGCAGTTCCTTTTAGATGTTTTACTGATCTATCATAGCTGAATGGAGAGAGGTCGATTTATCACTTCACAGAAAATAGTTTCAGTGGCTGCAGTCGCAGAGTTTCCACTGGGCTTACAGCTACATACATCTGTCACGATAATTTTTCCATTATGAAAGCCCTGATGATTTTGCATTGTCTAACATTTTTTTCATAATTTGTGGGTGTTGACTGGAGAGATAAAATAGTATTGCAGTGATCTTTTGAGTGCATATGAATGAAAAGGAAGGGAAGCCAAAAGGGGGAAAAAAAGAAATGAACAAAGAAAAATTAAAAAGGGAAAAGAATGAAAGAAAAGATGGATGTCCTCTCTGACTAGAAAAGGAACACCACCCTTAGGGCCCAAGTTTCCCCAGGAGTTGCTCTTATTTTTTTGGAGCAACTAGTTTTTTTTGGAGTATCTTAAAAATCGCAATTCTCCCCATCTAGTTTGCTACAGTTTAAGTGAGTTAGTTCAGTTTCTTTTTTAGTTCAGTTTTTTTTTTAAAAGGGGGCATTACCAGCCACTTTACGCCTGTTTTGGTCATTTAAGCAAGTTTAGTCAGCAAAAGGTTACTCCAAACTAACTTGGGTCAACATGTGTCCACTTTTGTACGCTCAGAAAAGCCTTGTGGAGGCTTAAGAAATCAGCGCAGGGAGCCAGAGATAGGGGGCGGGGGGAAGGGAAGTGTGAGATGGTGCTTATTCAACAGTTACAAGTATACTTGCAGTTCATAGTCTTGTATCACAATAAAGAGAGCAACTATGCTATAAATTCCAAAGAATACAAAATACAAACAATCTTTTTAAATATATCAAAGAATTTCCTCCTGCAAACACTCCCATGCTTGCCACAGGGAAATAAATGCCTGAGGAAGAATAATTGACTCTGCTAATGTTACCCTTGGCAATAATCACAGAGATTTGCATTTCATTAAAATTTTGTAATATAGAAACTCCTCAATCCCACATTTAATTGTTGCCCCTAAATGCATATGGAGATGAATGTGTTGTGCAGATGGACAAGAGTAAGCCCCCATCTGTTACTGGCTATATCACTATAATGTTTTGAAAATGATTACGGCATCCCACACCTAACTATTTTTTGACGTCGTAAATTTGCTAATTGTTGACATGCCTAATCACAACCGACTATCTGCCAGTTCCTCCGAACGTACGTCTTGGATTATAAGCTTACTGTTTCATGCATTGCTAAATCAGACGTGCTTCAGAACTGCTCCTCCTTTACCATATTGATTGCTTTTACAGAATCTTAGATAAACTAACACAAATCTACACGTAACAGGTAGGCGGAGATAAAAGCTGCATTTAAGTACTTTAAAACAATAACAATTTAAGCATCCAGTAACACAGGATCTTTACACCCTCAAGTGATTTTTGTATAGTTTATCAAATTATTTGAAGTTGCCTGCACAACAATACATTTTTAGCGTTGTCATTGTAAACCCCCAACTGGCTGAGCCACTGAGAAAGCTCATCGTAATTGCTTCTTCAGAAATTAATGCAAAAACGCACAACTCCATGGGGTGGGGGAGAATAGACACATGCTTAGGAACAAGCCCATCCCTATTTAAATAATCTCAACTCCAGAAACCCAGCTTTTCCCTAATATCCTTCAATCATTTTCTCTCCAGAAACTTACCTTAAATTAATTTATATTATTTCTTTCTCTCTCTCTCTCTCTCTCTCTCTCTCTCTCTCTCTCTCTCTCTCGCAACTTCTTCCACAATGTCATTACTCTTTGTAAATAAATGCTCACTGACTTCCCTCCTTGTTCCATGTTACAATAATAAGGCATGGATTCTGGATTGTGCAGGCTTGATGATTCAAATGGCCCTTTCTCATTCCAGACTTCCTTCTTTATATTACTCCCGGCTGGCACTGTTCCCGCAGGTCGCGGCGGGAGCCCATTTGGCCAGGGCTAGGGGTGGCGTGCTTCGGGCCCCTCCCACAAAGCCTGCACAGATTCGGGGGCGAGGAGCTACTGCACATGCGCGCACACTCTAGCGCGTGTGTGCAGAGGTCCCGGCACTGTTTTCATCGCAGGGACCTGGCTCCGACCCCCACCCCTTGTGCTGTGCTACGCCAAGGGCCTTCATCGTTCCAGCTGCGGGGAAAATAGCAAGGTAACTTTTAGGCGCGGTTTTTGCTCTAAAAAAGAGCGTGGGGGCAAACTTGGGCCCTAAGTACCTACCGTCCACTATGAAACACATTTGACAGTACAATATAGTCAGATCTGGATTTGTAATCTCTTTGATTTGAAAGTTTAGCTATTAATTAGTTATTTAACTCTACAATCTGCAAATGTTAACTGATCTGTTGGCTTTCTTGAAAAAGTTACAAATCTTTAGTCAACATGTATTCTAGTTGTACAGTTCAAAAGACTATCGAGGTTGTTGGGTTTGCTCAGCCTGCCTCAAAATTTGAGTTTGCACAACTCAAAGAGGAAAATATGCCATGCATGTACTTTAATGTGGATGAGTTGTTTTCTCATTCGTCAACTTAGTTTTATAATTTTCAGTAGGCTTGCATTAGATAAACTTGCCAGTAATATGGGGAAATACTTTTTTTTTCTGTTAACTTAAAAATGGATATTTGGAAAAAAATCTGTGGAGTAGTGCTGGTCTTCATCCAGTACTATCTGTCCCTTTTCCCTTCTTTTCCTTAGCAATGCAACATTTTGTGTTGGTGGAGGCATTGATTTGCACTTCGCTGGTTTAAAAGCATAGAGATCAAGATCCTTTATTGATGTTCAAAAGCAATTCTCCATCTAGTAATAGCTTGGTATATTTACCTGCACCAGCCACCCAGCAACGTAGCTTCTGGTTGATGTCAGTCGAGTGGAATTTTGCTTGCACCTAGTGTATTGCGGGATTTCCCCAGGAGCACAATGCAGCCACTCTTGTCATATTTCTACTCGTAGATGGGTTTTTTAAAATGCAAGTTTTTGAAGTTAGCAGGCGGACATAGAACGCCTAGCTATGAAAGTATAGTGCTGTAGTGGTTAGCTGTATTAGGTTTGAAAAAATGCAAGTGAATGATCCTTTTCAGATTAGCTGATTATAGATTAAAATACTGGTGCAAGCATTTGAAGAAGCCAGTAGTAAGTCTAATGTGCTGAGTTAGTGGTTTTAACCTCCCATCTTTCCCCCTAGGTGTTGCCTCTGAATTTGGAGTCCGAGGTTATCCAACTATCAAATTGTAAGTAAAGGATTTTATATTTTTCATCATGCGCTGTACACACTTGCGTTTTGTTTACTAGGATACTGTCAGTGGCATCCATTATGATATAATGCACCCATGAAGTGCAAGTGCAGCCTATTTGAATTAGAAATTGACACGGCTGCACATGCAGAAATGATTCCAGCTGCTAAGGAGTACATTTCATCACATTTATTCCAGCTTCATTAGTCGGATCCATTCTTTTTGAAAATGACAGCAAGAAGCATTTTATATATTAAAACAATTATTAAGTGCAGGAGATTTTTTTTTGTTTTGTTTGAGCACCAATCCAGGTGTGCTATCCAATCTACCAACATACCAATTTTAACAATTTCTCTAATCAAGGGCAGAGGTTGGGCAGAATGTGTAATAATTTGAACCAAAACTGTATTTAAATGTATGGCAAACCAGGTTAGTGAAGCTATAAAAGCTAGCATCAGTGACCTCTGTATTAACACAACAACAGCAACTTGTATTTTTAGAGCACCTTTTAATGTAGTGAAACATCCCAAGATAAAAAAATTTGACATCAAGCTGCATAAGTAGAAATTAACACAGGTCAAAGGGGTATGTTTTAAGGAGGAAAGAGAGGTAAAGAGGCGGAGAGGTTTAGGCAGGGAGTTCCAGAGCTTTGGGGCCTAGGCAATAGACAGCATGACCACCAATAGTTGAGTAGTTATAATCCGGGATGCTCAAGTGGGCAGAATTAGAGGAGTGCAGACATCTCGGGGGTTGTGGGTCTGGAGGAGATTAGAGATGGGGAGGGGCGATAGATACCATGGTGGGATTTGAAAATAAGGATGAGAATTGTGAAATCGAGGCATTGCTTAACTGGAAGCCAATATAGGTCAGCGAGTACAGCGGTGATGGGTGAGCGGGACTTGATGCGAGTTCGGGCACGGGCAGCCGAGTTTTGGATCAGCTCCAGTTTACAAAGGGTCGAATGTGGGAGGCCAGCCAGGAGTGCATTGCAATAGTCAGGTCTAGAAGTAGCAAAGGTGTGGATGAGGGCTTCAGCAGTGGATGAGCTGAGGCAAGGACGGAGACGGGCAATGTTACAGTGGTGGAAATAGGCGGTCTTGGTTATGCTATGGATATGTGATCGAAAACTCATTTCGGGGTCAAATATGGCACCAAGGTTGCAAACAGTCTGGTTCAGCCTCAGATAGAACTTGTAGAGCCCAATTTTGGCCATGACTTGCATCAATTTTTCTGGCGTAAGTTTAAAAAATGTCATTCCCCCCCCCCAAATTTGCTCCAGAGTAAGTCAGTTAGGTATGATTTTTTTTTCCCAAAAGAGGGCATTCCCAGACACTTACGCCAGTTTTAGCCATTTGTGCCACATTGGCCAGATAAAACTTACTCCAAATCGACTTAGGTCAGATCGACGTGGCCGGCTCTGAAAAACCTTGCAGACAGTTAAGAAATCAGTGCAGGTTAGTACATTTAAAGCGCCAAGACTTACAAAGCACAAAAATAAGCATTCAATAACAAATAAAAAATAAAAGGAAGCTGAGAGGACCTGCATCAAGACTTACAAAACACTAAACAAACCACAAAAAGTAATAAGCAATCAATCAATAACAAATAAAAAATAGTAGTCCTACTTTTATCCCAGAAACAAGTTTTTTTTTAAAGCCCCCCCCCCCCCCAAAATCAAAACTCTCCTAAATAAACAAAGCACAACCATCAATTATTAAAAAAACAAAACTCGAGTCCTACCTCAGCCTGGGAAGTCAGCCTGTGCGGGGCGCCACTCGGCCGGAGATAAGGGCTGCGAGCATCGGGTCCTGCTCACAACCCGCAGGACATGCTGGGAGGGCGCGGAGCATGCGCACAGACTCCACTGTGCATGCTCGCAGCTGCAGGTAGTGTTTTCTGCGCTGGGCTGTTGCTCCGCCCCCCCCACTGCACTATGTATGCCATGCTGGGACACCGGAGACTCGGCAGAACGGACAGGATGGGGCCATTTTTTTCCAGCGCTGCTTCCAGCGTAGAGTCGCCGCATTTAGGGTAAGTGCGCCGAAAAAAGGGGTTGGGGAAAATTGGGCCCTTTATTCCGACTCTGTCTCCAACCTCCCAACCAATTACCAGTCCATGTTACAAGGTTACCTCTAATTATGAGCACTTTGATAATTTTTGATGAACCTTCTCAAATTCCTTCTGGCACTCCATATGGACAATGAACCATATCCGTGAACATCCTCTCTCCACCATGCCAGTGACCTCTTCAAAAAATTCAACTAGATTAGTCTGACATGATCTCTTCACACATCCATGCTGACTCCTTTTTTGATTAGTTCATACTTGTCCAAGTGCTCATAACCTCCTCACAACTGATGTAAAACTTACCTGGTCTCTCCCTCTCTCCCATCGTAAACATTGGAGTGATATTTGCAATTTTCCAATCCATAGATGCATTTCCTGAATTTAGAGAGCTTTGTGAAATTATGACTTGCGCATCTGCAATTTCTTCACCTAGTTTCCAATTCAGGATATTAAAATAGCAGGTCCTGAGGATTTGTCAACTCCCATTATATTTTACTTCTTTTGAATCCGCTAAGTTCCTTTCTCTTATTTTTAGGTTCTCTTGTACTGCTGATATTTTGTCCTCTTTTTACCATGAAAATGGGTGCTGACATTTTAAAAAGTCTGTCATTTCCGTATCTATTATGGGGAGTAGGAGAAACCATTTTACACCGATGGTTGTGAAGCTGTGGAATGCACTGCCAGAGTTAGTGATTGAAATGAAGACCTTACCAACATTTAAGAATAGGTTAGATAGGTGTAATAAAAGGGGAAGGGAACAGGACAGGCACATAAGTTTAGGTCTACTGCTCATTTGAAGGCCCGTGCAGCAGAGCTTGGTCTCCAGTCATCTTGGATCTCCTTACTACTGGACCAAGACCGAGCTCTGTCAAGCCCGTGTGGTGGCTGATGCGCAATGGCCACCCACGTTAAAAGAATTCACGCACAGGCATCTTCCACCCTTCAAAATGAAGTTCTGGACCTGGAATGTCCGGTCCCTCATGGAAACACCTGAGAATTCTTTTTGGTGTGGAAGCAGGTCATCGACCGAGGGACTGCCTAATACTCTACTACGACTCATTTGACTACTAGTCATTGATATCCACGGCGCGGACTTGGACAACGGGAGCCTATTACCAGCAAGGGCAGACATCAACGACGAGGTTCAACACCGCCTCCAGCGTGCCAGCGCAGCCTTCGGCCGCCTGAAGAAGAGAGTGTTCGAAGATCAGGCCCTCAAATCTGCCACCAAGCTCATGGTCTACAGGGCTGTAGTGATGACCACCCTCCTGTATGGCTCAGAGATGTGGACCATATACAGTAGACATTTCAAATCTCTGGAGAAATACCACCAACGATGTCTCCAAGATCCTGCGAATCCCCTGGGAGGACAGGCGCACCAACATTGGTGTCTTCGATCAGGCCAACATCCCCAGCATCAAAGCACCCCCCCCCGCTCTTCTCCCCCCCCCCCGCTCTTCTCCCCCTCCCCCCCCCGCTCTTCTCCCCCTCCCCCCCCGCTCTTCTCCCCCTCCCCCCCCGCTCTTCTCCCCCTCCCCCCCCGCTCTTCTCCCCCTCCCCCCCGCTCTTCTCCCCCTCCCCCCCCGCTCTTCTCCCCCTCCCCCCCCGCTCTTCTCCCCCTCCCCCCCGCTCTTCTCCCCCTCCCCCCCGCTCTTCTCCCCCTCCCCCCCCGCTCTTCTCCCCCTCCCCCCCCGCTCTTCTCCCCCTCCCCCCCCGCTCTTCTCCCCCTCCCCCCCCGCTCTTCTCCCCCTCCCCCCCCGCTCTTCTCCCCCTCCCCCCCCGCTCTTCTCCCCCTCCCCCCCCGCTCTTCTCCCCCTCCCCCCCCGCTCTTCTCCCCCTCCCCCCCCGCTCTTCTCCCCCTCCCCCCCCGCTCTTCTCCCCCTCCCCCCCCGCTCTTCTCCCCCTCCCCCCCCCGCTCTTCTCCCCCTCCCCCCCCGCTCTTCTCCCCCTCCCCCCCCGCTCTTCTCCCCCTCCCCCCCCGCTCTTCTCCCCCTCCCCCCCCGCTCTTCTCCCCCTCCCCCCCCGCTCTTCTCCCCCTCCCCCCCCGCTCTTCTCCCCCTCCCCCCCCCGCTCTTCTCCCCCTCCCCCCCCGCTCT